>NW_027202382.1:3218262-3832394 GCF_024711535.1 Dipodomys merriami | reverse complement strand
AACAGACCTGAGGACCAATGGAATAGAACTGAAGAAATTAATCTGCAGACCTATAGCCATCTAATCTTTGATAAGGGAGCTAAAAAAATAGAATGGGAGAAAGACGGCCTCTTCAATAAATGGTGCTGGCAAAATTGGTTAAACACCTGTAGAAAACTAAAGCTAGATCTTTATTTATCACCCTGCACCAGAATCTACTCCAAATGGACCAAAGACCTCGAAATAAAAGCAGACTCCATGAAAACATTACAGGAAGGAATAGAAAAACTCTAGGGCTCCTTATCACAGGCCGAAAATTTTCTTAATAGAGATCCAGAAACACAACAAATGAAAGAAAGTTTGTATAAATGGGATTGCATGAAACTGCGGAGCGTCTGCATGGCAAAGGACATAGCTAGCAAGATCAACACAAAGCCCAGGGACTGGGAGAAGATCTTCACTAGCCATACAACAGATAAGGGTCTCATATCTAAAATATACTTAGAACCAAAACACTAAATCCTCCAACAACAAATCCTCCAAGAAACAACTGCCTGATTAATAAATGGGCTACAGACTTAAAGAGAGACTTCTCTGAAGAGGAAATAAGAATGGCCAATAAACACTTGAAGAAATGCTCAACTTCTCTAGCCATAAAAGAAATGCAAATCAAGACAACATTGAGATTCTACCTCACCCCAGTTAGAATGGCTAGAATCAAGAAATCGAATAACAATAGATGCTGGAGGGGATGTGGCCAAAAGGGAATCCTAGTGCATTGTTGGTGGGAGTGTAAACTTGTTCAACCCCTATGAAAAGCAGTGTGGAATTCCTCAAAAGACTCCATCCACATTGAGCTTCTCTATGACCCAGCCATCCCACTTTTGGGCATTTATCCAAAGGATCACAAACAAGGCCATACTAAAGCTACCAGCACAACCATGTTTATTGCAGCATTATTTACCATAGCTAAGATATGTAACCAACCCAGATGCCCCTCAGTAGTTGAATGGATCGGGTAAATGTGATATATCTATATCTATATTTATATCTATACCTATGTCTATATCTATCTATCTATTTATCTATGTATACACACACATATAATGGAATTCTATGCCTTCATTAGAAAGAATGACACCACCCTATCTGTTAGGAAATGGAAAAACTTGGAAAAAATATTAAGTGAAGTAAGCCAGACCTAATAAAACATAGGTTCGATGGTTTCACTTATTTGCAATAACTAGTATATTTCTAGAATAATCTTACCAGACAAGCAGAAAAGGTCTAAAGTTATGTACATATGACCATATAAGATGATGCTAAGCTAAATGAACCCCAAGATAGGGACACAAGAGGTTTTGTGTTTGTTGCTGTTTTTTGTTTTTTTGTTTTTTTGTTTTGGGTTTTTTTTGTTGGTGGTGGTGGTGGTGAGGCTTGAACTCTGGGCCTGGGTGCTGTCCTTCAGCTCTTCCGCTCAAGACGAGTGCTCTACCAGTTGAGCCACAGCACCACTTCTGGTTTCCTGGTGGTTTAGTGGAGATAAAAGTCTCACAGACTTTCCTGCCTGGGCTGGCTTTGAACCATTTTGCTCAGATCTCAGCCTCCGGAGTAGCTAGGATTACAGGTGTGAGCCACTGGCACCCGGCTGTCGTTTTTAATTACAATACTATGTGATTTTGTTTTTGTTTCTTTTGTATGTTCTTCCCCCATGGTATAACCCCTGTTTTCACTGTATTTGATTCTGGTGCCCTGCATCTTGTATATACAATTTTGTAATTTGGGGAGGGGAAGGGAAATAAAATGTTGAAGTAAGGATACAGGTTGACCCAAAGTAACAATGAGATATACAAGACATTATGTTGAAAATAAACTTTACACCTTGAAGGGGTGGGATGGAGTTGGAGGAGGTGGGGAGGGAAGGGATGGTAGGGGAAAAACAAAGGAGGGGGTAAGAATGCTTGATAAAGAAATGTACTCATTACCTTAGCCAGGTGACTGTAACCCCTCTGTACAGTATCTTTACAATAAAATATCTATAAAAATAATAACATACTAAGTGCCACACTGAAATGAAAGTCCTTTGTACAATTAAGTACAATAAAAATAAAATAATTAAAGATTTTTAAAAAGTAGCTCTAGTGGTAGAGTGCTAACCTTGAGCACAAAAGAGGCTCAGGGACAGCAACCATGCCTAAAGCTTGAGCCCCAGGACCAGCAGAAAAAAATTTAAAGAGTACATGAAACATTTTCTCCTGAGATATAATTGCTAGTGTTCCCAAATAGAATAACAAAATTCAGAATCTGAACTTAAAAGACATTATTTATAATTATAAACCTATTTATAATTATAGTTGTAAATAAGCATTTTGGTGTGGTAAGCTTTTCATATATATGAAAAAAGAAAATCTTCAATTGAAAGAGGCAGAAAGGATTTGGGTAGTGAATGAACAAAGGCAATTTCACATGAACATTAGAAAATATAGTGCTAACTCATTGGGGACTGAGATTGGAGTCCTTTAAAATATATTGAGATCAGTGTTGGATGGTGATCAACACTAAAATAGTGATAATCTATGACCCAAGAGGTCCTGTCCTGTATTATGGATTTAAAAAGAAAAACCAACAATCAACAGACATTTCAGACTAGCAGGGCAAGGTCCTGGTTGGATTTGTAACAGTGGAAATAACCTAAAAGACTTGCTTGAGGTGCTCAAAAAATGGTGGATCACAGTGACACTTCTCTTCCAGCATCTCCCTCCCTCCCTACCTGAGCACTTCAACAATTCTCTCTGCACATTTTTCTCTAGTTCTCAGCAACTCAGTCAGTGTATTGGATTTCCTTTTCCCATTTTTTTTCCTATGACATAATAAAGCTCCAAATTACTGTTTTAACCAAGGAGAACAATGGGATCTAAACATCTAGAAGGAGGCAGAAGGGAAGCCTGTGGATTTGGGTCTCTCTTCTGATGGTGGTCTCAGTGTCAGCATCACAGAAGGTCAGCTACATGACAGAAGAAAAAGTTAAAATATGTTCAGCAATATAAAAGTACCCCAATTACATTCAATTATGTAAGTTGTGTACCTTTGATGCCTAATTACTACAATGAACAGTTAAGATTATGCACATATTCTCAACCTATCAGTTTGACTTGGAAATTGATTCTATTTAAAGCAACACTAAATTGGTACATTTCATTCTCTAAACAGCTTCTTTTGGTCTAAACACACTGATTACCTGCTTGTATGTTTAAAGAATTCAGAGGGACCCTTCCTTGTTCAGTCTGTAACTGCCATATATCTGAACTTCTGAGGTGGTCTATTGAACCTCTCCAGCTTTCTGTCCTTATTCCTTTTCAGTTTATTCTATAAACTGGAGTAAGAATAATGAAGAGCTACTTGTAACTCCCGCATTGCATAGAAGTTCTACTTGTTACATTTTTGAGGATTTTGACTTCTCCCTCTACCAAATTGTTCTATTAGCAGAGAACCTGAGGTACCTTCTTGAGGAGGCCCAAGTGTGAAACAATTTTATTCCCACAGGGCATGTATTGACAGATAACATTTTCCTCCATTCAGATACTTTGCTTTAGATTCAGTGTTTAATTTATCTTCCTTGCATTTGGTATTTTCTCTAGGCCTCAGGATGAGTAGTGAGAAACAGGAGTTAATATGCTCTCAAGATATGGGACAGCGTTGAGTGGGGGAGGGGTTAGAGAGTCACCTTCCACAGCCTAAGGACATGGCCAAGAGCCTGTGTGTGTGTGTGTGTGTGTGTGTGTGTGTGTGTGTTGTTTCCCTTTCAAAAAAACTGAAGGACCCCCTTTTGTAAAACACAAAGTATCAAAGTGTCTGGACCAATGTAACTGTATCAGAACCCTCACACTTCTGAAGTAAATGGGATTACAGGTGTGAACCACAAACTCTCTCTTTTCTCTCTCTCTCTCTCTCTCTCTCTCTCTCTCTCTCTCTCTCTCTCTCTCTCTCTCTCTCTCTCTCTCTCTCTCTGCCTTGAGTCTCTCATTTGCTGATAATTGAAGATGATACTTCTTTTCCTACTGGTCTCTACAATGTTTATTTGCCTATTTTTAAAGTAGATTGTTTACCTTTTCTTGTGTTACAAGTTGCTTTTATACTCTGAATATAAAACCCTTATTAATTACATGATTTAAAAGCACTTTTTTCTATTCTGTTTACTTTTCTTCTTCTTAGTCATGTCCTTGGAACACAAAAGTTTTTAATTTTAATGAATTCCATTTAACCTATTTTTAATTTTATTGCTCATATTCTTGGGATCATATAGAAAAAGAATCCTTTGTCAAAACCAAAGTCATGAAGAATTACCCCTATGCTTTCTTCTAAGAAGAATTATATTTTTACATATGGTGTGAGGTTAAAGTCAAACTTCGTTCTTAGCATTCTTAGTGGATGTCTAATTGTCTAAGCACCATTTGTTGAAGAAATTATTCTTTCCTGTTGAGTAGTCTCAATTTACCACAGATGTATGGACTTGTTTCAAGATTCTCAATTATATAGCAGATTTTACTTTACATTACAGATATATTTTGAAATTTCTGAGGAGAGAGGTATTTAAAAGCCTTAAGCAATCTTTTTGAATATAGTTTTATGACCAAATCTGCTAAGATGATATTAGCATTATTATCAGCAGCAACCATAATGGGAATTCTAGGTAATTCCTATTTACATTCCTATTTTAAGATTCAATAATAACCTTTTTTTTTTTTTTTGGTGGGTCCTGGGGCTTGAACTCTGGGCCTGGGTACTGTCCCTGCACTTTTCAGCTCAAGGCGAGCTCTACCGCTTGAGCCACAGTGCCACTTCCAGTTTTTAGTGGTTTATTGGAGATAAGAGTCTCACAGACTTTCCTGCCTGGGCTGGCTTTGAACTGTGATCCTCAGATCTCAGCCTCCTGAGTAGCTAGGATTACAGGCGTGAGCCACCAGCTCCCAGCATTTTTTTTTTTTTTTTTTTTTTTTTTTGCAGTAATGAGGTCAAGAGTTACTGGGTTTGGGGTTGCTTTAGTTATTTCTTACATAGGGTTTTTTGATTTTTGCTCCAGCTGTCCTCAGACAATGATCCTCCTGTCTCTGACTCCCAAATAGCTGGGATTACAGCAATATACCAAATCTATTGAAATAAGGGATTCACTAACTTTTTGCCTATGCTGGCTGCAAATTAGTATCCTGAAATAGTCAAATAATGTTGGTTATCACTAGAAGCTTATGAAAAGAGCATGCCTATTTGAAAATTTTATTTATCAAGTATTTACTACTAATAATGGCTGAAATTACTATTTCCTAGCAAGGAAGTATGTATTACACCCTTCATGTATATTGTCCCATAGGTATATTTTATATTGAAGAAATGCCTTATTATGATTTCTATTTGACAAAATCTTATTCTCAGAGAATTAAAGTTCAAATTAGATTAAATTAAAGTTCAAAGCCACATATCTAACTGGTTCCTCTAAGCCTATAATCCACAATGAACTATTAGACCAATATTTTTCAAATTCTTTGCTGCAACTAAATTGATTATAAAATCAACTTAGTAACAATTATCATTTAATAAATAGAATTAAATATTTTAAATATCTATATTCAACACATGCTGAAGCTAGTTGTTGTTTTGTAAGCTTTTACAGCTAGAATTGTGCCCATGTGTATCCAGTATTAAGGTGAATATGGGCTGGAGGTACTCTGGTAGAAGAAAAATGTTTCCTGGGAGGAGGTATTTTTATTGAAATTCTAAAGATGGCAAGACTTGGATAGACAGAGAACAGGTAATCCTGGGTGAATGATTCATACTAAGTGGGTGTCTCCCTTGAGTATCATATTAGGGATGGCATTTTGAGAATTGAGTTCAGGGAATGGACTGAACTCTGAGCTGCTACATAGTTGTCAGCAGTTGAGTTTTGGTCACTTGGTATCCACTTTCCCTTCCTCAAGCAATTTCTAATTTCCTTGAGATACTAGCTATTTGTGAAGTGGGGGGAAGTTGGGTACTAATACAGTCATTTTCTGGCTTCCATGGGCCTAAAGCTGGCTGTGGAGTTCGTTCATCTGCACACCAGCTTCCTAGTGCTGCTACTATACTGGTTG
This sequence comes from Dipodomys merriami, assembly GCF_024711535.1. Taxonomy (NCBI): domain Eukaryota; kingdom Metazoa; phylum Chordata; class Mammalia; order Rodentia; family Heteromyidae; genus Dipodomys; species Dipodomys merriami. The sequence goes on along the minus strand of NW_027202382.1, from coordinate 3,826,293 downwards.
CTTCCTCAGCCTTCCAAACAGAGGAACCTGGCTGTTTTTCCTCATTATGCATTTGCCTCAGGCTTTCAGGCCATCTCTTATCTCACTAATGCATAGTTGATCTTACATTAGAACTTCAACTGTCTGCTATCTCATTCAAAAATCTCTAGAACATTTATCTAGATACACCGGTGTATTACAGAGAAGGAAACTGAGGCTCAGAGAGAGCCTCACTCTGGCAAGTGATTGAGCTAGGATCTGAACCCAGATCTTACTAAAGATGAAACTCTTTTTTATTTTCTTCACTGCTTCTCCAGAGCTGAATAAGCTTTTGTGCTTGGAAGTTTTTAAATTACTTTAAGGAGCTGTTTCAGTTGTTGTTAAAAGGACTAAGAAATGTAAATGACTGCCTTAATACAAAAAGTATGTTTTCCTAATATAAAAAATTTAGGTTTAAATTGAAGTTTCCTGGTCTAAAATGAAAAAATCAAAACCACTCAATCAACAAGCTAAGCCTTCTTCCCCTTTCAGAATGTTTACTAGGGATTCCAGGCTGGGGCTTAGGTAATTGAGAGGATTAGAATGGAGGAATGGAGGGGGAGAGGAAACATCCCCTCAGGCAGAATGGGAACCAGAGCCAGAGGAACATGTTTTCTGAGAAAGCAGAAAATGTGGGCAGAGCAAAATTATTTTTAAAGACATTAAGAGGAGAGGGGTTAGGGTGGGGTAAAGAGAAGGAGGAGGAGGTAAGGAAAATCTACAGAAGAAAAAGCAGAGAGAGATGGAATGAAGTTTGGTCTGTTTTTAATTTATGTCAACTGACAAATCCATGAAAGCTGTTCTAGGCATGGATATCCTCTCTGTAAGGGAAGTAACTGAGACCAGTTCAGAATGCATTTTCTTCCTCTTCCCAAAAATATGATATACCCTAAAGATAGAGGCAACATCAGTAAATTTGCCCGCCTCTGGCTCCACATTCCCCTGTCCTCTCCCATAATCCCCCATTCCTGCCTACAGTTCAGAGCTTTTATAATTAGAGGAATTAAGGACATGCATGAACACAGAATGAAGGTGTATAACAGCGTTGTCAAACCAACTAGATAAAGACAAGTGGTGAATGAACAAAATTCCTCTTTTAAGATTTTGTTGAAAACTTTTGATCCTTAAAGACTCATCCATTTCTGCTCCTTTCCTCAGGTGAGGAAGAAAGAAAAAGTATGTTCAAATTATGTCACCTATATATTTAAATAGAATTTTAAAGTAATTTTACTTGCACAATTCTGAAAAAAGAAAATTAGGGATGTTTAGATAGGCATTTGGGATTGATGAATGTTTCTACAGAGAGTTAACTTTATTGGTTGACTGCACCTATAAATTATTTGAAATGAGAAGCTTATTGGCGGTAGACTGATAGAATCAAAAAGAATTTCTATAAGACAATGGGAAAATGCTTAAGCTAATCAAAATATTACAAACTAAAGCCACAGAAAGATATTTTTTTCATACTGTAGCTAGGGAAAAGCAAAAAGTTCAGGCAGTACTAAAATTTGATCAGGGTATAAAACTATAGAATTCTCTCATAAGCTGAGTTGCTAGGTGTAAACAGGTCAGATCACTTTGGGAAGAAGTTTGGTATGTTTTAATGAGGTAAACATATATATAGTTGCTAAATTTTAGAAAGTGTTATATAGTAGGAGATACATAAATATATATAGAAAAAAGCTATACACACATCTATTTATTTGTAATTCTAAAGATATAAGCAAAAACTTATGAGTCTGTGTTAGTTACCTTTCTGTTACTATATGTTACCTATGACAAGTCAACTTAAAAAGATGAACAGGACTTATTTTTTGCTTATGGTTTTGAAGGCTTCCATCCTTGATTAAGTTTCCCTGTTGCTTTGGAGACAGAACATCATGGCAATCCCATTTGTACAAACTTTGTTTGATTTGTTGTATTTCTGGGTCTCTATTAAGAAAATGTTTGGCCTGTGATAAGGAGCCCTAGAGTTTCTCCTGTTTCTTCCTGTAATGTTTTCATGGAGTCTGCTTTTATTTTGAGGTCTTTGATCCATTTGGATTTGATTCTGGTGCAGGGTGATATATAAAGATCTAGCTTTAGTTTTCTATAAGTGTTTAACCAATTTTGCCAGCACCATTTACTGAAAACGCTGTTTTTCTTCCATTCTATTTCTTTAGCTCCCTTATCAAAGATTAGGTGGCTATAGGTCTGTGGGTTCATTTCAGGATCTTTAGTTATATTCCATTGGTCCTCAGGTCTGTTCTTGTGCCAGAACCAAGATGTTTTGATTACTATGCCTTTGTAATAGAGTTTGAAATTTCATATTGATATTCCTCCAGCACTGTTCTTTCTACTAAGGATTGTTTTTGCTATTCGGGGTCTTTTTTTGTTCCACATGAATTGTGGATTGCTTCTTCTATTTCCTTGAAGAATGAGATTAGGATATTGATAGTTATTGCATTGAATTTGTAGATAGCCTTTGGCAATATTGCCATTTTCACGATGCTAATCCTTCCAATCCAGGAACATGGGAGGTTTTTGTACTTCCTTAGTTCTGCTTTAATGTCCTTTTTCAGGTTTGTAAAGTTTTCAACATAGAGGGCCTTCACCTCTTTTGTTAACTCCTAAGCCTTTTATTTTTTGTGGGGCTATTACAAAAGGTGTTGTTTTCCTAATTTCAGCCACGCTCTTATCATGATTGATATCTGAAAGTTAATTTTATATTTTGCCAAAGTTTCCGATCAGCTCAAATAACTTGAGAGTGGAGTCCATGGGGTTCTTTAAACACAAGATAATGTGATCTGCAAAGAGGGAGATTTTTACTTCATCTTTCCCTATTTGGATTCCCTTTATCTTTTCATATTGTCTTATTGCCCTAGCTAGGCATTCTAATACTAGGTTGAAGAGGAGTGGAGAGAGTGGACATCCTTGTCTTGTTCCTGAATTTAGAAGAAATGGCTTTAACTTTTCACCATTAAGTATAATGGTGAAATAATGGCTGTAGGTTTGTCATATACAACCTTTATTATATTGAGGAATGTTCCATGGATTCCTAGTTTTTCCAGAGCTTTCATCATAAAGGGATGTTGGATCTTGTCAAATGCTTTTTCTGCATCTATTGAGATAGCCATGTGGTTCTTATCCTTGCTCTTGTTGATGTGATGGATTATATTAATTGTTTTATATTGAACCAGCTTTGCATCCCTGAAATGAATCCTGTTTGATCGTGGTGTATGATTGTTTTGATGAGTTGTTGAAGTCGATTGGCCAAGATTTTGTGTCCGGTCGTGGGGCCTGAACTCTGGGCCTGGGCGCTGTCCCTCAGCTTTTCAGCTCAAGGCTAGTGCTCTACCACTTGAGCCACAGAGCCACTTCCAGCTTTTATTTTCTTTTTGCTTATGTGGTGCTGGGGAATCAAACCCAGGGCCTCATGCATGCAAGGAAAGCACTCTACCACTGAGCCACCTTCCCAGCCCTGACCAAGATTTTGTTAAGAAGTTTTGCATTGATATTCATCAAAGAAATGGGTCTATAGTTCTTTCTTTGATGAGTCCCTGCCTGGTTTTGGGATGAGGGTTATGATGGCTTCATAAAAAGAGTGTGGTAGTCAATTTTTGCTTTCAATTTCATTGAAGAGTTGGAGGAGTAATGGTGTGAGTTCTGCTATGAAGGCCTTGTAGAATTCAGCTGTAAATCCATTCGGTCCTGGGCTTTTCTTGGTGGGAGTTCTTTTATTGCTGCTTCTATTTTGATGCTTGATATGGGTCTGTTAAGTTGGTTTAAATCATCTTGGTTTAGTTTCAGCATGTCAATATTTGCTAGAAATTTGTCCATTTCTTCCAGATTCTTGTTTATTAGCATAAAGGTTTGAGAAGTATCCCCTTATTATATTCTGAATCTTGGCTGTTTCTGTGGTGATGTTTCCATTCTCATCTCTGAGTTTGTTTATTTGGGTGTGTTCTCTTTTTTCTCATAAGATTTGCTAAGGGTCTGTCAATTTTATTAATTTTTTCAAAGAGCACACTCTCTGTTTTTGTTAATTCTTTCTATAGTGTTTTTGTACTCTAATTCATTTAATTCAGATTTAATTTTAATTATTTGTTTCTGTAAAGGCATTTCTTATACTTAACCCTTAAAGACGAGGAATAGGGGAGACTGTCAAGGTTTTGAATAGTTTGTCTGACATTTTCAAAATGCTAGTTAACACTGCATTTTGTGAATATTATCACCACTATTTGCACTGATAATTTCTTGTCTTGATCTTAAACTCAGTGAGAATTTGTGTGATGTTCCACCTTTTCATTAATCCACTTTCTTGAGAGTAGGAAATTTACCAATGCTATCTTCAGATGAGAAAAGAATGTAGCATTAAGGCTCCTTATGGCAGGTATGACTTTGATAATAATCACGTTTATTGAGCATTTTCTTTGTGCTAAGCATATCTCCTTCTGCTACCAAAATCAACCTGATAATCCTATTAGATAAAATTTTCCATTAAAAGTTCAAGACATATAGCTCACAGGACTTTGGTAATTTTTAATATTCTGTGTGTATAGTTATAATTACAAGATGGGAACTCAGATTTGCTGGCACTGGGCTTGAACTAAAGGCCTCACACTCTTGCTCAGCTTTTTAACCTATGGCTAGTTTTCTACTGCTTGAGCGATAGCCCCAGTTCTGGCTTTTGGAGCTAAGAGTCTCAAAGATTTCTCTGCCCAAGATGGCTTTGAACTGTGAACCTCATATCTCAGCCTCTGAGTAGGTAGGATTATAGGCATGGGCCACTGGTTCATTACTTGTCTGTACCTCTTCCTTAGACAAATTATACCTTCTGAAACTTGGCTTTATCATTTAAGATGTAGAGAAAGGATCTACTTCATAGATTTTTTTAATGGGGAGAAAAAATCAATAAACTATGGATTAAGTATTTGTGTCCCTTCAATATTATATATTGATATCTCAATCCTTGGGGATGGCGTTTGGGAGGCAATTAAGTGAGGACACAAGAAGATGCCCTTTATGACCAGAAAATGTGCTTCACCAGATGCAAATATGCCTTGACCTTATATTCTCCAGCCTCCAGAATGAAATAAAACTATATTATAATAGCAACAAAATGGACTCTGGCAAATATTAAGCAAGTGATGGTGCACAGTCCATGTTCTTTCTTTTTAAGACAAAACTGAAAGCTATAAGGATTACATTTAGTGACAGGTTAAAAGGGAGCTAAACTTTAGGTCTTTGGGTTAGTAAATTGGTTGCTATGAGAAAATATCAGACACAGGAGTTTGGAGGAAGATAGCGGAGAAGAAGCTGGGGCTAAACAAGCTCTCGGATAAAACCAGTTTTAGTGTTTCAGTGAAAAGTCCAAGGCTAGAGAGTCACACCAAGTGTGACATCATAGTACAGAGAGTTTTGCCACAGAGGAAAAATTCAGGCAGCTTGGTTAAGGAGACAGATTTGAGCATTTGCTGGTGTTTGAAGTGGCAGCAGCAGCAGCTGCTGCTGCAACTGCCATATCAACAGAAAGAGCCCGGGACAAAGGCACCAGAAACAATGTGCAAGCAGATTCTACTCACCGCCAACAAGAGCTGACAAGGAGCAGAAATCTTTGTCCTGCTGACAACAGACAGTCACAGACCCTGGATGGCCCAGAAACCAAGGGAAAGGCAGGAGTACCACACAAGACATCCTCACCACTTTTCACAGAGCAGCGGTGGGAAGGTAGCCACTCCACCGCCACTGGAGAAGAACTCCATCTTTGATACTGACAAAGACCAAGCCAGAGCAGCTAGCTGTAACTCAGGCCTTGGAAGAAGACAATAGAAGCCATTCAACAAGTCAAAGGAACCTGACCTGGGGGGCTCAGCTCCACCTCAGTGGAAAGTTGCCCTTCCCAGGCAGAAGAAGCTCTGCCAATGGAGGAGTGACTTTCTTTACTGGGTAAACAGAGCCAGAGGCTGACCTACCCCCACTGTAGTACAGGCAGCAGACCCAGATGAAGGAAGGTGAAAGAAAACAATTGGAAACTCAGTAAAAATAATTCTTGAGAATGGCACCAGGCTGGGCTGTGTGAGTGTCTCAGGAGCTAGCCCCTCAGTGAAAAGCTACTGATTGCTGACATGCTTAAACCCTACCCACAACCTAGCCCCATCACAGCAACTCCAAGCTAGGAGAAACAGCCATCTCCCTCTTTTGTGATACTTCAGCAGATCACCTTCCCACTGGACTAGCCTGAGAGGAGGGCCATAAAGTCCCTGGTAAGGTAGAGCTTCATTCTGCCTGCTCAAACAAACTGATTTAAGAAACTAATGAAACATATACTAGATAGTATGAGTCAAGCAGAAAAGGTCAGATAAGGTGATGTTAGGGAAATGAACCCTAAGATATGTATTCAAATGTTTTTTTTTTCCATGCGATTGTTTCTAACACATTTATAAGATTATTTCTTTGTTGCTTTGTATGTCCCTCCCCCACAGTATAACCCATGCTTTCACTGTATTTGTTGTCGGTATAATTTGTGGAGGGGAAGGGGAAAAACATGTCGTTTAAATAAGGATACAGGTGGACCCGTTGCAACAATGAGAAGTACAAGTTGTTATGTCGAAAAGGAATTTACAACTTTGTTGGGGGATGGCGGGGGGGGGGAGGATGGGAAGGGATGGGAAGGGGAAACAAAGGAGGAGGCTACAATTCTTGATAAGAAATGTACTCATTATCTTGCCTATGTAATTGTAACCCCTCTGTACAGTATTTTTACAATAAAAAATAAATAAAAATTTTAAAAAAGAAAGAAACTAATCAAGCCACAGGAAAACCAAACACCACAACCAAATCAGAGACTCTACCAAGAGGCTGGTTACGGACACAAGGGAGACACAAGATCCCCCTCCACCCTCCCAAAAATCAAAGAACTCTTTTTCTACCTAATTTTCAAAAAATTAAAAAAAATTGTTTTCTATTTTTTTCATCATTTTTATTTTAGGTTTAAAAAATTCTCTTTTTATTCTTTTCCCTTTTGATCCTTTTTGTTTTTTTGCTTTTCTTAATTGTTGTTTTGTTCATCCCCAGATATGTACCCATCTTCGACAATTAGACTTTATCCTTCATTGTGTGTATACTTAATTCAGATATAGATTACTCAATTCACAAACTCAGACATAACTTTCTTAATTGTAGTATTATTTCCTTATACTTATATAATTTTATTGAGTGTTTCATTTTTAAAGTTTTTACTTTTCATTTTTCTTTCTCTCGCTTATCTTTCCTTTTATTCTTTTCCTTTCTCTGAATTTAGGTCTTGGTTATATTCCCTCTCCCCCTTCCCTCCCCACATTCCTCTAATCTTATTTTCTCCTCGCAATTCTCCCCTAACCTATTAATTTCTGGTCTGCAGATTCTTTCTTTGATTTTCTTAGTCCATTGATCCCTAGTTGTTTGTTGTTGAACTAGATTATATCTGTTGAAATAGATTGTACATGTACTCATTTTGGCTGCATCAAACAATTTGTGGAACTACAGAGCTCTTGTTGATGCTTGCAACATGCAAAAAGATAGGCCCATCAGATACAAGAAGCCTTTAGAACCCCAAATAGGCCAGATCAGAACAGGACATCCCACTGTCACATTGTAATCCACGCAGGATCAATTGAGACAAAGGAAAAGAACCGTAAAGCTGTCAAGGAGAAAAAAATCAATCACCCATAAAGGGAAACCAATCAGAATAACTTCAGATTTCTCAGCAGAGACAATGAAAGCAAGAAGAGCCTGGAATGATATATGCCATGCCCTAAAGACAAACAACAATCAACCAAGACTACTGTACCCAGCTAAACTCTCCTTCATAACAGAAAGTCAAAGTAAAACCTTCCACAGCAAAAAAATATTGAAACAATATATCTCCACCAAACCTGCCATACAAAAGATACTTAAATATGTCCTACACATAGAAAACCAACAAGAGCATAAGGCCAAGAAACAGTCCCCAAACAGAGAATCCAAGAATCATAGGAAGAATCCAGTTGGCACAGTCCCCAAGAAGGTGGATAACATGGCTGGAACTACCAAAAACCTGTCAGTCCTAATTCTCAATATTAATGGACTTACCTCTCCAATTAATAAACATAAATTGTCTAGTTGGATAAAAAATCAAGATCCTTCGATCTGCTGCCTCCAAGAGATGCACCTTGCCCACAAAAACAAATATTCTGAAAGTGAAAGGCTGGAATAAAATCTACCCAGCAAATGGACCCCATAAACAGGTAGGAGTTGGAATCCTAATATCAGATAAAATACACTTCAAATTAAATTAGTGAGAAGAGATAAAGAAGTCATAAAATACTAATTAAAGGATCTCTCATTCAGGAGGATATTACAAGTCATTCACCAACTAACAGGCACTCAAATTTATCTAAGAAACACAACTTTCCCTAAAAATCTCACAGAGATCCAAAGACATTATTTGTTGGGGACTTTATTACACCACTATCCATGCTGGATAGATAAACCTGGCAAAAACTCAACAGAGAAACCTCAGATTTAAACAACTGCATAGATCAACTAGACTTAACAGACATCTGCCAGCATCAGAATGCACATTCTTCTCAGCAGCACATGGAACATTTTCCAAAATAGACCATGATTTAGCTTACAAAATAAATTTGCCCAAATTCAGAAACTCTGAAATTATGCCCTGCATTCTTCATACCACAAGGGAATAAAATTAGAAATCAACACCAAAGCCACCAAAGAAAATTCTGTAATACATGGAGGCTGAACAACACACTGTTGAACCACCAGTGGGTCATGGAATAGATTAGAAAGGAAATTCAAATGTTCATGATATTCAACAAAAATGAACACACCAATTACAGCTCCTCTGGGACACAGCAAAGGCAGTACTCAGAGGCAAGTTTATAGCTAGCTCTGAGTTTCTACATCAACAAATTGGAGAGATCGAAACCAACAATTAAATGAGGCACCAGAAGCTCTTTGAAACAGAGCAGCAAGCTAAACCCCAATCCGGCAGACAGAAAAAAATAATTAAAATTAAATCAGAATTAAATGAATTAGAGTCCCAAAAAACCATAGAAAGAATCAACAAAACAAAGATTTGGTTCTTCAGAAAAATTAACAAAATTGAAGACCCTTAGCAAATCTTACCAGAAAAAGAAGAGAACACACCCAACTAAACAAACTCAGAGATGAGAATGGTAACATCACCACAGAAACAACCAAGACTCAGAACATTATAAGGGAATACTTCTCAAACCTTTATGCTAATAAACTTGCAAATCTAGAAGAAATGGACAAATTTCTAGCAAATATTGACATGCTGAAACTAAGCCAAGATGATTTAAACCAACTTAACAGACCCATATTTAGCATTGAAATAGAAACAGTGATGAGACCTCCCATCCAAGAAAAGCCTAGGACTGGATAGATTTACAGCTGAATTCTACAAGGCCTTCAAAGCAGAACTCACACCAAAACTCCTCTAACTCTTCAATGAAATTGAAAATGAAAGTTCACTACCAAACTCTGTGAAGCCATCATAACTCTCAAAACAAAAACCAGGAACTCCTCAAAGAAAGAGAACTATAGACCCATTTCTTCAATGAACTTCAATGCAAAACTTCTCAACAACTTCAAGAACTCATCAAAAAAATCATATACCACAATCAAACAAGATTCATTTCAGGGATGCAAAGCTGGTTCAATATTCACAAATCAGTACAATTAATCACATTAACAAGAGCAAGGATAAGAACCACATGATTATCTCAATACATGCAGAAAATGCGTTTGACAAGAGCCAGCACCCCTTTATGATGAAAGCTCTGGAAAAACTAGGCATCCATGGAACATTCCTCAATATAATAAAGGCTGTATATGACAAACCTACAGCCAGCATTATACTTCATGGTGAAAAAACTAAAGCCATTTCCTCTAAACTCAGGAATGAGACAAGGATATCCACTCTCCCCACTTCTCTTCAATTTAGTATGAGAATGCTTAGCTAGAGCAATAAGACAAGATGCAAACATAAAAGAGATCCAAATAGGGAAAGATGAAGTAAAACTCTCCCTCTTTGCAGATCACATGATCTTGTATTTAAAGAACCCTATGGACTCCACTCCCAAGTTACTTGAGCTGATTGGAGACTTTGGCAAAGTAGCAAAGTATAAAATTAACCTTCAACTTTCTTTTTTTTTTAACTGTATTTTTTTCGACTTTTCTTTTTCTTTCTTTTTTGGTACTGGGGATCGAACCCAGGACGTTGCACTTGCTAGGTAAGCGCTTGGCCACTGAGTTACATCCCAGCCCTAAAATTAACCTTCAGAAATCAATGGCTTTCCTCTATGCCAATAATGATAAGAGCATGGCTGAAATCAGGAAAGCAACACTTTTTGTAATAGCCCCACACACAAAAAAAATACCTAGGGGTTAACTAAAGAATTGAAGGACCTCTATGATGAAAACTTTACAAACCTGAAAAAGGAAATTAAAGCAGAACTAAGGAAGTGGTAAAACCTCCCAGGTTCTTGGATTGGGAGGATTATCATCGTGAAAATGGCAATGCTTCTAAAAGCTATCTACAAATTCAATGTAATACCTATTAATATCTCAAACTCATTCTTTAATGAAATAGAAGAAGCAATCTAAAAATTTACATGGAACAATAAAAGACCCTGAATAGCGAAAACAATCCTTAGTAGAAAGAACAGTGCTGGAGTAGGAATATCAATATGAAATTTTAAACTCTATTACAAAGGCATAGTAATCAAAACATCTTGGTTCTGGCACAAGAACAGACCTGAGGACCAATGGAATATAACTAAAAACCCTGAAATGAACCCATAGACCTATAGCCACCTAATCTTTGATAAGGGAGCTAAAAAAATAGAATGGAAGAGAGACTGTTTTCAGTAAATGGTGCTGGCAAAATTGGTTAAACACTTGTAGAAAACTAAAGCTAGATCTTTATATATCACCCTGCACCAGAATCAAATCCAAATGGATCAAAGGCCTCAAATCAAAACAGACACCCTGAAAACATTACAGGAAGGAATAGGAGAAACTCTAGGGCTCCTTGGCACAGGCAAAAACTTTCTTAATAAAGGCCCAGAAACAAAACAAATGAAAGAAAGTCTGGGCAAATGGGATTGCATAAAATTTTAGTGCTTCTGCATGGCAAAGGACATAGCTAGCAAGATTAATAGAAAGCCCATGGATTGGAAAAGATCTTTACTAGCCATACAACAGACAAGTGTCTCATATCTAAAATATACTTAGAACTCAAAAAATTAAATCCCCCAACAACAAATCCTCCATCAGAAAGGATGATACCATACCATCTGTTAGGAAATAACAGACTTGGAAAAATCATATTAAGTGAAGTAAGCCAGGCCCAAAGAAACATAGGTCCCATGGTTTCCCTTATTTACAATAACTAGTATAGGTCTGGGACAAGCAGAAAAGGTCAAAAGTTATGTACATATGATTATGAGATGATGCTAAGTGAAATGAACCCCAAGATAGGAATACAAAAGGTTTTATCTTTGTTGTTGTTTTTAATGTACTTATTGTGAACTTATCGTGTGATTTTTTTTTGTTTCTTTTGTATATCATTCCTCCATGGAATAGCCCCTGTTGTCACTGTATTTGATTCTAGTGCTCTGCATCTTGTATATACATTTTTCTAATTTGGAGAGGGGATAAGAAATAACAAAATGCTGAAATAAGGATACAGGTTGACCCATTGTAACAATGAGCTGTACAAGATACTATGTTGAAAATGAATTTTACTGCTAGTGAGGGGGGGAATAGGAGGGAAGAGGATGGGAAGGTAGGGAAAGAAGGGATGGTAGGGAAAAAAATCACAGAAGGGGTAACAATGCTTGATAGGAAATGTACTCAATACCTTACTCATGTAACTGTAACCCCTTTGTAGAGTATCTTTACAATAATTCAAAAAAAAAAATATCTGACACCAGTAACTTAAGGGAGGAAAGATGGGTTTTGTCTTGTAGTTTCAGTAGTCTCAATCCATCATGGCTTGGAGGACATGGCAAAGAAGAGCAACTCAGAAGATGGTGGTCAAGAAAGAAAGAGAGAAAGCTGGGCACCGGTGGCTCACGCCTGTAATCCTAGCTACTCAGGAGGCTGAGATCTGAGGATAGTGGGGCAAAAAAAGACCATGAGACTCCTATCTCCAATAAACCACTAGGAAACTGGAAGTGAATCTGTAGCTCAAGTGGTAGAGTCCGCACCTTGAGCTGAAGAGCTGAGGGACAGAGCCCAGGCCCAGAGTTCAAGCCCCATGACTGACAAAAAATAAATAAATAAAATAAAATAGAGAAAGCTTATTCCCTTTCCCATCTGGTTCCTCAGACTATGGTACAGAACTGCCCACATTCAGGGCAGTTCTTTCCTTGCTATTAGTTAATCTTTGAAGGACACACTCAGAGGTAGACTTCATGAATCTCTTAGGAGCTTCTGAATGCAATCAGGTTAATAACAATGGAAATTAACCAGTATGGTCTTTAGCTAAGATTTGTTTATATTGATGGAAATTAGTCAATAAAGAAAAAAAACTCTCAACACTAAAAACATGCATGCTTATGCAAAAGAAGAGTAAGAAAACAGAATGATTTTCATTTCAGATGATTTTTTAATTTTTCTTAGAGTCCTAAGAGGGAATAAATTAAGAAATTAAGCCAGAGTTTAACAAACACAACAAAACCGTAACCACTGGGATAAAAGTACAATTAACTACTTTCTTTTTATTCTGCCTGATTATCAACAAATGTTTAGAACAGCTGAATAGACATAGCACTCTGGGGTTCAGAATAAGATCTGGCTCCATGGGCCAGTGATTTACACATTTTCACTGTGTGAAAAGGCTATCATAGTTTTGAAATACTGAATAATTTTTGAAGAAGGGACTCAGAATTCTGTTTTGCATTTATCCTACCAATATAAGTAACCACACCCATTTGGAACCTTTTGGACCTCCTCTTCACTGAAATTCCTCAATCCTATGAACACATGCATTGCATGCTATATATAAAACTCTAGGTGTGTAAGAATAAAAAATATACTCAAAGGAGGCCTGAATATTATTTGGAGAAGGAAAAATAGCAGTATGATGGCCAAAATACATGGGTTGAAGACAATGATACTTTGGAATTATTTCCTTACAAGTTTCTGCTTATGAGTAGATTTAAGTAGAACCTCGATTTGTGTGTGTGTGTGTGTGTGTGTGTGTGTGTGTGTGTGTGTGTGTGTGTGTGTGTGTTTAATACAGCTAGATCTTTTTAATATGGAGCTGAATTTGAGAACTACTGAAATATAAACTTGCTAGAAGAAGTGGACAGTCTTGGTAAGCTCTTACATAATTATCTTTAAAAAAATCCTTTAGAGTATTTGTATGTGATTGACTTTGTATTCCTAGGGTAATTACAGCTTAGTAGATAGTATGTGTTCAGCCAAATTTTATTAACATACAGAACATCAAATATGAATTTAATTCCTTTGATAAGGACACTGTAGAGACTATGTCTATGCCTTTGGGCTATTTTTTAAAAACTTGGTAATTCCTAGAAAAGTATAAAATAATTTTCTTTAAAAAAAATCCCATTTGGGGCTGGGAAGGTGGCTCAGTGGTAGAGCGCTTGCCTTGCATGCTCGAGGCCCTGGGTTCGATTCCTCAGCACCACATAAGCAAAAAGAAAAAAGCCGGAAGTGGCATTGTGGCTCAAGTGGTAGAGCACTAGCCTTGAGCTGAAGAGCTGAGGGACAGCGCCCAGGCCCAGAGTTCAGGCCCCACGACCGGACCCAAAAAAAAAAAAAATCCCATTTGGGCTGAGAATGTGGCTTAGTGGAAGAGTGCTTGCCTAACATGCATGAAACCCTGAGTCTGATTCCTCAGTACCACATAAACAGAAAAAGTCAGAAGTAGCGCTGTGGCTCAAGTGGCAGAGTGCTAGCCTTGAGCAAAAGAAGTTCAGGGAGCATGCCCAGGCCCGGAGTTCAAGTTCCAGGACTGGGCAAAAAAAAAAAAAAAAATCCCATTTGTAGTAACATCAAATAGACCTAACAAAAAACTTACCAATGGTTCACTGGAGGCCCTGGTGCCTTTGTGGCTACTGTTGGAAGGCTGCTCTCTGTTTTTTGCTCTATGGACCTTCCAACATAGCCATTTCTTCATAGCCAGATGAAGAACATCTCCAGATAGTGAGAGAGTATCATTCTCTATAACCTTGGGAGTGACATCCCATCACCTTTGTCATACTTTATTGATAAGAAGGAAGTCCTGGTCCCCACATGCACTCAGGTAGGAGGGGATTATATAAGGACACAAATACCAGATGTTCCAGTGAGACTACCTAGATCTATCTGTCACAGATCTTTGTTCATAAGAGCTGTCAACCTGTCATTTTCTTATCTTTGGATATCATCATCAGATATTTATTATAGCTATGCCAATCATCTTTGAAAATGTTTCTACAATGTATTTCTTTTCATTTTTCTTACTTTTAACTCACTCCCAGAAACAAATGCCAGGTTTGAATTGTTGGTAGGAATGTTAAAGATTTTGTTAGTAGAATATATTTTTATTTTTTAAAGTAACATACTTAAAAACAGCATTATGAGTTTTTGTATTGTTTTATCTTCCTGATGTAAGGAGGGGGTCCACAATAGGCATCCTAAAAAGTTTTGGTCATCTCTCTAGCTTCACTTTAGAGTCCCAGAAAGCTTTATTCATGTCTCTCTTTCATTAGTTATTCTTTATATTGTTCCTAGTTTCTTGATAGAATCTCAGCAGAATTAAACTTGAATAGTTCACAACATATATAATGAGATTATTTCAACTCCTACACATCTGATTTATCTGGCTTGGCAAATTAACAGCTGGTAATAAAAGATATATATTCTGGTAGTAGCAATTTAGTCTTACTGCATCACTATTGTACAGTTGGTTTAAGGAAAAAAACTTTCTTTTTTTCCTTTTAACTTTTGCCAGTTACATACCTGGGGTGGATTGGCAACAATGCAGTCACCAAATGCATAATAAAAATTTGGGTTTAACAATCCTTAGCAGGAAGAACATTGTTGGAGGAATATCAATATCAGACTTCAAACTCTATTATAAAGTTGTAGTTATAAAAACAGCTTGGTACTGGCGCATGAACAGGTCTGAGGACCAGTGGGATAGAATTGAAGATCCAGAACTGAGCCCAGAGACCTATGGTCACCTAATCTTTGATAAGAAGCCCAAAACACAAAATGGAAGAATGCCTCTTTAACAAATGATGCTGGCAGAATTGGCTATGCATGTGTAGAAAACTGAAGTTAGATCTTTATATATCACCCTGTACAAGAATCAATTCCAAATGAATGAAGACCTCAATGTAAGACCAGATACCCTGAAAAATATTACAGGAATGGATAGGGGAAACACTAGGGCTCCTTGTCACAGGTCGAAACTTCTTAAATAAAGATCCAGAAACAAAAAAATCAAAGAAAGTCTAGATAAATAGGATTGCATTAAACTGCAGAGTTTCTGCATGGCAAAAAACATAGCTAGCAAGATAAATAGAAAGCATGCAGATTGGGAGAAGATTTTTACTAGCTATACATCAGATCAGGGCCTCATATATAAAATATACTTAAAGCTCAAAGAATTAAACCCTCCAAAAACAAATCTTCAAAGAAAACAACCACCCCATTACTAAATGGACTAAAGACTTAAACAGAGACTTCTCTGAAGAAGAAATAAGAATGGTCAATAGACATATGAAAAAATGTTCAACATCTCTGGTCATAAAAGAAACGCAAATCAAAACAACATTGAGATTCCACCTCACCCCAGTAAGAATGGCCACTATCAAGAAAACTGATAATAACAGATGATGGCTGGGATGTAATCAAAAGGGAATGCTACTACACTGTTGATAGGAATGTAAACTGGTTCAACCACTCAGGAAAGCAGTATGGAAGTTCTTCAAAGACTAAACATAGAACTTCCCTATGACTCAGCAATAGCACTCCTGGACATTTACACAAATGACCACAAACAAGGCCACACTAACGCTACCAGCACACATGTTCATTGCAGCATTAAGATATGGAATCAACCCAGATGCCCCTCAGAAAACTAAAGGATCAAGATGTGGTATATATACACAATGGAATTCCACGCTTGAAAAAAATTATATTAAGTGAATTAAGCCATATCCAAAGAAACATAGTCTGCCTGGTCTCCCTCATTTGTAATAACTAGGCTAGCTGTAGAATATTCTTAGCAGAGGATCACAATAACTCAATCATTATGAGCATACAACCATAAAAACTGATAGCTCTCAAAATAAATTCTAAGAAATGGAAATGAGGTTTTTCTAGTGTACTATTTGCAATTATTTCTTTTTTCTTTCTTTTACAGCCTCCCTTCCCCCATCTCCTCCTTTGGTTATTCCCTGTGTGACTGTTTTGATTTCTGTGCTCTTTGTCTGCTATATAAGTTTATCTGATTTACAGAAATGGTGGGACAAAGGGTGAACCAATGCAACAGTGATATTCCCTAGACACTATGTTGTACATAAACTTTACAACTTGTGGGGAAGGGGAGTTGGGGGTGGAGAAATGGAGAAAATGAGGGAGGGGTATCACTGTTCAAAAAGAAATGTACTCATTATCTTACTTATGCAACTGTAACCTCTCTGTACATCACCTTTACAATTAAAAAAAATCTAAAAAAATTAGGTTTAGCAGGCTGAGTGATTCTTTAGCATAACAAAGATTGGGCCTTGGCCATTCCTTAAATATACATTCATTAAATCAACATTTGATCTCAGATGGGCTCACAGTTAGTTAAGCAGAAAAAGATGTAGAATATAGAGAAGTAGAGTCAATCAGACCCTATTTAAACTATGACACCATCTCTTACTAGTTTAGTGACTTAGGGAAAGATATTTAACAACTCAAAGCCCTCTTCCTTTGTAAAAGAAGTACAAAAGTATGACTGATTTCAAAGTTGGGAGAATTAAATGAGATAATTTATGCAGAATGCACAGCAGAAGTTTTGACACATAGTAAGAACTTAATAAATGTTGGCAATTACTATTACTGTCATTATGAAAGGAAAAGAGTCTGGACTTTGCAATTACATATACCTGGCACCATAGTTGACTTCTCTGAACTTCAATGCCCTTATTTCTGAAATGAGGAACATGAAAATTAGTTTCCAGGCTTGTCATCCTGCAGAATGCCTGTTGCATAATAAGTACTTCATAAGGGTGAATTTTCTTCCTCTTCTCCTCTACTTTTTAAAGTTTTATCTCAGAGGTGACTTTTAGTTGCCTAAAGAATTAATATTATTAAAGATAAAGTTTAGACTTTAGTTACAAAAGATCCTGAACTAACAAAAGATCAATACCAATTCCTTCATGTGAAAGGGTAGTATATATGTAGTTAGATATCAGTGATGGATCTCCATCTGTGCTATCTGCTCTGCACTCCTCTCCACTGTAGCCTCTGGGATGGAAAGGGAAGGAAAGAGACACATGCGTCTTCTTTTGAGTAGGGCATATCTTTGATCTGCTCACATTCCATTGGTCAGAACGTAGTTTTTCTTTTCCTGCATTTCACTTCAGCGAATGCTTGTGTTGTTTTTGGCTGGGCATATTGATAGGGTGATAGGTGGGGCTAGGAGCCACTGCTAAAATGCATTCCTAGCCTCATTCTGCCAGATGAAATGAGGGTAAGAAAATGGAATTTTCCCTCAAGTGATGAAGGTATGTTTCCTTGGAGATGAGAGTAGGAAAAAAAAAGACTGTTTAATTGTTCCAAAGAATGAGGTTGGTATGCTTGCAAAACTGTCATTATAGTTTGGAGATTAGCAAGGTTGAGCATGAGTGCAATTGCTTTTATAAAAAATTATACTTTTGTAATCTTTAAGTAGTTGTACAAAGTGCAACTGCTTTTGCTTTTCATGTCTCTCTAACTCTTGGCTAGCCTAGGTGACCTAAATTACCTATTATCTTCAACTTCTATTAAGTCCAGGGAAAACCAACTCTTTTTTTCTGCTCTCTTGCCTCTGAGTCGATGATCTGCAAGTAGTTGTTGAACTTGTAGAATTCTTCATTTATTTGTTTTTTAATTTTATTTTATTGTAAAGATGCTGTACAAAGGGGTTACAGTTACATGAGTAAGGCAATGAGTACTTTTCCTGTCAAGCATTGTTACCCCTTCCCTTGTTGTTCTCCCACTATCCCTTCCCTCCCCCACCTCCCCCACTCATGCATGTGCTCGTTTGCTTAGTTCTTCCCACTCCAAAAGTATCCATTGAGTTTTTACTTCCCAGTGTTTTCTGGGAATTTAGTGTGTCTTAGACATGATCTCATTGTTCAAGGAAGTCTTATTTATTCATTGACGGACTCTGGCATGGAAAAGGCCACAATATAATGTAAGAGGGGCCAGGAAAGGATTATGTGCAGAGAGGATATTTGAAGAGCAAACCTTGGAGGGAGTGGTTCCATGAACCAAATCTATTGTTCTAGTTGGTGATATGGAAAATTTGAAAGAAACATACTACCTGGCTGTTCTTTCCAGCTACTGTCTACTAGAATACTCAGAAAGAAATGCTTGGTCTTTTTGAAACCACATCTTATTAAAGGATTAAACATTCTATGGTCTGCAGGCATTCAGAAAAGAAGGTTCATAAAAGCTGGAATTGACAGTAAAAGCTTTTGGATAGGTGAAGTCTCAAACTAGGATTGAATAGATTCAGAGAAGAACGACATTCCAGAATGGATACCATTTAAGCAAGACCCTGGTGAGTTCTGGGTCGCGCTGTGCACTAGGTATTATCAACAAACTTTCTTCAAGCAACACACATATATCTCAGGTTTAGGTTTTGAGACAGCTTCAGAATAAATCCCAGTAACTTCAATTCTGTCCCATGTGGCTTCTCACCAAATGCAGGGCATAAGAACAAACAATGGGAGAATTGTGTTGAATGTTGAGCTTTCCATTCAGAGTTGGCAGCCTTAGTCTATAATTTTCTCAGATAAAAAATCTTTTGACTTGGGATTTTGCCAGAAATTACTTTCCTCCAATTAGATTCTAGTTTGATGCAATCATTGCTTGAAAATTGTCTTAAATTGAAACTACCTAATAGCCAATTTGGGATTGAAAAAGATGGGAGAGATTCAACACACTACAGACAGTCCATTCACTTGAGTGTGTGATCCAAGAACTGAAGAAAGTAGAACTCTCAAAATATTCTGATGCAGAATGTCGAGGAGTTTCTTAATGTGGTATTTTCTACCAGCAGGTTTTTTCCATTGGCTTAGCATCAATATAATCAAGCCTTCAGAGAAAGCTCAAGTTTTAGGATTTAGGATTTAGGAACCATAGTATGTTCATCAGCTATTTCTCTGTTCCTTTACCATGACATATTTCAGAAAGGTAGACCAGAGGGTGCTATGGAATCAAGTTATATTCTGGTTTCTGAAACATTGGCTCAAGATCATCTTTTGGAATGGAGAAGGTGCCTCATTTGGTACTAAAATATATACAGGCTCTGGGCACTTTACCTCTTTGTCAAACCTCTGTCCCTTTTTTCATATGATTTTTACAATAGGGTCTTGCATGATACCCAGGCCTGCCTCCTTTGTCTTTGGGAACGATAGACATGCACCATTTGACTCAACATTCATACTTTCCCTATAGCTGATATAACAGTATGAGCCACCAAATCCAGCCATTCATTGAGATGAAATCTCAAAAAATCTTTTATGCCTGTGTTGGCTTCAAATCTCGATCCCTTGATCTCCATATCCCAAGTAACTAGGATTATAGGCTTGAGAAACTGTACCCAGCGAAGTATTCATTCTGTATTTGAATAAATGCATGAATAAACACTATTAGACCAAAATCTCTCTTTATTCAAGGTATAGGGCAACATTTTCTTGGTTCAAATGTTTTTCCTTATATGTGATGTGGAACTTTTGCGATGGGATGATGCTTTCCTCTAAGATTCCCCACCCTTTATCCCCCACCTCCCAACTTTTCCTGTAAGAGAATACTGACAGCTCAAGATCCATGAAAGTGACTTGTCCCTTCAGTTCTTAATTTTAGGCTTTGTTAACTGGGACTAAAGCCGCTTTTAATTGTAGGCTAATTTCGCTCCACAATTAAGATAGTTGCCTTCTCAGAACTCTTCTCATACCCAAGGTACTAGGTGAGTTTACTTATGACAAAGAGAAACAGACTCTTCTGGCCCTGTGTGAACTTCCATGAGTGATTGTGCTGACTCCTTGAGACTGGCTATTTCCTTAATCACAAAGCTTCCTCCTGTACATGCACTGCTTGGAAACAGGCTAGGGTTGCTGTGTAGAGCTCTGGAGTACTTCAGCTCTCCCATCTCTGGTTTTCACTTGCACAGTCCAACATCTGAGACTTACTGAAGTTCTGCATCCATTTCTCCATCTCGGGGAGACCACTGACCTCCACCTGGAACTGTCTTCCTAATACGCTGTTTGGAATCTCTTCCCAGGCAACAAGCTGCAACACTCAAGGCCTACTTCATCCTGCTCTCACAGAGATCATTCTCGTCGGCTGCCTGCAGTCCCATGTCTGAACTTATTGTTTCATATTCTCTTGATTATTTTAGTTGTTTGATATGAAAACAAAAATACAATCATGTGTCTGATACTGGTAGCTGGCACCTGCAATTTTAGCCACTTAGGAGGCTGAGATCTGAGGATCATGAGTCAAGGCAAATCCAGGCAGGAAAGTCCACTAGACTCTTATCTCCAATTAACCACCTAAAACTGGAAAGTAAAGCTGTGGCTCAAAGTGATTGAATGCTAGTTTTGAACACAAAAGCTCAGGGATAGTGCCAAGTCCCTGAGTTCATACCTGTAACTGACAAAAAAATATCTGGTCATGCTTAGTTTGTTGTGACTAAAAGGAGTAAGTGCATAAAAGTTTATGTAAAAGACAATATTCATGAAAGCATTATTATGTATGAACAGTAATTGGAAATAAGCAAAAAGCAAGAAATAAACAGGAATTGGTATCTATATACTGTTGTATAATGTTCTATAATGTGATACTTAACAGCTATTAAGAATCATATTTTCACAGAATCTTTGCTGACATTTAATTTTAATAATATTTACATTGCATTTAATTTTAAAAGGCATATGTAAAACTAATAATCTGATTTGAATTTTTAATAATGAATATATATACATTGCAATGGATATATATACGCTATATCTAATTTATATGCCTAATTAATATTTACTAAAGACATTAAAGTTATAAGAATTATTATGTTTATATATGCAACTGTTTTATGCAAGGGTACAGTAAATAATATATAACACAATGCATATTTATTATGAATAAGTAACAAATATATGAAAACACATGTATTTCATATACAAGTATATTTATACATTTTAATATATAAAATATATAGACTTTAATATAACATATATACATATATGTGCATATCTTGAACATGTTCAGATAAAAAATTGAAAGCAACATACTAAGATGCTAATAGTTCTATATTTTCTAAAACAGATAATATATAATTATCATCTAATTAAAATTAATCATAGTTTTAAAATGATTTTCATTAAAGAATTTTGAATGTTAACTCTTCTTGGCATATCAATATACTTATTGGGCAATCTATTCTCAATGAACATATCATCAAATAAAATATGAAAAGCTCTAATTTATTTTCCAGGCACTATTGGAAGTGCTGTGTGTGTGTGTGTGTGTGTGAGTGTGTGTGTGTGTGTGTGTGTGTGTATTAACTGTAATACAACAACCCTGTAAACAGTAACAATTAGGTCTCCACTGAGAAACTTGGGCAAGAGTGTTTAATTTATTTAACCCAGCAAGTAAACTGACTCAATAAATAGAAAATCCAGGATTTAACTCCAGGCAGTATAAGTACATGCTGTTCTTTGTATTATTGCTCCCAAGATACATAGGTTAAGAAATGTCTAGAGCATGGCAACCGTACCTCACTCCTGTAATCCTAGTGATTCAGGAGGATTAAATTGAACTCAACTCCTGGAAGAAAATCAGACTCTTATCTCCAAATAACCACCAAAAAAGCCAAAAGTAAAGCTGTGGCTAGAGTGGTAGAACACTAGCCTTGAGCATAAAGCTCAAGAATAGCTCCCAGGATTTGAGTTCAAGCCTCAAGACTGGCACAAAGAAGAAAAAAAGAGGGGGGGGAGGTTTCAAAGAACCTCTTGACCAAAGCTGAGGAGAAAGCCTCGGGGTCACTGGTGAACAATGACATTAAAGGCTGGGAAATCCTCAATTGCAAGCATGCATTCTTATCTAGAAGCTCTGGGAATTGGACATAGGCTAGAAGATGCCAGACTTGTCACAAGCCAATAGCCAGTGTATTATAACTACAACTAAAACCCAGAGCCACCTGCTTACCTGCATTTTCCCAGCTGCAACCATATGCCTCTCAACATGTGAGTTTTAGTCTGGATATCAAGGTATTGAAGCCCTGATGTCCTTTCTTTCTTTCTTTCTTTCTTTCTTTCTTTCTTTCTTTCTTTCTTTCTTTCTTTCTTTCTTTCTTTCTTTCTTTCTTTCTTCCTTCCTTCCTTCCCTCCCTCCCTCCTTCCTGCCCTCCCTCTCTCCCTCCCTTCCTTCCTTCCTTCTTTCCTTCCTTCCTTCCTTCCTTCCTTCCTTCCTTCCTTTCTTCCTTCCTTCCTTCCTTCCTTCCTTCCTTCCCTTCTTTCCCTTTTTTTCCCCAACTGAATAGAAGAACAATGTAGTGGGGATGGAAATGTATAGGTCAAGTGTATTCCCAGCTTTTAGGCTGATCTGAATGAGAGTCCTGAGGCTAGCCTGGTCTATGTAGTGAAAGAAGAGAGAGAGGGGGGGGAGGGAGAGAGGGAGAGGGAGGGAGAGAGAGAGAGAGAGAGAGAGAGAGAGAGAGAGAGAGAGAGAGAGAGAGAGAGAGAGAGAGAGAGAGAAAGAAAGAAAGAAAGAAAGAAAGAAAGAAAGAAAGAAAGAAAGAAAGAAAGAAAGAAAGAAAGAAAGAAAGAAAGAAAGAAAGAAGGAAAAGAGAAAGAGAGGGAGGAAGTGAGGGAGAGAGGAGAGAGAGAGAGAGAGAGAGAGAGAGAGAGAGAGAGAGAGAGAGAGAGAGAGAGAGAGAGAGAGAGAGAGAGAGAGAGAGAAGAGGCAATGGGAAGGGAGAGCCAACCATACATAGTCTTCCATGTAGAATCTTAGTTACTTTGGAGCAAGAGTCAGTCGTGATTAAGGTCAATTTAGCATAGAGCTGGAGACACCCAATCAGTAAAATGCTAGGTTTAGTGACATGTCCCTGTCATCCTAGCTCAGGAAGCATAAATTGGGGAATTCCGGTCCAGGCCAACCTAGGCATGAAAGCAGGTTGGCCTATAAACAAAACTATAAAACAGTTGTAGCCACTCAAAAGGCCACCTAGCAAGCATGAGGCAAACCCTAGTACCTAACCCTCCCCCGCAAAAAAAGGTAACTAACATTGCAGTGAATCACCTTTAGCCAAGCCCTCTCCTGAATCTAAGAAGGGCTGATACAACTACAGCATGTCCATCTAGGCAGGTCTTCAAACACACCCTGGGGTTGTTATTGCTTTGGGTACATGAGATCACTCAGAATGGAATGCTCATTATAGGCTTAAACCTGAGCTACTAATCAAACATTTCTTCTCTCATCTAGGGAAGTTTTAGATTATTTTTCAAGAACACCTGGTGCAGATTGAGGTCATCTTGTATAGTAAGAGGGATGAATAACTAAAACCTTATTCCCATAAATATCTTTATCCTGGAAGGAAGACTTCATGGCTATTTGCATACATGGTATGTCTCATTTTTCCCTCTGAAGAATGTGTGAGGTATTATTTTAAATGGGCCAGCAAATGCACAAGATTCTAAATTCCCCATTGGATTCTGTCTTGCTTATTGCACTGGATAAGTGTCAGAAATTACTGAGGATTGTGTTCTTAATTGACTAAATGTTCTTTCTTTTATCCAGAGAAACCTTGTTTACAATTATTTTCTCATTCTACATTCCAAACTTCAAGTCTGCAGAGGTAGAAAAATCAATATGAATAGCTTAGTGCTGACAAATGAGCCTCCAATTACCTATACTTACTTGCAATATGGCAAAGATGCTCATCCAGTTAGTTCTGCTTTTTTCTTTTTACAATGACAGTTGGCATAGGTGGACCTAGTTATTATTCATGACCATATCTGTAGACAGTTTTCCTTTTAAATATACTACTGGTTTTAAAATGAAATTAATTTGAAAATGGAAATCATCAGCTTTTAAAGATTTTGTAGGCTTGTCAAAGAATATTTTCATTTCAGATTTTGTATTATGTATTTGGTTCAAATAATCAAAGAAGAGATGAAGCATCCTTTAATGGACAATGAAGACCAGATAATAGTTTCTTAACAAGCCATTAACATGCTGATGCTAGATCTGATTATATCCACTGATGTGTTAAACCAGTGCTTTTCAAAAACTTTAATGTACACCCAAGTCATCTGGTCCTCTTAAGGTTCAGATTCTGTTTCAGCAGAGCAAAGTGGGGCTAAGAGTCTACAATCCTAACAAGCTCTCTGCTAATGTCAATGCTACGGGTCCATGGAAAGTGAGGGTTAAGTAATTTTTGTGTCAGTGAAGGTCCAGGAAGCAACAGATGGTATGCTTATATTGGAAATTTGAGGTGAGATTAGTAATGGACTTATTTACAAATGTGGACATCTTTTAAAAAAGCAACCAAGCCAAGTGCTGCTGGCTAATGCCTAGCTACTACTCAGAAGGCTAGCCTGTGCAGGAAAATCCATGGGACTCTTACTTCTACTTAACCACCTGAAAAGAAGTGGTGCCATGGCTCAAAGTGGTAGAGTACTAGCTTTGAGCAAAAAAGCTCAGAGACAATGCCCAGGCCCTGAGTTCAAGCCCCACAACCAACAAATAAAAAGAAAGGAAAAGAAAAGACACAGAGGGCAGTATAGCATCTTTAAGCTAGTAACACCTGAGAGGCAATAGTAACCCCAGATCTCCAACCTCTGATTGTTTAATGTAGGTTTGGTATTTGGTCAGGCCCTTGCAGGTATCTGAAAAGTATAATCTTAGGAAACCTGTGGGGGCCTGGCCTTTAATTCAAGCGCATGAAACAGTTTGTCTTCATATCATCCTGCTGACACCTACTTTATTTTCATTTGTGTGAGGAAAGAGTTCGGGAATTTTATTGCAATTAAAAGGCTTTCTGAGATATATATGCTTTTATCAGTCAGGTAAATGAAGAGAAAAGCCAGTATCAAGAAACAATGTGCAAAGAGATTTCATCTCCAAAAGGGTAATGATTTCATTGCTTAAGGGAGAAGGAAATAAAGACAAGTGTCCTTTTCTAAGTGGATGAATTATTGTCTACATAATTTATAATCATTGGGTGGCAAGAATGGAGAGGGAACATTAGTACTTTCCCCTATTTCCTGATAAAAACTCTTCATATATTTCAAGAAATATCATTGTCAATCATTTCTTTAAAAAATGTACTAAAACGGCTGCACTGTCTCCTTTGGGAAGCCTATGCCTTGTTATTGTCATCTTTTGATTGGTAGTGCTAGTTTCCTCTGAAGTCTAACCTAAATTTGTCTGTTGTTACATATACCTTAATTTTTTTGTCATTTGGCAGTAGAAGGAGCAAATGCATTACTATCTGTATAATGATATGCAATAAAGATTTTATTCCTCATTTGGCTTTCTTATCATTAAATTGTACATATCCTAAATACAGATTTGAAAAGGTGAGCACTTTCCAAACTCAGTGGTAGGGGAAATAAGACTGTAAGCTTGGAGCATGTATCAAATTATTGGGCCAGAGCCACTCTTTTTATACATAATGAAGTTATAAAAAGTAAGAAATTGCAAGAAGTTTGGCCCTAAGAAAGCTTGAATTGGATTTAATGTGATCGCTCCTTTTTTCCTGCCTTTTACTAGGAGACAGTCACAAATTGAATATTGGTTCTCTAAAATTCACTTGCAGACAGGTTTGTACTCTGGCATTCTTACTAAAGGCATACGATGGGACCTGATTAATTCCTCCCACTTAGAGACAAAAGACAAATGATACTTCAGTATCCTCAGAAGGTTGACCAGAGGCCTTTAGGTAGAACTCAATGTTGATTTCCTCATAGTTGAAACAGGAGCTCAGTTTCTCTTCTGGTCAGGGTTCATAGATTTGTAGTGACTTAGAGGTTTATTTTATATGATCAAGGATCTCACAGTGATATTTACCTATGAATCTGTGTGGCATTGTCTCTCAACCATCCAGATACAGTATTTATAAAGACAAGAAATAGAGGAAAACAGTATTTATAAAGACAAGAAATAGAGGGAAAACAATTATTAACACCAAAACCTAAATTCGTAAGGTAATCTAGTGCTACTATTTCGTGGTAAATTTTGGTGATTAATGTAACAATACAAGTTTAAATACCCAGATTTACCCCAATGTATGATGATTAAGTACTCTAATTCTCATCTTTGCTTCCAACTATCAGTTCATATTTCTCAGAGACAAAACTAATGAAAAGAACTGGATGGACAAGAAGCAGGTAGGGGAACATGATGAAGGCAGAATTAATTTTCATAACTCTGTTCCCTAAGCCAAGCTTATAGATAGAGTGGACTGTGGAAGGAATTTATTATTATAAGTATAAGCCAAGGATTCTAGTTTCCATGAATTATATTAGTTCATAGTGGCTGAAATGCAGGTTATAGAAGAAAGAGAATCTACTACTTTGGTAAAGTAGATTTGAACTAGATGGAAGCCCACAAGAAGCTGAAAGTGGATTAACATTCAGCCTGTATAATTCTACCTTCCAGATATAAAGTTAGGAAAACAATGCAATTGTTGCTTGAGAAGTACTGACCAGCCAAAGCACCTCACCCAAACACAATTTTTCCTGACAACAAAACAAAAGATGTGTGTGTGTGTGTGTGTGTGTGTGTGTGTGTGTGTGTGTGTGCAAAAGAGACAGAGACATACAGAGAGAGAGAGAGAGAAACTTCCCAAATGAAAGGATTAGTAAAAAGAAACATCAAAAAAGTAGAAGAAAAGAAACTCCAATATGAGCCAAAGAAATAAACTACAAAATAAGAAAATCCTAAAGGAACACATGCTTCCAAATGAATATTTTCTTGTTAAATCCAAAAGAAACCATTAGGAAGTCATCTGGGAATAACAATGAATAAGAGAAATACATTTCTGCTAAGAGATGAAAACAGAAAGATACAAGGAGAAAAAATAATGCCAGGATAGAAAAACAGAATAATTTTCATTAAGAAGTATATAAAATGCAGAATGATGAGAATGACAGAATTGAAACCCATAGGCCAAAGTAAAAAAAAAAAACAAAAAACAAAAGAAACAATACAATAAGGGAGATGATGAACATAGAGGACCTAGAGTGGATGGTGAATATGTGGAAAGTTGGTGTTCCCAAATGATTGTATAATTAGCAACATATAAATAATGATGCCCATAAGAAGCTGTATCTGAAATAATACCTTACATAGAAACAGGTGCCTCTCCCAGACAAAGTCAATGAAAGGAGGTTCACTTTTGATTACATCTTGGCAATACTCGATACAAATTTACATAATCCATAACAATAATATTCAAAGTTTTGGTCTCACAATGCCTATATACTTGTAAATTTTTATTAAAGACCTTTTAATAGTTGTGGTTCTCTAGAAAACAGAATGGGATGGATGGATGGATGGATGGATGGATGGATGGATGGATGGATGGATGGATGGATGGATGGATAATAAGGATTACTTCTACTCAATTGTATATATGAGCAAGTCCCAATGTCCATAGGCTGGATTAAGAAGATGGAGACAAAGGAAGAGCCAGTCTTTCAAGTCAGAGTATGTTCTAGCTGAGAAAGCAAACTGTGAGGAAAAAAATCTATCCCTCAGGAAAAAATTCACAGTTTTTGTTCTACTCAGATCTTTACCTGGTTGAATGAAGCCCATCTACATTGTGGAAGGCAATCCTTACTTGACCTATTGGTATAAATTTTAATTTCCTTCAAAAACCCTCTCACAAAAGAACCCAGGATAATGTTTGACCACATATATGAGTATCTTGTTGTTCACTCAAGTTGACACACAAATTAAAGTATTATAAACTCAAAGAACTTTTGCAAATATAAATTCTACTCCTCAGTGTTTACAATATAAAATATTAGAGTTGAAAATTCAAAGAAAATGCTTATATATTCATTAAAATAAGCCAATTTCATATTAACATAAATCTATATTTATGAAGGAAGTATATTTTTCAAATAAAAAATGAAATTATTTTTTGTAAGTTTCTTCAGTGTCTAGCTCAGTAGAAAACAGAAAAACATATCTAATAAATTCAGTGTGCTTAAAAATATTATTATGATTGAAATTATGAAAAATGTCAACACCACACCAATAAATTGTAGAAAAAGAGAATGTGATAGCCTTCTGACAATTATGGGTATTATTAAAACTTTATTAATTCTTGAAGCTGGGCACCAGTGCCTAAGCCCACAATTCTAGCTACTCAGGATATTGAAATCTGAGAATCAAAGTTCACAGCCAGCCTGAACAGGCTGTGATACTCTTATCTCCAGTTAACCACCAAAAAAAATGGAAATGACATATGACTCCAGTGGTAGAATGCTACCCTTGAGCATAAAAGCTCAATGATAGTTCCCAGGCCCTGAGTTCAAGCCACAGGGCCAGCACAAAAATGAGCAAACAAAAAACAAAACAAAACAAAAACCCTATGCTAGCACTTAAAAATGGTGTTGCAATGTAATTATAATATGGAAACTGAAATACAACGTGTGCTTTTATGCTCAATAACAGTAAACACCCAACAGCTGGAATAGTTTTTTTTAAACAAATGTATTCAAAATACTTTGGTTCCTACTGTAGTACTATATATGATAATACAATAAAACAACACAAAGTTTGAGAGACAGTATTTATGATTCAAGATGGCTTATACATTCTTGCTAGATCTATTTCTCTGTTTAATAAGAAATATGTAGATCAACCTTAGCAAATCTTATCAGAAAAAGAAGAGAACACACCCAAATAAATAAACTCAGAGATGAGAATGGAAACATCACCACAGAAACAACCAACATTCAGAACATTATAAGGGAATACTTATCAAAACTTTACGCTAATAAGTTTGAGAACTTGGCAGAAATGGACGTTTTCCTAGCAAATATTGACATGCTGAAACTAAACCAACATGAGTTAAACCATCTTAACAGGCCCATATCAAGCACTGAAATAGAAACAGCAATAAGAGACCTTCCATCTAAGAAAATCCCACGACCAGATGGCTTTACAGTGGAATTCTACAAGGCCTTCAAAGCAGACTCACACCAATACTCCTCCAACTCTTCAATGAAATTGAAAGAGAAAGTTCACTACCAAACTCATTCTATGAAGCAGTCATAACCCTCATCCCAAAACCAGGCGGGTACTCATCAAAGAGAGAGAACTATAGACCCATTTCTTTGATGAACATTGGCCAATCGACTTCAACAATTCATCCAACAAAATCATACACCACAATCAAACAGGACTCATTTCAGGGATGCAATGCTGGTTCAATATACCCAAATCAATTAATATAATCCATCTCATCAACAGGAGCAAGGATAAGAACCACATGGTTATCTCAATAGATGCAGAAAAAGCATTTGACAAGATCCAACACCCCTTTATGATGAAGGTTCTGGAAAAACTAGGAATCCATGGAACATTCCTCAATACAATAAAGGCTGTATATGACAAACCTATAACCAGCATTATACTTAACAGTGAAAAACTAAAGCCATTTCCTCTTAACTCAAGAATGAGACAAGGATGTCCACTTTTTCCACTTCTCTTCAATCTAGTATTAGAATGCCTAGCTACAGCAATAAGACAAGATGCAAACATAAAGGGGATCCAAATAGGGAAAGAAGAAGCAAAACTCTCCCTCTTTGCAGATGACATGATCTTGTATTTAAAGAATCCCATAGACTCCACTCCCAAATTACTCAAGCTGATTCAAAACTTTGGCAAAGTAGCAGGGTATAAAATTAACCCTCAAAAATCAATAGCTTTTCTGTATGCCAACAATGAGAAAAGTGTGGCTGAAATTAGGAAAGCAACTCCATTCGTAATAGCCCCACAAAAAATAAAATACTTAGGAATTAACTTAACCATAGAAGTGAAGGACCTCTATGATGACAACTTTAAAAACTTGAAAAAGGAAATCAAAACAGAACTTAGAAAGTGGCAAACACTCCCATGCTCCAGCATTGGAAAGATCAACATCGTGAAAATGGCAATACTTCTCAAGGCTATCTACAAATTCAATGTGATACCTATCAATATTCCAACCTCATTCTTCAAGGAAATAGAAGAGGCAATCCAAACATCCATATGGAACAATAAAAGACCCCAAATAGCAAAAATGATCCTCAACAGAATGTACAGTGCTGGAGGAATATCAATACCAAATTTCAAACTCTACTATAAAGCCATAGTAATCAAAACAGCTTGATATTGACAAAAGAACAGACCTCAGGACCAATGGAATAGAATTGAAAACCCAGAAATGAACCTACAGACCTATAGCCATTAATCTTCGATAAGGGAGCTAAAAAATAGAACGGAAGAAAGTCAGCCTTTTCAGTAAATGGTGCTGGCAAAATTGGTTAAACACTTGTAGAAAACTAAAGCTAGATCCTTATAAGTCACCCTGCACCAGAATCAACTCCAAATGGATCAAAGACCTTGGAGTCAAAGCAGACACTCTGAAAACATTACAGGATGGAATAAGAGAAACCCTAGGTCTCCTTGGCACAGGCCGAAATTTTCTTAATAGAGACCCAGAAACACAAGAAATCAAAGAAAGGTTGAACAAATGGGATTGTATGAAATTGCAGAGCTTCTGCATGGCAAAGACATAGCTAGCAAGATCAATAGAAAGCCCACAGATTGGAAGAAGATCTTCACTAGCCATACAACAGACAAGGGTCTCATATATAAAATATACCTGGAACTCAAAAAATTAAATCCCCCTACAACAAATCTTCAAAGAAAGAACTGCCCAATAAGTAAGTGGGCTAAAGACTTAAAGAGAAACTTCTCTGAAGAAGAAAGAAGGATGGCCAATAGACACATGAAGAAATGCTCAACCTCTCTAGCCATAAAAGAAATCAAAACAACATTGAGATACCACCTCATCCCAGTTAGAATGGCTAAAATTAAGAACTCTAATAACAACAGATGCTGGAGGGGATGTGGACAGAAGGGAACCTTACTGCATTGTTGGTGGGAGTGTAAACTTGTTCAACCACTTTTGAAAGTAGTATGGAGGTTCCTCAAAAGGCTCCACATAGAGCTCCCCTATGACCCAGCAATCCCACTTTTGGCCAGATGATCACAAACAAGGCCACACTAAAGCTACCAGCACGACTATGTTTATTGCAGCCTTATTTACCATAGCTAAGATATGGAACCAACCCAGATGCCCCTCAGTAGATGAATGGATCAAGACAATGTAGTATATATACACAATGGAATTCTATGCCTCCATTAGAAAGAATGACATTACCCATTTGTTAGGAAATGGAAAGACTTGGAAAAAATTATATTAAGTGAAGTAAGCCAGGCCCAAAGAAACATAGGTCCCATGGTTTCCCTTATTTGCAATAACTAGTATATGTCTGAGTCAAGCAGAAAATGTCAGTTAAGTTGATGTTAGGAAAATGAACCCTAAGATATGTATTCAAATGTTTTTTTCTTTCATGCTATTGTTTCTAACACGTTTATAAGATTATTTCTTTGTTGTTTTGTATGTCCCTCCCCCACGGTATAACCCCTGCTTTCACTGTATTTGATGTTGTTATAATTTGTGGAGGGGAAGGGAAAAAACAAATCGTTTAAATAGGGATACAGGTGGACCCATTGCAACAGTGAGACGTACAAGTCTTTATGTCAAAAACGTACTTTACAACTTTGGTGGGGGCGAGGGTTGGGTGAGGGGGTAGGAGGAGGATGGGATAGGAAGGGGAAACAAAGGAGGAGGCTACAATGCTTGATAAGAAATGTACTCATTATCTTGCCCATGTAATTGTAACTCCTCTGTACAATATTTTCACAATAAAAAAAAAACTGAAAGAAAAAAATTATCGAAGGAGATAAAAAAAAGAAATATGTAGATCAAAAACAAAATTTACTATATATTTTAAAGAGATAAACTTTTTTCTTTGGTATGTTCCTCCCCCATGGTATAACCCCTGTTTTCACTGCATTTTATTCCAGTGTCCTGCATCTTGTATATATATTTTTCCAATTTGGGGAGGGGAAGGAAAACAACAAAATGCTTAAATAGGGACACAGGTTGACCCATTGTAACAATGAGATGTACAAGACACTTTGTTGAAAAAGAACTTTACAACTTCAGGTGTGGGGAGGGAGGGAGGGAGAAGTCAGGGAGGTGGGGAATGAAGGGATGGTAGGTGGAAAACAATGTTTGATAGTCAATGTACTCATTACCTTACTCATGAAACTACTGTAACCCCTCTGTACAGTCTTTTTACAACAAAAATATATATTAAAATGACTTAAAGACAAAAGAGGATTATGTACACATTTATTATAATAAGTTAAAAACATGAAGCAGAATCAAAATACTAGAAGGTACAATTTACACTGAAATCAATCACTAAATAGAAGTAAGACAATAGCTTATATTTGCTATGATTTCATCTTATTAAAAATGTTGCTATTTGACCAACATTTTATTTCCTTCACCAACTAACCCTGACAAATAGCATTTTATTCTCTGCATCTACGTATTCAAATGCCGGTTATAGAACAAATAAAGACTGGATACCTAGTATACAACATGGCGACTACAGTTAATAATATTAGATTGTTGATTTGAAAGTTGATAAGTGAGTTAACAAAGATCTTAAGTAGGGTTTGGATGCTGGGGCAGAGTGAGTTGGGAATCTTGAGATAAATATCAATCTTCAGGACTTTGAGAGACAAGAGTGAGAGGCCCTGAAACAGATGTCTGAACAACATGGACCATGGGGTCCCATTAGTGAGACAGTGGAGAGGAGAAGGATAAGCTATCTGGTTGTGAGGACGTAACAAGGAATCTGCCATTGCTGTTGCTGGAGAGATGTCAGAGGACTGGCATTGTGAACATTTTATGAGATTTGACCATACAGGACAGCCTTTTACTCTGAGAGGGAATAGGAGTCAATGAGTTAGAGATTAGAAGGCATGGGACACTAACAGGACATGATCGTCCAGGACTTTTTGGACTACAATTCTACAAGTATTGAAGTCAGCTCTGGACTCTTGCTTTCCATGCATTTTTCTCTTTTGTTTTTAGGTTGACTTGAGGGTGGGAAGGACTTCCAAAAGTAAAACAGAAAAAGCACTGATTTTAAAAATTAATGCAGCAAAGGAGCCAGGTTTTTAAATATTAATGAGCATTGTTTGATGTCTGTATGTCTGAGTAAAAACATATTTAGGAAAGTTTTGGAAACTATTGTGTGCTCATAATGAATATTTCATAATCAATGGCAATAGTAAACTTTGTATCCAGATATTTTAAATTAGAAGAAGCATCGTTTTTTTTGCTATTAATTAATAAGAAATAGTGACATGGGGTTAAAAGGGTGAGCAATTTATATTCTGTTTTGTACTTTTCATGCTACTTAAATAATTTTTGTTACTGTTGTTGTTTGGCAGTGTTTAGGTCAAATTCAGGACCTCAAGCATGCTAGACAAGTGCTCTACCACTTTAGAAGTACAATCTTGCTGCATATCCCAGGCTGGTCTCAAACTCATGATTCCTCTTCTTCAATATCCCAAGTACTAGGATTTTATGGGTATTCCACCAAGCCTGGCTGCTAATGGAATATTTTTGAATGCTGTGCTTGTGTAATTTAAATGTTAGGCAAACAGTACTATTATAGCCTAGGCTAGTTCTAATCTATAAAAAATTTGACATGCATTAAAAAGAATACTTTTGTCAACTCCAAAATTTGTATGCGCTTGTAGGCCAAAAGAGTTGATAGTTTCATTTATGGTTTTGTAGATAAAGTTATTTATCCTTTAAACAAAGTAGGAATTTTACAGACTTCTTTAATGTACCACATTTATTAAATATGAACATATTTTCATGCATACTTAAGTAATATTTAAGAAACCAACCAAAGGATACAATTGCAGTGTTATGTTGTCAACTAGAAAATTAAAACCTTTTTGGTAGTAAAAAAATTATATATGGGAGCTCTATTCCTTTAAACCTTCTTTCCTGACTAGAGGCATAGTTCAGCTGTAGAGCATTTCATTAGCAAGCATGAATCCCTGAGTTCATAACCCAATACCACAAAACAAAACAAAACCTTTTCCCTTTATATCTTTCACATTCACACACTCTCCTAAAGACTTTTTTTCTGAGCCAAGGTGGCTCAGAGACACACTGAAGCAAGCCCAGTACCAAAGCAAACAGACTATAAAATGTTCACCTTCACATTCGAATATAAATACTGATGAAAATTTAAATAATGAAGTTTTCCTTCATTAATAATTAAAGTCTTAAGCTAAAAGAATTAAAAGCAGAGCTTAAGGCTTTGTCTGCTTTCAGTGCTTTAGCAAATCAATAGACATTATAACAGAAGCAGAACTTCTCAGTCTCTTCTACCTCTCAAACCCTCAGCATCTTTCAAAACTAAATTCCTAAAAGAACCATTTTTTTTTCTCTTTCACAACTGAGTGGTATCCTTATACTGTGGAATTTCCTTGGTATATTATAAGGGAATATGTAGAAGCTGAATTTGTAGGAATTAGACTGAATGAGAAGCCCAGAAATGATGAGTCTAAGGTCACATGGGTGGTGCATTCAGCCTTCATTAGTGATTGATGGGTCACTTTTTTTTTATTATTGTGAAAATACCGTACAGAGAGGTTACAATTACATGAGCAAGGTAATGAGTGCATTCTTATCAAGCATTGTTGCCTTCTCCTTTGTTTCCCCTGACCATCCCTTCCCATTTCCCACCCCCCCCCACCCCGTGCCGCTGCACACCCCCCTCCCCCACAGCCCGGGGCCAAGGTTGTAAAGTTCGTTTTTCGACATAACGTCTTGTACATCTCATTGTTGCAATGGTGATGGGTCGCTTCTTACCCAGCTGAGGTACTGAGAGGTGCTGAGATATAGTAGAGGTTTCATAATAAGCTTTCTCAAAAAGGGGAGGAGTAAAAAGAAGGATATTCTGGTTTACAGCATTTCCCAATTCTCATGGCCAATTTCAGGCTGCCAAGCCTATATCAGAACACTGCTCTGATCCCATCACAATCTGGAATGGGGAAGAGATGTGTACCATTGAATCTTCCAAGGAAATTTTAATACTTTATTCTTCTTCATAGATGCCACTTGAATATTTTTAACCAATATACTTATGTAATTAAAATAGTTATTCCACTTCCAGCTTTCAAATACCCGTTGAGAAGTGGAACATTATCTTCCTCAGGTCAGTTATGGGCACTTTGATCCATGGAAAGTAAGGCTTCTTATAAGATCTGCTGTTCCACAGTGAAAAAGAGAGACCTAATGAGGGATTCTTTTTGGTGCAGAGCAAGTAAGCTCTGACCATTGGTTTATTATTTACAGTATTGCCCTGGAAACCCATTAACAAAGGAGCAATAAGGTATATGGAAAGGAAAAGGAATTAGTTTGGCTCAGAGCAAACATTATAACAGCAAGCACCAAGCTGAAGGAAACGGGGTGTGGGATCTTGTACACCCATTGGTAGGTAATGAGAGTCTGAACTCCTAAAGGAGAAACCCACAGCAGAACCCTGCATTAGCATATGCCAATTTATCTCAAGTTGTAATGTAGGCAGAGAGGCTCCTAAATGAATAATTGCTGAAGGGGCAATTGTGGGAGTCATCTTTCAAAGAGATGTTTTATTTTTTTTTCTCCCAGGACACTGTAACTATGAGCTTAATAATCCTTTCAATGGGTATTGTGTTATCATAAAATAATCTAAATGCTACTAAATGGTATTTAAAATGATTTCCAGACACTGGCAGACTCAACGGAATGGCAATTCAACTGCTAATGCATCTCTAATACAGCCTGTGAAAAGGCAGGGTAATGAAGCCATAGCATTGGAATTGAAATCCTTCTCCATGATTCTTTCTATCTTTGACTCCTATCCAGTTTCTGGCACTCAACTTCATCATTTACTTATGTCTATAATGTTTCAGATCCTGCCAAGACCTGAACTGTGGCATGAGAAGGAAAGTGTCTACTTAACCATTACTCCTATTCCAGTACCTGGAATGCAATGGGATTTGAGACCAGAAATGTGTACTGCTGTCCCTGAAGTCCCAAGGTAAGGGGCTAGATTGAGAAATTCAAAAGTGTAAGAAGTCCTGATAATAAACTTTATTGTTCCTTTCAACTGACTGAGTGTGCTCTGATCATAAAAAGAGCTATTTTCTTCCAGGAAGTGAAAATATTCACTATCCCATGAAAACAAAAAGTTTCAGAAGCTCAGTACTCATGAGCTCATCATGAACGCTCATGAGTGAGATCTACAGATAATATGCTATTTACCCCAGCCCTGGTAGAACAGCCCTGATTGGCTTATCCATAGCCTGGAAGTAGTGGAAGTCATGCCCAGGCCCAGTAGCCCTTGTGTTTCTCTGTTAAAATATATAATACAGATAAAGATTAAAACATTTTGGTGGGGGGGATTAAAAGATGCTTTAAGTGACTTTTCTGGAAGAAAATAATTGAAGTATTTCTAGCGCTTAATTTGAGTTATTGTTACACTTTATCTTTTGGCTGAGACAAAAGTACACATATAAATTTGAAATGTGTTCCTAGAATTTATTCCAAGCAATAAAACCAGCAGCCTCATCTCCCCGCTCCCACCATGAGAAGTAAAGGTGGGAAACACAGAGGATCTTCTATTGCCTTTTCCAGATATCAGCGAAATGTCAAGAAGTGGTAAAGGAGGGCTGGAAGCGCAAGGACATTTACATCTCACACTGCTGACAGGCAGACAGCTGGTGATGGTGCCCCTGAGCAGCCATGCAGAGAAACGCAGTGCAGAGCTTGGGAGGCTGGTGGGATCACAGGCTGTTATGCTTCTGGCAAGGAGGTGCCCACAGCCCTGGATTTGCAGAACAGCAAATTTGTGCTGCCTGAGGTGTCAGTCGTGGAATTCTCTGAAATCTCGTGATGAATAAATTGGGAGAAGAAGGAGGTTGGCGAGGTTCCTTTAAAGTATTTTCTCCACACAGTTTTCCTGAAAAAAGTAATAGGACCCCAAACAGGTTTTAGCACCAAGAAAAAAACCCCGTGGTTTCAGAATTTGAATCTCCCATGAAATGAAGACCAAATACACTAATAGAAAATCAGGGTTATTAAGAGGTGATACATCCAAAGTAAATACAGCAGCCTCCTCCTGCAACTACTCTCCTTGAGGGTATCAAATGTATAGCCATATTGTCTGGAATGTTGTCTATCAATGTCAATCATGAAGTAAATGAGTTAACTAGAACAGAGACCTAAACTACAATATGCTATCAACAAGTTTATCTGCTGTAAGATTGATGGAGCAGCATGAAATTCATTTAATCCTCAAACCAGGACTTAAAAGTCACAATTCTTTTCAGGTCACAGTTGAGAATTCTCTGAAAAGGAATGAAGATAGCTGGAATTAATTCAAAAGGCAGAGCAGAGATGAGGGAGCAAAGCTATAATATAACCCATCTAAGAAAGATATTTTTTCTTCGATGAGAGCTGTTATAGGAATCAGAATTTTTATTTAGGGTATAAGCCATAAACTCAAGCATAAGAGTTTTCTGCCCCCCCTCAAATTCAATGCTATCTAAGGAATGTAAAAAGTATGGGCCACTAATGATTAAAATTGTTGGTAACATCTGGTAAGGTCAATGATGTGGTGAAATGGGGCCTCTCAAATCCTGTGAGGGTACAGCTAATTAGGTAACACACACCATTTGACTTCAGTCAAGTCAAGTTAAACTTGCCAAGCACACAAAGAGATAGTTAATTGTTCAGTATAGTGAAATCCCAGATACACACTAAATGTTCTTCAGTAAAATGTGAACAAATTGTAGCAGAGCTATATCATGATGATATGGCAGCCATCTAAAGGCAAGCCATTTTGTGGCTAGTGGGCAATCTACCCAAGAGATACTGAAGGGGAAAAGTGTTGGGAACTAGTGGTTCATGCTTATAATACTACTCAGGATGCTGAATTTAAAAATTTGAAGTTCAAGCCAGCCTGGGGAGATAGTAAAACTGCATCTCAAAATAACCAAGTTCACACCTCAGTACTGGCAAAAGAAAAATGGTACTGAGGGTGGATGAAATAAATGATAAAAGAGAACAGTACAGTTCTACTTGTGTTAAAAGAACAAGAAAAGAGCCAGGTGCCAGTGGCTCATACCTGCAATCCTAGATACTCAGGAGGCTGAGATCTGAGGATTGTGAGTCTGTGAGTCTGTGAGACTCTTATCTCCATTTAAGCCACAGGAAAAGCCAGAAGTGGTGCTGTGGCTCAAGAGATAGAGTGCTAGCTTTGAGCATAAGAAACTCAGGGATAGCACCCAGGCCCAGAATCCAAGCTTCAGGACCAGCAAAAACAAAGACAAGAAAAGCACATGTATGTATATATTTGCACAGAAAGTTGCAGGAAGAATTAATACAAAAAATAACTACTAAGCATATTTACACTAGTTAAGAAAGATAATTACGTGATTGTTTGTTTCACTCAATACAATTTTCCTTTCCATGAAGTACTCCACTTGTATTGTGTTTCATGAAATTCTACTGTTTTCCTGCCACATCCATTTTAAATTACACATAAAAGGCATCCATATTATTATTCTGAGTTAAAAAATATGTTCCTGTTCTACTTTTCTAACAAATTACTGCAAACTCTGTGGTTTTAAACAGTATCATTCTATTTTCTCAGAGTTTGAAAGTTTCCAGAAGTCCAAAGCCAAGAGGATAGCAGGGCCTTACCGCCTTTGAAGACTCTACGCTTCCAAGTCTTTTCCAGCTCCTGGTAGCTCTAAATGTCCCTTGTCTTATAATTGCCAAACTCTAATCTCTGCCAATAGGTGTAGGTTTTTCTCATCTGACTCTAAGAAGGACACAAAAGTGGAATTTAGGGCCTATCTAGAAAAAAGGGATGATGTCACCTTGAGATCTTTAACTTCACTATATTTAAATAATGTCACATTCTGGATCCAGGGGTTAGGATATCAACATTTCTTTGGGCAGCTACCATTCAATCCACTACAAAAGTTATTAGTTGTTAAAGGCCTGAGTAGTCCACAAAGTATAAAAATATTGAGCTTACTGGAAAGTAAGCTATTCATTTCAGTGAATCTTGCAGCTGTATTCATTTCAGTGAATCTTGCAGCTGTTATCCTCCTAGCTATGAGAGATACGGAGGGACTCTTTGGGCCAAAGAGTCTCAAGGTAGAGCAACCAGAATGGGAAGTTATGAAAATTCAGAGCCAAAGTAGAAAACAGAACTGAGAGGAGGCCGTGGAGAGCTGAAGCACCCCAAAAGAAAGCTGGAAATGGGCAAACACAACTTCCAAGTCTCTCTTGATACTGGGGTTTTGTGACATCTGCACAGCTCTACTTATTGATACCCAATTCTGGACTGTGAAAGATAGAAGGTAGAGGAGATAAATACCACTGCCTCGGTTCTTACACTGGTTTTAGACAATGAGGGGATGGACATGGGGTTGAAACGGATCTAGAAGCCCCAGAAACCTGTGATGACCATAGAACCAGGTTTATTGCAGCAAGTGGAAACAGCTGGGAGGTACTCTGATGCTGCCTTCTGCTCCCACTTTATGGGAAGAGGTGGAAGCAGTGAAGACAAGAGCCCTTTGGGAGCAGTAGAAACATGATCGTATCCCCACTCAGAGCCATTGCCAAAGCCTACAGTAACTGCAGAGCACACAGGACTGATGAATCTATTTTAGAGCTGTTATAGTGTGGATTTTAAATGCTCCACAGTGCTGAGATTTGGCTGCAGAGGAGGCTAATGGAAGGTGGCAGAACTCAGTGGAAGGCAGTTAGGTCACTGGAGGCATGACCTTATAGGGGATATTGGGCCCCAACTGCTTCCTCTTTCTCTTTCACTTCCTAGTTGCCATGAGATGAGAAGTTTTTCTTTACCATGTCCTTCTACCATGATATAACGATATAACTCAATACCACAGGCCAAAAGCATCAGAGCCACCTGGCTATAGACTAAAACCTGTAAAACTATGAACCAAAACAAACCTTTCCTCCTTGTATCAGTTGTTTATCTTGGGTATTTTGTGTAATAATGGAAAACTAACACAGAACTCTCTGAGAAGTCCCTAAACTCTCATTTAAAAGGATGGACTAGCCTATAGGCCAAGAGAACCTTTTCTCCCCACATGCTACCAATAGATCCTATGTGATCTGAGGACAGAAAGCATCCTCCTCCCCATACCACAGCTGTGCTACCTCTCAGCCCCCTTCATCCACGTTTATTCTTTCTCTACCTACTCTGAAGGAATTTTTTATCTATGATACTGTGTTTCCCTAGTGCCAGAGGAAGGATGTTTCACTGATAGTCTAAGCAGAAAAATTATATGTTGTTTTCAATTCTGGCTTGTTTAAGAAGAAACAAAAACAACACTTAGAAAGGATTATCAGGGAGGATTTGAGAAGCACAGAAGCCAAGAGTTTGCAACTATTAAAAACCCTTGGGAGCCTTTCTAGGTAAATAGAGATCTTTTTCTTCCCCCATGTCCTTTGGCTATAAAGAATGCTTAAATCTTGGGATTGGAGCATCAATATATATCTTTCTGAGACTGAGAATAAGCCTGGAGGATGCTTATGAGCTTCTCCCTGTCTGACAGTTGGGGTCAAGGAAGAAAAGACCTGCTTAACTGAATGCTGCTAGTCTTCCCTAAAGGACCATAGATGGGACCCTTGTACTATAATGACCAAGGGTGAAATGTAAAACAATGTCTTTGGAATTCCAGCTACTTTTTCAAAACGTGTGTTATTTATTTTTTAAAACTAATTTTCTCTATGGATATCCATAGAGTATACAATGTTTACTATAGTGAAACAGATTGCATCTTCCACCTGACATACTGATGTGTGTGTGTGCATGTGTGTGTATCTCCCTTGATTCTTCAAGCTCAAATATACCAGCTAAAAATCTACATACTGAATTAAAAAAAAACAATTTACTATAGTTCTTGTGTTACACATAGAATGGCTAGATTTGTTCCTTCTACACATCTGTGATTTTGCCTCCTTTGACTCTTTTGATTTCCTTCTGAGGCCCACACAATCCCTGGTGACACTATCTTATTCTCTGTGTATATTTGAATTCATTTGATTTGTTTTAGGTGCCATAAAAATTCCAACATTCACTGGATATTGGTGACTCATGCTTGAAATCCTAGTTCCTCAGGAGGCTAAGATATGAGGATTCTGGTTTGAAGCTAGCCTGGGCAGAAAAGTTCTTAAGACTCTTATTTCCAATTAATCACCAAAAACTAGAAATGGAGCTGTGGCTTAAGTGGTAGGTTGCTAGCTTTGGGCAAAAGAAGCTCAGAGACAGAACACAAGCCCTGAGTTTAAGCCCCAACACTAGCACAAAAAAAAATAATGCAATTATTCGAATGATTTTCTTTCCATCTTATTTTCTTTCTGTGTCTCACTTATATAATGTCCTTCAGGTTCATCTATGCTATGACAAATAGCAAGATGTCCTTTTTAAGGACTAAACAATATTTCATTTTGTAGCTATTCTGCAATCTATCCATATACCCACACACTCACATTCACTGTATTAGTATGCACAATAACTGTGATAAGGGAAGCATCTAACCACCTGTCTTTTGATGGTTTACTGTTCTCCATTCCAGGGGGCAACTGTTTCCTTGTTAGCTCCCTGTACTAATTTGTCAAGGCTGTCATAACAAAGAACCACAAGCTGAGAGGATAAACAACAGAAATGTATTTTCCCACTATTTTGTAGGCTAAAACCTAAAATTAAGATATTTCCAGCCATCCACCCTCAAAACTTAGAGGGAAGAATCCTTCCTTGATTCTTTCATCTTCAGGTAGGTTGCTAGCCTTCAGAGTTGTTTACTGGCTGGCAGTTTCAATCTCTTACCTATACAACAGGTATTGTCCTCTTAATGTGTCTGCATCTTTTTCTTTAACCAAACCTTTCTGATAGTAGGAAATACAGTACACCTGGTAAATTTCTATCAATAGTTTCAAGCTAATAAAGGAAAGTATTTTGGAAGGCAATAAGTAGTACAAGTGACCCTCTAGGTTTCAAAAAGGAAGCCCCATGATGGGTTTTTGTTTTGTTTAAAAATTTTCTCTGATTCTTAAAGCTCTCAGAGGACTGATGATAAGGCAAACAGAGACAATGAGGAATGGAATATGTAATATTCAACAGCAGAAGAGAATGGCCCACTCCTAATTATCAATAGAATGATATGGGAAGAAGAGCATGGACCATGTCTATAGTAACCACTTTGTTACTGCACAGTCTAGCAAGGTTGGATCTGATTGGCCCATTCACAAATAAGGGCCAAGAAGTGATGAGAAAGTCTAGTGCTTCAAAGCCTAGTCTTTGAAGTCTGGTGACATAAATTCAAATTTGAGCTTTATGCTGACTATCTTTATAATATCACTTTAGGGAAGTCACCCAATCATACTAAACCTCTAGTTACTCATCTATAAAATGGAGGCAATAATCCTGTCAGAGCATTTTCTCAAGGATTAACTAGAATTTGTTCTGTAGTTAACATGGAACCAAGCCACATGCTAAGTAGTCATTACATGGCAGTTGTATCATTATTTCTGTTCCAAATTTTATTTCTATTTTGCTGTTATAGTAAATATGAGTTGATTCCAGGATATTAAAAGGCAATAAAAATAGTAATATCAAAACAGTGACACAAAATAATGTTTCATTGAAAAGATAGTGAATCTCATTTGAATCTAATTCAACTGAGAATCATAGAATTTTAGAACTGGCTCAGGCTTACAACTTTTCTGTGATTTTTTTTCTAACATGTGGAAACCAAGGTCCAGAGTAGCTTCTCAAAAATCACATAACTTAGAGCCAGATACCGTGGCTCATGTCTGTAATCCTATATACTCAGGAGGCTGAGATGTGAGGATCATGGTTCAAAGCCAGACTGGGCAGGAAAATCTGTGAGACACTGATCTTCAATTAACCAACAAAAAAACTGGAAGTTGTGCTGTGGCTTAAGTGGCAGAATACTTGCCTTGAATTGAAGAGTTCAGGGATAGCGCCTAGGCCCAGAGTTCAAGCCCCATAACCAACTAAAAAATAGTAAGAATAATCACAAAACTTAGAGACAAAGTTTAGACTAGGAGCCCTAGTTTATGTCCTAGGATTTTGTCCATTGTAATCAAAATGATGATTTACACAAGTAGGCAAATGAGGGGAGAAATTTTTAATCATCATTTGAAATTTGAACTGTTAGAGGAAAGCTAATCCTATTAGATCTTTACTAGGGCTGGAGGAATGACACCATTGCAACAATGAGATGTACAAGACATTATGTCGAAAAATGAACTTTACAACTTTGGCGGGGGGGGGGGGGGAGGAGGGAGGAGGGAGTGGGAGGTGGGAAAGGATGGGAAGGGGAAACAAAGGAGGAGGCAACAATGCTTGATAAGAAATGTACTCATTACCTTGCCCATGTAATTGTAATCCCTCTATACAGTATTTTCACAAAAAAATAAAAGTTTGGTCTGCACTGGCCTATGGCTTCCACCAAGGAGGGAAGGCTGGTGGGGGGCTGGGGATTGAAAGAAGAGACTACAAATGAAAATATTTTCACCACCCCTCATTTACCTTTTGTCCTTCCTTCTTTCCTTCCTTTTCTTTCTATTTTTGTTTCTTTCTTCCTTCTTCATCCATTCCTCCTTTCTTCCCACATCCGTCCCTGCCTCATTCTTTCCTTCCTTCCCTCCTTCCCTCCTTCCTTCCTTCCCTCCTTCCTTCCTTCCTTCCTTCCTTCCTTCCTTCCTTCCTTCCTTCCTTCCTTCCTTCCTTCCTTCCTTCTTTCGCTCCCTCTTCCTGCCTTCCTTCCTTCCTCCTTCCCTCCCTCCTTCCTTCCCTCCCTCTCTCCCTCCTTTTCTTCC
Organism: Dipodomys merriami; assembly: GCF_024711535.1. Classification (NCBI taxonomy): domain Eukaryota; kingdom Metazoa; phylum Chordata; class Mammalia; order Rodentia; family Heteromyidae; genus Dipodomys; species Dipodomys merriami. The sequence goes on along the minus strand of NW_027202382.1, from coordinate 3,781,904 downwards.
TTGTCTGTTTAGTCCTCTCTCTGATGATTTCCATGAAAGCAGTGGGAATGAATTAAGCAGGACCACCAAATTGTAGCTGCAGAATGGTTGCCACTCACACAAAAAAAAATCCATTAGTATTAATTGTCTTAAGTAAAATGGATAATAAATTGTTTGATTATATGGTTAAGTAGCAAGGACATGAGCCTAAACAGTATGTGTGCATTGAGCAATGAGCCCATTTCCATTTCTTAGCCACACACACAAGGCAATAAGAACATAGTATTAATGCTTAATTCATAGGGTTGAAAATTGAAGCCTCCCTGGGGGTGTAAAGGGAAAACACCAGCATTTGTGAGAAATTATGTTGCAGTCTCCTGTGGGAAATCATTGACATTAATGGTTATAAATCTGAATTCTGATGCTGAGCTTATAATGTGTTTTCTGACAAACAAATACTGATTATTTTGTGGTTCACTGGGTGAAAATTCCAACAAGAATTCTTGAGATTTAGATTTTGATGCCAGACCTACATTTATTTGTTGTTTCATAATTCTAGGTACCTTTTTTATCCAAGAGTCCTAATCTGAAAAAAATACCTCCTCAAAAATATAGTCTATTTTTCTTGTTTCATGAGTAACCTATATATGCATATAAACACTGTATACATGTCTGTATAAAGTAAAAAGCAAGTCCCTCAATTAGATGTTTTCCAAACCTTAGAAGTATGAAAATTTTGGTTTAGAAGCCTAAGAATTTATCAGAAATAAATGGACTGGTGAATCAAATGTGTAACTAAACCTCTGAAAATTAAATATACATATATGAATACATGCTAATATGTTAAAATGGCACATTGTATATAATAAATGATATTTGATCTGTCCCCCTTTCATATTTCTACTGTGAGTATGAATGGGATCTTTGAGCACTTCCATGATGAGGTTGTATAATATAGCCGGGTTGAAAAGATTTTGAAGACATAAATAAAGTCCTGACTTTAGAGTCAGCTGAGAGATTATCCTGACTGCGCTTGATTTAGTCAGATGAGCCCTTTTCAAAGGAGTTTGGAGGTGAGAGATACAAGGAATCGGAGATTCTTCAGTAAAATATATCCTGTTAACAGGATTCAGCCAACACCTTGATTATAACTGTGAGACCTTGAACAGAGCACCTAGGTAAATTGTGTTTGAATTCCTGACCCATGAAAATTAGTGATAAATGCATTATTTAATCCTTGGTCCCATACTCATGATAACATTATTCCACAATGTAATAAAACTAATGGAGAGTTTTTATTTAGTTAGTGAGGCTGTGTATAACTGTGAGATTACTTGGAGATAAGATTCTCATAGACTTTCCTGTCTGGGCTGGCTTTGAACTGAGATTCTCAGATCTCAGCCTCCTGAGTAGCTAGGATTACAGGCATGATCTGCCAGTGCCTGGCTTTTTGTATTGGTTTCTTATGGATGCTGTAACAAATTGCCATTACAGAGTGGTTTAAACTAAATTGAATTTATTCTCATATTACTAGAGGTCAGAAATTAAAAATCATTTCCCCTAAATTAAGATTAAGGCATCAGTAGGATTTTCCCTTTCTGAATGCTCTTCTGAGGACAGAATCAGTCTTTTTGCTTGAATTCCCCCATTTACAATTGCTATCATTCCAATCTCTCCGTATGTCATCAGGTTATGATTATATCAGGACAGCCAGATAATCTAGGATAATCTTCCCATTTCCAGATCTCTAGCTTAATCTTATCTTCAGAATCCATTTTGCTTAGAAGGCAGCATTCATAAATTCTGAGGCTTAGACTATGGACACCTGCGCAGAATGTTAATCATCCTACTGAAGTCTACTACCTCTAGTTTTTAAAGATTCACATACATAAGTTTCACACATGAACTACTTGCTCTCTATTCTGAGGCCCTCTAAAGTGTTACCCACACTCACTGCTGTTTTGATCCTGAAATGACTCTGAGATCAGGGTGAGGTAATGTGGATGGTAGTTACTATGGTCTGAATATGGATACTATCTCCTATAGGATGGAATACTGGTGGGTATTGTGGACCTTGAGATGTTGTGGCCTTATGGGTGGTCCTTAATTCATTGGGTAATGCCCCCAATCTTTCTTTTCAGTCTCTTTTCTTTTCTTTTCTTTTCTTTTCTTCCTGGCTCAAGATGTGAGCAGTTTATTCCAGGACACACATTTGCCAACAAACACCCTTAGAAGAGGCCCCAAAGCAATGGAACCACCCAGACTTCGACAATGACCTTCAAAACTGTGAGTTAAAGAGATATTTTCTCTCTGGAAATTAATTTCTGATGGTGTTTCATTGTAGTAATGCAAAGCTGGCTAACACAGTAGTAATGGTGGTAATGAATATGAATCTCTCGCAAATGTAACTCCAGTTTCACATATTTGTTTAGATACTTTGAGCATTTTTCTCTCTAATATTTATAGAAAATAAAAGTGTGATCTAAGCAGTCTTATTCTGAATGTCTATTTGTAACTCCTCAGAGAGTTGCTCAAATTAATTTACACTTAGTTCTGATGGTCAATCCTTAGATATTCCCAATTGTCTTTAAGGATCAGGCTTTTAGAAATTTATTTCTGGGGCTGGGGGTTTAGCCCAGCGGAAGGGCGCCCGCCTGGCACGCCCAAGGCCCTGTGTTCGGTTCTCAGCCCTGGTTTAAAAAAAAAAAAAGAAAGAAATTTATTTCTGCAGAAAGTTTTGCTTTCCTCTGTTATTCTTTCCAGATACTGGATGCCATAGTAATTAGCAGCATTGCTGTGTAGAGACAAAGCACATTACATGTCCAACCTTGACTATTCTGACTGTGGGGTTTTTTTTGGTTCATTTACAAATTCAATCAAATATGTCATGGTGGCTCTCTGAAACAACCTCTTAATACAATGATCCTGGGTTTGTTCTTATCATGACAAAGGTGATACATAGTGTCAAACCAAACACTTGTGCAATTGCCACCTTCTAGTTTGGCAGAATCTTGGTGCACCTCAGATGGGAGAAGACAAAATCAATGTATTTATTAAATTTTAGAGTCTGGTCTGGCTTTTCCAAATAGACTCTTGATTAGTATTGAGTAGAAATTAGGATATAATTGCTTAGGATTGGTGTATACAACAAAGCAAAGATTCAATGTCAAGGATTCAAACAATCATAAAAATCAGTTGAGTTACATGATGCTATCTATGGAACTGATGAACAGTTTAACATTTGTTTTGGTGGTTTTCATAGGAAACTTCTGAAATAAGTAACCTTTCTCTTTCTGGGGACTTTTTTCTTCAAAAAATGAAGCAATGTTAATGAAGACAGGGTCATAATAAAATTATATTAATGCGATGCTAAGTTGTGTGGTTACAGACGGTTTTGATTTTCAGTACAAATATTTTTTGAGAAAATACTTAGGGAATGGTGAACTTGAACATGAGGCTGAGAGTCCACTGGGGTAAGAAGCAAGTAGAATCAATTTCACAGTTGTATACAGTTGTATACAACAGTATAAATGGGTCCTGCTAATATGATGTTTAGAATGCAAAAGAATGCACCCAGCATAATTCTATTTTTAAATGTAAAAATCTACGAAGGTAACTGAATAGTCTTCCTTCTGGATGTATTCATGGATGGATAACTTAAAAGGGAAACTGAAATTATTGTCATTAAATTCAATGAAGTTCATAGAGTTGATTTGTATGCTCATGATATGTATAAAACATGATTCCCATAAATTTCCTGGTAAGCAATGGTTAGAATAATGTATGTGAAAGCTGAGAGATATCAGTAAATTATAATGATACTTAGGAATTCCCATTATGAATTTCTGAAAGTAGGACATGAAACTGTTCATGATACTGTATCTTCCAAATGAGATATATGTTGATATTATTGACAGAATAGGAAAAACAAAAATAGATTTTGGAGATAATGAAAAATATAATTGGGAAAAAATACAATTGGAATAATATAATTGGAGGTGCAAGTTTGAAGCTTCCAGGAGAGTTACAAACTAGACATAGGGACCTAGTAGGAGTCATCACAAATCAGGTTGTATTTGAAGCCAGGAGAACAGGTGGGTCATGAGAAGGTGAGCAGCCTGACAACAGAATTTCAGAACTCTGGCTTGTTGCAATGAGCAAGAGCAATGGCCATTGTTGCATCCTTTAGCTGTATTTTGGACAGAGATGAAACAAATCTCTTATTTTGGGGTCCTGATACTTCACAGTAAGATACTTCACAGGATTGTCACTGAATCAACTTCATTTTTAATTTAGAGCAATACAAGCATCTCCTAAAAGTAAAGTATTTTTTAGAGATTTCACGTGCATGTGACTATTTGTTCAGGAAGCAATAACTGCAGGAATGAGGTAACTATTGGTATCTAAGAAGTCTCTCTGCATTACAGAGAGTTGTTATGGGACATGACCATGATGGCTCAAAATGACTCCTGTGTAACTCCAAGATTTCTAGAGTTGTATCACAAGGACAGATACCCCAAGGATGACATTATGACCAGACTTGTAAAAAGCTCAGCATTAGTTCCCTGACACTTGGTTCATACGGTCTTTTATTGGCTTGATTATATCTCTCCTCCTTGGTTTGATGTCATACCGTTTCAGTTGAGAACTAATTTCTTGCTCTGGATAACCTATCAAATTTGGTGTTCCCATTTTGTTCACCTTAGTGTTGTCATTTAGATGTGTGGAATTTTCTACTTGGGGCAGTTTGGACTTTAGGAGGTTCAAACTATACTAAGTACCTTACTTTTTGAAGTAGCTTTTAAAAATAATCTTGAGTATGTAGAAAAGTTTTGAGAATCATAGAAAGAACCCTTACACAATCTATAGCCAGATTTATGAATTTTTTATCAGTTGTGTTATTATTTCTTTACATCTATGAGTACCCTGAATAAGTTAAAATATGATGCCCTTGCCCCTGTACACTTGCATTGTGTTTATCTTAGATGAGGAAAGCCTCTTAAATAACCCCAGTTCAGTTGTCTATATTATCAAATGTAACTTGGATATGATCCATATATGTATTCAACTTTCATCAATTATTCTAATAAAATCCTCTATATATTTTTTGTGAGGATCCAAATGTAGAATTGCACATTGCATTTGTAGTCATGTTTCTTTAGTCTTCAGTCTGGAAGAATTTGTCTTCCTTGACCTTGTTATTTTTTAATACTATAGGTTAATTATCCTGTAAAATGGCCCTCAATTTAGGATTGCCTATTTTCTTATAAGCAGATTTAGATTCTTCATTTTGACAGAATTTACTTCGAAGCAAAATCCTAAGCTATTTTTGTAAGTAGAAGTAAAGTACTGTTCCTATTTATGTGATCTTCTCCAATGCTGAATTTTTTTTACTTACTCTATTCTTGGTTAGGAGTCAGCTATTTTTATCTGGTACATTCAATAATCAAAAGAAATTTTAAAAGGGCATGTGTGTCAACCAAATCCAGGTATGGTAGATTTCAGTGACTCTGACTTGGTTCTATGGTGGAGGTTGGAATCTATGTGGATGTATTGTGTGTGTGTGTGAGAGAGAGAGAGAGAGAGAGAGAGAGAGAGAGAGAGAGAGAGAGAGAGAGAGAGAGAGAGAGAGAGAGAGAGAGAGAGAGAGAGAGAGAAGGAGCAAGAGAGAGAGAAGGAGAGAGAGAGAATGTTATCATAGAAGAAATACTGTGACACCCAACTTGTACCAACAGAAGCATTTCCCTCCCAAAGGGCTACTAACCTCTGCTTTTTGGCAGTCTCTGCATTAAAACCAGAACAAGCCAGGCCAAGCTAAAATGGAATTTCTAATAGCCATTCTGCAAAGTGCACTAAAAAGATTATGTATCCTAGAAAAGTCAATATTTGAAATTTGTTCATTGAAATCATTTTAAACAACAATATTAGCAGAAAATAAAACCTATTTAAATGCTGAATTTTTTTTGCTTACTCTTTTCTTGGTTATAGAGCCAGATATTTTTATCTGGTATATTCAATAAGAAAGAATAAGGATGGCCATGAGCCAAAAATCTAAGTACCAGAACATCAGTGTCAGTTAGGGCAAATAAGGAAAAAAGATTCCAGTTTAACCCAGAAGGTTATTCTTTATCCACATAGGGTGTTTACATCTAAAAACAAGACACCAGGAATTTACACAAGATCTCTGGGGAATGATCTTTATAGTTCATTGATGTATATACATTAGCTCTAGAGAAAAAGAGCATATGATTCTTTTTGAACACTGTGATTCTAGTCATCTCTTCAGTAATATTTTTGTTGCCATGGTGTTTGGAGTTAAAGAATTATTTGAGAGATCTGAGGATTGCAGTTCAAACCAACCCAAGCGGGATAGTTCATGAGACTCTTTTTTTTTTTTTTTTTGGTCTGGTCGTGGGGCCTGAAGCATGGGCCTGGGCACTGTCCTTCAGCTCTTCAGCTCAAGGCTAGCACTTGAGCCACAGCACCACTTCCGGCTTTTTTCTTTTTGCTTATGTGGTGCTGAGGAATGGACCCAGGGCCTCATGCATTGCAAGGCAAGTGCTCTGTCACTGAGCCAACTTCCCAGCCTGTTCATGAGACTCTTATCTCCAATTAACTATCAAAGAAAAAAAAGCCAGAAATGGAGCTATGGCTCAAGTGGTAAACTGCTAGCCTCTAGCAAAAAAGCTCAAGGACAGTGCATAGGCCGAGTAGTTCAAGGCCCAAGACTGTCATTCATGCATGCACACATACATGCATGCATGTGCGTACATACACACACACACACACACACACACACAAATTCTCCAAGAGCCATCGAGTAAGTCAATTGTATTTAGCCATGGCAATCAAGAGCCTGAATAAGTAGAGTAGGCTGAAACAGGTAGAAGCCACACCCCCTAGATACCAATGACAGATCTAGCAAACAAAAATACAGAAGTCCACTTAAATTTAAATTCAAATTAACAGCAAATCATTTTTGAGTATAAGAATATCTCAAATATTGGGTCTTGAATTTCATCTGTCAACCTTTCTCAGAGGAAACGACTTCATCTTGTTTTGTAATGCCTTTCTGTGCTACCCTGAAGACCTCTGAAGTACATGTGAATCAATCTTAGTGAATCCCCACTTGGGCTTTTGGGCTTTTACTTGGTACCTTTTAATTCTAATGGGTCATCAAGTTTCCCATCTCATAAAACATTAGAAACAGCAATTTGGAGAGGGGAGGGGACTGTCAGAGGCAAACCTGAAATATGAACAACACAGAATGCAACCAGGGAAGAAGAAAAAATTAACTTTGAAAATCAGACATAAGAATTAAAACAGCATTGGGTCACCACAGACTAAGAGAACAAAGCATTCTTATTTCCCAAGCCTATTGACTTATTGTACCCCCACCCACCTATACCCTCATCACCGCGGTTGATATAAACATTCTGGGACTTCAAAAAGAAGTCAAATTGTGTTTAGAATATCATATAATATACCTTTTATCCTTTTAATAATTAAATAAACACTGTCTCAGAAAGTAAAGCAACGTATGACATATTTGACAAAGATTTTAATACCAGCTAAAATCTAAAATGACAAGGTCTGGGTGTTTAATAACAGGAAAGCCTTCAAGGTAGGGAAAACAGAGCCTTCTAGAACAAATTGTTTCCTGAGACTTCCAAAACTGTCGACATTTTCCTGTTTCTAGTTTTATTATCAGTATGTTTCAGGTGAGTGTGTTAACCAAGTTGGAATTAGATGAATAATTTCCTTAATGTCTTATTTTTCTTGGCTCCTGGAGATCCTGTTCTCTCCAAACCATTTGCCTTTGAGGTCATAATTTCAACTGACTCAAGTCATACCTGTTGCTTTAAATAAGAATTTAACAAGCTTTTGGAAACCTTGGGACTCAGAAACACTAAGCATTTTGCTGGGGGTAGGGCAGAGAAGGAAGGAGTGTGCCATAGTTTCATTTTCAAAAGACTATGTCTTTACAGTAAAAGGCCTGACTCCTAAGAGTCCTTTTAAAGCTATGTAACCTTCCTGAACTAAAAATACCATTTCATTAATACTCATGTTCTCAAAGTTTTATGCCTCAATTTTATAAAAAAAAAAAAAAAGATAAATATGTCACCAAGCTAGGCTGTGCATATGGACAGAATTATCTTAAAGTAGATCCTGGAACCATTGGAATATGGATATACACGCAGAGTGAGACAGTCAAATGTCAAAAGAAATCTGTCGTCTTTTTAGCAGTTGAATAATTCAGATGACGTGCATTAAGCCAACTTTCTTAATTTCCCATTTCCCCCTCCCCCTTCTAATTCTTTCCTTTTCCTCCTGTGATCCTTCTCTCTCCCTCAAAGCTATTTGTTGCAGAGATGCCCTGGAAAGCAGGTGGTCTTCCTTAGATGAGAGCATCTGCTGCTCAGAATGAGAGGCGAAAGATCTAAAGGCAAAGGAAATGAATCCCATAGTCCCATAAATGACTTTACAAAAAGCCTTGTTTTTTTTTTTATTATTTTCTGTTGAATCAATCAAAACATTTTTATCATTCACAGTTAAACTGTATAAAGATAATGATCTTCCTCCTTTTATATTTCTGATACTGGGATTTGTTTCTTTCTGGGTCAGGTTTCTTCCCCTCCAATTTTACAAATGGTGTGGGTGGCTGCTGATGCTCTGTGTGTGTGTGTGTGTGTGTGTGTGTGTGTGTGTGTGTGTGTGTGTGTGTGTGTGTGTGTTTAAACCATTTGTTAATAATATCCTCTCAGCACTGACTCCAACCTTTATAGCTGTGATTGTTAGTGAGCCTTCAAGGGCACCTGGTGTGTTTTTATTCTTTCAGACCTAAAGGAAAAAAGAATTCTCTGGAGGACTTGGGGCTGGCTTATTAGCCAGAAAGAAGAAATCAGAAAGCCTAAGCTGGAAGGTTGAAAAAAATAGTTTTTAAACTAACCTTGAATGGACAAAGTGGTACAGCAGAAAGAACAAGGCTCAGAGCTCCTATGAATTTAAACCCCAGCCTGGCCACTTTAGTAAATTTGTGACACTGGTTATTTGAGAGCTGACATGGTAGGTTTTTAGGTTAATAGGTTAATGTGTAATATCACCTACAATACAAGGGGGAAAGATTTATTTTTTGAAGCTTAGTTTCCTCAAGTAAATATATTAAAATAGACCCATTCCACAAGTTTGCTGGAGGGACCAAATGAAAGCACCTCACATTTGTCCTGTGGACCTTTGAATGTCAGCTTCCTGTGAGGATAACCTCTCATTCCTCTCCTCATTCCTCCATCCAGCCCACATAAACCCTTGTAAACACCCACATGTGTGTACATGATAATAGGACCAGGATTCTTATTGTATCCTCTGTTTGTTAAGGGGAAAAACTGGGTAAGACTGAAACTTGTCCCAACCTGTTTTGTTATTGCAGTGAATTTTGATTCTCAAATAAAACCCTTTGTCTAGTTCAGGAGACCACTTAGGGTAGGGCCTACCTGAGACCCTGTCTTGGCAACCTGTCTATAGGGAGGAAATGAAGTGACCCAGTTTGGCAGCAGATATTTCCCTTTGAACTTCTGCCCATTTTGTCCTTTCTCTGTTTTTTCCCAAAGCTATGTAATGTGATAGTACACTGCCTGGATTCACTGTTTTAGGACCATGAAACAAATGTTTTCAGTTTGTCTGACAACACAAATGGCTCTAGCAGCTCATCAGTTGGACACCATTTTGGAATAACAGAAATTTCCAGGAACTGAGAATGTCTGCCAACATCATGTTTTCTCTTCTCACTTCCCCTGTCCTCCTCCTTGTTTTCTCCTCTAGGCCAGCTTCCCTTCCTGCCTCAGGCCTTCTGGCAGGCACATATAAGATTCTCACATCTCGGTAGAATCATGTGGACATAAACTCTCAATTGTTCTTTTGTCTTTTGATTTCTGCAAAGTTCTGCTTTTGGCTTCAGTGCCCGATGCTTGAGTTGTCTGTTGACCAAGAGAGATACACTCATCTAGGGATCTGATGTGGAGTAATGTCCTGAGCGGTAAAGGCTGGATATCAAATTAGTCAGTTGTGTTTGTGTTTACATTTCCAATGGGGAGTCAGAGAATTAAAGAATGAATAATATAATCAAGTACTGCACTAAAAGTAAACACAGCAAGCTTTGTGAGTAAAGAAAAACAGCCTAACCTCAACTTTTTTGATTTTGGATAACTTTTTTTTTTTTTAGAAAAAACAAATTTTTTTTTACAGCTTTACTGGTCTATAATTATGTAGCATAAGTAAAAGTACCATCCATTGAGTTTTTCCTAAATTTATAAAGATCGGCAGTGAACAACACAGTCGGAGTTCATAACTTTTTAATACTTCCCAAATCTATCTGTGATCAGTCCCCATTTATACGTACAGGCATCTAAATTTCACAAATATCTTTTCAACTTTTTTTTTTTGGGGGGGGGTCTGGTCATGGGGCCTGAACTCTGGGTCTGGTCACTGTCCCTCAGCTCTTCAGCTCAAGGCTAGCACTTGAGCCACAGCACCACTTCCGGCTCTTTTCTTTTTGCTTATGTGGCGCTAAGGAATGGAACCCAGGGCCTCATGCATGCAAGGCAAGCACTCTACCACTGAGCCACCTTCCCAGCCCTATCTTTGCAATTTTTACAAAGAAGCCTTGCATCCACAAACATGAATGGCCTCCAATCATGGACATATTCCTTAATCACTTTCAACAATCCTTCATAGTTTTCATTGTACAAACCTGAATTTATTTTTGCTAAGTTTGTGGTTAAGTATCTTGAGTCATTTTTTGTAATGGAATTAGTTCCATTACAAAAAGTGACATTAAAGTGACCTTTTTTGTTTACTCTCTCTTTTAATTTATTCTTTGAGATATAAAATGAGGTTATTGATTAAAGAAATATATATAGATATAGATATAGATATAGATATAGATATAGATATGTATACTTTTTTTTGTCAGTTGTGGGGCTTGAACTCTGGGCCTAGGCACTGTCCCTGCGCTTTTCAGCTCAAGGCGAACGCTCTACCACTTGAGCCACAGTGCCACTTCCAGTTTTCTAGTGGTTTATTGGAGATAAGAATCTCACAGACTTTCCTGCCCAGGCTGGCTTTGAACCATGATCCTCAGATCTCAGCCTCCTGAGTAGCTAGGATTACAGGTGTGAGCCACCGGCACCCGGCTTTAAAGAAATATTTTTCTATGAATTTCTCTCTGAGAATTCCTTTTACTGCATGGGGTAAGTTCTGATACCTTGTATTTTCCATTACAGTTATCTCAGAGTTTTTCTAACTGCCCTGTGATTTCTTTTTTGACCAATTTACATTAACTACATAGTCTTAGCTTAGATCTTCTCTACAGTTAGCACACTTAAAGGCATCTTACATAAAAAATAATAACTCAGAAGTAGGGAGAAGAGTGCAAATATCATAACATAGCAAAAGAAAACATCACAACCAGTGAGTAAATAATTATTTATTCAAATGCAGTTAATGTAAGTATAAAAGATTTTAGAAAGGGAACAGGTTCTCTCTTACGTTCTAAGAGAGAAAAAATAGTAGTAATAAATATTTCTGGTTTGTAGGGGATAAAAAGGACGTGCAAAGGAGGCAGACAAATGAAGAGAAGGAGGAAGAATGCAGTCAAAAGTTTAATATATAGCCTACAAAATTTAAGAGAAGTGAGAGAAGAGATAGGTTTAGAGGGATGATTGAAAGGGGTGACATTGATCAAGATGCATTGTGTTCATAAATTGCTTTATTGCATGCTAACTTTTGTACAAATACTTAAAGATAAAAATATTTCTGAAAAAGGATATTCATTTGTATCTGAGTTTTAAATATGAATTTTCATGACTTATATGATATTCTCCATAATAGTTACAGCTTTATTATTATCTATATTACATAAAATATGTTTCAAGATGGGGAGATTTTATAAATTAATGGTTATGTTTTCATTGGAGTTTTCTTGTAACTGAGTTATTTTTAAAAAGTTGTGTTATCTTTATTTGTATTACTCATATTCTGTCTAGCTAAAACGACCTTGGTTGGACTTCTATTCAATTAAATTTTACTATTGTACTCCAAAGCTAAACCATAATCATAAACATACAAGAAAAGTTATGGGTGAAAGACAGAACATTACAACCTGTCAACTGCCCTCTTTCCATCATTTGGAAATCTCTACTTGTGAGCAAGAAAGGTAGTGACCACACATTCTATGTTAGATGTTGATGCTCCTTTGTTAGATTTTATTATTATGCTTTGTGTACCAAGGGAAGGACTTTTGAAGGATAACCACAAAATCCAATGATATAGGGGTTGTTTTGATAATCTATGTGCATGTAGTCAGATGATGTAGTTGAATGTCATGGTCCTGAAATTTATAATTTTCATAATGTGGGGCAGAGTCAATATGTTTCAACCTCAGTTTTCTCATATATAAAGTGAAACTAATTCCTACATCTGACAGTTTTAAGTTGCTAGACCATGTGATGAAAACTGCAATTACTACATAATTGAAATGGACCATCACCACTCACAAGTGGACCTCCCTGCATCTTGAACAGTAACAATGTGCTGGCATATATATATATATATATATATATATATATATATATACATATATATACATATATACATATGTATATATATATATGAATATATATATATATGAATTTATATATATATGAATTGTCATTATCAAGAGTGAATATGTTTTGTGGGGACAAGTATTCCATTCAAAAGTATGCTAAGTTTCCAGAGTCTGGGTTATGAAGCTTATAAAACAAAGATATTTTATTTTCATTTTAAGCAAATGAATTTTTCCTCTACTTCTCATCCATAGCCATGATTTTGACCTGCCATTATGTTAGGAATGTTTAAACAGATATGACTGATCTATCCCATTATAAGGAAAAGGAGCTGAAGAAATAGCTCCTTTATTGATGGGTCAGATATGCAAGCTTATGCTAGTAAAATAATACTCTTAGCCAGCTTATGCTAGTAAAATAATACTCTTAGCCAGGAACATTAAAAAGAACAGGAGTATGTCACTAATATTTAGAAATCATTATTTAATAAATTATATGGCAACAGGTATCACTCTCAAATTATTTTAAGAATGAGTAGTATTAGAAGTAGCTTGAGTAATTTAGAAGGAAATCCACAGGCACTATGAAACTTCTGGTTCATGTCATATGTATGAGCAAATTAGAGTCAATTAAGTGAGCAAAAAATTTACTCTGGGTATTTACTATATCTTTAGTCTCTACTATTGGTTCAACATTACCTATGAGAAATGTATCCATCCAAATAGTTTTAAATGATTTAGAAAATGCAGTGCATTAGACATGGGTTTATTTTTCCTTTGTAATAAGTTTTTTTATTGTAAAAATACTGTACAGAGGGGGTTACAGTTACATGAGCAAGGTAATGAGTACATTTCCTATCAATCATTATTGCTTCCTCCTTTGTTTTTCCCCTACCATCCCTTCCCTCCCACCTCCACAACTACACTACTTCCCCCTACCCCGTTCCTCCCCCCCCCCTCGTATGGCTCTGTTTTCACTGTATTTGATGTTGGTTTACTTTGGGGAGGGGAAGGGAAAAAACAAAATGTTTAAATAGAGATACGGATTGACCCATTGTAACAATGAGATGTACAAAACACTATGTTGAAAAGCAAACTATTTTTCAATTTTTATTTGGAGAAAGGAGAAACAAGTATGAAAAATTCCTTTGCTCATTAGTGTCATTCAAGTTCATGAAAGTGAGCATCACTTTCCTTCACTAAAATTCAGTCATATGTCCAGATCTATTTCCAGGTTCTCTCTGTATGTGTGTGTGTGTGTGTGTGTGTGTGTGTGTGTGTGTGTGTGTGTGTGTGTGTATGTGTTGCTGAGATTTAGCTTACTACCTTGTATGTACTAGGCAAGCATACTATTGACGTATACCCTCAGTCCTTCACCTTTTCCTATATTTCTTTAATTGTGTGAGTCATATGATGGAAATTTGGCACAAGCAACATTTTCTTGCATGCTCTCTCATGAGAATACTTGATCTGTAGATATCTTACTAGCTCATTTTGGGATGGTGAAGGATTTGATGCATCAAGGAGATAAGTAGGTAGAAAGAAATAGCTTCCTAAACCCCTAAACCTACTTTAATGTTCATATCTGTATGTAAATTCCTGATCCTTATGTATCTGTTTTCTGGCCTGACATATTCATTTTCTTTTTTTTGGGGGGGGGTCTGGTCATGGAGCCAGAACTCTGGGTCTGGTCACTGTCCCTCAGCTCTTCAGCTCAAGGCTAGCACTCTACCACTTGGGCCATAGCACCACTTCCAACTTTTTTCTTTTTGCTTATGTGGTGCTGAGGAATCGAACCCAGGGCCTCAGGCATGCAAGGCAAGCGCTCTACCACTGAGCCACCTTCCCAGCCCAATGGCCTGACATATTCATAGCAGATAAAATTATATACCTTTTTTGCAGAATACTTCAAAATGTGGTACAAGTGAGAAGAAATGACATTGTTCATTGAAGTAAACACTTACACCATTACCTCCTGATGTATTTTTTATGACATCATTATCACTAAGTTCATGAAATTGTGACAGTCAGGGAGCCAATATTAATGAGTGCTGAATATCCTATGGGTTGTAACTGTTAGGAGTATTTATTTACATAGGCAATTCAGCACTTGATTCTGTTATATCACTATAGTAGACGTTAGACTTTCATCTGCCTCATAAAGTCATGGCTGAATATTTTGTGTGGGACAATTGGGAATCCATGCATTCACTCAGCTTATGCCTTACTAGGAACTAGCTCTGCTCTCTCAAGGCCAACAGTTAACTAAGGCAGTGTAAGATCAATAAAAGGAGATTCAGACTATGGAGGTTCTGGAATGGATAGGAAACAAGAAGAGGAAAGTACCAATCCCTCATACATATGCAGCACCAGATGGAGAGAGAGAATTTTTACAACAGGGAATTGGAAAGCAGCCAATGTGGCTGTAGAAATTCAGGTGTGTGTGTGGGGGGGTGTCTCAGTCTGGCCAGGCTGCTGTAACAAAACATCAGATGTTGGACAGCTTCTAAACAACAGAAATTTTTTTTGTCACAGCTCTGGAGGCTGGGTAGCATAGGACCAAGCACCTACAAATTCAAAGTCTGGTGAAGGCCTGGTTCAAAGGCAGTCATCATTTTTTACTGTGACTTTACATGGTAGAAGAAGTGAGGGAGTTTTCTGAGTTTCTTTCATAGAACACTGCATTCATGAAATCTGCCCTCATCTCCTAACCACCCCCATTTTGACACATGAATTTGGGTGGGAGGGACACATATGTTCAGACCTTAATAGGGAGGAAAAAAGACAAGAAATGGAGGCCAATTCAAGGAAATTAACCTCAATTGAAAGCACCTTCATGAAAGGACTGAGGAGAGCAAACAAAAGGTAATAGAACACTCACAAAAAGTTGCTTTTCCTCCACTCCTGTGCCCCTCTGTTGTGGCATCTTTACAATGTGCTGGAGCTCACTGGCTTTGTAGCTCTCCATCACTTGTCTAGGACACACAAGAACAGGTAGGCAGGGCAGTAGCCAACAGGTAGCAACTTATTAGACAGATGGCTGAGGGAAAGAGGGGATAAACTGAGCCACACAGTAAAGAAAGGCTATCTAAGGCAGAGAAGAAGAGAGCAAGGTTTAGCAGAAGCTAATGAACATATATCAGAACTTGGATGATGTCAGATATACCATGATATTAAGAATAGAAAAGTCTGTTTTGCAATATCTCAGTTTCAAGCATTTTAATTCAGAAAAATGTACATGCTGAGTTCCTGCTTTTAGAAAAGTAGAGGTAGCTAAGGAGGATAAATCCATATGTTTCTGATTCATTTACACAAAACTCATTGAAATTCAGCTTAGTGCAGGGTGATTGAATGTCATATATACCAGTGCACAGCATAGTAATCATTTTAAGCCATTTTATGACGCTCCAGGAAGTCTCCAAGAATAAACAAGAAAACCCAAAGTACTAGCAGTACAGTCTAAAAGAGAAAGCCAGAAATAGCTTGATGAGTGTCTACATTTCCAAGTTCAACAGTCTGCTGTGAAAAATCCAAAGTTTTTTTTATGCTGCCCTGGAGCCAAGGAAACAGCAGTCAGACATGACAATTGGAGAAGAGGTAGAGTCCTCACCAAAAAATGTTTATCAGAGCAATGAGAATGAAAGGACATGATAAAAAATTCAAGTGGGGTAGAGAATGAGGCTAGATCCAGAACTCTAAGTGGATTGAAGAGAAAACAAAACAAACAGGAAAAGACAGTGGTATATATACACAATGGAATTCTATGCGTCCATCAAAAAGAATGACATAGCCCCATTTGTTAGGAAATGGAAAGACTTGGAAAAAATTATATTAAGTGAGGTAAGCCAGGCCCAAAGAAACATAAGTCCCATGGTTTCCCTTATTGTGCAATAACCAGTGTATGTCTGAGTCAAGCAGAAAAGGTTAGACAAGTTGATGTTAGGGAAATTAACCCCAAGATAAGTATTCAAATGTTTTTTTTTCTTTCATGCAATTGTTTCTAACATATTTATAAGATGTTTTCTTTGTTGCTTTGTATGTTCCTCCCCCACGGTATAACCCCTGCTTTCACTGTATTTGATGTTGGTATAATTTGTGGAGGAGAAGGGAAAAAACAAATCGTTTAAATAGGGATACAGGTGGACCCATTGCAACAATGAGATATACAAGCCGTTATGTTGAAAAACGAACTTTACAACTTTGGTGGGGGGGAGGATTAGGAGGTGGGGGGGGTAATGGGAAGGGATGGGAAGGGAAAACAAAGGAGGAGGCAACAGTGCTTGATAAGAAATGTACTCGTTATCTTGCCCATGTAATTGTAACCCCTCTGTACAGTATTTTCACAATAAAAAAAATTAAACTTAAAAAAAAGAATAGGTCAGAAAGTTAGAAACAAATCTCACCTTCAATGAATAAAATTTTATGACTACAATGTTAAATGAGCTCAATAATTCATCATTTCAATGCTTAGTTTTATTTTATATACTAATTCAGCAGCGGAGAGACATGTTACCATAACTCAAGGGAGAAAAGAAGAATATAATCTAACATCTTACATGGTAGCTGGAGAAAAGGTAGGGTGAGGTGAACTTCTGGATGGAGCAACTACAAAGGAAGCACTATTGTTGAAATCTCTTTATCTTGAGATTGCTAAAATATACCCATGTGATCACATTAAGGAAGTTATTTAAAATGCGCATTTGGGCATCATCAGCATATGGAATCAACAATTTTAAAACCTCACCATCATTGAAAACTTTAAATAAGAATAGCTAATATATATTGAATGTTGCAATATGTAGGGGCTACTTTATTTAATCCTTATAATTGTCCTGTGAGCTAGAAACAGTTATTATCTTCAATTTACATATAAGAAAATAAGAAATTTAAAGTTTCTTCTCAGTCAAATTGAATCCGATGAAACCCTACACACCAGGGACAGGATGGGACGAAGGTGACAATCAAAGCTTAGCCTCCCATACTGGGAGCTTAAAATCAGATCTGTAGTGTTATACTCCTATATAATAACACACTGCCAAAAATGACCATACAGGCTTTTAAGCCTCCAAAATGAAATACAAAGCAAAAGGAGGAAATGCTTTAAAAAATATTTCATGGTAGCTGGCTCATGCCTGTAACCTTAGCTGCTCAAGATGATGAGATCTGAAGATCATGATTCCAAGCCAGGCCTGGCAGGAAAAGTCCATGAGACTCTTGTTTTGTGTTTTTGTTTTGTTTTTGTGTGCTAGTACTGGGGTTTGAATTAAGGGCCTGGGCATGGTTCCCTGAGCCTATGTGGTCAAGGCTAGTGCTCTACCACTTGAGCCACAGCTCTATTTCTGGCTTTTTTCATAGTTAATTGGAGATAAGAGTCTCACGACCAGCTTTTCCTGACAAGGCTAGCTTTGAACCACGAAGCCTGGCCTCCATGACACTCATCTCCAAAAAGTCAGAAATGGAGGTGTGGATCAAGTGGTAGAATGCTAGCGTGGAGGAAAACAAGCTAAGGGACAGAATCCAGGTCCTAAATTCAAGCCCCAGAACCAGCACAAAAATAAATAAATATATTCCATGGTAATACAAAGACGTGAAGAATGACTTTGCTTTAATATGTGACCTAGAAAATAGTAGCTTTTAGTGAAGGTTCCATGTATGCTTGCATAAGACATAACCACATTATGATCATTGGCAACACTATCTATCTATCTATCTATCTATCTATCTATCTATCTATCTATATCTATCTATCTATCTATCTACATCATTAACTTTGTTTATACTGATTTGCTATGTATTCTGTCACTGAAATCCATAACACCATGATTATTGCTTGTTTTTGTAGTTCTGTCATTTTCCTTCATATTTATAGACATTTTATGTTGATGTACATAAGTCACACTGATTAAGTTTTTAACACTATCAAAGCTCTATCATTATGAACTGACTGTCCTTATTCAGATTATCTTTATATTTCAGCTGTTACATTTAGTCCATTTCATATAATTATTGATATATCTGGGGTTGAACCTAGCATCTGTGTATTATCCAATATTATTTATATCATATATTCCTTTTGTGTTCTCTTAGTTTAGTTACTTATGCTTTCCTCTGTTGATTTGACAGTATTGCACACCTATCATATTTCTTAATTCAGGTTGTTTTTATCCCTTTCCAATCATGACCTTGTTATAACAGAGCAACTGCACGTTTGGGAGTGAAATACAGTGGATTGTTTCCTATTTTAGTGACTATCACTGTTTTTTTTGTGGTTTTGTTTTGTTTTGTTTTGTTTTTTGTTGGCCATGGGACTTGAATTCGGGGCTTGGGTGCTATACCTGAGCTCTTTTAGCTCAAGGCTAGCACTCTAACACAGAGTCACAGTTCGTTTTCCAGCTATGAACTAAGTAAAAACTCCAAGAAAACACTTTATTGAAATCACTAACTTTGTGTTCTGACACAGTAAGGTAAAACATTATGAATTATATGAATGTTTTCACATATGTTTAAGCATATCGTTGCTGCATGATGGACTAGTCTCCCTATTTCCTTATTCTTTAAAAGAATAAAAAGTCTTCAGCCCATCATAAAGTCTTTCTGTTGCTAGATAATTCAGTGACATCTTTGCCACATAGAGTTTTTTTCTTTTCAATGATTTGTCCTCTAACTGGAAAGGAAAGCTCCAAAAACCTAAAAGTTGGGATTACTGACAAAATATAGTCTGATAGCTAAAATAAGATTTGTTGGGATCCTTGACCTACATTATTCTGGAAGAATTTTTAAACCTTAGTTTGGCTACTTATAAAATTGCTTCACATTAGAAATATTAAGATCTTTGTTTCAAGAAAAATGTAGTAAGAGGGATTACTTTTGAACATTCCTTTTTGTTTTAGAGACAGCTTTATTAATTGGTATGTTCCTTGCCAGCTGAAGCTGTACTCTTATTTGTTTCAGTGCCTGTTTCAGATTTTCACTTCCTTGTTTTGTATGTTGCTTCCTTTAATTACTTTGTTATACATGTGTCAAGGAGAATATTTTTCAGTCTAACTCTGTGGGCCTGAAAAACATGAAGCAATTTCTCTAAATAATATCCCATTTGACACATTATTGGCCTGTGTTCTTTCCCTTCAATTTAGGCCAGGGTAAAGATGCTTCTTTACCAATGGAGACAGATCCTCCTAACAGATTTGATCACATATGTATGTTCCACTGTGCTTCAAGTGGTTAAGAGTCAGATGCTGATAATGTTGCATCCATGTTTGGATTGCTAATCAATTTATATGTCTTCAAAAGAGATAACGTAGGAAGACTCAAAATATTTTAGTCAACAAATACTTACTGAGCAGTATGTGCCAGGCTCTTTGCTAAGCAGCTCAAGGATATAACAACCAAAGTCAGAGTTTTGTGGGGATTGTACTTAAACAAGTTGACTTAGAGCAGTTAGCATTGTTCTATGGTTTTGATAGACTCTTGTAGGGCTTGGCTCTTCTCCAAGCTAGAGGGTTCAGTAACTGAGGAGAAGAATCATAGCCTCTAAGAACTAAGGGAACTAAGGGCTCCCTGTAGTCTTCCTGGCTGTTCCACATGGATTTTGAATGTGGTGGCACATGCCTGGAATTCCAGTAGATGAGAGGCTGAGGCTTCTTGATAGTAAGGTTCAAAGAGGCTAGAAAGTTAGAGACTCAAATAAATAAAGAAAGAAGGAAGTAGATAGAAGCAGTATGCTAGAAGGTTATTGGGGAGAAACACATCTTAAGGGAAAAGATAAATTTGGATTTAAAAATTGAAAGGTCATAGTAAGATCAAATAACAAGTAAGATTCTCTGGTGAACTGCAGGGGTGGGGGTAGGGCCACTATGAAACAGTGGTCAACCTCCACTGAGAAGCAGCTTTGATTTCTGCCACTGTGGATAATTTACTACTTCTCAACTTTCAAAGTATCTCTCTGAAGATGATTAAATTTCAGTTGAGTTGTGACCCTCGGATGTTTTGTTTTTTTCCTTTTTTTCCCATTACTTGCCTTGAATGTCATACAGTGTATTTTCAAGCTGTAACCAAGTAAACCCTTGGTTTCCAGCAATCTCAGCAGGAAAAATGTTGTTTCTATCTCAGAGGACATATGGCTTTAAGACAAAGAGGAACCCAATTTGCATTTCTGTTGACAATCAATTTTAACTGTCCATGTCCAACGCTTGGTGTTGCCATTTGGGCATAAGGTTGGGCTTTGTCCTCCTAAATACTTCCTTACTCTGGAAATTCCACCACCTGACAGATGCAATAGAGAAGTATGCGAGGTCAGCCTATTCCTTTATTTTCCTTTCCTTCTTTTTCAGAAGTGTTTAGATAGTCTGGAAGATGGATCCCAACACATTGGTTTGATACATGCTGGTCACTCCCTACACAGTGGGCACCTGTCTTTAATCCTTAATTTAGGACCAGTCATCTTGAATGCCTTGGTACCCAAAGCCACACAAAAGCAGGATTGTGGATCACCAGAGTTCTTCTTTATAAAGGAGAGCTGCCAGTATTTGGGAAGGCTTTTGATGTGATAGCCACTGGGAGATTAGCCAGCTTGGGTGTGAGTGGATCTGTTCTTTATTGCCTCTTTCCGCAGCTGTTCTCTCTATAATGTGGAGAGCATGACTCTAGAGGCAGCCTATCAAGTTCAATCCTGTTACCAACTTTGTGACTGTGGGCAAGTTATTTGATCACTCACACCTTGATTTTTCTCTCTTGTATAATTTGGTATAATAAAACTCGTTCCATTATAGGACTGTGAAAATGAAACAAATATACATGGAGAGCCAATAGAAGAGTGTGAACGTACTGCAATAACATAGAAATGTCTTCTTTCCATGTCTTCAATTTCAACTTATGTGCCGCAGTCTCAGGAAAACCTCCTCATCTTATAGATGAAACCAGTTGCTTTGTACATGCCGTCAGAGATACCTATGCTTCCTTTGCCATCTTCTTCCTATCCATCCTGGCCTCTTGTGACCCAGGGATGGGATGGAATAGGATGGCCAGTGTGGCCGCTGCCCTGACACCAATTCTGCCTCCCACTGTTCAGTGTGTGAAGCCATCCTTCTAGCTTCTTGGAACCTTTCTCAGGATCCTGTCCCCCCAAATCTTGCTGCTGCTCCCACAGCATTTAGGGTAGGCTTTCTTCTTTGTGAGTGCAGCCACTCAGGATTCACAGGTCCTTCGGATAAGTGTTAGAATGCATTCCCCATCTCTGAAGTGGATATAGTAAAAGGCTACACATGCATGTTCTTCACTCATGGGGCCTTGGACATAGAAGGTAAGTCATAAACATCTCACAGCTATCAAGGAGTCTCCTCTCTGGGCTCCATTTCTAAGGATTAAATAACTATGGTTTCTGTTCTTTCTTCAGGAATTTTAGTTCTAGGGATTATAGAGCCTGTCTGTCCTCTCCATAAGTCCTCTCCACTGTTTGTTTCAGAAGGCTTAGATACCCTTGTAAAAATGAAATTCCCATGCCTTCTCAGATATTACAGAGTTTCTTGGGGGATGAGGCTTAATTCAGATGTCTTTTATGAATATCTTTAAATGGGGCTGTTCTTTTCTTCCCTAAGTAGCATCTGTTCCTACCCTGTCTTGCTTGCTTATCATATAATTAAGTTTAGAGCTGCCTTCTAGAAATTACTGGACTAGTGGCCAGCTGAAGATCTGTGTGTGTGTGTGTGTGTGTGTGTGTGTGTGTGTGTGTGTGTGTGTGTTAATCCTGGGGCTTGAACTCAGGGTCCGGGCACTTTCTCTGAGCTTCTTTTGCTCAAGATTAGCACTCTGCCTCTTTAGCTCCACATCCATTTTTTGGTTTTAGTTGTTGATAGTTAATTGGAGATATGAATCTCACAGACTTTCCTGCCTGGGCTGACTTCAAACAGCAATCCTCAGATGTCAGCCTCTGGATTAGCTAGGATTACCGGTGTAAGCCACCAGCACTCAGTCAGAGATATATTCTCTTGACACCATTCCGTTCCTGCCACAGTTTGCCCACTAGCTTCAGTGTCTCCCCATGCCATACTTTCCATGCCAGGAAGCACTAAACAACTGCCACAGGATGACAGGCTCGGTACTCCAGGGCCTAGCCTGTCTGCCCTCTTTTTGTCTCATGATAGTACTTAGAACTGCTGCAGCCACAATGAAGAGTCTGGCACCCAAGGGGGTAAGAATGGAGACTCTCAGCAGCAAGCCTACCTGTCAAGTGCTTTGGGGATTAGGAGTGCCCATTGCCAGCTCCTCACTCTGGAAGAACTTGATGGGTGGGCATCCTGCCAAGAGGCAGTGCTCAAGACCCTTCTGTGTATGTGCTTCTCAGACACCCAACTGGCTACTTAGCTGTTTGGCCACAGACCAACCTTTCCAGCAGTGTTACTGAGCTCTTCCCATTTTTTGCTTGGCTGAATTGTGCAGATCCACTATCAGATGCTAACAATTTCCCTTCACATGCATGAGGCAGGCCTTGAAGCAGGTTGTTGGGTGAGGTCCCTTTCTTTCCTACCCTCACTGCCCCCCTCTTTTTCTTCCACTAATAATTTTGATGATACAAGAGTGGTTTTGTTCTTTTGAAATAAAGCCCCTGTTCTGGGTGGATGCTCCAAGTCAGAAAGCCTGGTGGTGTTTATCCTAGGCCATTGGCTGGGAATTCGCATGCTTTTTGTATTTGGTAAGTGACAGTATTTGCAAAAGCTGATTGCCACAGCAGGCGGAACAGAGACAAGACTAGTGAAAACATGTGTCGGCAACATATGCTATAGGCTTTTCTTCTTTGCTTGGAGGGCTGACACTTCCTACAGGAAGAAGTAATTATTTTACATGTGCGGAGATTACACTGGAATGAAAAAGAGATGGGAGGGGTCGGGGCTTTCTCCATGAAAGAAGAAATACACACAAATTCCATCTGGCCTTCTTACGGACTATATGACCCACAGACTTAAATTAAGTCCCTAAATTTCATTGGCCACAAATGGACAAAGGCTCAACTCTTGGGTTTGTGAATACTACCCTACAGCATGCATGTGTGATGGGGCACTGAAGGCTCGGGCCTGAAATCCTGGCTACTCAGGAGGCTGAGATTTGAGGATCACAGCTAGCCCAGACAGGAAAGTCTGTGATACTCTTACCTCCAACTAACAGGCAAAAAGCAGAAAGTGGAGCTGTGGTTACAGTGGTAGAGTACCAGCCTTGAGTAAAATAAGCTAAGGGCAGTGTTCTAGCCCTGAGTTCATGACCTAGTACTGGCACAGGTGGGAAGTAATTCTTGCAAACTCTGGAGAGGCAGTCTCCTTTCTTTTCCTCAAGTCAGCTTGCCAACAGGAAAATGATTACATGCAGACTCGACTCTTCACTTTACTGGCAACATCTTTGATGAGTGAAAGCCATGGTGATTCAGGGCAATTCAAGATAGATCTGGAACCTCTTGGAACTTCAGCCTTTAATTCATATATTTTCATGCTGTCACAAAAAATGAATCCAAAAGTGGATCTTGGGGAAGCAGAGTGAAATGGAACTCAGATTCCTGCATTTTAAAGACTTTTCTTTTGGTCATTGGTGGAAGTTCAAAGGAATTGGATGACGCACTTTAAGATGGAGCTGGCAAGGACCTCTACTGCCTTGCTATATGCTCAGAAGTCCCAGCAACAGCACAACCATGGTTTGGTTCATTATTTCGTTGTAACTAGCTTTCTTTTCCACCCCAAAGCAGGAAACACTTAGCCGGAACCTCTTCAGCTGCTTTCCACATTCTCAGAGCACAATCTCTCCCAAACTTCTCCCACATACCTGTTTCTGCAGGTAGTTAGCACCAAAATTGCTTTACAATAAAACAATCAATGAATTGTTCCATTTCTCCTGATGTACACTCACAATATGGTACATGTTGAATAAATAAATGATGATAGCTTCCATATATGGAGCACATACTTGGTACTTGGGATTGTGCCATGAACATAACTTTAACATAATTTACAATAATTTTAGATACCCTTAGCTTTTGTGTGCGTGAGAGGGGGTACTGGAGCTTGAACTCAGAGCTTTAACTTTTTATAACTTTTTTCAAACACTTATTAACTGTTTATACTGAGAGAATGGTAAAACTTGAGAAATCATTGTCAACATCCTCATTTCTGGAACCCTTTGTCTTTGATGTCTGTTCTGTACAGTTTCAGCCTTGCCTCCTTCCTGACATAAGAGCTATCTTTCAGCTTGTTTCTACCAGTTTGTTACCTACCACATTCTCTTATAGCTGGATATCTATTTTCTTCCTCTGTGTCCATTCTTTTTAAGTCTATAAGCATCGAGCTTCAAGTTGTCTGGCCAGGCAGAAATTCTGGGAAATGAAAACATGTCCTCAGTTCTAAATCCAGAAACTGCCATCTTGCTGCAAATTGCCACAATACCAACATCCTGTCCTCCTGTTTGTCTTTCCTGTCCTAAATTTTCACCTCTATAGTTGGGACTCCCAGGAGGAAAATATTGTTATCATAGTTTCAGTCCCCTAGTGTTCATCCTTGTTTTTGCACCCTCCAGATACTTCCTTCTGCCCCTTGGACTTCTCATCCCTTCACTTCAGCTTGTCCTCAATGAGTAGACAGACCTAATGCCAGGTTCCTCCAGATCTGCTCTACACCTCTGGTTAAGCAAGATAGGACCAAGATGTCTCAGACAAGGCAGAAAGTACCTAATCTAGCACTAAGTAGGGTCATCTGAGGCCAGGGAAGTTCAGATGTCAAGATCACAGACTTAGAGACACCATGGTTAAGATACAGGGCCAGATGCCAGTTCAGCATCTTTCCATTACTCCATGCTGCCACCTTTCCCCTTCTGTCTGTATTTTCCCCTCACTTTCTTTTTTTTTTCATTCACCCACACCTTTTTAATTTAAGTTTTAACATCTGTTCTCTCTTAGCCCATTATTTCTGTGACATTTTGTATTATGTTGAATTTCCATTTAAGACCTATCCATTTTTCTTACTTAAAAAACACATTTTGAGTCTGCTTTTTAGAATTTTTATGTAACTTTAAAAAAATTCAGTGTGACTCTTTCTTTCTAGCACCTTTCTTGACTTCTCTTTCCTGCCTCCTTAGCAGCAGAGACTATTTTCTGCTTCCATGTGGTTTTGCTCCTTCTATTATTCATGCACTATAACACTAAACCTGTAATCTAACAATCCATTTTTGCTTATTATTGGTGAAACTACTACTTTTAAAATGCAAATGAGAAGATTGGTGGTGTTGCTTTAATTCTTGATTTCATCCTGGGTAAAAAGGCTTTTATTTTTCTGTTCCTTTTATTGACTCTGCTAAAAAATGGTCATAGAAAGAGAAAGGGCAGACGGGATGACACAAAAAGTGATTCATGCTCAGCATTTCTTCAATGTGTTGCATTTTTATTCTTGAAGTCACATGCAAAGAGTGCAGCATTGAGAGCCAGGCATCTAGTCTTGAGCTTTCCATTCCAGACACACAGAACTGTGTGAATTATTGTAGCCTTAAATGTAATTAAGGAGCAATAGAGGTCCTTACCGGGGTTCTAAGCACAAAGATTCAAGTCAGCTGAGAGGAAGCAATGGTAACAAGGAAAAGAGCAATTGTGACTATTTAAGGAGCACTTACACTATACTTGGTATCAAGTCAAGCATTTATTTGGTTTCATCTCATTGTCTTCTCACTGTCTCCATTTAATGGGTGGAAAATGGAAGCTTAGAGGTTAAATATTTGTAGACGTTTATACAGCCAATAAGCAGCAGAGCAAGAATTCAAGCACAAGTAACTCAGCTTTAGAATTGGTTCCTGGAATTATAGAGGAATATTTTTGGGATATTCAAATTTAAAACAATTTGTCATACTCTAGAGTTAAGATGAACCCAAGAGGCCGAAGCCCTGGAGGGGCCAATCAGAAAGAATTATTGAATTCTCTCTGAACTCTGTTAATAATTTTCACATGCACACACACACACACACACACACACACACACACACACACACACACACACACACACACACACACCACACACAAGTTAAGGATTTGCATCCTGGATGGTCTGAAAGCTTACATAATTTCCCTCAAGTCAGTAAAAACCAGTATGAGACTCCAGCGCTGGCCTTTGATGTACTAGTACATTAATTGCTCTTATTGCTCCTTAATTTTTATACTAATACAGTGGTTTTTTTCTAGTATATATGTTTCACACAATTATGCAGTGTGTTTTAGCTACATTTTACTGAAATGAATAATTTTTTGAAAACCTGGGAAAGGCTATAATATATGTCATTCCTATGGAAGAAATGCAGTTTGAAATTCAAGCACCCATGCTTACCAACATAATTTTATAACGAACATTTATTAAAAGTCCTTCTGTTGAATATTCACAGACATTTGAGAGGTTGGGGATACCTATGTTTTAAGCATTATTTACTGGTTCTTGAATTGTAAAAGGCCAAATGTTTAAGGATAAGCACATAAGTAGCTGAGTCTATTTGTAAGACTATCTTGAAGAACAAAGAATGCTAAAATATGACAAAGTTCTATATACAAGTCTTTTATAGTTCACAAAGAACTTTTTGTAGACTAAATATTATTATACTTTTGCACCAATTTCTGTTACAAAACTTGAAGAATATTCTCACAGTAAAGAAAAAAATGTAGAATTGGAAATAGCCTTGTGGCTCAAGAGGTAGAGCACTCACCTTGAGCTGAAGAGCTGAGGGACAGTGCCCAAGCCTAAAGTATAAGACCCATGGCTGACAAAAAAAATGTAGAGAGCAAGAGTTAAAATGGAATTGAACCAAACAAGGAATTAATAATCAAAATATATAGGAGTTCAAAAACTGAACTCCCAAATAATCAGTAACTCAATAAATAAATGGGCAAATATATTGGACAGATAGTTCTTGAAAGATATGTGTAAGTGACCAGAAAACCATGAAGAAATCTCCACATCCCTGGCCATAAAAAAAAATCAAAATGACATTGAAAATTGATCTCCAGAAAGAATCACCATCATCAAAAACACCATCAGCAACAAATGCTCATGATGGGGGGGAGGGGCAGTAGGAACCCTTAGGGGCTATCGGTGAGAATGAAAATTAATACAAATACCATGCAAGTAAATATGGAGCTTGCTCAAAAATAACTGAAAATTAAATTACCTACAATCCAGCGATACTACTCCTGGGTACATATCTGATGTGATGCAACATAAATCTAGATATAGTGTTCTTCCCATACTATTCACAATAGTCAAGTGATAGATATAGCCAAGATGCCCTACCACTGATAAATGGATCAAGAAAATATGATATATATATATATATGCAATAGAGTATTATTGTACCATTAAAAATAAAATTGTCTTGTTTTCAAGGGAAAAGATGGAACTGGAGATATGTTCAGTGCAGTTAGCCAGGTTCAGAAGGACAAAATTCACATAGTGTCTCTCATATGTGGAAGGCAGAACTAAAAAACAAACATATGTGTAATTATGACTATTAGAGGGGATTAGAGGAAGGAAGAGAAATAGAGAATGACAAAAAGTGAACAATGCTGAAATACATTGCAGTCATGACTAAAGATAGAAAATGAAACACTGTAAGCTCTTGAATAATAGCGGGTAGAGAGGGTGAGGGAAATACAGAAGGGGGTTGACCTGATTAAAGTACAGTTTATGCATGCTTGAATACCATGGTGAAAGTTTTTGAACAATTAATGTATGTCTGAAAACAATAAGTGCCAGGACTGTAAAACAGGTCTCGTTGGAAGAATGGGTGCGAGGAAGAGGAGAAAGAGTGTCTGGAGTAGGTTAAGAAGAGTGAATATGTTCAAAATACTTTATATACATGTATGAAAATAGAACAATAAAGAATGAAATGTACATATTACCTTACTATGTAACTGTAACCCCTCTATATATCACCTTGACAATAATAATAAAAAAACAAATGCGGGGAAAAAGAATGAAAATTTTTTTAAAAGAAAGAAAATTAGCCAATTTGAAAACATTTTGAAGAAAGGGACCATATCCATAACTAAGCAGGGAACTGAAAGTACTTTAGACATGTTCTCAGTTCTTTTCAGATCTTTGGCAAAATTCTCCCAAGTCTATAACTTTCTCTCTTTGGTTAACTTTGTCCTGGCTGTTCCAGTCTTGTTGGGGACAATATTTATAGTAGTAAACTGTTCCCTGATTTCTTAGATGTCCTTCCCTTGGGGGCTTAGATATTTTTAACTTATCAAGTAAGGATATGATAGATAATATGCTTTGACAGTATTTGCTATCCACAGATACTAAAAAGTGAGCATCTCTCCAGTAATTATTCAAAATTTAGACTCTGAAATCTGTCTATTGTTGCAAATTGTGTCTATCAAGTCTCTTGCATACTAAAAAACAAAAGGGAAGTCACAACCACTTCTTATGACTGGCATTCTCCAATTTAGGATTAAAAAATTTATTTCTATTAATAACCCTACAAATTGGACATTATGTACATTTCACAAATAAGAGAATTGTGGCCATTAAATGGCATATCCAGCTACGAATAAGGAAGGCTTAAGTTTGGAACCATGCTTACCTGAGCCTAATCCTCTTAAATTTTCACTTTATCATGCTGTTCAAGGCCTTAAAAAAAACAAACCAAAAAGTACGAAGAGTCCCTGGATCTTTATTTAGGAAGTTTCAACCTGTGCCTAGGAGCCCTAGTGTTTACTCCTTCCTGTTATCTGGCTTTCAGTGAGGTCTTTGATCCATTTGGAATTGCTTCTTGTGCAGGGTGATATATAAGGATCTAGCTTCAGTTTTCTGCATGTGAATAGCCAATTCTGCCAGTACCATTTGTTGAAGAGATTGTCTGTTTTTCTTCCATTCTGTGGTTTGGGCTCCCTTATCAAGATAGGTCTGTGGGTTTATTTCTGGTTCTTCTTTTCTATTCCATGGTCCTCGGGCCTACTCCTATGTCAGGACCAAGTTTTTTATTATTATTATTGTTATGGCTTTGTAAAACCAGATAAATGGGATTGCACCACAATGAGGAGTTTCTGCATGGCAATAGACATAGCTAATAAGATAAATAGAAAACCCACAGAATGGGAGATTTTTACTAGCTACTCTTCAAACAAGGGCTTCATATTGAAAATATACTTAGAGCTCAAAGTATGAAGACTCTCCAAAGCAATCCCTCAAAGAAACAACAACCCAATTAGTAAATGGGCTAAAGTCTCTCTCGAGATTTCTCAGAAGAAAAAGTAAAAATGGCCAGTAGACACATGAAGAAATTTTCAACATCTTTAGCCATAAAAACAATGAAAGGGGGAACCAATGCAACAGCAATGTACACAAGACATTATGTTGGAAATGATCTGTACTACTTGTGGGAGTGGGAGTTGGGAATGGGGGAGGGAAATCAGGAAAAAATAAGGGAAGGGGTAACAAGTTTGACAAGAAATGTACTTATTACCTTACTTATATAACCGTAACCCCTCTGTCCATCACCTTGACAAAAAGCAATGCAAATCAAAACAACATGAGATTCTACTTCACCCCAGTTAGAATGACTATTATTAAGAAAACTAACAATTACAGATGCTGGTGGGGTTGTGGCCAAAAGGGAACACTATTGTATGTTGGTTAGAATGTAAACTTGTTCAACCACTCTGGAAAGCAGTATGGAGATTCCTCAAAAGAATGAAAATAGATCTTCCCTGTGACCCAGCAATTCCACTCCTGGGCATTTATCAAATAGAACAAAAACTTGGAAAGTTCATTTCCAATAGATTGTCTTATGGGTATTATTGCATTGGTTGCATTGGTTCACCTTTGGCCTTTGTCTCGCCATTTTGTTGTTCTTCTTCCCTTCTCTAATTCAGATAACCATATATATAATACAAAGAGTATCTTTTGTCTTATATGCAAGTTTATCTCTTTGGGGGAAGATAATGGGGAGCACAGAAATGGTGGGACAAAGGGTGAACTAATTCAGCAGTGGTACTCACTAAACACTATGTTGGAAATGAATGCTACAACGTGGAGGGGAGGTGTGTCAGAAGGGAAAAAAACTGGGAGAAAATGAGGGAAGAGGTGACACTGTTCAAAAAGTAATGTACATATTACCAGACTTGTGTAACTGAAATCCATCTGTACATCACTTTTACAACAAAAATAAAAATTTAAAGGAAAACACTAAGAGAGGTTTCTAACCTTCAAACTCACAGGATCATGTTTCTCAGGCACATAAAAATTCTCTTAAGAGCTTTTCAAACCTAGGAAATCCAAATCCAAATCTATGGCTTCATGAATGGATTTCAGGGGGGTCTGAGAACTCTGAGATAACATTGGACCTTTTGTATAAGTGTGTGTACATCATTCAGAGTATTTTTCTTCAGATTCTCAAAGGAGTCTTTGATCCTCAAAACAGATAGGCTAAAAAAACATTTTAAAGTATACCTTGTCATTTTCTAGTTTGGGATCAGTTGCTAGGAATGAGAGCTGATGTGAACTTGACATAGAAACCATCTTGCCACCTATGCCTTCTCAGTTTTCCTTAACTTTCCCCTTCCTGCCAGAGGTCTTTCCCGTTCCCTACCAGCATCAGCAATCATCACTGTCTCACTGATTAAAGACTGTGGTTATACACATAATTCCTTCTCCTACAAATGATGAAAACTCTCTTCCCCTATGTCCACATTAGTTGCAATACAAGTTGTCTACCATATTACTGTAAACAGGATACAACTTATGTGAAAGAATAGTCACCCTAGTCTCTGTTGTCTGAAATCAGCAGAGAACAAAAAACAATAGTAGCATAACCCTTGGGCAGAATGCTAATGGCTACATAATTGACTTAGCAGATCATTAGAGAACACAGCTCCATATTAAAAGACAAAAGATGTAATTATTGCACTTTATAAACGAATTAATGAGTGCTAGCTCAATTCAATAATTAATAATTCATTATTTAACCTCTAATTAAATAATCATCCTTCCTTTTCCTGCAAACTTTGCTGGTGGTTTAATTGCTCCAAGCTAACTATACAAGAGAACACTCTTCTGTTAATTAAAAAGTGGAGAGATTTGAAATCATTGTGTCTGAGAGAATTGGGGAATTTAGATGGAAGTATCTTCTCTTTGAAAGAGACAAGTGTATCTCCTAGCCTCAACTCCCATTCAAAGTTTTAATCAATTAACATGGGGGTTCAAGATAACTTTAAGAACCCTAAGAAATGGCAGGTTAATAGAAGGGTGTTCATGGACTAAATCAAGCTTTAAAAGCAACATGGAAGCCCCTCAGGCTGAACACAGAGTCCACCCCTTTTGTGGACTGAAACTATCAATGACTTATATGATCCAACTGTGCATATGTGGTCCCAGTCAGGTTCTCTGACATTCATTAGTGTCTTGAAATCAGTCATCATGATAGTATTTACACAACAGAAATTGATGCACACTACTAATCAGGGCTGTTCTTGCATCTTATTCCCCTCCTTCTTTCTTCCCCTCTCCCCTCCCTCTCCCCTTCTCCCTTTCTTCTTGCTTTCCATTTACCCTTCCTCTGCACCTTCCTTTCGGAAGTTCTAGTTGTTAAACTTTCACCAATTTGCCACCTCCCCTACACAACAGAGGTGACTTGTGTCTTGAGTCCTAGGTTGTCTGCTTAAAAGTTCCAAACCCTCAGATTAAGGCTGTCCTACAGATTGAGTCCTGTCCTGAGGTTGAGAAAATGGAACTGATGTTTAGCTGGTCTGTGCTCTGTAGATCAGTCATCTCTCAATTCTCAAACAACACTGATAGACATTGTTACTATTCCTAATGACCTTTTGGTATTTAAAAATAAGAAGCACATCCCTTGTCATTACTGCTCATTAATTTTAAACTTACTTAAAATCAATTTTTACTAGCTTACTCTTTAATTTAAACAATAATAGGCTCAGCATGTCAATGAGGAATAAGATTTTCTACTTGTCAAAATTGAGTATGCATATATATATGTATTCTGAATAAAATAATGTCTTTGACTTTTCTTTGTTTATTGGAGGCAGAGTGGTATTCTCACAGCAAATGTGATGTTTTGTGTAGAAGCCAAGGAACAAGTTCTTATATTTTCCTCACAGAAAGGGTTTCCTCTGGCAGAAAGTGCTAATGAGAGTGGGGAGGGGATAGTGAGTAGTGAAGTTAGCAGTTAGCTACACAGCATCATATAGAAGACATTGTGCATTCGCTCCTTTGTTGTTGCTGTTGGTCTTTTCCTCCTCCTCTACCTCCCCTTCCTCCACCTTTTTCTCCTCCTCCTCCTCCTCCTCTACCTCCCCTTCCTCCACCTTTTCCTCCTCCTCCTTCTCCTTTTTACTTTTCCTCCCTCCATCCCTCCTCCTACTCTACCTCCCTTCTCCTTCCTTCCTCTCTTCCTTTCCCCCCCTTTCCTGAAAGAGCTCATTTTACTTACTAGTTACTAGTAGTTTCCTATCTGTAAAACTGCAATTATACTTCTATTCACCTTGTGTTATGAAATGAGTGAATATTCACAAGGCTCCTGCAATGGTCCCAGGCATGTACTCAGAGATCTAGAAGTGATGCCATCCACAGTAGAGGAAGAATTCAGCATAAGAAATACACTAACTAGGAAAGGGCAGTCTTTGTCCAGGAAGCTGTGGGTATAGTTGCCAAAGATCACAGGACTGTGGGAAATATAACGAGGATCTAGAAGATGGGCTGCCCTGGGTGTGCAGCCAGTCGGTCCTTTTCTTATTGTCTGGTATCTGATGTCTGGAGTCTCCCGTGGGAGGTGATGGCCATCTCACATGCTCACGTGATTGGTCATGAAGGTATCAGCCACAGTGGCCACTCTTCCCAGCTCCTCTCCTAGATTTCAGCTATGATAGTCCCTGTGACTATCTCAAACACTCATGTAACCACTGGACTCTTCTCCTGAAAACCCTTCACAGCTCCCCATATCTTTCAGAATGAATTGCTAATGTGATAGAACAATTTAAAGGGCTCTTCACATCTGGCTTCTTCTCCACTGTGGAGACACTCTGTGCCATACTCCTTTTCTGCAGAACTAGTGCTTATTACAATCCTACCATGCCTTCAAGATTTTTTCACTTGCTATCCCTGGTGTCCACATGCTGCTCTTTTACAGAGCTCCATTAAATATTGCCATGTGGTAGATTTTCTACTCCATCAAAGCTCACCTCCAGATTACTTAATCAGACATACCAAAATCCAAATGCCCTCAAGTTTAATTCAAGCCAGTTATCTGTGCCCCCAGACTATGCTTTGAGTAACATATGCACTGGGTTGGCCACCCTATAATGAAATGGTTAACTTGGTTCACCCTGCTCTCCCAACATCCCTCCCACACACACACACATATGCACACACATACATTCAAGCAATGTTAGCAATCATCAGGATTAAAAAATCCGACTATTCCATTTGAATTAAAGTTCTGTCTTGGAGTCACATTTCTACATGTAAACTAAAACTTCATAGCTAGTCCCATAGTTGTCATAGGGTTAAATGCAGTAAGTGCTGTAGCACCTAAAAAAATAATTAGCGTTTCTTAAGTGTTCGGCAAACTTACTCCTTATGATCAGGTACATTCCGCAGGGGATCAGGGGAAGCAGAGGGTCTAGATACGAGATCATGAATTCTGTGGTGTGTTGGGCTCAGGTTCCAATGCTTAAGCTGTGGAATCTCTAAAAATTATGTGAGAAATGTTTGAGGATCACTACTCAAAGTCAGCCCAGGCAGGAAAGTCCATGAAAGTCTTATCTCCAATAAAGCCCCCCCCCCCAAAAAAAAGCTGGAAGTGGAGCTGTGGTGGCCTTGAACACAGAAGCTCAGGGATAGTACCCAGGCCCTGAATTCAAACTCAAGGACCCACACCAAAACCCTCCCCCAGAAAAACAGAAAAAGAAACAAGAAGAACACAACAAAAACATATTCTTGTAAATGCCTGATGTAATGAAATCAAGTAGTCCACTGAAGATGTTAGATATCACAGTTAAAAATTGTCACCTACTGAGTGTTGCAAATGATACATGGGCCATGAAAGACACAAGCAGTGGCCAGGCATTGACCCAGGGACTCTACCGTGCACAATGCTCAGCTCTGACACCAGGTTGTTTGACCTCTTTCAAATAGTTCCAGTGACAAAGTCTGGCTCTTGCTGTAGTCGTACCTCAAGCTCCTACACTAAATCACAACAGGTGATAAATGGCTGGGATATGGGGGCCAGAATGATGAAGGGGCTGGGTAGTCTAGCCTGAGAGACTCACTCAAACTTTCAAGTAGCCTGCACAATAAATCCAGGACTGTCACTTGGTGATTAGCTAGAGGAAACAGAAACTGCAGGACAAAGCCAGGAAATGACCTTAGAGACTAAACACAGTGTATTTTATTTTAGGGCTTATTCTCACTTAGAAGTGCTGCCAGGTTGTTTAAAGAGAATGAGTGTTATCAGGAAAGGATTTGGGGGATCTGCCAGGGTTTTGACAACATGTGCTAAAAGATTTACAAAGCCAAGAATCAAAAGAGGAGGACAGACAAGAGGATGTGTAATGGAGAGATGCTGCAGGTGGGCTGGAGACTGACAGGACTTTTTATTGCTCTCCAGGGAGCTTTCTAGGAAGTGTGATGGACTCTGTGAAGTGGTGGCAGAAGTCAAGCAGAATGTCACAATTTTATGAGAGACAAGAGATGGAGAAGTGGAAGGAAGGGTGGGAAGCCATTTGGGCCATTTGGAACCCATGGGAGTTAATCGGGGAAAGGAGAAAAGGGATGAGTGAGACACAAGCAGGACAGATGAGATTGGAGCCGCTCTCCTGCCCTGATTTTTCTCCTGCCTTGATTTTTTTTTAAATTTTTATTATCTTTAAGTAGTTGTACAAAGGAGTTGCCATTCAACAAAGGCATTTGTGAATACAGTGCCTCCTGATCAATGTCACCCCTTTCAACATTCTCATCCATCCCTTCCCTCACTTTTCTTAATTTTTAGGTTATGTATTGAATTTGTTTTGCTGTGTAACAAAGTAGTTTATGCATGGAATGCATCTTGATCTGTGTCATCCCTTCAATACCCTCATCCCACT
Source organism: Dipodomys merriami (assembly GCF_024711535.1). Classification (NCBI taxonomy): domain Eukaryota; kingdom Metazoa; phylum Chordata; class Mammalia; order Rodentia; family Heteromyidae; genus Dipodomys; species Dipodomys merriami. The sequence continues at coordinate 3,746,220 of NW_027202382.1, read as the reverse complement.
TCAACCCACCCCCTCCCTTAATTTTCTCATCTGTGGTATATGCTATGAATTCTTGTCTACATTCTACCCTTTCCCCTCTTCATTCTTACATCCCTCTCCGTTGGCCCCTCTCCTCCAGCAAATACTTGTTAGGTTTTTAAAGAAAAGGTGGCCGAGTAAGAACCACACCACACACGTGGTATTCAGGTAAGGGGTAGGTTTATTCATCGTTCCAGCTGGCACCTGGCCACATTAGCAATCCATGTGGCTGGGAAAGACAGGGTCTGGCCTGGCTAGGCCTATCTAGGGTAGGGGGGGAGGAAAGGTGTGGCCAAATCGAATCCAGATGTGACCTCAGTGGATGCAGATGTGACCTCTTCCAGGTGTGCCAGTTGCCTAGGTAACACAGGTACTGGGTGGAGACTTTGCTGTGAGGAGGGTGGAGTCTGCTAGTCATCCAGGCTAGCCCTTTAATAATCATGAAATAAGGTGCAAATTCTATCTGGCTACTTCCTGCTGACAAGGAGCATCAACATTAGGGGTAAAAGGCTTGAATATGGTCCCCTCCCAGACAGGGCAGGGAGCAGCAGCTGTCCCTTGGTAGGTGTGAGTCCTTAGATGAAGTCTGGCGAAGTCTCATGAGGCATTGAGGGGATGGAAAAAAATACTAGAGAGCAAATGAATGGCAAGAGGAAGGATTTGGGGCTGAAAATGTTGGTAGAAATGTCCCTAGCTACTTCTGACATCTGGCAACTAGGTAACAAAGGCAAGAATCTATTGACCCTCCCGACTCTGGTTAATTTTGAAAAGGCAGGCACAAAGTGGCTGATGTGACATCATCTCCTCTTACTCCTCTCCATGGTCCCTTGTTCCCCAGACTGGCTGAGTCTAGGTGCTCATTGCTGGGATGGCTTGTTCCAGTTGGTATTCATGGAGGTTTGAACTCAAGGCCTGGGCACTGTCCTTGAGTACTTCTGTTCAAGGCTAGCTCTACCACTTTGAGTTATAGTGCTACTTCCAGTGTTTGCTGGTTAATTAGAGATAAGAGTCTTGAGCCATGCTTCCAGCCTGGCTCTTTGCAGGTTAGTTGGAAGATGGAGTCTTAGGGACTTTTTGGCCTGGGCTGGCTTTAAACTGCAATCTTTGCCACAAAACCCTTTATAATTTCCAATTAAAGCAACAAGGAGATCAACTAGAATAAGTGCAGCTTACCTGCTCCTTATCAAGAATTGACTAACAAATATTCTGCAATGACAAAACTCATTAGATGTGATGAGAATTTTCGCACAGATATGCCCAATATTTTAGAACCACCTAGCCAGTACTAGAAAACACAACATGAAACAGAAAAGGCAAAACTCAAAACCTAAAATTTTTGACAACAGTGTTTACACATCTTTGCTAACAAAGCACATCAGATGGTTGGGCCTCAGTTACCAGGGCCTGTAAAAAGAGCAACTTGGTTAGCAAGGCACATTAGAATAGATGGATGGAGGAGTAGTAAGCTTGGTGGAAGGGTATGGGTCAGATAGGACCAAACCCTTAACCACCATGTGGCCAAGATGGTGAACTCAAGATGTGAATTTCTGAAAAACATGAGAAGAAAGCCTGAACAAAAAGATCAAACCTAGAGTGGCTAGCCTTTGAGAGGGAATCTAGAGGTGGGTCCCTGGGACCCAGCCCGCCTCGCACTCTTCAGGGCACAAGCCAAAAAATTGTAGAAAAGAGAAAGGGAGAGGTAGAGAAAGTTGGACATGATTAACAGAGAGCAAAGAGAGCCTGAAAGTAAACAGACTTCTGACCATATACCATTGCAGAGGCAAAAACTGTCTAAATATCAGAACAGCTTAAAATTTAGGCGCTCTGGCTTTCCAGGGAGTGCAGGAGGCATTTCAGAGGGGTTTCATGGCATCAGGGTAACACACAGCACCCCATTAAAGGCATAGGAGAGAAAAAATTAGTGAGGGAGGGAGGGCTTATCTGATGGAAGTGGTGTCCCAACTTATCACCAAGGCCTCTAGGGAGCAGTGGCCAAGCAACCAGAGTCAAGTGTCCTCGGCTTCAGAAGTGACCAGCCTTTCAGTTAAAGGCCTAGTAGGTTCTCCGGCATGGTACCAGAGAACCCTTAGAGAATAGTTACTCACCAAAATGTAGAAGCGCAGAGGCCAGCAATGGTATTGATGTGCTGTGTCTGCAGCAGACAGACTGGTTCCCAAAAAGGCCGTCAGAACTGGGGGTATTCCTCAGAGCAAAAACAGAAAAAATGGAGGGAATCCCACCTATCCTGACCTTAAGGCCTTCCCAAGTTCACAGCACCATTTATGTTAGGTTTCTAAAGAAGAGGTGGCCGAGGAAGAACCACACCACCCATGTGGTATTCAGGTAAGGATAGGTTTATTCATCGTTCCAGCTGGCACCTGGCCATGTTAGCACTCTATTCGGTTGGGAAAGAGGGTCTGGCCCTGGGCTAGGCCTTATCTAGGGTAGGGGTGGGGAAAGGTGTGGCCACATCGAATCCAGATGTGACCTGATGCAGATGTGACCTCTTCCAGGTGTGCCAGTTGTCTGGGCAATGCAGGTACTGGGCGGAGACTTGGCTGCCAGGAGGGTAGAGTCTGCTAGCCATCCAGGAGTGGACCTTACAGTACCCATTTCCTGCTACTTATTTTGTTGGACTTTGACTTACTTAGTCTTTCTAAAGAGTTATACTATTTGTGCTCTCCATAGAGTCTATTATACTTGAGTTAATTCATTTATGACCACTAGTTATACCACCCCAGTGTGTTTACTTATAGATTTATAGGCACATTCTAGCTCCCACAAATGAAGGAAACCATGCAACCTGTGTTTCTTTGGGTCTGGCTTACTTCACTAAATATTATTTTTTCCAAGTCTTTCCCTTTCCTTACAAATGGTACAATGTCATTCTTTCTGATGGATGAGTAGAATTCCACTGTGTATATACACCACGTTGTCTTGATCCAATCATCTATTGAGGGGAATCTGGGCTGACTCCACATGTCAGCAATGGTAAATAATGCTGCAAAAAACCTGATTGTGCTGGTGGATTTCATGTGTCCTTGTTTGTGTTTTATTGGATAAATATCCATGAGTAGAATTGCTGGGTCATAGAGTAGTTACATGTTTAGAACTACCTACTGCTTTCCAGAGTGGTTGAACAAGCTTATGTTCCCACCAACAGTTGAGATTATAACAAAGTTAAAAGTTTCTGTATGTCAAAGGAGATAGCTAACAAGCTAAATAGAGAGCTTACAGAAGGAGAGTAGACTTTTTACCAGCTATACATCAGACAAGGACCTAATATCCAAAATATACTCAGAGCCCAAAGAATTCAACCCTCAAAAACTAAACTCTCAAAGAACCAACATAATTAATAAACGGACACATGACTTAAAGAGAGATTTCTCAAGGGCTGGGAAGGTGGCTCAGTAGTAGAGTGCTTGCCTTGCATGCATGAGGCCCTGGGTTCGATTCCTCCACACCACATAACTCAGGCCCAGAGCTCAGGCCCAACGAACCGACCAACAAAGAGAGAGAGAGAGAGAGAGAGAGAGAGAGAGAGAGAGAGAGAGAGAGAGAGAGAGAGAGACAGAGACAGAGACAGAGACAGAGACAGAGACAGAGACAGAGACAGAGACAGAGACAGAGAGACAGAGACAGAGACAGACAGAGAGAGAGAGAGAGAGAGAGAGAGAGAGAGAGAGAGAGAGAGAGACTTCACAGAAGAAGTAAAAATGTCCAATAGACACTTGAAGAAATGTTCAACATCTCTGGCTATAAAGGAAATATAAATCAAAATAACTGAGATTCCATCTCACCCCAGTTAAAATTTCCATTATCAAGAAAACTAATAATAACAAATGTTGGTGAGGATGCAGCCCAAAGGGAACTCTATTACCTGTCCTGATTTCTAGACAGATGGAAATCAGGGGGGTATTAATGGAGAGTGGGGAGAAAGGCACTAACTTGAAATCCTTGGCATGTTTGGTGAGGAAGAAGGGTATACACTGCAGAGTGCTGGCTGAAGCATTCATGCCAACACATTACCATGCCACCAGGGCAGAGGGAACACTTGAAGCTCAGACAGTTAAATTTACCTGTGTGATGCCAGGGTAGGAAATGGACCCAATGTCCTGCACAGGGAGTATGTAATAGCTGCAAGGAATCTGTTCCTTTCTGCTGCCCTAGGCAATTGTTTGCTGTACATTATTGGTATAGTATAGGGATTCCTTGAAGCCTGGGCCCAAGGGCTTCTCACAAAGTCTCCTAGCTAATCAACAATATTTCTGGTTTGCCAAACATGAGATTATTTATATTACTCATAATTCTCTCATTTATAGACAACTTCCTGCAGCCTTCTGTACTTACTGCTAGATTGGCCCAGGCTTGTTTACTTCTAGTGATGTCATTAACTGAAGCATGTAAAGAAATGGTTCCGAGATGACTTATTTCCTCTGTTAAAAAGACTCTGTGAATAGTTGCAGAGACTTTAAAAAATATGATGAAATAATTGCTAAAAATAGCTCTAACAGCTGTGCTGGGCACTGTGAGAGGCATTTAATAATTTCTGCCTTTATTTGATTTAATGGCAAGGTGGTGGACATATAAGCAATTCTTTCCTGCAGGTCTGAGCTGTATTTTCAGAATTCAGATTTGACCATCCTTACTTGGAGCCATCCTTTCAGTCTTCCTAGTTCATACACACCTTCTTGTTTTAGCCCTTTATTGCAGTTATAACCGGCACAGTATGGAGCGTTACATGTGTAACCTCTACTTTAAAACAGTCTGATAAAAATAGATCATGAATGATCCCCATTTTATTGCAGAGGCCAAGCAAGAACATGTACCTTGGCCAATGCCATCCACTGAGGAAGTGTCAGGCATGGATTTGAGAGAAAAAAAAAAATTATTTTAACCAGTGTATAAGCTCTTATGCAGCGTGCCATATTCTCTCGCAGTCAGAGGGAGGTTTTCACAGGATGATACAATATCTTCCATTAAGGACAAGAAAAGTAGTCCTTTATAATCCTTTAATGGCTCTGATATACTTTCTACCTCCTTCCTCTTGCCTTTCTTCCCTGTTCCCTGAGTACTTATCTGATAGATGTCATTTTCACTTGTTCCATGCTAGCCAAACATGATCCTTTATGGACCATTTGGTCATTCCAGGTCCCTGGGAAATGAGAAGAGCACTCTAGCAGAAGCTTTTCAATAACAGGGCCGAGCTGTTCCCCCTTCATAGCTCCTCCCTTACACACACACAAACAAAATAGCCGATTAATAAGTAGTAGGGGATATTATTGTTGTTCTGGTCAAAGCTATACAAAGCTATAATGTTATTATTATACTACCACGACTACTGATCAACAGGCAAAAATCTTCCCCAAGTACATAAAATTACCAACAGAAGGGTGATATTAACTTTTTATTTTATTTTATTTTTATTTATTTTTATTGTGAAAATACTATACTGAGGGGTTACAATTACATGGGCAAGGTAATGAGTACATTTCCTATCAAGCATTGTTGCCTCCTCCTTTGTTTCCCCTTCCCATCCCTTCCCATCTCCCCCCCACCCCCACTCCCCGCTTCCCAATCCCCCTTCCCGCTCCCTCCCCTCCCGCCAAAGTTGTAAAGTTCGTTTTTCAACATAATGTCTTGTACAACTCATTGTTGCAATGGGTCCACCTCTATCCCTATTTAAACAATTTGTTTTTTCCCTTCCCCTCCAAAAATTATACCAACATCAAATACAGTGAAAACAGGGGTTATTTTTATGATTGTATATTTCTTGATTGATTTGTAAATTAAATTATTTAACCAGGTTGACAGATAGTCATGTTTTATATAAAGAATATAGAATATTAGCTTCAACTCATTCATATTCTCATTCACCATTCATTTATTCAGCAAATACTTATTTAGTAAACAAGTGTTAGTTGGGATAGAATGATTGGAATTTTTGCCCTTAAGGTTAATACATTCTAGTATAATGTTTTCAACCAGCAGGACATAATTCATTAATGAGACAGAAAATTAATTCAGTTGCTCATGACAATATTTTTTAAAAGAAAACTGATTAGACTAAAAGAACCAAAGGGAACTTCAGGTAAATATCATTTCATAAATATTTAGTTAATAATATCTGTGAAAGTGTTGCAAATATCCTGGGTGGCCTTGTAAAATAGATTTCCTACAATAGGCAGGGATCGGATAGCAGCAAATGCCACTGGCCTGGCGGTCTAGGGAAGAAGGGTAAAGAAGAACAGATGCTTGAACAAGAATATGACCAGATGGCTGGATTACAAGAGTTTTCTTTGCCCCTCAGGTGTTTTCCAGTACGTAAACAGATGTCCACAGACAGAAAAAACACTTGAAAACATTATTCCAAAATCCCTTTGAGTGATGATGCTTCATGCCTTGAGACTAGACCTCTTTCTTGGCCTTAAATACTTCTTTCTCCACTATTTCTTGTAACTCAAATTAGTGACTTTTGCTCTTCCTTAGAGCTGGAAATATATATATATATATATGTGTGTGTGTGTGTGTGTGTGTGTGTGTGTGTATATATACACACACACACATATAGGTGTATATATGTGTGTGTGTACATATGTGTGCAAGCATGTACACACATATGCACACATACACATACAGGCACATATATTTTCACCCTCTAAATCTGCAAACTCCAAGTCTTTCTTTCTCAGAAAATCCATGAATTTTTATCACATAATCTCATTCTCAGTGCCACAGATAGCTGAAATATTTACAGGGTTGAATAGGAACCAATGCGTGCAGAAAGACTCTCAGGCCTGGCAGCCTCCACAGAAATTCAGGAGTGAGTAGCATACTTGCTGAAGGACAAAGCTGAGAAAACCAATGCCTGTGCCAAGCATGGGTTCCAATAAAATTCACATTTCTATTCAAGTCCCATTACTTGTGTATTTGTCGATGTGAGCTCAGTGATGGTTTTTTCCCCCTAATCCCATTGTGAAGTTTCTCACAAATTGCTTCCTCTGTGTTGGGAATTTTCTGCTGCACATTCTCAATATTTTCAACCAAATCCAGGCAACACAGTCTCATTTTGTTTAGATTTGTTTTCCTTTAAGTAGTCCTTCAACAAGGCTTTGAAGCAAGCACCCTCAGATGATAAATGAGAGAAACCTCACACCTCTTTGAAGGACTGTGATTCCACTCTGTCTGGGAGGAACCTAAGCTAGGCAGCGCTAAATTGATTTACAGAGACAACTGGGGAAATGGGAAAGCATTTTGGTGGAAATGTGGCTAATTACAGGCTGGACTCAGCCTCTTTTTTTTTCTTTTTTATGCTGTATTTTTTGGAGAACAGAACAGAAGTTCTGTTGTGCTAGGATGCCCACAGGACTTTAACTCACGATAAAGTATATTCCCAAGTAGTGTAGTAAGTAATACTTAGAGACATGGCTTTTTGAACCATTTGCCTTCCTGTCGTGGGGGAGGGGGGAGGCAGGAGATACAGTTGTCTTCCTTACTAATTTGTTTTGGAGGAACAAATGCTTCTCTGGACATTTGGCTCTATTCTATGCCTGAACAAAAATCACTAGAAGTCAAGAACTGGGTAAATTTTATTTTAAAAAGTAGGTATCTCCCCTGGTGGTGAAGGAAATGCAAATAAAGACAACCCTGAGATACCACCTTACCCCAGTCAGAATGTCCCACATCCACAAATCAGCCAACGACAAATGCTGGAGGGGATGTGGAGAACGAGGAACGCTATTACACTGCTGGTGGGAATGTACACTCATACAACCACTTTGGAAAGCAGTCTGGAGGGTCCTTAGAAAGCTAAAGATTGACCTCCCTTACGACCCAGTCATACCACTTCTAGGCATCTACCCTGAACAACAGGAACCAATATACAAGGACACGTGCACCTCCATGTTTATTGCAGCACTGTTCACAATAGCTAGGATATGGAAACAACCTAGATGCCCCACCACAGATGAATGGATCCAAAAATTGTGGTATCTATACACAATGGAATATTATGCAGCCATTAGAAATGACAAAATAATGGCATTTGCAGGGAAATGGATGGAGCTAGAAGGAATCATGTTGAGCGAGGTAAGCCAAGAACGAAGAGACAAACAGTACATGGTCTCCCTGATAAGCGGATGATAAATCCAAAATGTTAGGTGATATGACAAAACTAACAGGACTTAAGAAACAAAGAACTCCCACTCATCTGGTTGAACCACTACTAAATATCCCCATGCTGCTGATCACGTGTATGGTATATAACATATGAACACCGTTATATATTACAGACTGTGATAGACAATTTGCTCCAGGAAAGTTAGAATGAACGTGTGACTTTAAATGAGCATCATTATTCCACAATACTGTGAATTTCCGGAAATTAAGTAATCACTTAATCACAATCAAAAAAAAAAAAAGAACCTTGGGGAAGGGAGGGAGGGAGGGGATGGTAGGGAGAAAACAATGGAGGGGGTAACAATGTTCAAGAGGAAGTGTACTCATTACCCCACTCATGTAACTGTAACCCTCTGTATAGAATGTTTACAATAAAAAAATTAAAAAAAAAAAAAAGTAGGTATCTCGAGGCTAAATAGATTGTGCATATTCTCCCACACCAGAGTATTCTTTCTAGCAAAAGGTGCTTTAACATTTCTTGGGATGGAGAGGGGGAGGTAGGAGCTTTCTGAAAGCAAACAAAATAAACCAAAGCATTTTATTTCCATACCAAGTGAAATCTGAAGCTACAGATGAATGACAATGACAAGGATTAGACAGTTTCCAAAAGTAATAAATGCTACCCAGGTAATTATTAACAGTAACCACAGCTGCTAATTCTTCTCTTTTCTATTACCTCCTGCAGAGTTCCCTTTGTGTTGTCATGGAAATACAAAGTGGTTTACATGAAATATTCTTTAAAAGCAAAGCATGAGAAACCCAGCCTTTGTGCATTGATCTTATTAACTAGACTGTCGCACCACTTTGATGGCACATCAAACAGATCATGTCAAACCTTCAGACTGTGTATTTTGCTCCCATGTCTTTATTCAGATTTACTGTGAAAATACATTGCCTGTGAACTGAGTCCCTCATGTATTTCTTAACTATGTGGACAGATGTATCAGAATGCTCCATACCTAAATGACAGTAGGTTCATAGTGTTATTTTCTCTTATGTTAGTAATGAGAGTACGAATTCCCATTTAAATTTAATTTAATATTCATATTAACCCAGCTGTTGGTTCCAGTTCTCAATTCTCTCTACAGCAATCCCTCTCTCTGTTCATCTTCTGGCCTCATCTCATCACCTACTTTTTATGACCACAATATTTTTTAACTATAAATGTTGTACACAATTAAAGTAAGAAAAAATAGACAAGTGAGCAGAGAGAAGGATCAAACAGAGGAAGAGGAGAAGGAAGAGAAGGTGAAGGGGGGAAGGAGGCTGTCACTGTGAAAATGAAAATGCAGATGCAGAAGCATGGAAGGAAAATCACCTGCAATCTCCTACCTAGAGTTGTTCATGCTAAATTGTAATGTGCGGATCGTCCTGTGGCAATTCCTCTACACAGAGATGCATTCCTAGCTAGAGAGGCAGATGATAGATAGATAAATAGATAACTTTATAACACTGTGACCTCCTCAAACATGCATTTCAATATCCTTAGTTTTTTTAATTTAAAGACATAAGACAGCTTAGTGCTCGCACCTCATTCCTGTAAGCCTAGCTTTACAGGAAGCTGAGATCTGAGTATCATGGTTGGAAGCCAACTCAGGCAAAACCCAAGAGACTTTCATTTCCAACTAACCAGCAAAATGCCAGATTAAAATCATGGCTCAAGTGACAGAGTGCCTGCTGTGGGTAATAAAACTGAGTGAGTGCTTGAGGGCTTGAGTTTAAGCCCCAGTACTGGACCTAAACAAACAAACACATATAAATATATATGATAAATATCTTTCCATGCCTAAAATGTAGATTTCATTTTTGTTCTATAACTGATATGCATACAGGATTATGAGTGTCTTTAATTCTTGCCTTTTATAATGAAGATCCATGATATCTTCTAACTAAAACTGTATTTGCACAAACACATAATCAAATAATTCATATTCATCATACAAGCTACAAGTAGAAGCCCTCTTTTATCTCCCCTAATACCCAACTATCCCCCTACTTCCTGCCTTTTATGTTCCCATTCACCCCTTCAGAGAGAACTGCTGCTAACAGTTGGGGGTATATTCTCTCATACCTTTTTCTAAACATTTGTGGGAGAAGAGGAGAGGGAGTGGTCAAAGGTTTTTGTTCCATTTGCTTTCAACTGTCAGTCCCTGAATTTAATATATTCTCTGTGATTTAGAAACATTTAATATTTAAGAAAATATTTGCACAGCTTTAGTCAAAGAGTAAAATAAATCATACATAGTTCTTAGTTTATTTATCTTGAATTATGCATAGGATTAAGTTAAAGCTAGAAAATAAGCCACCTCAAATATGTATTAGGAGTGGACAGACATGGGTGAATGGTACATAAATTATGAGCAATAATATTGAGGAAATCACTTATGAATCAATGCAGAACATTTTACATGCAGTTCACTTAACCTCATGAACTTTCTCATAAGTTTTACTGTTACAACCTACATTTATATTTTGAGTATGTCATTCTAATCCAAGCCCTGGCATTAGATATTGTACATATAAATCATAAAGTATCCATTACACTTTCATGATTTTCCTAGTAACAATATCCCATTGAAAGTGCCATCACTTCTTTAATATGATGATGGAATCAAGCTGAAAAATAACATGACATGGTTTTTAATAGGATATTTCTAAGAAAGGGGGACGTATTATATCAATAAAATAAACAGATCTACCCAATGTTGTTTTATATACTTCTTTCATGGTTTATAATGCACTGGTCTAGATTTTGCAATCTAAAGTACAGATCTGAATTAGCAAAATTGTCATGTGCACTCTAAAATTAGCTATTACATCTGTGAAGATTTTTCAGGTGATGATAAAAAGAAGTGCTTAACTAGCTAATACTGCACTAAGATGAATTAGTACCAATCTCTCTTCTCTGTGAAGATTCATTTGAAATGCAATTTTATGTAATCTACGTTATTGAGTGAGACTCTTTCTAATGCCTTGGAATTGGGATATAGGACCTAATGCTGAAAACAAAAAGAAGAGAGGAGCCATAGAGCATTTTTAAAAAGATTCTTTACAGCTACACTAGATGGTCCAGAACTATTAAGAGGTTAGCTCTGCTCTGGGTGTCTATCTGCTTCAGAGGCTACACAAAAAGACCAGAACTGGAGAGAATAAGGAATTAGAAGTCTGAGGCTTTGTGTTATGTAGGTACTTGCGTCAACCTAGTTAGGTATGAACTGTTCCCAGATTCGCCTTCTCCATGTAGTGGGGTGAGGGGTGATCACAGGCAGCATTTACAGGAGAACTGGAAGACCAAAGTGTAACTGCAGCCATGTTTATTATGGCCAAAAGGTCAGAGACTGTGTCAGATCAAGCTTGTGGAGCTGAGTTTACAAACCCAAGGCAAAACCAAGCCTCACTCATGTCATTCCCTTCAGTTTAGCTCCCAGTCAGATATATGTTTAGCTCCATGACAGAGGGCACCAGCCTTTGCAAGATTCTCCCCTTCCCTTCCCAAGAAGTGACTTTGGTGTCCCAAAGTCAGACCTAAAAAACAAGAGTGGGAAATGAGGAATTAAGAGCAGCCTTAGGCTGGGCCTGGTGGCTCATGCGTGTAATCCTAGCTACTCAGGAGACTCAGATCTGATGATCACAATTCAAAGACAGCTCAGACAACTTTTATTTCCACTAAACTACCAAAAGATGCCAGAAGTGGAGCAATGGTTGACGTGGTAGAGCACTAGCCTTGAGCACAAAAACTCAAGGACATTCTCAACCCAGGCCCAGATTCAAGCCCCAGGACCAGGGGTTGGGGGGGGGGGGGGGAGTTAGGGAGACTTGTCCAACTGCACAGGTCTCTTAAAATAATTATCAAGTCTGTGCTGCAAAACAGAAAGGAGATTTGTAATGAATTCATGGATTAGACTTTCAGCTTGGCTTGAGCTAATTCTTTCTTAAGTAGGTTTTAACTGAAAGGAACTTCTGATGTAACTGCTTAGAACAATGATTAGTGAAATACTAAACTGTACCATGTTGAAATCCCTACTGCATTCTAGCTTTCAAAAAAAGTGGGTGCTTTTTATACACATATACATATGGATTTACACACATATATTGGGCCATGTATATCCCTTCTTGTATAAAGGTAACTGATTGGAGAATTTGAGAACCTAGATTAAACAGAAAAGAAAATGTAGTACATATGCCATATACTCATCCTGACTCCCTTTGCACGGACCAGACATTACTAATTGATCACTGCACTCTGTCAGACTCAGATGTGGACTCCTTTTTAACCTATTATTTCCACTCAATCTAATTACCATCTCTAAGATTCAGGAACTAAGAATCTGATATTAACTAGACAAAAATGATCTCAGAAAACTATGTCTTTTATTTGTTCAAAGCCTATTTATTTTTACTATGAACAATATTCTAGTATACTTGGGGCTGGGACTGTGGCTTAGTGGTAGAGTGCTTGCCTAGCATGCATGAGGCCCTGGGTTTGATTCCTGGTACCAAACAAATAAAATAGATAAAATTTTTAAAAGTTCTAGTATATTTTATCAGATGCCATCTGCCTTATCAGTCCCCAGAATAATAAAGTCATTTGATTAAGAGTTGGGATTTTCAAGCTGTAGAAAATAACACTAACAGTAGGAAACCATAATGCTGACAAAAACGTGATGTAATAAAAATAATTTCCATTTTCTAAGCATTTAACTACATCCCAGGGCCTTCATGTGTATTTCCTATTTTCCTCACAACACAGCTTTCTAGGAACACATGGAATGTGTTTCCATTTTATCCATGAGAAACAGGCCCACAAAACTTAAGTGACTTCTATAAGAACACATGGTTAGGAGTTATTAGTTAATAGTTAATAGGTCTTTGTAGGGCCATTGCATAATTTTCCTAACATTGCAAAGATGATCTGAAAAATTTTGTACTTTGGATTTTAAAAGTTATAGTAACCTGATACTATGTGAGGTAGAGACAAAGAATCCTCTGAACTTTGATACAACCTATAGGTGTATATTTTATAACATAATATATAAGTTTTCTGATGATTACCTTGTCATTAAGAACATATTTAATTAATATGTCCTTTAAATAGGGAGGATGTGACACAACATTGCTTTTCTTTTCTTTTTGGTCTGTTGTGGGGCCTTAATTCTGGGCTTGGGCACTTTCCCTCAGCTTTCCAGCTCAAGGCTAGTGCACTACCACTTGAGCCACAGCACCACTTCAGGGTTTTTTTCTGCTTATGTGGTGCTGAGGAATCAAACCCAGAGCTTCATGCATGCAAGGCAAGCACTCTACCACTGAGCCACCTTCCCAGTTCTCATTTCTTTTATTTATTTTATTTTATTTTATTTTATTTGTGAACATACTGTACAGAGGAGTTACAATTACATGGGCAGGATAATGCATACATTTCTTACCAAGCATTGCAGCCTCCTCCTTTGTTTACCCTTCACATCCCTTCCCAGCCTCCCCCCTCCCCCCCAATCCCAATCCTTCTCCTTCCCCCCCTTCCCCCCCCCCCCCGCACCGACATTGTAAAGCTCATTTTGGACATGACAACTTGTACTTCTCATTGTTGCAACAGGTCCACCTGTATTCTTAAACAACTGGTTTTTCCCCATCTCCTCCACAAGTTATACTGACATCAAATATAGTGAAAGCAGGGGTTATACTGTGGGGGAGGGACATACAAAGCAACAAAGATATAATCTTATAAATGCGTTAGAAACACATGCATGAAAGAAAAAACATTAACATACATATCTAAGGGTTCATTTTCCTGACATCACATTATCTGACCTTTTCCGCTTGACTCATATATATACTAGATATTACAAATAAGGGAAACCATGGGACCTATGTTTCTTTGGGCCTGGCTTACTTCACTTAATATAATTTTTTCCAAGTTTTTCCATTTCCTAACAAATGGGGCAATGTCATTCTTTCTGATGGAGGCATAGAATTCCATTGTGTATATATACCACATTTTCTTGATCCATTCATCTATTGAGGGGCATCTGGGTTGGTTCCATATGTTAGCTATGGTAAATAATGCTGCAATAAACATAGTTGTGCTGGTACTTTAGTGTGGTCTTGTTTGTAAACATTTGGGTAAATGCCCAAAAGTGGGATTGCTGGGTCATAGGGGAGTTCTATGTGAAGTCTTTTGAGGAACCTCCATACTGCTTTCCAAAGCGGTTGAACAAGTTTACACTCCCACCAACAATGAAGTAAGGTTCCTTTCTGTCCACATCCCCTCCAGCATCTGTTGTTGTTAGCGTTCTTGATTTTTGCCGTTCTACCTGGAGTGAGGTGACATCTCAATGTTGTTTTGATTTGCATTTCTTTTATGGCTAGGGATGTTGAACATTTCTTCATGTGTCTATTGGCCATCCTTCTTTCTTCTTCAGATTCTTTTATTTTTAATGGACATGTTTTAAGATGTTGAAAGTAGTCTTCTATGTGTGTGTGTGTGTGTGTGTGTGTGTGTATATATATATATATACATATATATACACAAAATCTTACTTTATATGTCATTTAATAACCCTGGTAAATTAATATTTCCATTTATGACCATGTGTCATGGAGGAATATCTACACACAAATTCTCAAAGAGGAGCTATGAAAATAGATTACCAGCTGACACTGCCTCCAATCCTGTCTTTCATTTTCTGGAAATAAACAGCCTTAATATATTTTTCCAAAAAAAAAAAAACATGGTATGAGCTTTTGTAGTTCTTGATAATTCTTGACTGTTTATATTTTTGAGTGCATTTTTACTTTTTTGTATATATTTTTATTGTAAAAATACTGTACAGAGGGTTACAGTTACATGAGTAAGGTAATGAGTATATTTCCTATCAAGCATTGTTACCTTTTTTGTTTTTCCCTACCATCCCTTCCCTCCCCACTTCTATAAATCCTCCCTCCCCTTTCCCCAAAAGTTGTAAAGTTCATTTCAATACAGTGTTTTGTACACCTCATTGTTACTGTGGGTCAATCTGTATCCTTATTTAAGCATTTTGTTATTTCCCTTCCCCTCCCCAAATTAGAAAAATGTATATACAAGATCAGGGCATCAGAATCGAATACAGTGAAAACAGGGGTCATACCATGGAGGAAGAACATACAATAGAAACAATAAAAATCACATAGTACATTATAAATACATTAAAAACAACAGCAAGAAAGATAAAGCCACTTGAGTCTCTGTCTTGGAGTTCATTTTGCTTAGCATCATCTTATATGGTCATATGTACATAGCTTTTGATCTTTTCTGCTTGTCCTAGACATACACTAGTTATTGCAAATAAGGGAAACTATGGGACCTATGTTTTGGGGGGCCTGGCTTACTTCACTTAATATAATTTTTTTCAGGTCTTTCCATTTCCTAACAAATGGGGTGGTGCATTCTTTCTGATGGAGGTATAGAATTCCATTGTTTATATATACCACACTTTTTTATCCATTCATCTACTAAGGGGCATCTGGGTTGGCTCCATATCTTAGCTATGGTAAATAATGCTGCAATAAACATAGTTGTGCTTTAAAAACAATAGCAAGCAAGAAAGAAACCACTTGTGTCCCTGTCTTGGGGTTAATTGCATTTAACATCATCTTATATGGTCATATGTACATAGCATTTGACCTTTTTTGCTTGTCCTAGACAAGAACTAGTTATTGCAAATAAGGGAAACCATGGGACCTATGTTTCTTTGGACTGGCTTACTTCACTTATAATGCACTGTGTGATTCTTTTGTTTCTTTTGTATGTTTTTCCCCACAATATAACCCCTGTTTTCACTCTATCTGATTCCAGTGTCCTGTATCTTGTATATACATTTTTATAATTTGGGGAGGGGAATGGATATAACAAAATGCTTAAATAAGGATACAGGTTGACCCATTGTAACAATGAGATCTACAAGACACGATGTTGAAAATGAACTTTACAGTTTTGGAGGTGGGGGCAGGGAGGAGTTGGGAAGGTTGGGAGGGAAGGGATGGTAAGGAAAAACAGAGGATATAACAATGCTTGATAGGAAATGTATTCATTACCCTACTCATGTAACTGTAACCCCTCTGTATAGTATTTTTACAATAAAAATATATATGGAAAAACATTACCTTGCTTATGTAACTGTAACCCCTCTGTACAGTATTTTCCCAATAAAAACTTATTTTAAAAAACATGGTTGTGCTGGTGGGAGTGTAAACTTGTTCAACCACTTTGGAAATCAGTATGGAGGTTCCTCAAAACACTCCACATAGAGCTCCCCTATGACCCAGCAATCCCACTTTTGGGCATTTACCCAAACTATCATAAACAAGGTGTTTTTACTTTTTATTAGCTCCTACATAAATCACTGGCCTTTGAGTTTATAGACTAATTACACATTCGGCAAATGATATAAAATCACTTTCCTCCACCTCTCCCTAATAGAACATTTTTGTGGGGGAGTGAATCATCTGTTGATACCTTTAAGAGTACCCACTGTGCACCATTTAAGCATTTCCCATTGCTTAGATAGCATAATGAACTAATTAATAATAGTTACTTAAAAGTTTTAGTCTCAAACACCTGTATTCACCTCTGCTTATCAACATAGTAACTTTATGGTTTTAAACAAAATACTTGACTTGTTACCTGATCTGTATAATATAATTGTCTTTTCCTTGGGCTATGATTGTAAAGATTAAGTAAGTTAGCATATATAAGGCTATTGGCACACTGTTAGGCATAGAGCAAATTCTCAAACATGTTTCTTTATTATTTCCTACACTTATTTTTTTCCAGTGTTACTACATGGTTTAATGTCTTTGTCCCAGTTTTTGCTAAGGAATAATTTACTATATCCAATAACTTATAAAAAAGAAAGACAACCTTCAGAACTGCTTGACTTTGTGATCAATTGTGAATGAAGGCAATGGCAACAATTTATTTTTGAGGCGATTATCAAATTCATGCAGAATAAAATTAAACAGACTTTTCTCCAGGCTGTCTTCTTGTTATGAGTTTTATAGTAAAGTTTTAATGTTCAATTTGGCTATTGCACAACTATTTCCATGACAACCTGTAAGAAGAAGGATCGTTCAGGAAATGATTTCATTGTAATAACCAATAGACTGGAGCATTAGAGAAAAAAGTCTCTTGTTTAATAACAGGAGAAAGCAAAACTATACTTTCTTTTAAGCGATATTGTTTTCAAGTTTGTCTCATTCAGAAATCTTCTCTTTACATCAATTCAGGCTCAATTATAAAAATCCCAAAGGAAGAAAAGAAAACTCATTGTTTTCACAGCTTATTGTTGGACCTGCTTAATAAGAAGCGGTGTCTGCTTTGTTTTGTTATAATCCCTCATTCTTTGGGATTTAATGAGACAAGATACTGTATTTTGAAATGAACATATATACAAAACCAAGTTGATTTCCTCTGGGGATAAATCCCTTATAAAAAGCCCAGCTCAACAAATTTAAGTATAATAATAGATTTAACTAAATCTGTTCATGGTGAAATCCACTGATGGAGACCACCCCATAGTTCAATAAAACAAAACAGAACAAAACAAAAGAGTTTTTCAGGTAGGTGGTCTTGTACACAAATTCATAGCAGCTTATATTCAAGTATTAGCTGAAAAGATTCATGATAATTCAGAGTTAACACTTCTTTTTCCTTCTTTAAGGAAAAAGAAACTTCAGGGTAATCTCACATCCCTTCTTCATCTCCCTACTAGAGATTCTTAGGTGATGTGTACAGCTTCCCTGGGAAATGCCAACCAGCATGGTGAGTGCTGATCAACAAAAAATATTCTGCCTGTCTCTGATATTGGAAGGAAACCTCCAAAAAGCAAGGGGCTAAATATTTGGAAAGCAAAGATATTGGACAAATGGAGATTTCAGGAGTAAAATCCATGCTTTCTTCTGATCCTTTGGCTGCTTGATAGAGAAACCTAGTATCTGATATACATACTCATCATTATACATGAAAGAATATCAAGGCTAAACAACAACAACAAAATCTCTTTCAAAATAAGGGGAAAGTTCACTCTGAATCCTGGCTTATCACACCAACTACTATTTATGTTTATGTATGTTTTCTTTCCATATTTTCCCATCAATGTAGACATAATTGTAATGATTAAGAACAGCTTTTTAGCCTGCTCGTTTTCATTCAACACCTGATGTTACTTCACAATGATCACTTAAATGATGGTAGAACTATTTCTCCCCAGCCTAATATGGCTCACGGCCTATTTTTGTAAGTTAAGTTTTATTGGAATACAGCCACGTCCATTCAGTTTTGCATTGCCTACGGCTGCTCTTGTGTGACAACAGTGAAGTTAGCAGTTGTGACAGAAACCCTATGGCCTACAAAATCTACAATATTTACTGACTCTTTGAAAAAAAATTTTATGACGTCCTGGCATACATTACATCATGTGGATTCTCCATAATTTATTGACCACACTCATTTTTCTAAACATTAGATGCTTTCACTTTGACATATGCATGTAATGTGTCTTGATTCGTTTCTCTCCTTTCATCACTTTTCCTTACCTCTCCCTCCCATCCCCAAAGTCATTTCAACAAGCTTCTATGTTCCATTGTCACATAGGTACATAAAACTTTTTGACCGTATTTACTTTCCTTCATACTCTCCATTGGCCTCACCTTCACACTAGTATCCCTATCCCAAACAATACCTACCTGATATTCCTGTTTTTTTTTTATTTTTTAGTGTACGGTAATTGTTCAAAGGGAGTGGGGATCACTGTGCTAATTCACATGAATAAATACAGTACATTCATCAGATTGACCCTTCACTTACTCTGACTTTCCCCATCTCCTCTATCACTAGCAGAAGATGTGGAGTATTAATTGATGCATGCAAATTTCTCTCCACTTTCAAATATTCAACTTCCCAGAAAGCTGAGTTCATGTTCTCTGCTGTCCTCACCACACTCATTACTAGGATAGAAGGACCAAGTGTCATGTCCACCAGGGACCAGGTAGAGTCCACCATTGGAAACAAAGGACCAATCGTCTGGCCTTGTTCTTTTATGACTATGAGATGTCTTACCACCCTTCAATTTGTTTTTTTTTTTTTTGTCTATTTTTTGTTGAATCTCTCTTTCTCTCTCTTACACACACACACACACACACACACACACACACACACACACACACACTTCTCTGACTCCTCCACATTTGTGCCACTTTGGTACAGGAACTTGAATTTAAGAGCCTCACTCTACCATTGAAGCCACACACATTCAGCCCAAGTATTCATTTTAGAAGTGAGGTCATGTGAGCAAAAGATATGGAAAATGAAAAGCTCAAAGTTTGATATCTATCTCTTAGATACTAAGATAATATTCATCTTACTATCTACTGGGGTCACATAATCCTTTTGAACTTAAAAACAATAATTCCCACCTATGCTCTCTTCCTCTATCCCTCATGCTCTCTTGTGCATAATTGATTTCTTTTATTTTTAGTAATTTATCTATCTATCTATCTATTTTTTTTTGTCGGTCATGGGGCTAGAACTCTGGGCTTGGGAGCTGTCTCTCAGCTCTTCAGCTCAAGACGAGCACTCTACCACTTGAGCCACAGCGCCACTTCCAGTTTTCTAGTGGTTAATTGGAGATAAGAGTCTCACAGACTTTCCTCCCAGGGCTGGCTTTGAATCACTGACTCTTTGAAAATTTTTTTTATGAAGTCCTGGCAAACATTTCACCAAGTGGATTCTCCATAATTTATTGACCACACTCATTTTTCTAAACATTAGATGCTTTCACTTTGACATATGCATATAATGTGTCTTGATTCGTTTCTCTCCTTTCATCACTTTTCCTTACCTCTCCCTCCCATCCTCAGATCTCAGCCTCCTGAGTAGCTAGGATTACAGGCATGAGCCACCAGCGGCCAGCTACATAATTGATTTCTAAATCAACAATTACTCTGTTTTCCCCATGAAAGCTCTCTCAGTGTATGAAGGAGGAAGACCCTCCCATTTTACTATTAACTGTCTTCCTGGCATTTATAATTTCTTCCTCTTTGCCTACACACAGCCAGACTCCGTGATTTAGTTTAAATCAGAGCCTTAAAATGATAAAAAGCATTGACATTTAAGAATGTAAGATCTGGAGACTGCAGGAGAAAATATCATGTCTCCTGGAGCCAGATTACAATCTTCCCTGCGCTTTTGGAGCAGTGTTTTGCTAAATTCAGTGCTATTTGTCTTTTGACATTTCTAGCTTGTCCTCTGATAATCCAGAATAAGATCTTTGAAGATAGAATCATATATGCTGAAATTTGAGACCTGGAAGAGTAAGACTCTAAGATTCAGCTAAGGATACGTTTCCTTGCTAAAACTTTTAGGGCTATTTAAACCAGACCACCTAGATTCAAACCTATTTCTGCTAGTTACTAGCTTTTACTAGATATATGGGCAAGTCAATGAAGCCTTCTCTGTTGTTCAGTTTCTTATATAGTAGGAAGTTGTGAGTAAAGCCCATTAACGTGCTTAGCACAGTTCCTTGTAACAGTTCATAAATATTCACCATCATTAATACAAGATGAAATAATAACATTCACTAAGTGCCAACCGCTTTCATGCACATTAGTTTAAATCTTATTATGTAGAAATTATCACCCCTCATTTTATAGTTACAAAAATATTAAATCGGAGAAATGTAATTTGCTTTACCTAGATCACACCGCAAGCAGCAGGGATGGGCTACCAATCTAGGCCTGTCTACCCTTAAGGATGAGAATCTCTACATCTCTCTGCCATCTCTACCACTCAAGCCATCAGAGCCCTGAACTGAGGAGCTATAGGCTAGTTCTTCTGCCACCTGCTAAAATTGCTACTAGTGACCCAAATGAGGAGATCGAAAACAGGTCAATTGTGGATGTCATTTTTCCATCCATGGATACTGGCTCTTGTGCTCCTTGGGTCTCTTTAATGAACACCCTTGGTGACTCTGGCTCAGCAAGTCTGGAGCAGTAGGCAGAAAGTCAGCTCTGTAATTCCATAACTGCTCACTCACTGACTGCTTAGTGAGAAGCCACAATGACAGCAAAGATCCTTTCCTTGAGTAATTGCCCCATCACACAAATCTATTTAGACCACATCCGTCTGGGGATATGAACACCAGTTGATTTAAGATGCAAACCTTTTGTAGCTCATTTCCAGAAGGATGAAATATAGAGTTTACCCAGACTTTTCTTTGCTGAAGTATTTATTGTAAATCATTACTTACTGTGTGTTGCTGCCCATATATCAAACAATTCCTCCCCAGCTCCAAGTGCTGAAAGAATTCTCTGTGCTTTTCTAGAAAATGTACCATTTATCCAAGGATATAATTAATATATACTTTTAAAAAAAATCCCAAGCTCATATATTTGAGTGGGGAAATTCAGACCCAAGGACATTCACTTAGCTGGGAAGAGCCAATGCAATTTTAATGTGGGAACCACAAATCTTTGGAGATGTTTATGAACATGGATAACAAATGCCATGCCTCGTATTCAGGCTGGTAGCCACAGATGGGAGCAAGTGTACAAGCAAGACAGACATCTCCCTGGGCCAAGCTCTGCGTTAAGTACGTTAAGCAGCTCCTTTAGTCCTCTTTTATTTCCATGTCTGTTTTCTTTTCATTTGTAAAATATGTTTTATTATCTTTTAAAAGTTGTACAAAGGAGTTGCCATTCAAGGGAGTAATTTATGAATACAGTGCATCTTGATCCAGGTCACTCCTTTCAACATTCCCACCCAGCTCTTCCCACTTGCCCTTTCCCTCACTTTTCTTAATTTTGTAGGATCTATATTGAAATTTTTGTCATATAATGAAGCAGTTTATATATACACTGTATCTTGATGTGTGTCCTCTTAGCATCCCAGGGTATTAACAGGGTTAATAACAGGGTATTAACACCTTCACTTTACAAATAAATAAACTAGGTCAAGATCATTGTCTCATACCATGAACCAATTCATACTGAGCATAATTAACATAATTAACTTTCCCAAGTCTCTTTCCTGTATCACCATGCACACAGACTGACAGCCCTAACTAGCTCATTCCTGGCTGTTGCTGGTTTGACTCTTTTGCAGGTGGCTTTATAACAAACAAGATGGCCAAGATTTCCTTTCATCAGGGCTGCCATTGAATGTGAAGGAGGAAACGTGCTGCAGATAGCACTTTTATCTAACCACCAACAAAGACCAAGCATGTGAAATCTGAATCTTCCTAGGGATGGTGGAGCTAGAGGGAGAGGGGGAGAGAGAGAAGGAGGGAGAGAGAGAGAGAGAGAGAGAGAGAGAGAGAGAGAGAGAGAGAGAGAGAGAGAGAGAGAGAGAGAGAGAGAGAGGTTTACCTTTTCTACAAGCACACCATTTGTATGACAGGATTTGAGAAAAAACACTAAATCTAATTGATCCTGAAATCATACTCATGTGGTAGGACACAAAGGGATGGAGAAGAGGGGTGGTCGTAGAGAGCAGGGCTTGCTTAGGAATTCTAATCCTCCCAGTTCTAAGCCTGAGGATGCTGCTGAGATGATTTTTAATACTGATTTTTGGAGACTATTCTAATCCCGATGAAAACAGCATGTCCACAAGAAAGAAAGAGTTATAGTTAGAGTCAATGAATGTTGCCATGGTATGTAAAATATCTCACAAGACTCAGTAAAAACCTAGTAGTGGCCTACTAGAGGGTAGAGGTGATCTGGAAATGAATCCTGACAGGGTTCAGGCAGAACTACTGTCAGGAAGAAGTTGAGCTCAAAATGGGGGAATATGTCTGTTAGTTCTTGCTGAGTCCTTTTTTTTTCAGGTCCTGGGGCTTGAACTCAGGGCCTGAGTGCTGTCCCTAAGCTTCTTTGTGCTCAAGACTAGCACTCTATCACTTAAGTCATAGCACCACTTCCAGCTTTTTCTGAGTAGTTTATTGGAGATAAGAGTCTCATGGACTTTGCTGCCCAGGCTGGCTTTGAACTTTGATACTCAGATCTGAGCCTCTTGAGTAGCTAGGATTATAGGTGTGAGCCACTGGCCCACCCCCCTGAGTTACTTCTTGAGTGGAAGATCCAGAATTCTGACAGAAGAATAGTCCAAATATTTCATAGATAAAGTAGGACAGAGTTCACTTGCCATAGATTGAATCCCACCTCTGTTTCTCATTTACTTTAACACTCAGATAGAGGTTATGATCACCTTGTTTTGTCTTGAAATCAATTGAGACAATGTATATCACTTAACACATAAACCAACTGCCAAATACATGAGAGAGAAATTTATTATTGACACTATAATTTTTAATATTGTATAGTTGTTCCACCTTGACACTGGCTTTTTGCCAGAAATTGAAGGTACAGATATAAACTAGTCAATAGAAATGAGTAGGTTTTGTTGGAAAGAGAAAAAAATAATAATGGTAGATCTTCCTTTGATAAACTTTGGATTCAAACATACTTGAATTTGTGAAGGAAAATAAGAGCACCTCCTTTGTAATGAAGGATGATAGAAGCAAATTAGCTGTTTATGCAAATAATATTTTCATTGGCAGAAAAAAGATGTTGTCATGTAGAATCCAAGCAGAATTAAACTTGAGCAGAATGGTAAAGACTAGAAATTTGTCTGCCAGGCTCCTTCATGCTGCTCTAATCCTGTTTTTGTTTTTGTTGTTAATCTTTATTTTTTAACCGATGGACTCATTTGTAACTACTCAGTACATTTGTTCTCTCTCCATTCGTAATACTTGCATGCATGGCTGAGGTTTCTCATTTGATCTCTGGATGAATCCTACGTTGAAGTAAATGTACAGATGGATATTGACCCCTCCTCTGATTTGATCAGGTTTATGAAAGTGGGACTCTGCTTCCTGACCCCAGGAAGTTCCAGAGCAGTTCCCCCATGAAGGTGAAAACGAAAATGGTATCAAATTATAAAATATAATTATCTTTCCAAGTGTCATAAGGCCAAAATGTATGCTGGCATTATATCTTATTTCCTAATTTCTCGCCTGTGCTTTCTGTGCTGCTGCTTTGCTGATGTAGTTACCTCATGTGTAATCTAATTATTGAGAATCCAGCACCGAGGTCAGATTACAAAAATTGTTAAGAAGACATACCAAAGATTCTCTTCTAGACCAAATTGTTGACATATGTTCCAGTCTTAAGATAAATGCTTTGTGCTTCTCTGTAGTTCTTAGTCTTTTAGAAAATCCAGTTGAAGAACTCAGGGTATTACTTGCTTTTCCCCTTTGATGCCATCTCTTACCTATAATAATTTGTAGTCTTCTGATCGGTTGTCTCCCTCTCTGTTGTCTGGCTCTATTTCCCAGTCTCCATCCTGTTGCCACTGACTAATTTAATGCTGTTTAGAAGTTCCTTACATGTAGGGCTATAATTCTCAAATCAGGAAAGATATTTTTCTTGCTTTAAGCAGTTACTCATCATGAAGTATATGAGTGGATTGGACAACCAAAATAGATCTTCTACAACATCAATGGAGATAAGCGCAAAAATATTATTTTTATGTAGAGGAACATGAATATGTTATAGGGGTAATGTAATTTTTGTGAACATTAAGGACAAAACAGGATTCAGAGGAACTTGGAATCCTTGGTTCCTGACCATGTCCAGATAAATATAAAATTATCTTCAGAATAGATAAATGAGTCAGATACCCTCATGGATAAAAATCAAACTCCTTGGTGCAATTAAAACTCTCTGAAATCCGTAGTCAGCCTTCTCTTTTCAGCTTCATACTTCTTCCTCAATCTTCTCTTTTCCAGCTTTCTGTGCTACTTAACAGTTCATGTACCATATCACTTATAAGCCTTTTTGCTAATGCAAATCTGTCAGTTTAGAAGAGCCATGTGCTTGTTCATCTCTGAGATGGGTTAAAGCCTTGTCTGGACTACACACATATGTCATCACATCTCCTCAACATTAAGCAACATGCATAATGGAGATGAGAGTGCCGGAGCCATACTACCTACGTTTGCATATGGACTGCTCTATTTGCCAACTATCTGATCTTGGACTAATTACTTAAATGTTCTTTTCTTCTAATTCCTCATCTATAAAATGGAGATTATAGTAATCTATGGCAAGCTTGTAAAGAAGTTCAATGAGCTCAAACCTATTAAAATGCTTTCAAGAACATCTGACACCTAAACGAACACTAGCTGTTTGTCATTCTGAATCACTCCTGGGTGCTAGAAATGAGTTTCCTCGTGATAAAAACTTTCCTGAAGAAAAAGGCTATAGAGGCCAAACATCCTCATTTGGCTCCTCACAGCCCATATGCTATGATTCACAGGACAAGTAGATGCTGGGAATAAAACTCAGTTCTTTTTATGTTTTGTTTTTCCTTTGAGAAGGTCAGGGAATTTTGAAACATCCACACAACCTCCATTCTCCTTTTACTTCTTGAGAATGTGAGTTGAAAAAAATTTAAAGACTGAAAGCAGAACATAGATAGCCCCGAAGTAGTGGTCATGAGGAGAAAGATTAATATTGAATTGAGATTATAATTATAGTTGAGATAAGTAGTGTCTACTTCAAGGAAATGGGTCCACTTTCAGTCCTTAGTTCCATGATTGTCCTACACACAGAGCATAATTATTCTAGGGAGAACAAATCAAAGACCTCAGACACAAGCTCACACTGGTGTTTAATCTCTTCATCAAACCCAAACATATTGGTATTAATGAAATCTTCATTCTCCATTTATACACCCCTCAAATCCTACACCTCTTCTGCATATTGGAAGATATTTTGAAGTTAAGTATGCCTCTTTTTACTGAACATTAATGACATCAGCAAAGTAGGCTGGTTCCAGAGAAGGACAAAGGAGGAGCCCAGAGTCTTGGGATAGCTGTTGAGGCTGGATACAAGGGGTCACACCATTGTCAGCAGACAGCAACCAACATCCCATCTGCACACAGAGATCCTCAGAGGTCCCAGGGAAACTATTCTGCTCCCCTGTAGGGCATTGCTTTATTGTATGTCAATTCCTGGCTCTCAGTCTAGGAATGTTAAGTGGGACTAGAACAGAGTCAATGCATGGTCATCAGTTCCTCTGGCCATGTCTTGTCAATTCACTGTGAATGAGCCAAGATGAAAACCTGTACAACTGGAACATAACCCAGTTGGCAGAGTTTTAGCTGGAGATTGTGACTCAGAGTGGAGATGCAGAGCTTGGTCTTAACCAGCCCTTGTCCACAGATTTATTGTGGATAGGTAATTACTCCGCTTATTCATACTGAGCCTTTCTTTCCAGAGACTTTTGCCAATACTCACAGTTTGTTAGTGCCTTTTAATTTAGCATTTAGCAACAGACTGGTGTTTTTAGATAATGAAAAGTTGTAGTGTATTTGTTCCCCTGATGGAGGAGATTACTTCTAAAGTATTATTTTCTACTATAAGCAGAGTGCAGTGGAGACATGGTGAAAAGAGCAGCTCACCTGGAATCAGGCATATCTCCTCTTTCCCTCCAATTCTTCCCTATGCCATGTGCATACACTTCTTCCATCTAGTTGACCTCCCTTTACCTGAGTTTCCAACCACATAGAGTTGTGAAGATTCATTACAAATGAATAAGATCATGATGGAAGGATGCCCACCAATCATGGGAGCTCAATAACTGAATCTTTCTTCTCTTCCTATATTTTAATCTGACTACTTTTACTATGCTTGTTGATGAGCATACTTTATTAATGACTAAGCATGAAGTTTAAGGCTTCATTATTAGTAGCGACAACAGGTACACCAGTAATATGCTGAAAGGCTTAACATCCTGTGGGAGAGAGGATCCTGTGGGACAGAGGATATAATTCAAGAGTATGACAGGGCTGGGAAGGTGGCTCAGTGATAGAGCACTTGCCTCGCATGCATGAGGCCCTGGGTTTGATTCCTCAGCACCACATAAGCAAAAAGAAAAAAGCCAGAAGTGGCGATGTGGCTCAAGTGGTAGAGCGCTAGCCTTGAGCTAAAGAGCTAAGGGACAGCATCCAGGCCCAGAGTTCAGACCCCATGACCGGACCCCCCCAAAAAAGAAAGAGTATGACAGTCTACCCTAAAATACTCATTTAGCTGTGTACTCTGGTCAATCTAGGGTAGGGAGAAATCTGTATTATCAGGCTCTGATTAGGTGACAGGTAATGAAAAATTCGCATGGTATGCCACTCATTGTAGCAGTTATTTTAAGTGTTAATGGTGTTGAATTGTTACTCTTATTTAATATTTTTAATGATTAATTTTGTAGCTTCAAAGGCTTTCAATGGACAAGCCTATATCCATGGACAAAATTTTAAGATAGCTATGAATTTATTTTCATGTGGATGAGAAGATGTAACTAAAATATCCTTTCTGTAATATTATATAGTTTATTGTTTGAAGAAAAGCTAACATTTTTAAAGGGCATTGATTTTTAAATTCATTAGTGTTGTTGTTGTTTCATCAGTACTAGGAATTAAATCTAAGGTCTTGAATATTCTAGGCAAGCATTCATCCACTGCACTACATCCCCAGCCTGATTTATCAATTAATTAATTAGTTGATTGATTAATAAACAATATTAAAAGGAATTATGTGGATATATAGTATGTTAGCAATATTTCAGAAATTCTACTGCATGGGCTATGACCCATTTTTGGACATATAATCCAAGGAAAAGTCTGTGCTGTCTAAGGCTGTGTGATCGTGTATAACTACATACGTCTTTTTTGCTTCTTTTCCCCATGTATTAAACAAGAAAAATGATGATGCTACCATAAGGGGTTGAAGGTTAATTTCCACAAGACATTTAAAACACTGCTTGGCATGCGTTAAGGTTAAATTAGAAAAAGAAAGAACACATGAGGACGATGCTGATTTTGGAGGTGAGACCAACCAAGTGACATTAGACATCTCATGGATCTTTGATAGCAAGAGTTAACCAACTGTCTAACACTAATGAAAACTGATAGGTCAACAAATTAGACTATGGTTTCTGGGACGGGAATTCCAGAAAGGGATTCCAAGTGCTGACATCCAAAAGATTACAGGTTATTTAAGGTCATAAGAATATTTATTATGACTAGAGAAACCACACATTTGGGCAGCTGGGAGAATATTCCTATTTAGTTCTCACCCATGCTACATTTTTACCTCGTGATGCATAGCCATGAAGTTTGTAAGTAACTCCTTTGAACAACTAAAGAACTGTTTATCAAAATAAATACCTGGAAGTAGAAGCATGTTTTGGAGGGTGGACAAAAGGGGGGCACACAAATAGAGAGAGGAAGAGTGAGAAAATGCAGTCATTATATTCAATTTACATTATTTAAAACTTGAGCATCTTAACTTGAGGGGAATGAATAATGGGGAGAACCATGGAAGGGATGACATTGATCAACATGCAATGTAATCATAACCTGACTTAAAGAATTATAAAATGTTTGTAGAACTACTTAACAATAAAAATTAAAATGTATTTTATTCAACAATAACACATAAAACTTGTGTAGATACTAAGAAATACAGACATGTTGTTATCAATGATCTGAGGAAGAAAACAATCCCCAAATCTCTATGTCTAATTCAACTCTCTGTGGACACTTTCAACTCCAATGCATTTGGAGTTGTTTAGTAAAAGACTAAAGATATAATAGTACTCAAAGTTATTGAGAAGTATTATGTCAAACAGTCCTATTCAGTCCAATCATGTTTTGTGTAAGGATTACATTAATATTTCTCTTTCCGGAAGATATAATGAAACATACTATCCCAAAATAGATGGTGTCCAGACTATCCACTCATTCATCAATTAATAAACTTGAATGGCTTTTTCTGCTTCTCACCCTTATCCAGCTAGTCCCCAAGTCTTGTTGTTCCTCTCATGGAAATATTTCTCATGTCCCTCATCACATCTCCATCCTTGCCCAAGTATAATTTGAATGTCTAAACTTTTCTCCCTACCTTCAACCTTTTGCATCTAAAATTTGCAGTTATTTTGCTTTAAAAACCCCACAGTTCCTTTGCTGCTTAAAATATCACATGACTACCCTAACACAAGGAAGCTGAAAAATATCATAGACACTGATTTGTAGGGCAGAATATATCATGGAAGTTACAAAGTTTCAAATAGTTCTGAACAGGTCCTGGGACACTTACCTAATCTTCCTAAGGTTCAGTTTACTCATAGTTCTATGCATATTCTGTAGAATTGTGGAATAATAGAATGAGATAAATGCCTGCACAACACTTAGCACTGAAAACATTGAAAAAATGTTTATACTTTCAGTTATGTTTGTTGGTATTTTACAATAATCTGTTTTTTGGTCAGTTGTGGGGCTTGAACTCTGGTCTTGGGCACTGTCCTTCAGCTCTTCAGCTTAAGGCTAGCACTCTACCACTTGAGCCACAGTGCCACTTCTGGCTTTTTCTGTTTACATGGGGCTGAGGAATCAAACCCAGGGCCTCATGCATGCGAGGCAAGCACTCTACCACTGAGCCACCTTCCCAGCCCCTGTATTTTAACTGTTCTGTGACTCAGCATTATTTTCCACCCTTTCTTGGCCACTTACATCTCAGCTGCATTGTCTACCCTTCTTCTATATCCCAGTCCCTTGCCTATTCTCCATGATGTATCTCCTTCCAGCTCTTCCTTTCTCTCCTTCCTTCCTTCCTTCCTTCCTTCCTTCCTTCCTTCCTTCCTTCCTTCTTTCTTTCTTTCTTTCTTTCTTTCTTTCTTTCTCTCTCTCTCTCTCTCTCTCTCTCTCTCTCTCTCTCTCTCTTCTCCCTCTTCTTCCATTCATCCCTACCTCCTTCCATCTCACTCTGTTTCTGTCTCTCTCTTACTGTACTGGTATTTGAACTCACCACATCACGCTTGCTAGGCAAAGTGTTCTTTACCACTTGAGACATGCTCTAGCCTTCAATGATTTTTTTTAACCCAAATGTTCGTTTGTTCATCCTCATAGGATATTTTCTTTGATTATGGAGTGATTTGGAAGGAGATTGCGTGCCTTTAACAGAATGTGTGCGATTTGGACTGGGTGAATTCGGTGTTCCTCTGATTTTGGTTTTATTTCAGACCTAGAGAAGAGTGTGTCAACTTGCTTCTCCCCTAGCCTGCTTGATTCTTCCTCAAAAACAGAACTACCTCTCTGAGGGACACTGCTTCTTCCCTGTCCCTTCAAGCTTGTTCTTAGGGTGTCACATTTTAAAGTCATCATCCCTTGTCTCTCTTCCTATTCAAGCCAGATCCTCCCTCCCTTGTCTAATTCTTAACCAAGCATAGCAAGGCCAGCTGGTGAGAGCCTTGTGAGAAACAATGGCGCCAGCCCTGCTTAATGGAACCTGCCTGTGCTAGTCGAAACTTCCTGGATCGGAACAGTTGATTTTGAGTTGTGGCCCATCCTCTGACCCATATTGACTTGCTGTGTTTAGTGGGGATTAAAAGCCTGTGAACTGGAGTAAGGAGAGGTAGAAGAAAGAGGTCATTGTGGGTCTAGAGGGGAATCAATATTGTGTCTTTGAAAGCTTGTTTCTGTTCCCAGACTGACCATCTGGGCTGTATGGCTCCAAATCAGCTACAAAAGAAGAAAGAGAGTGAAACTGGGACAGGGGAACTTTGCAAGGGCAGTTTGTAAGGTAGCTTGTCTGGGAAGCGTAAGGAGCGGCCAAAGTCATTACAGAGAGGAAGGGTTCAACCAAAGAAGAAAAAACAAAATACTTATGCATATGTGCTATTTGTCTATCCTAACTGTGCCTTACCAAATGTTTTCTTCCTCAGTTCTTGAATACTCTCAGTATAGTTTATAATAGTTATTTTAACAAAAAGAAAAAAGATAAAATTGACATTTCCAGCAGGTTCCAAACTTAAAAGCTCATGGGGCATGAGTACAGAGCGGGGAGAGTTAAAGATGCACCAAGATGGTGACTTTGATCCGTTGCCTTCACAGCAACATTAATATTTCTTCTACCTCAAGATTCCTGGCTTCGGCTTTCACTGGGGAAAGTAAAACTGGATGAAGAGATCAAAATGACCAGAAGAAATTGAGAATACCAATGTGTGATACAAAAGAATTCTCAGACTTAGGCTGGGAAGGTGGCTGTGGTAGAGCGCTTGCTTCGCATGGATGAGGCCCTGAGTTTGATTCCTCAGCACCACATGAGCAGAAAAAGCCAGGAGTGGTGCTGTGGCTCAAGTGGTAGAGAGCTAGCCTTGAGCTGAAGAGCTGAGGGACCACACCCAGACCCAGAGTTCAGGCCCTACAACCGACAAAAAAAAAAAAAAGAAAGAAAGAAAAGAAAAGAAAAAAGAAGAAGAATTCTCAGGCTACACCTAGGTTTGCTTAGAGCAAAGATTTGCGAGAACAATGAAATCTGCTCCAGATAGATTCCTTCAATGTTGAGGATTTTAGGAAAATAAATAGGATTTCCACAGAAGGCAAACCATCAAACAGTAAGCATAATGTTTAAGTGGAAATGGTGAGAGCTTAAGTGTTGGACCAACTCTGGCTTGGATATGTTATCATGTCCCTGGGTTAATCTTTAACACATAATCCTCAATTTTCACTAATCAATTACCTGTCAAAAACAAATCTACCAAATTGACTTTAGTAGTAGAGGACAGGAAGTGTTTGTGTGAATGTTTAAGTTATTTTTTTACTCAGTTGAAATCGGTCTAATTAAAACCTCATAGTTATGTAGTACAATAAGTACAGTGTGATATATCCACTATGTTGATCCAATTCCAAGACAAGATCTAATTCTCACCTCAGATAGCTTCTCCATACCCACTAAGCAGCTATTTCCTAATTTCCCTCCCCCAAACTCCAGAAAGTACTAATTTTTTTTTTCTGAATGGATTTGCTGATTCTGGATATTTTCTATAAATGGAAACATACAGTATGAACTCCTTTGTGTCTGCCTGTCCTTGATGTAAATCTTCACATTGTAATATGCCTCATATCTCATTTCTGTTATTCCTAAATAATATTATGCTGTATGTGAATACTGCGATTTGCTTATCCACTCATCTGTTGCCTGTTGGGAGTAATGCTGATATGAACATGTCTACATGTATATTTGCTTTAGTATCTGTTTATAATTACCTTGAAGGTATTTTAGGGGTGGAATTTCTAGACCATATGATAATCTGTACTTAACTTTTGGAGGAATGGTAAAACTTTTGTACAGCAATTGAATCATTTATATTACCACCGGCAAAGTAAAAGCGTCCAATCTCTCCCCATCTTTATGGACACTTTTTATATTCCAATTTTTAAATATAGCCATTCTAGGGATAGAAGTAA
The DNA here is from genome assembly GCF_024711535.1 of Dipodomys merriami. Taxonomy (NCBI): domain Eukaryota; kingdom Metazoa; phylum Chordata; class Mammalia; order Rodentia; family Heteromyidae; genus Dipodomys; species Dipodomys merriami. Next base: position 3,713,695 of record NW_027202382.1, on the reverse strand, counting down.
GGAGGAGGTAACAATGCTCAACAGGAAATGTACTCATTACCTTGCTCATGTAACTGTAACCCCTCTGTACAGTATTTTTACAATAAAAAAGTATTTTAAAAAACCAGTAGTACATATTGTGGATTTTTTTTCCTCAAATGATTAATGGTATTCGGAATCTCTTTTTACATTGACAAATTGTTACTGTTTTTACATAGTCTGGATACTAGACCTTTAACAGATATATGATTTGAAATAATTTAATTCCATTCTATTGGTTGTCTCTTTGTTTTCTTGACACTATATTTTGATGGATAAAAGTTTTTAACTTTGAGGGGGTCAACTTTATTTCATTTTGTTTTGAGGCGCATGCTTTAGATGCTATAACTGAAAAATCTATTCTCAGATTCAGGGCTATGAAGTTTTGCTCTATTTTTTTCTTCTAAAACTTTTGTAGTATTAGCTCTTATATTTGATGCATCAATCCAGTTTTACTTTTTAAAGTGCTTATAAAGATTACCATTGTTAAAGTATAATTTACATTTAGTAATATCCACCAAATTTTAGTGTCCAACTTAACTTGCTGAATTTTTTAAATTTAATTTTATTGTCAAGGTGATGTACAGAGGGATTATGGTTACATACAGAAGATAGTGAGTACATTTCTTGTCGAACATTGAGGTTTTTAAAAAATATTGTCAAGGTGTTATATAGAGGGGTTACAGTTACATAAGTAAGGTAATGATTACATTTCTTGTCTAACTTGTTACCCCCACTCTCACTTTTCTCCATCTTTCCTTCCCCCTAATCCCATTCCCAAGTTGTACAGATCATTTCCAACATATTGTCTTGTGAGTATCCCTGTTGCATCGGTTCCCCCTTTGTCCTTTATCTCACCATTTTGTTGTTCCCCTTCCCTTCCCTAGTTCAGATGCACATATATACAATACCCAGGGTACTAGAATTGAATACAGTGAAAACAGGGGATAAACCCTGGGCTGGGTGGGGGGGCGGGGGGGACACAAAAGAAAAAAGAAATCATGCAGTACATTGAGAACAACAACAACAAAGAAAAACCTCTTGTGTCCATGTCTTAGAGTTCAATTTACTTGCATCATCTTATATGGTCATATGTACATAGCTATTGAGCTATTCTGCTCATCTGCTAGGATTATCCTAAGTGTATACTAATTATTACAAATAAGGGAAACCATGGGATCTATGTTTTTTGTGGTTTGGCTTACTTCACTTAATATGATTTTTTCCAAGTCTTTCCATTTCCTTACAAATGGGGCAGTATCATTCTTTCTGATGGAAGTGTAGAATTCATATATATATATAATATATATATATGTAATTTTCTTGATCCATTCATCTACTGAGGGGCATCTGGGCTGATTCCATATCTTAGCTATGGTAAATAATGTTGCAATAAACATAGTTGTGCTGGTAGCTTTAGTATGGCCTTGTTTGTTATAATTTGGGTAAATGCCCAGAAGTGAGGTTGAGGGTCATAGGGGAGCTCTATGTGTTGTCTTTGATGAACATTGAGTTTTAACAAATGTAAAATGCAGCCATCACTAAAAGGCTAGTTGATAATGTTTCCTTACCTCTCAGAAATCCTCTTGCATCTTCTTATAATCAATAAACTCCTGATCCCAAGTCTTGAGAAGCATTCACTTGCTTTATGTCAATATAGTTTGTTTTTTTGTAGAATTTTACATGAATGTAATAATGTATTTATGACATGTGTGTCTATTTCACTTATATTACTTTTAAAATTTACATAATAAGTACATCACCCATTCATTTTCTTTTTAAATTTGAGTAGTATTCCCATTGAATGCTTTTATAACAATCCACCAATTGGTGGATTTTGGTTGAGAGTTGATCTATTGTAAATGAAGCTGCTATGCACATTTCCTAACAAGTCTTTTTCTGGGCATATTTTTTTTATTTCTTGGATAAATTCCCAGAAGTGGGATTGCTGAGTCATATGTTAAATGTATGTTTAACTTTGTGGAAACAAAAATTGCCAAGCTGTTTTCCAAAGTGGGTGTTTATTTTCAATTCTCCAGAGCAATGTGTGAGATTTTTGGATGCTCTAAATCCTTAACAACACTTATTATTGCCTATCTTTTCTCATTTTAGGTATTTTAGTACTCTGCATTGATATCTCATAGGGCTTTTTCCTTAGACTTACATTTTAGAGTCATTTTTAAAGATAGGAAAATTTCACAAAGACTATACAAAGTTACCATATGCTCTACTCGTCCACCCCTTAAATATTTTAGTTGGTGTGAAATAGTGATACAAGTGGGGCAATGATTATGGGAGAGTACCCATATTCTATAAGTGGACAATTGTAGAAAAATAAGATTTTAGTATTAAATCTGTTCTTAATAGGAACATATGAAAAGAAGTTCACTCATTCTCAGATTAGTAGCTGATGACAGGAAAGGCCGGCAAATATTAGGTACTGAAATACTCAAAGAATAATTGAACTTATCAAGATAAGACTCCTTAAAATCTAAAACATTTGTTGGAGAAATAAAGTTGCTTTGTTTTACTGTGAAAAAAAAGAAATAGTGATACAACATTATTAATTTTAATGTACAGTCCAGTTCTCCTATGAATCTTAGTGGGAAGATAATCCTTTCCCCCTTGGCACTTTTAACAAAATTCAATTGGCTATAGATGTTTGTGTTTATTTCTAGACTTTGAATTGCACTACATCGATCTGTATTCCTATTTTTTATGCCAGTGCCATGAATTTTTTTAATTATAGTAGCTTGCGTTAAGTTTTGAAATCAGGAAGTGTGAGTCATTTTTCTATTCAATTTTGTTTTGGCTGTTTCAAGGTCCTTGCAATTCTATACAAATTTAAAGTTAGAATTTTCCATTTCTTCAAAAAAGGATATTGAAATTGGTGGTATTGAATATATAGATTGCATATCAAGTATATGCAATCTTGTTGTAATTCAATATATGAACTCAATATGTAATGACCAAATCTGGGAAGTTAACATTTCAGTTTTCTTAAATGTTTATCATTTCTTTGTTCTGAGAAACTCTGGACTCCTCTTATATACAATATATATAATATATAATATTTATATTATATAATATATAATTGCTAAACATAGTAACTTTACTGGGCAGGAGAATTGTGAAAGTTATTCTTCCTTGTATTTTACCCAATATTATCTAATCTTACTGTAGCATCTCTCCCCAGACCCTTTCCTATCCTCCAGAAACCTCTATTCTATTTTCTGTCTCTTTGAAATCAGCATAAGTAAAATGTTTATTTTCCTGTTTCTGGATTATAAGTAAATATAATCAGTGCTTTACAGTTCCATTCATGTTGTTGCTAATGACTACACCTTCAAAGTTGAATAATAGTCATTGTGTATATAACTCATTCTTTTCTTTCCTCTTTTTTTTTTAACTGTGAAAATACTGTACAGAGGGGTTACAATTACATGGGCAAGATAATGAGTACATTTCTTATCAAGCATTGTAGCCTCCTCCTTTGTTTCCCCTTCCCATCTCTTCCCATCCTATCCCTGTCCCCCCACACAATCCTCCTCCCCCCCCCACCAAAGTTGTAAAGTTCGTTTTTCGACACAATAATTTGTATTTCTCATTGTTGCAATGGGTCCACATGTATCCCTATTTAAACCATTTGTTTTTTCCCTTCCCCTCCACAAAATATACCAACCTCAAATACAGTGAAAGCAGGGGTTATGGGGGAGGGACATACAAAGCAACAAAGAAATAATCTTATAAATGTGTTATAAACAATCACCTGAAAGAAAAAAACATTTGAATACATATCTTAGGATGCATTTCCCTAACATCAACTTATCTGACCTTTTCTGCTTGACTCAGACATATACTAGTTATTGCAAATAAGGGAAACCATGGGACCCAGGTTTCTTTGGGCCTGACTTACTTCACTTATGATAATTTTTTCCAAGCCTTTCCATTTCCTAACAAATGGGGCAATGTCATTCTTTCTGATGGAGGCATAGAATTCCATTGTGTATATAGGCCACATTTTCTTGATCCATTGGTCTACTGAGGGGCATCTGGGTTGGTTCCATATCTTATGGTAAATAATGCTGCAATAAACATAGTCATGCTGGTAGCTTTAGTGTTTGTAAACATTTGGGTAAATGCCCAAAAGTGGGATTGCTGGGTCATAGGGGAGCTCTTTTGAGGAGTCTTTTGAGGAACCTCCATACTGCTTTCCAAAGTGGTTGAACAAGTTTACACTCCCACCAACAATGCAGTAATGTTCCCTTTTGTCCACATCCCCTCCAGCATCTGTTGTTGTTAGAGTTCTTGATTTTAGCCATTCTAACTGGGGTGAGGTGGTATCTCAATGTTGTTTTGATTTGCATTTCTTTTATGGCTAGGGAGGTTCAGCATTTCTTCATGTGTCTATTGGCCATCCTTCTTTCCTCTTCAGAGAAGTTTCTCTGTAAGTCTTTAGCCCACTTATTTATTGGGCAGTTGTTTCTTTGAAGATTTGTTGTTGGGGGATTTAATTTTTTGAGTTCCACGTATATTTTAAATATGAGACCCTTGTCTGTTGTAAGGATAGTGAAGATCTTTTCCCAGTCCCTGGGCTTTCTATTAATCTTGCTAGCTATGTCCTTTGCCATGCAGAAGCTCTGCAATTTCATGCAATCCCATTTGTCCAACCTTTCTTTGATTTCTTGTGTTTCTGGGTCTTTATTAAGAAAATTTCGGCCTGTGCAAAGGAGACCCAGGGTTTCTCCTATTCCATCCTGTAATGTTTTCAGGGTGTCTGCTTTCACTCCGAGGTCTTTGATCCACTTGGAGTTGATTCTGGTGCAGGGTGATATATAAGGATCTAGCTTTAGTTTTCTGAAAGTAGTTAACCAATTTTGCCAGCACCATTTACTGAAGAGGCTGTCTTTCTTCCATTCTTTTTTTTAAGCTCCCTTATGGAAGATTAATGGCTATAGGTCTGTAGGTTCATTTCTGGGTTTGGGTTTTTTTTTTTTAATTTTTCTTTGTTTTTGTCAGTCATGGGGCCTGAACTCTGGGCGTCAGCTCTTCAGCTCAAGGCTAGTGCTCTACCACTTGAGCCAAGTACCACTTCCTGGGTTTTCAATTCTATTCCATTGGTCCTGAGGTCTGTTCTTGTGCCAGTACCAAGCTGTTTTGATTACTATGGCTTTGTAGTAGAGTTTGAAATTTGGTATTGATATTCCTCCAGCACTGTTCTTTCTGTTGAGGATCGTTTTAGCTATGCAGGGTCTTTTATTGTTCCATATGAATTTTTGGATTGCCTCTTCTATTTCCTTGAAGAATGAGGATGGAATTTTGATAGGTATCGCATTGAATTTGTAGAAAGCCTTGGGAAGTATTGCCATTTTCACGATGTTGATCTTTCCAATCCAGGAGCATGGGAGTTTTTGCCACTTTCTAAGTTCTGTTTTGATTTCCTTTTTCAGGTTTTTAAAGTTTTCATCATAGAGGTCCTTCACTTCTATGGTTAAGTTAATTCCTAGGAATTTTGTTTTTTGTGGGGCTATTACAAATGGAGTTGCTTTCCTAATTTCAGCCACACTTTTCTCATTGTTGACATACAGAAAAGCCATTGATTTTTGAGGGTTAGTTTTATACCCTGCTACTTTGCCAAAGTTTTGAATCAGTTTGAGTAATTTGAGAGTGCAGTCTATGGGATTCTTTAAATACGAGATCATGTCATCTGCAAAGATCTTCTTTCCCTATTTGGGTCCCCTTTTTGTTTGCATCTTGTCTTATTGCTGTAGTTAGGCATTCTAATACTAGATTGAAGAGCAGTGGAGACAGTGGACAACTTTGTCTCGTTCCTGAGTTAAGAGGAAATGGTTTTCGTTTTTCACCAATAAGTACAATGCTGGCTTAGGTTTGTCATATACAGCCTTTATTGTATTGAGGAATGTTCCATGGATTCCTTATTTTTCCAGAACCTTCATCATAAAGGGGTGTTGGATCTTGTCAAATGCTTTTTCTGCATCTATTGTGATAACCATGTGGTTCTTATCCTTGCTCCTGTTGATGTGATGAAGTATATTAATTGATTTGTGTATATTGAACCAGCTTTGCATCCCTGAAATGAATCCTGTTTGATCGTGGTGTATGATTTTTTGGATGAATTGTTGAAGTCGATTGGCCAGAATTTTGTTGATAAGTTTTGCATCAATGTTCATCAAAGAAATGGGTCTATAGTTCTCTTTCTGTGATGAGTCCCTTCCTGGTTTTGGGATGAGGGTTATGATGGCTTCACAGAAAGAGTTTGGTAGTGAACATTCTCTTTCAATTTCATTGAAGAGTTGGAGGAGTATTGGTGTGAGCTCTGCTTTGAAGGCCTTATAGAATTCTGCTGTAAAGCCATCTGGTCCTGGGCTTTTCTTAGATGGGAGGTCTCTTATTGTTGTTTCTATTTCAATGCTTCATATGGGCCTGTTAAGATGGTTTAACTCATCTTGGTTTAGTTTCGGCATGTCAATATTTGCTAGGAAAAGGTCCATTTCTGCCAAGTTCTCAAACTTATTAGCATAAAATTTTTGAGAAGTATTCCCTTATAATGTTCTGAATCTTGGTTGTTTCTGTGGTGATGTTTCCATTCTTATCTCTGAGTTTATTTATTTGGGTGTGTTCTCTTCTTTTTCTGATAAGGTTTGCTAAGGGTCTGTCAATTTTGTTAATTTTTTTGAAGAACCAGCTCTTTGTTTTATCGATTCTTTCTATGGTTTTTTTGGATTCTAATTCATTTAATTCTGATTGAATTTTAATTATTTCTTTCCATGTACTGGATTGGGGTTTATCTTGCTGCTCTTTTTGAAGGAGGCTTGGATGCTTCATTAAATTGTTGGTTTCAGATCTCTTTAATTTGTTGATGTAGGAGCTCAGAGCTATAAACTTGCCTCTGAGTACTGCCTTTGCTGTGTCCCAGAGGAGCTGGTAATTTGTGTGTTAATTTTTGTTCAATAGCATGAACATTTGAATTTCCTTTCTAATCTCTTCCATGACCCACTCATGATTCAGCAGTGTGTTGTTCAGTCTCCATGTGTTACAGGACTGTCTTTGGTGGCTTTTGGTATTGAGTTCTAATTTTATTCCCTTGTGGTCTGAGAAAATGCAAGGTATAAGTTCAATGTTTTTGAATTTGGACAAGTTTGCTTTGTGGCCTAAAATGTGGTCTATTTTGGAAAATGTTCCATGTGCTGCTGAGAAAAACGTGTATTCTGATGCTGTTGGGTGAAATATTCGGTAGATGTCTGTTAAATCTAGTTGATCTATGCAGTTGTTTAGATCTGTGGTTTCTCTGTTGAGTTTTTACTGAGTTGATCTATCTAGTGGGGAAAGTGGTGTATTAAAGTCCCCAACAATTAATGTCTTTGGATCTACGTGGGATTTGAGGGAAAGTAGTGTTTCTTCGATAAATTTGGGTGTTCCGTTGCTGGGCGAATAGATATTTAGAATTGTAATATCTTCCTGAAGGAGAGATCCCTTAATTAGTATGCAGCGACCTTCTTTATCTCTATCTTATCTGATATTAGAATGGGAACTCCCACCTGTTTATGGGGGCCGTTTGCTTGGTAGATTTTGTTCCAACCTTTCACATTGAAAATGTGTTTGTTTTTATGGGCAAGATGTGACTCCTGAAGGCAACAGATAGAAGGATCTTGCTTTTTAATCCAACTAGACAGTCTATGTCACTTAATTGGAGAGTTAAGTCCATTAATGTTGGGAGATAGGACTGAGAGGTATTTGGGAGTTCTTGCTATTTTATCCACCTTCTTGGGGGCTGAGGCAACTGGGTTCTTCTTATGGTTCTTGGATTCTCAGTTTGGGTGCGGTTTCTTGGCTTTTATTGTGGTCTTGTTGGTTTTTTATGTGTAGGACATCTTTAAGAATCGTTTGTAGGGCTGGTTTGGGAGATATATTGTTTCAATTTTTCTTTGCTATGGAAGGTTTTTATTTGACCTTTGGTTATGAAGAATAGTTTAGCTGTGTACAGTATTCTTGGTTGATAGTTGTTTGTCTTTAGGGCATGGCATACATCATTCCAGGCTCTTCTTGCTTTGATTGTCTCTGATGAGAAATCTGAGGTTATTCTAATTGGTTTCCCTTTATAGGTGATTGATCTTTTCTCCTTGACAGTTTTAAGGATGTTTTCTTTGGTCTGAATTGATCCTGTGTGGATTATAATGTGACGATAGGATGTCCTGTTCTGGTCTGGTCTATTTGGAGTTCTAAAAGCTTCTTGTATCTGAATAGGACTATTTTTTTGCATGTTTGGGATGTTCTCTGCTAGGATCCTGTTAAATAAATTTCCTAGACCATTAACTTCTGTTTCTAGGTGCTCCTCTACACCCATTATCCTCAGATTAGTCCTTCTGATGGTGTCTTCCAAGTGTTGAATAGATCTATCATATTTCTTGGATTTGTCTTGGATGGTTGTATATTCTTTCTCTATAATATCTTCAATCCCCAAGATTCGATCTTCTGCATGGTCTAACCCACTATCAAGACTTTCTACTTTGTTTTTATTTCTTTTCCTTCTAGTTGGTCGGCTTTGATGGCTTCAAATTCTTTGTTAGAGCTTTGTTTTAGATCTTGTATGAACTTCTTTACTTCCTTAATTTGGTGTTCAATGTTTGTTCTCAAATCACTTAGTTGATTGGTTATGGTTTCCTTGGACTCCCATTCCTTCTGTTGGGTTCCATTTAGCATTCTCTTTGTGGACTCACTGAGTTCTTTCAGCTCTCTGTTTATGGATTCCATGAATGCCTTTAGTAATCTTTGTGTATTTTCATCCTGCTCTATCAATTCCTGTATTACTCTTTGATTAGCTTCCTCACGTTCATGTGATTCCTGTAGCTCTCCTTGAATGTTTTCAGCCTGCTCACGCCATTCCTGACTTTCTCTTTGTCTGTTCTCAGCCAGCTCCCACAATTCCTATCTCTTTGACTGATCTCAGCCTCCTCACGCCATTCCTTTATTTCACTTTGAGTGTTCTCAAGCTGCTCAAGCAATTCCTGTATCAATCTTTGAGTAGCTTCCTCCCACTCATGATATTCCTGTATTGACCTTTGGTTCGCCTCCTCTCTCTCCCTATCATGCTCATACAGAGTCCTTCTCAGGTTTTCAATCTATTCATTTACCATGTTTATCAGTAGTGTTTGTAAAGCTTTTGAGGAACTCTCCTCTGGATTGTTCATTATCTGTTCTGTCCCCTGATTATCATGAGTGGGAGTTGAGATACCTGGACTTGCATTTTTTGTGTGTTTTTCCAGCTTGCCCTGCCCATTTGGGATGAAAATAACACCAGTTTTGTGCTAGAACACTATCTTAAGGTAAGCATCAACCAAAGTCTGTAGTTGCACAGTCAAAAGTCTGCAGATACACTCTAGTTCAACAGATATATCTATTCAACATCAAACAACTATGTATTAATGGGCTATGAACCGCAAAGAAGAATTTGGCAAACCAGAAATTATTAGGTTTAGGGAGAGATGTGGGTAAAAATAGGAATAGAGGCAGAGGGAGAGTTAAATAAGTCCTAATCTCAAAGTGGGGAATAGGTTGGATAGGATGATAGTAGAGAGAGAAAAAAAACAAGAAAAAATAGAAAAACAAATACTAAAAATTAAAAAGTGAAACACTTAAAATCTTAAAAATTATGCAAATTTAAAATCATAATATTCAGAGAAGAATGTGGATAGGATAAGATAAGGGTAGGGATAGAAAGGAGACGTGAAAAACTTAAAAATAAAAATGCTTAAAATATATAGATATAAAGAGGTAGTACTGCTATTAAGGAATTTAGGTCTAAAAGGTTTTGAATTGAGTAATAAATTTCTGGATTAAATGTATACACAATGGGGGATAAGATCTAATAATCGACTAGGGGTATATCTGAGGATGAGCAGAACAGCAATTAAGTCATGCAAAGAAGAACAAAAGAGAAGAAAAAGTTAAAAGAATGAGAAGGAAAGAAAAAAAAAGATCAAAAGGTCAGTAGAGCTAAACAAAATATTTTTAAAAAGAAAAGAAAAAGAAGGGGCTGGGAAGGTGGCTCAGCAGTAGAGCACTTGCCTTGCATGCCTGAGGCCCTGGGTTTGATTCCTCAGCACCACATAAGCAAAAAGAAAAAAGCTGGAAGTGGCACTGTTGGTCAAGTGGTAGAGCACTAACCTTGAGCTGAAGAGCTGAGGGACAGCGCCCAGGCCCAGAGTTCAGGCCCCACGACTGGACCCCCCCCAAAAAAAAGAGAAAAAAAAAGAAAAAAAGAAAAAAAAGCACAACACACTTACACCCCTAAAATAAAAATTATAAGAGGAAGAAAAAAAAAGTTAATATAAAACAAAAATTTTTTTAAAAGGTTAAAAATTAAAAATTTTAAAAAAAGTTTTAGAAAAAAATTTTTATAAAAGGTACACAAAAAAAAGTTCTTTGATTTTTTTGGGGGGATGGGAAGATCCTGTATCTCCCTTGTGTCTGTAACCAGTCTCTTGTTGGAGTCTCTGGTCTGCTTGTGGTGTTTGATTTTCTTGTGGTTTGGATGGTTTCTTAAGTCAGTTTGTTTGAGCAGGCATAAAAATGCTCTGCTTTACCCAGGATTTTGTGGTCCTCCTCCCAGACTAGTTCAATGGGAGGGAGATCTGCTTTGACTATCACAAAAGAGGGAGAAGGCTGTTTCCTCTAGTTTGGAGATGTTGTGATGAGGCTAGGTTCTGGGTAGAGTTGAGGCCTTTCAACAAACAGTAGCTTTTCCCTGAGGGGCTAGCTTGTGAGAAACTCACAGAGCCCAGCCTGGAGCCATTCTCAGGGTTTATGTTTACTGTATTGCAGTTGATTGTCAAGACTGCTGTAGGGAGGGGCAGCCTCTGGCTCTGTACACCCAGTGAAGAAAGCCCCTCCTGGGGCTGGCTGCCTGGGCTGGGTGACTTTTCCCTGGGGGGGGGGGGGAGCTGAGCCTGGCAGGTCAGGTTAGGTTCCTGTGACCTGCTAAATGGCTCTTGTTTTCTTCCAAGGTCTGAGTTGGAGCTAGCTGCACAGCTGAGCCTTTATCAATATCAAAGATGGAGATCACCGGTAGTGTGGGGGAATGGGTGGCCTTTCCTCCTCTGCTCCCTGAGAAGGAGTGAGCATGTCAGGCTTCTACTCACGCCGAGTCTTGGTTCCTGGGTCCTCTCTGTTCTGCGAACTGCAGGATGAAGAAGTCTGCTCCTTGTCAGGTCTTGCTGGTGTTGAGTAGAATCTGCTCACCCGCTGCGTCTGGCGCCTTTGTCCTGGACTCTCTGTGTTACATACAGGTACGGCAGCTATGGCTGCCGCAGCTGCTGGCAAGTGCTCAGGTCTGTCTCCTTGCCTGGATTTTCCCTCTCTGGCCTAACTCTCTGTCCTGTGATGGCACACTTGGAGTGATTCTCTGGCTTAGGACTGTTCACTGGAACACTAAAACTGCTTTCTATGCGAGACCTTGTTTAGCCTCCAGCTTCTCCTCCGCCATCTTCCCAGAACTCCATAACTCATTCTTTATCCACTCATTCATCCATCACACTTAAATTGATTCCATATATTGGCCCTTGTGAATAGTGCTGCAATACACACGGGCATAAAGGTATCCTTTTGATAAGCTGATTTCATTTCCTTGGGGCATGAATTCAATAGTGGAATAGCTGAATGGTGTGGAAGTTGGCTTTTTAGGTTTTTGACTTGTTTTTAGTATTGGGGATTGAACTCAGGGCCTTGCATTTTACCCCATGAACCATAAGCCCAGTGCCTATTTTCACTTTTTGAGGACATTGCATTCTGTTTCCCATAATGATAGTATGAAAAAAATACAACTAATTTTTGTGTCTTATTGTATCCTTCAAGTTTACTGAAGTCATTCATTAATGCAGATAACTTTTGGGGTCCTCTATGAATTTGTTGAGATTTTCTATGACTTATATCCTATCATCTAGAAACACAGATGGCTTTTTTTCCTTCCAAATTTTTCTTCCAGTTTAGATGCCTTTTATTTCATTTTCTTCCTATACAACTAAATCTTCTAATATAACATTGAATGGCAATAATGAATATGGACATCCTTCTCTGTACTTAAGGATAGGGATTTCAATTTTTGTCATTCCCTATGCTGATAAGATTGCTATATTCCTAGATGTTCTCTCTGAGTTTCCTGAGTTTTTTCTCACAAAACAATGTTGAATTTTGTCAGATATTCTTTCCACATCAGTGGAGATGCTCATGAGGTTTTATCCTCAAATCCTATTAATATGGTGTATCAAGTTGACTGATTTCCTTATGTTGAACGACCCTTATGTTCCAGGAATAAATCCCGTTTCATATGCTGTTGGATTAGTTTTGCCTGTGGGATTTTTTGCTTCTGTAATCAGAAGCAAAAATGGCATATGTTCTTCTATTACTGTCTTTGTCAGGTTGTTTTTGTTTCATTTTGTCTCGTTTTTTTTAATCAAGTTAATACTGGCTTCCGAAACTGAATTAGAAAAATTATCCCCTCTTTTTAGTTTTGAAATAGTTTGAGAATAATTGATATTGGTTCTCCTGTAAATGTTGAGCAAAATTCATCAATAAGGCCAGTCTAACTGTATCTTAAGTATTTTTCTTTCTTTGGGGGGGGGGCAATCAGTCGTGGGGCCTGAACTCTGGGCCTGGGCGCTGTCCCTCAGCTCTTCAGTTCAAGGCTAGCGCTCTACCACTTGAGCCACAGCACCACTTCTCTTTTCTTTTTGCTTATGTGGTGCTGAGGAATCGAACCCAGGGCCTCAGGCATGCAAGGCAAACGCTCTACCACTGAGCCACCTTCCCAGCCCCTCTTAAGTATTTTCTTTTTCTTGACTTAACACCCTCTGCTCTGTTCTTCCCTGTACAACCATAGTGATTTTCTAGACTACAAATCATCTCAACTCACAGCACTACTATATATCCTGATGGTCACCAGTCTTTAGGATAAAATTTAAATTCCATTCACTTATGATGTGCAAGACCTTTAATGAATTACCAGCTTGCTTTTCTCTCTCTCTCTCTCTCTCTTTTTTCTTACCATTTTAGGTATCTGGCCATTCTTCCATCAGTGCCTATGTATATAACATGTGTACTCTCATCTCCTGTTATAAGGTATTGCTTTTGGTTTTCAGTATGAATCCAACTCTTCTGGGCCTCTGTTTCATTGCACATTATGATTCTTTTACCTGATACACTGTTGCCCATCATGTATATCTGGCAAAGATATCCTTCCAGACTCACCGCAAGCATTACCTCCTCTGTAATTCTTCCCAGATCCCTCCATAGACACAGATAAGATACCTTTGCAGTACTGTTCCACTGAGATTTTTTTTGAGAGATCTTTTACAGTTTTTTCCATTAGTTTGTATGCTGTGTCACACAGTTTTAAAATATATTCACTCCTGCCCTTCTCCCTCTTTCATTACTGTTGGGATGACTATGTTCTCAATTCACCTCATAATGGGCTTGATCACCTGACTTGAAGGCTGTGGAGTGTTAGTAAATATCATGGAAGCAAAGAAATGAAACCTGCCTGTCACTCACTTTGTTATGGCCTTGAAGACAACTTCTAAGAATTTGTGGCTTCGAAATCGATTTTCCCCCCCTTGGCCAGTACTGTGATTTGAACTCCAGGCCACATGCTTCCATAGCATTGGACCTGAGTTCGAGTTGTGGCTTCATCACGTCTTATTTTTGTTACTACCTCAAACTTTTATTTCCCCTCTGCAAAACAAAAATAAGAGCAATTACCATACAGGTTCAGTACAGGATGAAAGTGTTGCTGGTATATAGTAGACTTCCAAAAAAGATTATCTGTATATATTTTTTTCAGTATGTCACATACCTGTGAAATAATTGCATCATCTCTAAATCTGGTTCTAATACTTCACTTGGCCTATTTCATCTGGAGATGTTGTGGTGGTAGTGTTAGGGTGTGTGTGCATGCTTGTATGTGTTATGTGCTCTCTGTGTGTGTGAGAGAGAGAGTCAGAGAAACAGAGAGCTCCTGAGGCTCACGCTCTTTAGTTCTAGATATTATCCCATGCCTCCCCAGTTGGTGAACTGTGTTTTAATACAATCTCCTGTCTTCAATAGTAAGAAAATGTGCTGTGAAAGTGAAAGAGCATCTCAGCAGCACTTCCTGCTTTCCTGGAGTCCATGATCTTCCAAAGCTGGGCCCATCACTGAGAAAATGAGCACAGAGCTTTACACCGTATGGATATTTATATATCTTTTTTACTGTCACCAGTCTGCTCTTTATTATTTAAAACAAGTGGAAATTCCAGATTCAGAACAAAATCGATTTTATTTCACCAGATGCTGAAGAGTAGCTAATTAAACACATTAAGTAATAATAGCATGCCAAGTACTGCTAACTCAGGAGGCTGAGATCTGAGGAGCATGGTTCAAAGCCAGACAGGGCAAGAAATCTATGAAACACTTATCTCCAATAAACAACAACAACAAAAAAGCCAAAAGTGGAGCAATGGCTCAAATAATAGAATGCTAGCCTTGAGTACAAAAGCTCAGGGATAGTGCATGGGCCCTGAGTTCGAGCCCTAGGAGTGGTACCAAATAATAATAACAACAACAATAACAACAACAAACTTTTATTTGATGCTTAATTGTGTTAACTAATATACTTTTCATATCCATCCTTTAAGGTATCATTATTTTTCTTCCACCATACAAAATAGGAAATAGGATAGCAAAATACAAAATAATTTGTCCAAGATCACACAGCTAATAATTGTCAGACAGAACTTAAATTTATACCCTCTGCCTCCAGAGGCTGAGTTCTTAGCCATTATGCCACATGCTTTTAGATTTTTGTTATGGTATTTGGTAAAATCCTGGAACAAGCCATAAACGTCCTTAAAAAGATGGATTTTTCCATGGAATTTTCTTCAAAAGTTTGAGGAAGATTTAAACTACTTGCACATAAAATAGACAGTTTTTCCTAATCAAAAGGAAGATGTAAACAGAAGTACAATAATGCAATAAGAAAATGTATAAGCCACATACATAGCCTAAAGTTATTTAAGTGCCTAGTGAGGACAGACATAATGATGCTTTTATTGCTTTAAATTTAAGGAAAAAAAAGTAAGAGAGACTGTACAAAAGGATTAAGTCTATTTTCGGTGTCAGCCCTTCCAAGGGACACTTCTTTTAAGGCTTATTACAATTCATAGCACTAATTACTCTATACATATATAGTGCTTTATGGTTTATCAAGCTCATTTATATCATTCACTTTCAATTTTGTCCTCCTAGTAAGCATTTGCAAAATAACAAGCTAAATGACTCATTTACTGTAGTAAGCAATCCAAGGAAAGAGAAATAAAATGACTTGTGCACTTTCCATCAACAGGGGATGATGACATCAAGAATTATTTTCAGCCAAATGCCATTGACTTACATCTGTAAGCCTTGCTACTCAGGAGTCAGAGCCAGAGGATTGTAGTGTAAAGCTAACCCAGGCAAAAAATGTCCATGTGATTCCATCTCCAAAGCCATGATGGAGGCATGACTCAAAGGATAGACTATTACTTGAGAAAGCCAAATGAGAGGGCAAGGCCCTAAGTTCAAATCAGGAAAATAAAGAAAGAAAAAATCCTATAAAATAATAATAGGTGACCCTTATGTACATTTTTGATACTTTGGACATTCATTTCCTGACCTGTAATATGTAATAATTAAATAATCCTGTGAGCTGGCTAATATATGTACTCTGTAGAAGGATCTAAAATTCTGTATATTCAGCCTAAATGACAGCACAATGGTAGAAATAAAGTTACCAAATGTTTTCAGGTGGTTTTTTAACTACCCTTTATAGTGTTCTGAAGTAGTTTCCAATGTTGCCTAAAATGAGCTCTTGAAAAGAGGCTTTGAACTTCAGACCCTTGGGATGTTGTAAGGAAAATCAATTAATGTTTTGAAGCACAGGTCTGTGTTTTGTTCAGAAAAGAATATCAGGATGTTTAAAGGCAAAAGCAGCAAGGCAAGACTGTAAAGAGTACATAAGTACTTGTTGACACAACTTAGGGTCCAATTACTGAGGAAATGCCAAAAGCTCCTTGCTTCAAAAACTCATTGTAGCAAAGACCTTGAAAATCACCCATGGTAGAGATTTTATCATTGTTCATTTGGAAAAATTCCACATTAGGGTTTTAGTGCAAAGTAATTTCAACTGGAATCCATATTTCTACTTTCTGCTTAGGACTGATTTCATTCATTAGGTCTTGAAGAGTCTACAAAATTAATGATCATTGAACATTGTTAAATGCTGTAAGGATAACCTGACCTAAAATTATAGCACCTGTACAGAAAATGGGAGAAGGGGAAATATATTCATTTTTATCACATATAAAAAATGCATGTTATAAGTAATTTATAAATGATAAGTAATGATGATGAGTAATTTATAAATGATGATAAGTAATTTATAAAGGTAAGTGAATCACAAATTGAATGAAAAAATTTAATGTATAATAAAATAGAATTATTAAGATCTTATCTGCAAAGAAAAAGCATGCCAAAACATTCAACTAATTCTATTTATAAAATTGAGACCAGCCTTGTTTATTCTTTTTAAAAAGAGTCCTCACCACTTAACTAACTAGAATTTTTTTAAGTTCTTAGTTAATTATTTTGAAATTGAACAGGCACCATATTTGAAAGTGTCTCAAATAAGCTAGCTACATGCATCTGGTTTAGGGATTTCTGTTGTGATTATCCTCCTCCTTCATATTTGATGAAAGTAGTTGACTTTTATTAAAGATCCTCAAATCCTGTGAAGTATGAATGTTTTACATTTCACAAATGAGAAAATAGTTTGGAAAGATTAGCATAAAGCTAAGGTTTAGAGAGCAAGAAAATGCAAAAAGCAGGACCCAAATCTAAATGCCTAATGCTCTGAAGCCTGTCTATCTTCTGTTCCTGGCTGTAATGCCAGAAGACTTTATTTTGACAGATGATAGGAAGAAATCCCTTTGAATTTTAAGCCACAAAAATGAGTTGCTTTGCAAAATGGAGGGTCTGTTGCACAATTTTGCTTAGATGATAAATTTTTATGTATTTCCTATTTTGCTCCTGAGGGAGCAAAGGAGGAGACATTGTTGTCTATGAATGGAGTTGCATGAGTCATGTCCTGGGTAAATGCTATGGTTGTTTACTAGTGTGTCACTTTTGATGTGTGTGTGTGTGTGTGTGTGTGTGTGTGTGTGTGTGTGTGTGTGTGTGTGTGTATTTGTGTGCATGTGGTATTGGGTATCAAATCTAGGACCTTACACATATTGTAGAATGACAATGTGCTCCCTCCTCATCCCTCAGTATTTCCGTGTTGAAGCCCTACTTCTAGGCTTTGTGATGCCCTCACAGATCATCACTAGATATAGCCAGTGCCTACTGCTCTTCTCACCATGCCCAAGTCAATCATGGTGAGTAGGCAAGCCCAGTTTTAGTCAAACTGGACACTAATTTTACTAGAAGTGAATTATTTGAGACTTAAATTTCAATCTTGCCAAGTCTTTTAATTGAGTAACTTTGGGAAGTTACTCAGTTTCTCTCAAAGTCAAATTCTGTTATCTACAATGCCACTTTTCAAACTATAATTCTTTGCATCCCATTTGAGGAAAAAAATAATTTTGAAAAACACCTTCCTTAAGTGAATTTCTAAGAAAAAGAAAATATGACACATGAAACATATACTCTTTTTTCTTTTTCTTTTTTTTTTGAAGATCATTAGATTCAAAAGGCCGAAAATTGCTCTGATGGCTAAAAGTTTCTGGACACCTAACTTTCAGTTTCTATTTCATCTCCAGTTGGGAGTGGAAAGATGAGTTCCAAACCCAGGTATAATACATGGAAGAGCACTTATCTTTAAAACTAAAGATAAAAACAGTGGTTGTTGGACTTCAGTGCACAATATATATGACAAGCTTAGAGAAAAAACAACAACACAGAAAGCATGAGTAAATGCCATTCTCTTTCATAAAATGGAACTGAGAATCTCAAAGAAGTACTACTAATACAGAATCTGGAGAAAGCCGGTGACCAAAAGCATTTGACTTTGTCCCAAATTTTATCTTCCCATTAGGATTTTCTTCCTTCTTCCTCCTGCTGTGCTTCCTTTTTATTCTGGCTGTCTATTTGCTTCCTGTTGTTTTCATCACAGCCTGGAAATGTGGCAGCATGCTCACCCACACGGGGGCAAAAACAAGTATTAACAACTCAGCTTCCAAGGTCCTTTTTTATCTGATCCTAATTCAATTTGGTTCTGACAGTCTTTTCATGAGTGGATATTGATTCTACAAAGAGGTTTTATTGAAATATTTCCATATCATATGTATGTACCTTGATCACAGCACTTGCTTTATTTCTCTTTCCTCTTTTTAAAACATTTATTAATGGGTTTCATTCTACTGTTTTGAAGTACTGGCAGCAAGGTCCTTGAGCCACCCTGGAGACCACTCACAACTCTGTAATTGTTATTTTGCCTTGGCAAGTCAGTTGATAGCTCTGGGTGTCAGTTTCCTCAAGCTTAAAGTGGACAGAAAGTAACAAATACCTAGTAGTGTTTTATGAAGAATAAATGTGCTGATTGATAGCCAGAGTTGAGAATAGTATCTAGGATAGGATAAGCAGCCTGCTCAGGAAGGCTCAACTATTCCCATCATCATCTTCTTACACATTGCAGGGAAATTCCCACTGTTTCTTCAACCCTCACCACCCCCCTACACACACACACACATTCTGAATAACTTTAAGTCTGCCCTCTATTTCCCTGTATTCCTGTCAATCATATTAAGAAAACCACTCTCTGATTCAGATTACCAAATAAGGATCTTATAGGGGGCCAAGACATTATTGAATACACACTCTAGTCTTTGGTTTGTTCGTTTGTTTTAATGTAATCTGTATTTTTCTTTTTCCTCCCACTTGGCAGAAAAGTAGCACCATAAAACAGATCCAATTTTTAATAATGGATATTGTGGACATTTCATATTATAATCCCTGTGATACCTCATAATTCCTATTGGGACCGGTCTTTATCCCATGGTATTGTGGTATGCTCAGCAGATGATTTTGATATCCAAGGAATAATACTAAAATAACTACTTATTAAAGTTGAGTACTTTTCTTATAAAACTTGCAAAATATAATATGCGCATTCCTATTGGAGGTAGACTCCTGGGAGATTTCCTGTTTTAGGAATTTGATAACTCCCTTTGCTTTTTCTTTCAAATGAGGAAAATCCACTGTATTTTTTTTCCTTTCTGGATGTATTTCTTCAGTAACTGGAAAATTGGCATTTCCATTTTTTTGATGGAATGCCTGCTCCTCAGGTAACATTGTAGACAAAGGGAAATAGGATGTCCTTCCATTATCAGTTAACTCTTCAGTTAGTGAGCAGGTTTCCTGGGGAGGGAGGGATTCCCTACAATTTCAGAAAAGGTTTCCTTCCAATTCAAGGGCAAACATCAGAATGTTCCCATATCCCTTTCAATAAAGGAGCTATCTGGGCATATGTGTGACTATACATGGAAGAGTGGTGTGGCAATGACAGGGTTGCGTTCCTTTACTGGGCCAAGGTCTACTTGCAACTACTTCAGGCCCATTATTTGTTTTGTGTAAGAGCAGGTGGAACTTCATTCTAAGAATGTGTGAAGCAAGTCAACAAGTTTATAAACATGGGAGGGTTTGCATACAGCCTGACCATTCTTCTCCATACTATGTGGCTGACTTCCCATTCTGGCACAGAAATCAGAATCCAGAGTCAGCCTGCCTTGAGTGAGTGTTGTTAATCACTGTGATGAATGTGAACTGACTGCTACAGATTTAAAGTTACTCATATATACAGAGAACATATCCCTTTTTTGGTGATGCTGAGGTTTTGAATGCATTCTCTCATGCTTGCTAGGCAAGTATGCTATACTGGCATTTGGGGGAGCCATATTCCTCCCAGCCCTTTTACTTTGGTTATTTTTCAGATAGGGTCTTGTGCTTTTCTCAAATGTAGGCTCTCTGTATCTGGGGTTGCAGGAAAGAATATCTTCCTTCTTTCCTTCCTTCCTGTCTTCTCTTCCATTCCTCCATCTCTTCCTTCCATTCTTTCCTTTCTTCCTTCTTTCTTCTTTTCTTCCTTCCTTTCTTCCTTTCTTTCTTTTCTGTCCTTTTGTGTCAGTACTCAGGCTGAAACTCAGGACCTCATACTCAACAAGCTTGCTTACTCAAGTAAGGTGCTCTGCCACTGAAGCCACATCTCCATCCTGGCTTTTGTTAGTTAATTGGAGATACAGTCTCTCAGACCTTTCTCCCTGGCTAGCTTTAAATGTCAGTCCTCCAGGTTTCAACCTTCTGAGTAGCTAGGATTACAGGCATGAGCCACCAGTACTCAGCTAAGAATATATTTCTTAAATGTATAATGATGCTGATGTATAAATTTTACTAAATGTGAATTTTCTACCGTTTCCATTTCATTATCACCCTCTGTCTCCCAACTTACTAGCCCTTTGGTTGTTTGTCTTTTCTTCTTATCATGGTCTCAAGCCTCATTCATGTACAATTGCTTAACCAGGAGAAAAAGAAACAGAGACAGAGATACAGAGATGGACAGACAGACAGACAGACAGACAAAAATAGGAGCTGAATTTGAAGGTGAACTTTTCTGAAGACATTTCTGTGAAAAATCAGCAATGTATTTTAACAAAGTGAATGAGGAGCTAGAACATAGTTTCATCCTGAAGAGGAGGGGAAGTGCACAGTTGTTTTTCACTTGCATAAGACCCTGGCTTTCAGAGGGAGATTGAAATGGCTGTGGTTTGCATGGAAATTATCATTTGACTTTGATCTTGAGACAATGTCACTGAGCCAAGTTCTGATGTTTAGGTTTGGGGGAAGGAATAGAGATTATAAGAAAGAATACATGGGAAATGCAAAGAAGATTTCATTCAGGGAGTAGTGTGAGTGTGAATTATGGGGGGGGGAAGGAGGAAGGGAGGGAGAGGGAGAGGGGGAGGGAAGAAGGGGGAGAGAGAGTGCAGAACAATGGGGAGGTAGATACTAGAGGATAGAGAATTCCCTTTTACCCTCAGGAATTTGGGGGTTAAAACAGAAGTCTTAGGGAAGCTGAAAGATGAGTGTTTTTAATTCCCTCAGCTCTGTGCTGGTTATAAACACTGGGGAAAAAAATGAGATTGAAGAATGTCTGGTGAAACAGACACTATAACCCTTTTATTATCATACTTGTGGCTTCTAGGATATGACTTCAATGCCATCTTTTAAGATGTTGCTTACTTAAAGCATGTTTTTAATATCATTTAATTTTTTTAATTTTTTTCTCCCTGCAATTAATTTTCCATTTAAGTATATGATTTCCTTGCTGAAGCAATCCATGACCTGAGAAGAATGCACAAGTTTAAATTTTTCACATCAAAAGAGAAGTAGGTCCCTAGAACAATTAAAGAGAAACAGAACACTGAAGAGGGCAGGAACTTCTGCAAATGCCCTGGCTCTCCCTGGTCCCAACTGTGTGATTGAGGGTAAAATCATTAACTTCTCTAAACCTTAACTCCTTCAGGTGTACTGCTTGGAAGGCTAAGGTTATTTCAGCTCTATAAATCTGTATCCTAATTAGTCCAGGTCAATGTAATACCTTAAATAAAGCCAATGTGAAATGCAATAAGTTCATCTCTCTCTTAGCACCAGCGGATCTTAATTCAGTAATCAAATTAGCTACTGTAAACTCCAAATTGGTAAGCCATAAAATCAAAATTGTATTTTCTATCTTATTAGGTTTGCTGTGAGGCTTGCCATCTCTTAAGATGTTGCTTACTTAAAGCCTGTGTTTAATTTTCAATTCAAGTTTCAATTCAAGTTAAGTATTTCTTTTCTCCGTTCAATGAATTTTCCATATAAGTATAGGATTTCCTTTTTTACTCAAGAAAGTGTTTTCAAAATGCTAAGCAGAGTAACCGAAACTTAGTAAGTGCTCCAAGGACATGAGTTAAAAGTAAAGATTAAAAGAACACTATTGTGTCTCAGAGTCAGATTACTCTCGACATGCAGTATATTGAGATAAATAATGTAAAGCAGAGTTAGCAAAATAATAATGAAGATGGTGACAGCTCACCAGACTCTGTTCAAAGTGCTGTATCTGTATTAACCCTTAATCTTCATACCAACCCTAAAAGTTAGATAAAATTATCAATGTGACAGATGAGGAAACTGAGACACAGAAAAGATAAGCAACCTGCTCAATGCCTCAGAGCTAGGAAAAAACACCCACTTTCCATTTCCATTAGTGAAAGTGGAAAATTTCCACATCCGCTTGTCCAACCTGACTCCATGTATGAGCATGTCCAAAAAGGTTCCACATTTGTCTAATGACATTAGCCAGTGTTTCCCCCACATGGTGATTGTGAGTGACACTGTGCTGTGACTTCAGCAAGCAGGTGGTAGGAATTTATAATGAAGATCACATTCAGATTGTAGCATTTTGTTGTTATGATGACATTGGCCAAGGGTTCAGATCCTTTTCCAATTGGTTCACTTATCCTAGGGGCTAATTGAGGAGCTTGATTTAAAGATGAGAAGCACAGGAAAACTGGAATATAAATTGTGTTAAGAGTTACCCCCACACCTGATGACTCACTCAGAATGTTAATAAAGATACCTTCTGCAGTTCTCTTTGTAAATGGAAATTGATAGGAGGCAAAATACGGACTCAAAAGACCAATTCCGACCGAAGAGTTCTGGCATTGATTATCTTTTCCATTGGGGAATAAAAGACATGCAGAGCATTAAGAACTATATGTACCTAGTTGTATGTGTAAGTGTTTAGGTGAACAAACAAACAAACTTGATGAAGGATTAGATGTGTTCAGAATGTTAAAATAGCAACATGTTCTCTAAACTAAGAGAGGAAATGTATTTATGCTAATGCCGAGCCAGACTATTGAAAAATGATTCACTGACAGTGAAGCTATTCATGATAAATTCTAGGGAAACAGACTAGAGAGAAAAGAAATATTTGTTCAGTTCTGCCTTATATACCTCACATGGTCAAACTAAATATACACATTAATTATTTCCACCTATGGGTACAGTATATATTCAGATTCAACTAAATAATATCTGTGCAAAATAGTAATCTAAGTCAAACAGAAGAAATCAAAATCTAATGCATCATTTCTGGGGAACATCTCTGTTTAGCTTGTTCTTAGTAATTTTTACTACCTTAGTTGTTTTGCCTTATATTTAAAATTCTATATTCTCAGCAAACATATTCCCTAACTCTCCAAGCATAAAGGGGCTGATAAGGTGGCTCAGTGGTATAGTGCTTGCTTTGCATGCATGAGGCCCTGGGTTTGATTCCTCAGCACCTCATAAGCAGAAAAAGGTAGAAGTGGTGTTGTGGCTCTAGTGCTAGCTTTGACCTGAAGAGCTGAGGGACAGCGCCAAGGTCCAGAGTACAAGTCCCACGACCGGAAAAAAAAAGAAATAAAGAACTTTTAAAAATCTCCCAGGATGTACTATGTTGCATTTTTCTGCTTAAGATTTGAATTTCTTTTTTAATAAATATATGTTTAATTGTAAAGACACTGTACAGAGGGGTTACAGACATGAATAAGGTAATGAGTACATTTCCTATCCAGCATTGTTACCTCCTTCTTTGTTTTTCCCCTACTATATCTCCCCACCCCTCTCCCAGATGTAAAGTTGGTTTTAAACTTAGTGTCTTGTATGTTTCATTGTTACAATGGGTCAACCTGTATCCTTTTTTCAGCATCTTGTTATTTCCCTTCCCCTCCCCAAATTAGAAAAATGTATATACATACAAAAGAAACAAAAAAATCACAAATACATTGTAAGTACATTAAAAACAACAGCAAGAAACATAAAACGTCTTGTGTCCCTATCTTAGGGTTCATTTTTCTTAGCATCATCTTATGATGCTATGTAAATATGGTCATATTTACATAGCTTTTGACCTTTTCTGCTTGTCCTAGATGTATACTAGTTACTGCAAATAAGGGAAACCATGGGATCTATGTTTCTTTGGATCTGGCTTACTTCACTTAGATTTGAATTTCTTTCTGTCAGTTTTTGATAACTTGAGCTTAATTAACATTAGTGGCTCTCAGGATACTGACATGATTTTTATACTCATACCTATTCATCATTAAACAAGACTGGTTTTTATTTGAAACAAAAGGGGCAAATTTATACTTTATTATTATATGTACACAAATATTATTATGGCAATGCACAGACAGAAATTCAACTCTTATTCTTAATTATTCATACTAATGGAAGGAAAGCAGAGCTACATACAGTCCAAAGCCTTTAAATATTTCAGTTTAGAATGTGGTGTTTTTTTATTTTTATTTGGCACAGGAAATTTTAGCAAAATGATACAGGAGCTTTTAAGGATTCACTAAGTACTTGCTGTATGCAGAGCACTAGATATTAGGGTACAATTATAGGGTATAAAAGGAATAAGCAAATCATGTATCTTCTGGGAGACCAAGGCAATTAGAAGGAGGAATAAATTGCACACTTAGGATGCTTTGTAAAGAGATCAAACAATAATGGATCAATTCATATCAAATAACTAAAACTTTGGTGCTGAGACAATGTGGTAAAGAGCAGGTTGCTTAGATGACATTTATTCTCAGTCCAGAGTTGAAGGGTTTACATGCCCTAGTTATGGAGACTGGAGACTCATGCCAGATCTTCAGAAAATTATAGAGAAAGAAGCCCAACTTACAACTTTATGGGTCCAGGATAGGTCTTGTTAAGTGTCTTATGAAGATCTCTGGGTGACAGTATAGAACAGAAGCCAAAAATCTCTGTTTTCTGGTCCCTTAAACAGTGAAGCGACAGCTCCCTGGTCTTCCATAATTGCTGCAAAATATCATTTCCCTTAGGAACTGCTTTAATTCTATTCTGACTATGGCCATGTAAAACACAAATTAATTACACTGAATAAAGTAAGGTATAGAGCTATAGCCATATACCAAAAAACACCAAGGTCCCAGTGACGTTGAAAAAAATTCACTTCTTCATATATTCTACATGTATGTTTTCTGAGTATTAACTGGTATCCATCAGTATAATTATACAAGTTGTTAAAATACTAACACATTTTTGTACCAGTTAGTAAGTAGTCGCATCTCTAATGCAGCATCTCAAGCCCATACTACCCACATTAGCTATTCAGACTTCTCCCCTGTAAGCCCCTATAATTGGGAAAATTAAAGTGATACAGCCAGAGCTCTCCAATAGCCTGTTACAGCACTTTGGCAAGCAATTGTCCTGACTGGCTAGCCTCCATGTGATTGCACAGTTTGGAGTACCATACATTCTGAGTATGCCTCAGAAGCTGAAGATCTTTACCACAGAACTGATGCTGCTTCCCTTCTCTTATGATGAGAATCTCTCTTGTAGCCCACTTTTATCATTTAAATATGAAATGTCTCCTATAGGTTTGTATTTTGAACACTTGTTTCTCAACTTATGGTGCTACTTTGGGAGACTCTAGACTTTTACCAGGTAGAACCAAGTTGAAAGAAATATGCCACTGGTGGACTATGCCACTCAGGGCACTTTATCATATTCTGCTTCCTGTACACCATGAGGTGAAAACCTCTCTCTCTACACACTCACCATGATTTTCTCCCTTATGATGGGTCCAGAAGCAATAGAACCAAGATATGTATACTGAAATGTTTGAAACCATAGCTAAAATGAATAATTCTGCCTTTTGAGTTCTTCTCTCAGGAATTTTGGTTATGACAATGCAGAAATAGCTAATATACCTGACCTAAACAGAAACATACTAGACACATTACAAAACCTCCATACCTTAATACCCAGGCTCAGGTCAAGGGCTAGGTATGATGCTCATGACTATAATCCCAGCTCCTTGGAAGGTAAAAATTAGAGAGTTAGAAGTCTGCCCAGACAAAAATTTTGTGAGACCCTATCAAGCCTGGCATGTAATCGCATCTATATGAAAGGAGAGATAAGAGTATCATGGTCTGCGTGAGAAAAGAATAAGCTCTTATCAGAAAAAAACAAGGCAAATAGGGCTGGAGGCATGGCTTAGGTGTCAGAGTACTTGCCTAGCAATTGTAAGGTCCTGAGTTTAAACCCCTGTACTGACAAAAAGATTTTTTAAAAGAAAAATTGGCTCAGCTCAAGTGTCGTTTCTTCCCTGAACACTACTCTCACTAATCCAAGCTGGAAGCTCCCATAGCTCCCTCATGATTGGCTATCATGTGTAGTTTTCTACACAATGCCATTTAGCATGCACCCACCACTGTAATGACTCGCCTGACAATGGTAGATCCACCACTAGACTGAAAAAGCTCTTTCAAGTTATGGTCTGAAAGTTGGATCTGCCAGACACACAAGCAGTCCACACAAGAATATGGACAAGCAAGAGAACAAATGATAGAATAGTTAACTAACTTTACACAGAGACATTCTTGGAATCAATTTAAGAGCAAGTGTATTAGCTATCTATTATGCAGTAACAAATTATCTGAAATTCAGCAGCTCCAAACAGTATTGTCATTTTCTAAGGGGCATGAATCTGGGAGTGGTTTAGCTGAATCTGTCTCAGGGTATCTGTTGCTCTTGCATTGAAGCTATTGGCAAGGACTATCATAGTCAGCAGAATGGACTGGAGGATCAGCTTCTGAGCTCAGTTATGTGATTGTTGGCAGGAAGTTTCAGTTCCTCCTCAATAGGCTCCTCCATGCAGTTGCCCACAACATGATGCTAGCTTCCCAAAGGGCAAGCTCCAAAACAGAGAGAATGCCATACTGACATTTATGACTTAGTCTGAGTCATACACAGTCATTTTCACCTTATTAGTTACAAGTGAGTCACTCAGTCCAGCCCACACCCAGCAAGAAGAAGACATTGTCCAGAGCATGAATACCATGAGGCTTTAAGGGCCTTTTAGAGGGAGCCTTGCAGGAGTGGTGAGACAGAAGACCTCAGAGAGGGGAATACTATTGAGTTCTTCAGCTGACCTCAAAAGAATTAAATTCACTTCCCACTACTTAGCATATAGAAATATGTCCTCACCCACTTTTTATATTATTTTGAATGTTTGGTAAAGCCTTCACATTGAAAATAATCTTTCACAACAAGCCAAAGTTCAAGCTTTGTAGAAATATTACTGAAGAGGAACAAGGAAAGGGAATCAGTTTGGATCTAGCTTTTCTTTACTAAAATAATTTCTGTTGCTACAGGCAAGTTTGACTTGGCTTCTAGACAATCTTAATGATCATAATAAACAGCAATTCTGATTGTACACATACACACACATATTCACAGTTTTCCTCATCAAGATGGACCTCATCTAGCTATAAGGGATTGGATGACAACAACAGATATATTTGCTGAAAGGCTAAAATAGATGATAATGTACTAAGCATGTAATAAACACTGAAGACTACCACACTGAAGCCTTTATATAGTTTACCACACTTAATATAACAACATAATGCAAGTGATACTATTACCCCCATTCTCTACAAGGGAATAAATAAAGGCTAAGAGATCACATGACTTGCCTGAAGTGATTATTGCTAGCATCACTACTGCTATGCTCCTAATAACCTATTCACTCTGAAATCATCATACTTCTAGAAGATCAACCAGTGCTAGATCCTCTTCTCAGCAGCTCACTAAGGTAAGTATTATTTCCATGTTATGGATGAGAAACTGTTCAAAGACATTACTTGGCTCAGTCTGCCTAAATAATGTACTAGCATCCCAGGGTGCAAAATCACAAAAAATAAAACATTTATGTCTCTTACACATTTATGACCTTCTAGGTCAGTGGTTCCAAACTCTAGCTCCTTGGTCATTGGTGCACAGGGAATTTAACTAAGTGAGTCCCAACTAGCATTCAGAGTACTAGAGTAGGATCAAATGAGAGGAAGGAAAAGTTACAAAAATAAAAGGGAGCCAGGCACTGGTGGCTCACGCCTGTAATCGTAGCTACTCAGGAGGCTGAGATCTGAGGATTTCAGTTTGAAGCCAGCCTGGGCAGAAAAGTCCCTGTGAGACTCTTATCTCCAATAAAGTACTCAAAAAAAAAAAGCCAGATAGAGTGCTAGCCTTGAACATGAAGAGACACAGGGACAGCCCCCTGGCCCTGAGTTCAAGCCCCAGCATAGGAAAAAGAAAAAGAAAAAATGGAAGGGGAGGAAACAGTCATTGCACATAGTGACAATAGGCATTGAGTGCTTAGTAAAAATTTTTATTTCTTAGGTTCATGTGTATGTATGCATGTGTGAAGAAGGGTAATGAGAGGAGGGTTAGGAGATAAAATTCATTTATTACTTTGGGATCACAAACAACTAAAGGCTCCTGCTCTAGTCATTTCCATTCTTTTTTTAAATTTTTCTTTGTTTTTGTCAGTCATGGGGCCTGAACTCTGGGTCTGGGCACTGTCCCTCAGCTCTTCAGCTCAAGGTTAGCACTCTACCACTTGAGTGGCTTTTACTTCAGGCCATAACAACTTAGAAAATTATAACAACTTAGGCAATTATAATTTCTTTCCTTCTTTATATATTAATGTATATTGTATAATATAGTGGTTTTCTTGTGACATTTTCATACATGCCAGTTATAATTCTTCTTTTAAAATTTTTATTGTAAAGATGTACAGAGGAGGGGCTGGGAAGGTGGCTCAGTGGTAGAGCGCTTGCCTTGCATGCATGAGGCCTTGGGTTCCATTCCTCAGCACCACATAAGCAAAAAGAAAAAAGCCGGAAGTGGCGCTGTGGCTCAAGTGGTAGAGCACTAGCCTTGAGCTGAAGAGCTGAGGGACAGCACCCAGGTCCAGAGTTCAGGCCTCACGACCGGACCCAAAAAAAAACCCAAAACAAACAAACAAAAAAAAGATGTACAGAGGAGTTCCAATAACGTTAAGTCAGGTAGTGAGTACTTTTCCTTTTGAACAGTGTCACTTCTTCCCTGTTTCAGTTATAATTTTTAAGCTACTTTGTTAAG
Source organism: Dipodomys merriami (assembly GCF_024711535.1). NCBI lineage: Eukaryota > Metazoa > Chordata > Mammalia > Rodentia > Heteromyidae > Dipodomys > Dipodomys merriami. The sequence goes on along the minus strand of NW_027202382.1, from coordinate 3,684,613 downwards.
CCTTTTCTATGAACATATAATTATTAAAGGAAACCATATGCAATAGGTTAACCTGATTTCAACTAAGTAGGTGTGTGAACCTAATCTAAGATTAGACTCCCCATTTTTTTCCCATTCTCAAAGCAGGATAATTTTGTGCTATCTGATCATTATAGGTGTTGAATGAGATCTAGTCAACTTCTTAGCACAGTGCCTGGCACAGTAAGTTTTCAGTAAGTACCAACTATTATGAAGTTTTCTTTGCAGAATGGAAGAATCTGAAATTAAACTTGTTCAAGCTAAGAGAATAAATGTCTTCTTTTTCAGTCCTGAATCTTTGACATCATGAAAGCATAAATGGACATAACCCAAACTGCATTTCTTCAGTTCATCTATTCATCCAACATTTATTGAATGCCTACTATGTGACAGAAACTGGGCAATGTAATCTACAGTTACATCTAGTTTCTTTAAAGGTGGGACCCAAATTTATAGATAATGCTTAAAGTTAGGGTATATGAGAAGAGCAGAGGATAAATCACTCTGGCACTTTTTATGATTGTGGACACAAGTTATCATCACTTGGCTCTTATGCCTCACCTCTGTCAAACAGACATCAGTGGAAATAGCCTCCTTCTTTAAGGCTGTGTCTACCTGGCATCCGATTGATGAATCTGAGGTCCCCACTTTCCATTTTTATGGCCTAGTTCCTTCCCTCTACATAGCACTTAGGAGAGGATTGATTTTCCTTGTGCCTTGTCTTTTTTCTATCTCAAATATCCAGGTCCCTCTTTTTCTCCCCCACTTTTCTTTCCCCTTCCATGAATGATTTTCCCTATATTTTGAAAAATCTCCCTGGGCCTGCAGTATGGGTTTACATTTTTTACCTGTTCATGTTTGCAATGAGAGATAAGTTAGAAAAGAAAAAAAAACAAAGTATAAGTCATAGGGGAACTGCATATTGCACACCAGAGCACTGATTTCTAATTCTTTGCCACACATTCTTAGTTTTTGCTAGTGGGTGGGGGTAAATGTAGGTTACCACTACATTCTCCAAGATTATATACTAGCACAGGGCCTTAAAATGTGGCATAAAAGTGATACTTGACTCTGTTTACTATTTTTAAAAAAACAATTGTTTTATAGTTGTATATATTAGTTAACTATCTACAGGTGTTTTCACATGAATTGTCTTATTCCTCAACTGACTCATAAAGCCAAAGAAAACAGTATTATTTGATGTTGCAAGAACCTTGTAAAGTAGCCAGTATTTGATCCTCATTGTTCAAACATGAAAACTGAGGCTCAGATAGAGTGTGGCTTGCCTGATATTGCTTAGCTAGTCAAGAGGTTAGTGATGGAATCTGAGACTTCCACAGCCTGTGCCAGCCAAATTATGCTTGAGACCCAGACAATGTGTGGTTTCCAGCAGAGCACCATCCACACCGGAGCAAGCCTCTGGCAAGCTCCTCTAGCTGCTAGAGCTGGAATCTCAGGCAACCCCACATGGTGGAAAAACAGACCTCTGGGCTGAACCTTCCAGGGGAAGGTTTGCTAATGTGCAGCATCTGGACAATGTTTCTCATTAATATCTGTCAGCATAACTGTCATAGTGTTTCATTGTGGTGTCTGAGACTCATCTCTCAAGCATGTGGATCCCAGCCTTTCAATGGGTTTGAGACAACTAAAAGTACATAATGGGACTCAAGGCTTGTGGCTAGCAGTATGAGCATTTGGCAATGACAACGCTCTCAAGGACCTTACATAATTACTTGCCTGTCTTTAATCAGACAGGAGCAGCATGTCTCCTGGAAAGCCAGCACTTTCAGAGCGTAAGTATCAGTACTTTGGCAGTGGAAGCAGGAGAGACTAAAGTATCCCCCTACTATGACCCCATGGCCACTGACAGGATGGACAAGTTCCCAATGGTGAAGAGCAAAGATGCACATTTCATGAATTCTCTGGTCACAAAACCCACCCGGGAGAGCATTCAGCATTTTGAGCAATTGGCAAAGCTGAGATCAGCTAGCTACACATTCCATGATGGTCTTTTCACCCAGGAGATAAAGTAGCTTTGTGTGCAAGAGGCACACCATTTTAACTAAAGCTGGGTATCCATTTCAACTGTCCCCTAATATTCCACTAAACAGAAACCCAAAGGCTGTATCATTTCTGATGTCTCACAGCCATACCTGGCCCAATTCTAGCACCTCAGGTTGCAAAAGTGGGGCTCAGGAGAGAAATTCATGAAATAAGTGGAACTTCTCTCGACCACAGTCCCTCCAGGAGAGTGATTCTGGGAGGCTTTGCTAACCAGATCTAAACTACAGCAGGGCCCAGAAGTGCATTGCCATTATACTGATTCATGACCAAGCAATGGTAGGATCTAGCAATGGTAGCCACAAGATAAACATCGCAGAGATAGAAGAGATAATTGACATAGATCACAGTACATGAACAATGGGATCACACCTGCTGGGTTCAGGAGGTTTTCCTATCCCAGGAATTCAAATTTGTCTTCTATTTCTTGTTCCTTTTTATCTTCACTCTGGCATAGAAAAAATTATATACATACAAATATGTAAGTATATATATAAATACATTCAATTGAACTTAGATATAATTAGCCTTTGAGAAAATGTAGTGAAAAACTTGTCCTCATTGTGTGGATAAAGCTTTTTGCTTCTGCTTCAGTTTTAATCAGGCTAAATTACTATGGCAGTAATTTATGATATTTGGTATCATTTATTCTAGACAAGAATTTTTATTTTTGGTGATCTGGTAAATAATATAATCTTAGTTTGGGGGACTGTTATAATGAAATACTATAAACTGGGTGACAGAAATAGCATAAATTGACCCCTCATAGTTTTAGAGTCAGAAATTAAAAATCAAGACACAAGAGATTCAGTGTCTGGTGAGGACCCATACCTTCTGTCACAGACAGCTGTCCTTTTGTGGGAGCCTCATGTGGTAGAAAAGGGTCTTAATCCTACTCATGACTCCATCACCACCAAAGATCCCACCTCCAAATACCTTCACATTGACTACTAGACCTTTCCACATGAATGCTGGTGGGCACAGTCTATAGCATACACGTAAGCTGCTTCAAATCTGTCTTCCTGATGCTTTACTACTATCCATGTGAGCATCATGAACGGTGAGGGAGAAGAGTGCACTAACTAGTTCAGACAAGTTCAGCCCTCTTGACATGTTACTGGTGTTATTTTCTGGCTTTGTTATGGTGAGCAATGGTCTTTGCAATTTGATTATAATAAACAGCTAAATTTATCAGGAACTCCTCTGCTGCAATTCTTCCACATTCTGATATACTGTCCTGTAGCCAGATCTTGCCATGATACCTCTTGGTCCAGGGCCATTTGAAGGATGCTTCTCCTTTATGTGTCACACAAAGCAACATAGATTTACATACACTTTCTTGCATGTAACATGAGATTGTTTTAATACCAATTTGCTAAAAACTGTATAAAGGAGAAAATGCAGTGCATTATCTTGGTATAGATAAAAGATGTTAAACCTATTTTTTTTAATTGAAGAAGATGGTAACTACAGGTAGATTACAGTTTTGACTTTAATGTAAAACATTCAGTTTTGACTATTTTCTTCACCCCTGAGGCTGAAACTTTCTCCTTCCCCCAGCCTCCCCCCTCCCAGGAAATGGAGTGATTCAGATTGTTTTTCCAATAGGAAAGCATTTTCCTCCAAAAGAGCCTCATACCCATCTACATATCCATATTTTTAAATACATTTTTATTGTAAAAATACTGTACAGAGGGGGTACAGTTACATGAGCAAGGTAATGAGTACATTTCCTATCAAGCATTGTTATCTCCTCCTTTGTTTTCCCCCTACCCTCCCTTCCCTCCTACCTCCACAACTACACTTCCCCCTCCCCCACATCCCCCTCCATGACTAAATTGTAAAGTTTGTTTTAAAAAATAGTGTCTTGTATATCTCATTGTTACAATAGGTCAACCTGTATCCCTATTTAAGCATTTTGTTTTTTCCCTTCCCCAAGCTAGAGAAATATATATACAAGATGCAGAGCACTGACATCAAATACAGTGAAAACAGGGGTTATATCATGGGGGAGGACCATACAAAGAAACAAAAAAAATCACATGGTACATTATAAATATGTTAGGAACAATAGCCAGAAAGAAAAAACCACTTGTGTCCCTATCTTGTGGTTCATTTCGCTTAACATCATTTTATCTGGTCATATGTACATAGCTTTTGACCTTTCTGCTTGTCCCATACATATACTAGTTATTGCAAATAAGGGAAACCATAGGACCTATGTTTCTTTGGGCCTGGCTTACTTCACTTAATATAATTTTTTCAAAGTCTTTCCATTTCCTAACAAATGGGGCAATGTCATTCTTTCTGATGGAGGTATAGAGTTCCATTGTATATATATACACCACATTTTCTTGATCCATTTATCTACTGAGGGGCATCCGGGTTGGTTCCATATCTTAGCTGTAGTAAGTAATGCTGCAATAAACATGGTTGTGCTGGTAGCTCTAGTATGGTTTTGTTTGTGATCATTTGGGTAAATGCCCAAAAATGGGATTGAGATTCCACCTCACCCCAGTTAGAATAGCTATAATCAAGAAATCTAATAACAACAGATGCTGGAGGGGATGTGGCCAGTAGGGAACCCTACTGCATTGTTGGTGGGAGGGTAAACTTGTTCAGCCACTTTGGAAAGCACTATGGAGGTTCCTCAAAAGACTCCACATAGAGCTCCCCTATGACCCAGAATCCCACTTTTGGGCATTTACCCAAATGATTATATATCCATATTTTACTGAGGAAAAGAAATAGGAAAATGCATTTTATTTTTGCATATTGTATATGTGTCAGTTGTGTTTCAAATCCTGTTTTAAATATCTGAGGGGTTTTGTTTTGTTGGTTTAGTATAATATCCTATCTATATAAACATTGTCCTTCCCATAAAGAGGCCTTAAATTATCAGGACAATTAGCTTATTTTTTCTTCTGTTAGACATCCTTGTGTCTCCTACTTGCTTAGGCCATAAAGATTCTTGTTGCCTTTTGTAGGAGTCAAAGGAGAACCTGAGAATTTAAATTTTTATCCCAGATTTTGATTCATGGACAATATTTCCTAGAAGCTGACAGTTTGTTGAATCTTTACATCACTACAACCTGAATATTATCATTTTCATATTACAGATAAATGACTTTATCTCTTTAAATCTAAGACACCATCAATTATACATACACACCAGAAGTTGATGTATCATGGCACAGAAGTCAATGCAGCCAATTAATCTGTGCTAAATTATTAATTGTGGGAAGTATACAGGTTTCAGAGATAGCATAATGTAACAATGTGTCTTAGGACTCATGAAATAACCTAATTAAAAAGCAGAAAAGTGAAATAAATCATTTCCCCAAGATTGGAAATGTATGGGTGTTTAGGATGGTTAGTTTGTAAATTCCCCCTTCATATTATAATTTCTTTCTTCCTATTGTAAAGATAATGCTAATGTTACCACCCAGATGCATGATTTTGTCAGAATTACTTGGACTTCAGTTTATGAAACAGTAATGATTGCCTTACAGGGTTGTCTGTTTCTGGTCCTTCATAGACATGAACCGGGGTAGAGAACTTCCTGAACAACAGGCAACAACTTTATCTCAAAGCGGTGATGAGAGAGGCTTCCTCATTACAAGCCTGACAACCACTTACCTTGTTTTCTCCAGAGAAGGTGGTTCAAAGCCCAGAGAAATATTGAAATATCCATACAACCAAAGACAGATGTAATACTGAGTTTCTAGAGTACTAAAATAAGATAGTATAAGAAACTCTCATGGAAAATACTTCTGTATTGGTTAATGTATTGTTCCATGAGATAAAGATTTGGATATGGGTATGGATATAGATGTATCATATATAGATACACAATACTTCTTTATCCATTATTATGTCAGTGAATTAATTTAAAATGTTAGTTTGATAGATTTATTAAGGATCAAATGACTCAAACAAAACAATGTTTGTAGTCATAATAATGGTAAGTTTTCCTATAGCTTTATACCAACCTGTTTGCATATATTAACTGATATAATTTTACAACAACCCTATGAAGGGCCTAATATTAATATCCTCAGTTCTACAAACAAGTCTCAGACCATTTCAATAATTTTCTCAGAGAGGCACAATTAGGTCACAGATTTGTATTTGAACTCAACCTCTGGCACTGAAATTTATACTCTTAACCACTATACTCATTGCTTAATTTTTAATGTATCTAAAAATTACCTAGAGATCTTTTTTAAAAGCAGATTATAATCCAGCAAACCTGGGATCCTGTATTTTGTGAATTCCTAGGTTCTGCTACCGGCCCAAGGACCACTCTGATTAGCAAAACACTCTCCTATGTGCTTCTCAGAAGATGCAAGCTGGTCACTAGTTCAGGGGTGTAAAGTGGTTCTTTTCTGAGAAACAATCCAATGGCTTTCTCTTCTCATCATGCACCAAAGATGGCTCTAATCCATATGGCAGTAGTAAACCATCATCACATCTACATTCCAGCCTTTGGGAAGCAGGGAGAGAAAGTGAAAAGAAAAAAAGCTTCCTTTTTCAGTTGGAGCCAGAAGATACACGTTACTTCTGTACACTGCTCAGCCAGACCTAGCTGCAAGGGAAAATGAGAAATTCATTCTCCAACTGGACTATCACCCAGATAACATAGGAAGTCCTATTACTAGAAATTTTTTCTGAAAGGCTTTCCAGCACTGTGGCTAAAAAAAACCTTAGACTACTTCATTATACCTTGTTCTATCTTTCTTCTTGATATGATCATATACAATTTTCTCTTTCTTCTTTTGCTGATCTGCACACAGTTCCTTTGGGTATAGGATAACCCATTTTATCACAGGATGATGTCTTTTAACTTGGTTCTTCCAAAATTATGACCAAATATAAATGGACAAATAATTTTTGCACACCCCCAAAGTCAGTAGCTCAGGATGATAAACATTTTAAATTTCAGAGATCTTGCCTCTATCTTCAACTGTATTTCTTCAGTGGCCTATCTACTCTCCAATCCTTACGGAATTTCAATGAAACTGGAAATACTGTCCTCAAAAAGATTTATTTTACTTAAATTTTCTCACTCTCCCTCTGTCCTTGCAAACCTCCCCCCCCCCCACTTTTTTTTCTCTAACTGGAAATGTTGATATGCAGCTTTTGTTTTCTTATCTCTGTTACATCCAGAGAAGTCTCTGGATAAAATATTGTGAAGGCAATTCATTCTATACAGGTGTAATGCAAATCAAGTTTAGGCAAAAACTGAAAGACACTTTTATTGGAACATCTTGGCCTAAACATAGAAACTCAATGACATTTGCGTTAGACAACACACACAATACACTTAGCCTTCCAGCAGTCACGGCTGAGCTGGCTGGAATTGAAGAATGCAGACAGGAACTGTGGTAGCTTAATATATCCAGTCACTACTGCAGGTTAAAAGAAAGGAGTTGGAAGTCCCAAATCTTACTTCTAGATATTGTTTTAAGAAATTTATCTTTATAATTGGGAAATATATTTGAGATATTTTCCCTGTTTACACACTTTTAAATTAAGAACAAAGGCAAAAAAAGAAAGGTAATGGGAGGGAAGGAAGGAAGGAAGGAAGGAAGGAAGGAAGGAAGGAAGGAAGGAAGGAAGGAAGGAAGGAGAGAGAAAGAGTTGTGAAAACAAATGATTTTTTTTTGTGGTCTGGCACCATAGTCTATAAGCTGGGTTTTTTAAATGAATCCACTGCAAAAATATACCCTGCACAGTTTATTGGACTAGATTGTACCAATACTTACTTTTCATTCTTTGAGGTGTTATTTTTTGTTTGTTTTTGCTGGCAGTCCCCCAAGTGAGTACAAGCTCTCTTTTGGATGGGCTTAGGATTTATTCCCTGTAACTTTGGTTTTCAAAAGATGACACCCATCTGTATCGTGACGGAGGTTGTGGCTATTGAATGAGCTTGGAAGACAGCATGGCCAATCCATTAGTTTTCACTCTCTCAATAATCAGTATCACTGCAGACTCGGTTGGTCTGGCTGATTGATTGTAAAGACAGCCAAAATGAACAGCTCCACCATCTCACTGTCTGATTTCCCCGCCATGTATTGACCCAGTTCAAGTTACATATGTTACAGTATTTGCAAAGCTGTCACTGTTATAAAACACTTACTAGGAGCCTGATATTGACAGGGCCCTTATGAGAGCCCATTAAAATTAGAAACCATTTATCTCTGGCCTGCTTTGAATTTTGAAGGTTCTTTCATATAGAAGAGGGAAGCCATTTAGTATGTATCTACACCTTCACCAGCAATAACAAAAATGAGAAAACAGATTTTTCTGGAATTCCTTTTGCTGTGATTAACTGAGCAGAAATTAGGAATGAAAGCTGGCAAAGAACAATCGAGGTGTGGTGTGTGTGTGTGTGTGTGTGTGTGTGTGTGTGTTGTTGTTGTTGTTGTTGTTGTTGTTTTAATCTGCCTTTCTTTAAAAAAAAAAATCTCAGAATGTATGGAGACCAAACCCCCAGGACATTTCTTTTCCAAGAAAAGGAAGTGCTGGCATCTGCTGGCAAAGGTAGGAGTGTTGAGCACGCAGGGTCTCATTAACTCAGGGGATGACCTGCTCTGTCTGGAAGCTGTCTGCGTTTCAGACCCCGTGGCTGATTTACGGTTAAAGCAAAATGGGTCGTTTGAAATTGTGGAGCCAGCGGTTTGCTTTCATTCATCTTTAAAGCCTTCTGTTGAATTCAGGACAGATCAGAGAGATCTCTCATTGCACTAAATAAACTTCTCAAGGGGGTTGATTGAGCTCCTCAGACGGGACACTCGGGGAATGCGGGGAAACTCAAGGCCCATTAAATCACTGAGCACACTTAGTTGAAATTATGATACTCTGGTCACCCGTGGCTAAATGAAGAGCAGAGGTTTAATGAGTTTACCAGGTTAAAAATGAGCCAGTGTCAGGCAGGAATCAGACTCATTAATTAGGGCTCCACTTAGACTATTGAATAGTTTTACTTAACGGCAGTACTCAAGGGGGGCGGGTGGGAGAGGACTTAGTGATATCAATGGCAGCCTTTGCTTTGTAGCCAATTATGAACCGCTAAATGAGGGATAAAAGGGGGCAGGTGGTGGCGAGCAGACAAATTTAACCAATTTTTACCACTGACCACAATATACTTGGAAATCCAAAGTCACAGAAATTTTATTGTGTAACTAATTGGGACCTTTGGGTGACATCCCCTCTATCCTCCTTGTGGAAGTTTCCAGCCCATAGATGATCCCTAAAATATCAGCTACTTAAGCTACAGCTTGCACAGCTTGCATGGAGAAGGAACTTGATAGTTCCCTTCCGAAAAGCTAGACTTTCCTTACTGCCCAACTCTTGAGGGGACACATGGGTGACAGCAATCTATCCATTCGGGAATGGAAAGGAACCTCTATTGGCACGACCAGAAATGAATTGAACTTGGAGAAATGTTGGCTCTGCATCTTGTTGAAAAATGGAGGGCAGGGTATTTTTTAAATTTATTTTTGCTATTTTTTAGCCTCACTTCTTTATCTCAAACATAAGGATAATTCAGGGCTGGGAAGGTGGCTCAGTGGTAGAGCGCTTGCCTGAGGCCCTGGGTTCCATTCCTCAGCACCACCTAAGCAAAAAGAAAAAAGCCAGAAATGGCGCTGTGGCTCAAGAGGTAGAGCACTAGCCTTGAGCTGAAGAGCTGAGGGACAGCGCCCAGACTTAGGGTTCAGGTCCCACGACCGGACCCCTCCCCCCAAAAAAATGAAAAATAAGGATAATTCTTAACTGGAAGTGGGTATTGTACTTCACATAATGATGTTTGCAGAGTATTTAGTATGTGGCATTTACTGTCACAAAATAAAGGTAGATCACTGTGCTGTTCCACCCTTTACCAAGGTGGGAAGTACTCTTTGGGGCTTTTATTTTCAATTGCTTATAAATGAACATGGAAAACAAAAGAAATATAGTTTCCAATGCTTTGGGAAGTTAAGTCTGGTGAACAGAAGCAGGAATGGTTCTCACATAAAGAAAGTTCATTTCCATAGACTTGGTATACTTTTCCCTGCTCAGTCCCTTGTGCTTTCTCTCTCTCTCCCTCTTTCTCTCTCCCTCTCTCCTCCTCCCCCTTCTCTCTGTCATTCACAGACATACACACACACACATACACACATGCATGCACACATACATACAATATCTCTCCCTCTTGTTTTGGAACACACATGTAGCCTAAGCTGGCTTTGAACTCAAAATTTTTTCCCTTCAAAAAATTATATTAAGTGAAGTAAACCAGGCCCAAAGAAACATAGGTTCCATGGTTTCCTTTATTTGCAATAACTAGTATATGTCTGAGTCAAGCAGAAAAGGTCAGATAAGTTGATGTTAGGGAAATGAACCCTAAGATATGTATTCAAAAGTTTTTTTTCTTTCATGCGATTGTTTCTAACACATTTATAAGATTATTTCTCTGTTGCTTTGTATGTCCCTCCCCCATGGTATAACCCCTGCTTTCACTATATTTGATGTGGTTATAATTTGTGGAGGGGAATGGAAAAAACAAATGATTTAAATAGGGATTCAGGTGGACCCATTGCAACAATAAGATGTACAAATCGTTATGTCGAAAACGAACTTTACAACTTTGGTGTGGGAGGGGAGGAGGATAGGGTAGGGGGATGGAGGAAGGATGGGAAGGGATGGGAAGGGGAAACAAAGGAGGAGGCTACAATGCTTGATAAGAAATGTACTCATTATCTTGCCCATGTAATTGTAACCCCTCTGTACAGTATTTTCACAATAAAAATAAATAAAAATTTCCCCTTCAATCCACTAGGTACTAAGATTACTAAACATTTTACAGCATGTCCGGCATCTAACTTCTTTTATTTTTTTTTTCAAAATAAAGCCATAGCATCTTGTCCCTGATTCAGAGAATTTGAAAACAAGATTTTCCTGGCCAAGTCTATAGCATAATGTCTTTTATGCTTGTTTGTAACAAGTCATTGCTATGTTGAGCATGTTCATCTCCCAATTTTACCATCCAGATTCTTTTTTAATATGTTTTTATTGTAAAAAAAAAATACTAGTGGGCTGGGAAGGTAGCTCAGTGGTAGAGCGCTTGCCTTGCATGCCTGAGGCCCTGGGTTCGATTCCTCAGCACCACATAAGCAAAAAGAAAAAAGCCGGAAGTGGCACTGTGGCTCAACTGGTAGAGTGCTAGCCTTGAGCTGAAGAGCTGAGGGACAGCACCCAGGCCCAGAGTTCAGGCCCCACGACCGGACCCAAAAAAAAAAAAAATACTATACAGAGGGGTTAACAATTACATGAGTAAGGTAAGGAGTACATTTCCTATCGAGCATTATTACCTCCTTCTTCATTTTTCCCCTACCATCCCTACCTTTCCCACCGTCTCAACTTCTCCCTCCCTCTAAGTTGTAAAGTTTATTTTCTTTTTTAAAAAATACTGTACAGAGGGTTTACAATCACATGAGTAAGGTAATGAGTACATTTCTTATCAAGCATTGTTGTCTCCTCCTTTGTTTTTCCCCTACCATCCCTTCCCTCCCATCTCCACAACTACATTCCCCTCCCCCCTTCCATCCCCCCAACCTGCACCTAAATTGTAAAGTTCGTTTTTTGACATAGTGTCTTGCACATCTCATTGTTGCAATGGGTCAACCTGTATCCCTATTTAAACAATTTGTTTTTTCCCTTCCGCTCCCCAAATTACACCAACATCAAATACAGTGAAAACAGTTTGTTTTCAACATAGTGTCTAGTATATCTCATTGTTACAATGGGTCAACCTGTATCCTTATTTCAGCATTTTGTTATTTCCCTTCCCCTCCCCAAATTAAAAAAATGTATATACAAGATACAGGGCACCAACATCAAAGCAACTGAACTAGATGTATTTGATATGAATGAGCAGGAAGATTCTGTATGCACAAAAGGGATATGTGTCAAAAAAGACCAGTTCATACAGATTAGACAAAAATTACTGAGAGAATATAGGATAGATTAAATAAGAATTACCCAGCCTTCAAAGGAAAAACTATCTCTTCAAATCCAGTATTTCAGAATATTCTCTTTTTTTAGTCTCATGCACTCTCTCATAAGCAGATACACAGACAAATGTGAGTGAAATATGCTTCTAGTTCCTATGTGCCTTCAGCTTCTTGGTATCTCTGTGCTCACGGTACTGGAGTGGACATTACACCTTATTGCCTAATAGAAACAACGGAATGCTAAAGCTTCAACCAGCCACTGGCCCACATGGGATATTACAAAGGACTAACACTAACACAAAAATTACATCTCTGTCTTGAAATTCATCTCTGTCTTGAAGTCTGTGCCTGATCATGAGGAGAGAATCATATTGATGATTCTATCAAACCTGTATTAATCAAGAATTTCTAAGTTGTACCCAGTTCTTGAGAGGTCAAATATGTTCCTCCTCAATTCATTCTTCTTCCTTTAACTCATCTGTTGTTCAAACTGATAGGAACAATATGATATTAGGATTAAACTTCTTGAGAGCAGGAATTTTTTAAGTTACTTGCATATTCCCAACTCATAAATCAATATCTATCTTAAGTGACACAAACCTATTTTCGATTAGTGAATGAAGGGCTAAGTTGAAATAGTTTGTAAACATTAGTAACTCAGCTGGGTGCCTGTAGCTCATTCTGGTAATCCTAGCTTCTGAGGAGGCTCTGATCAGGAGGATTTCAGACCAAGGCCAGTGTGGGCAGAAAATTTTACAAAATTCCATTTCAACAGAACTGTGGCATGTCATGTGGCATGGTGGCATGTCATCCCAACTATGACAATTAGCTGTTAGGATTATACAAATCTTAAAACAAGCAGATTGCCGTCCATGTGCATTCCTGGGAGTGGGGGAAAGCAAAACCCTCAGAAATTCCCAGTGCAAAAAAAGGTTGGAGCCATGGCTCAGTGAAAGAGTACCAGCCTAGCAAATGTAGGACCTGAGTTAAAATTCCAGTACTACCAAAACTAAAGGTTAAAAAATTAGTGACTGGAATATGCTAATTTTTTTTCAAATTAAAGCATCTTCTTTTTGTTTGAGATGCTGACAAAACTGTGGGAATTAGTGCCATTCAGAAACTTGAGTCAGCCAAAATATAACTCACACACATATATCAGCAGATAATTATCTGTGAAGTACTCTAATTTCAGAGAAGAAGCAGGAATGCACTCCCAAGCTTTCTTTTATTCTTGATGGCAAGTAATAGTGTATTTTGGACAGCATCAGGCCTCACAACTACTCTGTATACTGTAAAATGATTTTTTTAAAAAAAGATGTCAGAAATTGTAGGAGAGAGAAGAGAGAGAGAGAAAGAGAGAGAGAGAAAACTATTGAAAAGGGACCTAAGAAATATAATGAAAATAAATAGTCCTACCTTTTCCAACTTTCCTCCAGGGAGCAGGTTATGAAAAAGAGCTAGAATAGCAGAATCTGGAATAAAATTATCCAGGGTAGAACGTAATTAGGAATGAGCACGTGAGAGCCCAGGCTTAATTGTTCTTTTTAATACAGGAAAAGAAAGCATTCATCACACATCTTCAAGTGAGTGTCTCATTAATGGAGTATTCCCTCAATGGATTACAATAGATTAATATTTTTATATATCCTGTAATTATTTTGTGAGTAGCACATTTGTAGTACATTTTATTTTGGGGTATTGTTAAAAGCATTAATCAAGTAAATGTCATCACTTAAAATACACCATAACTGTGAATATAGCACTTAAACATTTCTTTACTTTTGAATATTCCAAGACTCTCATGCAAATGACCAGTAATTTCTTTACCTTCTGAAATGTTTCCAGTTTTAATTCTAGTTCAATTCCTGGTTTTCATGTCCAGATTTCATTAGAAAGTTTAGCAGGGATCACTTTGGGATGAGTAGATGAGATAGTGAATTTTATTTACAAGATTTCTCTTGGCTCATCAGTGCCAGTAAATTACACTATAAACATTCAAGCTTCCCCATCCTGCTTAAGCCTGTGCAGTAGAATTCATCCTGTCTTATATCTGAATTTTCCCAGGCAGTTCGTAGAACTTTGTTGAGGTACGTGCCATTCTCCTGGAACAGGTTTGGAGAACTGGTAATAAATATCATCTTGCTTTTAAATACTCAGTGGATAAGACAATTGTGTTAGCCAGATTACATTAAAAGCACATCATGCTATTTAATCATGTTAAGCTGTCATTTTTCTTTCCCATAAGAAACCCCCTCAATTCTCTTGGAATTAGTATAAATTCTCTTGGAATTAGTAAAGTTTCTTTTCAAGGCCTTATGAGAGCAATTGTGGCCTCACTGTCATCTGGATATAAATTCCAAATCTGCCACTGACTCTTCATGGAGCTTAGCGAAAGATGCTTTCAGTTTCAGTACACTTCAGTTTTTCTTTGCACCTGCAGAATACCAATGATCAAGGTACTACATCTCTGAGACATGGAGGGGGAAGGGAAGTAGGGATGAAGACATATTTACATATTTATTCTGTGTTTAGCAGGGAGCCAGCCACTTACAAATGCAATGTCATAGTTTACTGTTTTCTCTTCCCAAACTCTACTGCTGAAAATCCCTGAACAAGATCTTTACTCTTACTGAGTTTCAGTTCTTCAGAGGGTTGACAAAATAAGATAAAATATCTGTAAGGCTTGGAAAATGACTCAGGGAATATATGCAGACTTGTAAAATGCCAAGTGAAAGTAGAGGCTGGAGTAGTAAATAAAACATAAAGCATTGTTAAACTCCTAAGGTAATTATTCTTTGTTTAAAATCCCTACATTTTCATATTTTATCATTTGAAGAAATCTTTACTGCCCATATAAGCATATATGTAAATGTACACAGATAAAAATTCACAAAATTCCATTGAAGGAATAAGCTTTCTAGCTATGACTCCTTGTTAATAGTTTCTGTCTTTATCATATGTTTTACTAGATAGATAATAGATCTTTATGGCAGCATGTCTCTTCTTATGTACAATGTCCTCATACTCTTTATTTTTAAAAAACATTGAACAGGGCTGGGAAGGTGGCTCAGTGATAGAGTGCTTGTCTGGCATGCATGAGGCCCTGGGTTCAATTCCTCAGCACCACATAAGCAGAAAAAAAGCTGAAAGTGGCGCTGTGGCTCAAGTGGTAGCGTGCTAGCCTTGAGCTGAAGAGCTGAGGGACAGCGCCCCGGCCTGGAGTTCAGGCCCCATTACAGACATACATACATACATACATACATACATACATACATACATACATACATACATACATACATACATACATAAAGCATTATGCTTCTGGTTAAAAAAAAACAAAACAACAACATGTGCTTCTGGTAAATATGAAATTATAAAAAGATTTATGACTAATTTTTATCTCTTATAAAAGAGAGAAAGCTATTCCTCATTTTTAGCACACCCATTTTCCTCTCTGTCTCTATCTCTTCAGTCCTATACACATTGTCTCTTCTCTCCTCTTCTCCTTTCCCTTCATTCCCCTGTCTTCCCCTCCCTTCCCCTATGCTGTTTCCCTCTACTCTTCTGCATACACATTCTTTCTTCTCTTCTCTCTCTTTTTCTCCCTCCTATACACACATTCATTCTTCTCTCATCTCTTTTCTATCTTGCTCCTAGGCACACATTCATTCTCATCCTCTTTTCTCTTTCTTCTACTTCTCCCTGTACCTCTCCCTCTCCCCCTTCTTGTGTCCCTCTCTCCCACCCCAATGCCTAAAGCATGGTTTGGGAAAGCAAAACAAGTTAAGGCTGGACAAGATGAAGGATTTCTGAGGCTGTGCCATCAGCCCAAAGTCTGACCATCAACTCTAACGATGCTGATGAATTGAAAAAAAAATCAGTGAAGGCTGCAAGTTTCCATCTGAAGGGATGGTTATCCCCAGAGATTTATCTTCAGATCTCTTTTATTTGTCTCCGCTGCATAGTAAAACTTGGGTGGGCAGAATTCTCCCCATTCCAGGGATCCTGCACAGACTGTGGTAGGATTTTACAGGGCTGATATTCTGTTCCTTTTGAGAAGCCCATTTATGCCCAGTGTCTTTCCTCCCCACAGCATGTGTATACCAGTCTCTAAATCTTCCTCCCCCACCTTTGAAAATTTATGGCAGCTTTCAGCCAGGCTTGGCTTAAAGCCATTGACCCCTGTGGCCTGCGTTATTGACCAGAACACAGCATCTTCTGCCCACATAATATATGTCTCTTTATCTCCCTGGAAGGAAAGGAAATGACTCTTGGAATGGCCAGAAACACAATAAAAATGAGAGAGGCTTTCCCATTTTCAGTCAGTGGCATTTGGCTTTAGAAAGAGCCACACTGGGATTGGCATGTGCATCAAGCCATGATCTGAATTGTGCACTGAAGGGACACCCGTGGGAGCAGGCACGCTGTAGGTGAGAAGGTCCATCCCAAATGAATTCACGTTCTCACAACTTCTCACCTTGAGTGGAGATGAAATGAACGCCCTTATGTTAGCAGTGTTTTGGAGGTAAAGCTATGGACTCTTGATTTAGTAATGACAGAAAAGTACTTGCAGAAAACACAAGTGAGGTTTATCATCTCGTGCTTTGGGGTGAACCTTGAGGTCAGAGTCAGAAAAACTGGAGCTAGGACAAACATAAGCACTCATTTAATCCATCCCCCTCAAATGTGCCAATGAGGAAGTTGACACGTAACAAGAACACATAACTTATCCTAGGTCTTAGAACGAACAGGAGCTAAAATTCAGAGTAAACTCTAGGTTTATATATAAAGCACAATCAGACCTTAAAGGCTCAGTTGGCCTTATCTTCAAAAGTACTCCACAGCCAGGTGCCAGTGGCTCACACCCATAATCCTAGCCTTTCAGGAGGCTGAGATCTGAGGATCACAGTTCAAAGCCAGCCTGGGCAGAGAAGTCCCTGAAACTCTCTGTGTCCAGTAAACTATTCAGAAAAAGGCAGAAGTGGTATTGTGGCTCAAGTGTTAGAGTGCTAGCCTTGAGCACAAAGTAGCTCAGCAACAACACTCAGGCCTTGAGAACTCTACAACTGTTACTTCTAGCCAATATGTCATGTAGTAAGGCTCTATGCAATGATCACCTGTCTCACTGAGTATTATTACCCAAATCCCATACTCGAGGTATCAGATGACTCTTAAGTACCACATTCAGAGTAACAGCTGTGTGCAGCTTAGAAAACCCTAGAAAAGCAATACAGAGTGACTCTGAAAGCTTTTCAGGCTTAGACAAGCCTCCCATCCTCTGAGCCTTTCCTTTTTGAGTGGTGTAATGGGAGGGGGGGTCCTGGCAACCAGTGGTGTGAGATTGATGGCATGGGAAAGCATTCTGTCCATTGAAGCTTGGGTGGAGAAAAGAAATGTGCCACTGCAAAACGCCTACCAGAGTTGGAATATTTTTATCAGCGTATTTGGGAATTTCTGGAAAAGAGCTTTGGCAGAAGTCATGAACTATGAACAGAGCTTTATTCATTGGGGGGGGGGGGGGTAGGGGCAGATTATGTGCCACCTAGAGTTAGTTCTCAGGTGTAGAGAGGGCGAAATGAGCACGCAGGCATATAGTTCTTTTTGTAGAACATCAAAATGAGTTGACATGCTCAGTTCTGTTAACCAGAATCCAGAAACAAAATTACTTAAAGAAAGGTATGTAAAGCCGGGCGCTGGTGGCTCACGCCTGTAATCTTAGCTACTCAGGAGGCTGAGATCTGAGGATCCTGGTTCAAAGCCAGCCTGGGCAGGAAAGACTGAGACTCCTATCTCCAATAAACCACCAGAAAACTGGAAGTGGCACTGTGGCTCAAGTGGTAGAGCGCTCCCCTTGAGCTGAAGAGCTGAGGGACAGTGCCCAGGCCCAGAGTTCAAGCCCCACGACCCACCAAAAAAAAAAAAAAAAAAAAAAGAAAGGTATGTAATCACCTACGTCTTTATCTAGGTGTCTGCCATAAGTTGTGATACCAATGGAGAAAATGGTAAAGCTGGCGAAACTTGAGGCAGGAGTTTCCTTATAAAGTTTTCCATTTACTACCTTTATTCGTTGCCTGTTTTAACTTTTTTTTCCCCTTAAGGATTCTCAAGGAAACAAGTAGAAAATGCTTAAGTTTTAAGTAAATGTGGAGTGAAGACATTAAAATGAGAAGATTCTATCTCATAACCTTTTACTAGACATTTGGAAAATACAAACATCATTGAATGTTAACCATATAAACAACTCAGCCCAGCTTATAACACACCAAAGATCCATGGAAGAATTTCAGAACTATGGTTCTGAAGGGTTAACCATCAGTGGAAGGCATATTGCCTCGTCATCTTAAGATAAGGGAAAGAGAACCAAAGAGTTGTAGATGTGGGTAACCTTCATGACTTCCCTAACCACGAGCATTAAAAAAAATGAAACAGAGTGTAATTATTTCTGGGTCTATACTCAATTACTTTACATTTTTTAATAAGCCATACTCTATCACTATAAAATTTCTCTCAAAACCAAAAGTGTTAAAGTATTGAGAAACTAACAGAAACCTTAAAACTGTGCCGAAACAAATCACTTATTTGATAATAAAAACATGTATTTATTTGAAAGCATTTCTATTCTGTTTAGAATCTCTCAATCATTTTTATATATTTTTTCTTTTGGTTAAAAGCATTTTAAAGAGCTTAAGAATTCAACCTTTAAACTAGAGTTTCTACATCATGTTTTTTTTAAATATATATTTAGTAGACAATGGCAAAGCAACCTAAACATATACTAAACTAATATATAGATAGATATAATATATAGATTTTTTGCCAGTCTTGGGGTTTGAACTCAGGGCCTCGGCACAGTTTCTGAGCCTCTTTGTGCTCAAGGCTAGGGCTCTGACACGTGAGCCACAGCACCACTTCTGGCTTTTTCTGAATAGCTAGCCCAGGCTGGCTTCAAACCACGACCCTCAGACCTCAGACTCCTGAGTAGCTACGATTACATGCATGGGGCCTGGCTTTCTCTGCAAGATTATCTACTAACATTCTCAGGACACATACACTGTGTGCTATAGGAAATAAGATTCCACATACCATGCTATTTCATTTTGTAATCTGTACATATAAATACTCACTAGATGGTTAGTAATGTCATTTAAAATTGTCCTGGCCATCTCATTGATTTTTATTTTCAATAAACATATTGTGCTTTAGTAATAAAGCAATGAAATTTAAATATAGGTTTCTGATCACTGTTACCTAATTGTTTAAGTACCAGAAATCCAACATTTTACTTGTGAGATTCAGTCCAATCCATGTATCCTGAACAGAGCAGAAGAACACAGCTCCAGTGTTGAGACTGGCATAGGGATGTGGGTACATATGTTTAATTGTATGTATAATAGCAATTTTTGTTTATGGAGATGCAAATATAAAATATCTCTTGACTTAATTGTTGGTTAGAATGCATGGGTATTTTTCAAAGTGGACATTGATTAGCTGTAATTTAAAAGGTCCTTAGAAAATATACTTTAGGGTTCATTATAGACCGGTCATTTTCAATAGCTTAGTTCAGAGCCATTAAGTTTTGGTTGTTTTCTGTTCCAGTCCTTGGGCTTGAACTCAGGGCCTATGCACTGTCCCTGAGCTTTTGTGTTCAAAGCTAATGCTCTGCCACTTAAGCCACAGCTCTGCTTCTGGCTTTTTGGCGATTAATTGGTGCAAAGAGTCTCATAGACTTTCTTGACCAGGCTGGCAGATCTCAGCCTCCTAAGTAACTAAGATTACAGGCGTAGGCCACCATCACCTGATGATAACTCTGCTATGACATAAAATTTTAAAATACTGTAAAAATCTATCCCTAGGTCAAACTGGAAGCTGAGTTCCCACAAAATTGATTGGCCCTGGTGTGTGTCACCAGCAAATATGGGTTGAGAAACAGGGGAACAAACCATAAAAGCTTTATTTCACAACTTTCAAAAATCCCCGTTAGGATATATCACAATCATACCTTCTGTGGGAAGACCTGCAGAAGAAAATCCATTCTGACATGTTAACAGTAAGGAAAAGCCAAAGTTCTCAGAAAGAATTGGTCTGTTTTCATCTTGTAAATATCGTGAGTGGACTGATCCAAGGCCCTTTCTCCAATTGCTCTTACATAGCTCAAACCAAATGTGTGGTCCATATGCAACAAATTGTTTAAGTCAATGTGAGATGTTTGCAAACCTAATTCTTGACTCAATTTTATGTTCCTACCATGTTTTCCTTTCTTTTATTTGTCTCTTGCTTTAAAAAAAATCCTGAAGTAATAAATATGCGTGGGAACAAATAAATGGGAAGAGAAGAACTCAGGGGGGTAAGCAGCAGCCTCTGAGCTCCACCCTGCTCCCCAGATTCAACTTCTTTCAACTGTTTGCTTTTTGGTTCTTTTAGAAGTTACCTCCATAAATCTAGATAAGAGGCTTAACCTCTCTTTCTCCATCTATCAACTCGAGATAATATCTCTAGACACCTTAATATGAGAAGGGGAAGATTTAAGTTATTTATTCTAAACTTCTTCCTCTTCCAAGTGTTTTATATTTATATTATTTTTAGTTCTTCTACAACTCTCCCCTTTGCACCTTCAAATAATATATAAACCTTTTCATCAAAAGCTCCTTGAACTCTCAGCTTTTCAGTCGTGTCTACAATTATGAGCCGCCTCAGTTGAAAAAGTGAAAACAACTAAACACACAAAGGCAACACCAAGAGGGCAAAAAAGCCTCAATAGATACAAAGCTAAACAGATCAAGAATCTTAGCAAATACAAAGGACAGTAACCTAGGCTGGGTAGGACCCAGACATCCTGGAAGCTCTTGGTTTTATTAGGTATCACCTCATTTACAGTTAACTTCACATTTTAGCTTAAAAGGATATTTGCACAATGGGTTGCAGACATCCATCCTGTACAAGCAAACTCCTTTCAAAACATTCTTTGGTTGCTTGAACCTTCAGGCTTCAGTTTTTTTCTAAAGTTTTTAGGGCATTTGTTGTAAATAGCTTGTTCTCATACAGAGCTCTTTCTCCTCCTCGTGTTCTCTTGCCTCCCCCTGCAGTTTGCTCTGAGGGTTGGATGAATATGTTGAATGAAGTTCTGTCGGTGGTGCTGGGTGTAGAATCTGCACTTACACTGTAGTGCTGGGTGTATAAGGAATACTTCACCATGGCTTGATTTGGTGGCCCTCACATGCCCATGAGTGTCTTATACTGGAACATATCAGACACCAGGGGACCTCAGAGTACTCACAAACATGGCAACAGTAGCAGAGGTGGACATAGCACCCCACACCATTCAGTACCAGCCTATAGGGAGCATGAGCCAGATCAATCCAGGGCCTGCCCAAGGACTGTTAATTAGTCCAAAATCGACCTTGCTCAGTGAGTTGGCACCGAGGGCCAGGCACAGGGCTGGGGTGGTGACTGGATAGGAGTGGGGGCAGCTGGCAGTTTATTCTTCTAATTTTTAAAAACAGAATGACCAAGTTTATATTTTTGTCTCTTCAGGGCTGGATTGGCTGGCTGACTTGCTTGCTCTCTTCTTTTCTTTCTTTTTTTCCATTTGGTTTCCTTCAGATCCCTGAGGCATCCTTGAGTCCACTGGGGAGAACTAAACTGTTCAGCTGTAGGGAACTTGTGCCCACTAGAGAGCTCCTTAAGTTTTAGTGTGTCAGTTGTGCTAGAACACTCCCATCCTCAACTACACACCACAAACATGCACAAACACTAAAACACACATGCACAAGCCAGGCACTGGTGGCTTACATCTGTAGTCCTAGCTACTCAGGAGGCTGAGATCTGAGAGTAGTTGAATCCAAGTCAGGGCCAGAAGTGGTGCTGTGGCTCAAGTGGGAGAGCACTAGCCTTGGAAAGAAAAAAGAATCTCAGAGACAGTGCCCAGATGCTGAGTTTAATCCAAGATTGACACACACAAAATAAACAAAATAAAAACCACATACACACACACACACACACACACACACACAGATTTCCCACGCAGTAACTACTCAGGATAGGAGCTGAGAGATCTATTGCTACAAGTAACCCAAGTGATGAAAATGCATCTGAACTTTGGCCCAGCATGAAAAAGACTTTTCACCGCCACCCTGTCCACCTCATGAAACAAAATAACAATGGCGTGATTATGACATTATATATTAATACATTAATAAATATCATTAATTATATATTCATATAATGCATCATTGTTATGTATTATCAAATATATAGTTAATGATTATATAATTAATTATACAATTGTATAAAATTTATTCATAGACCATTAATATATTAATATGCACTTCTACTCTATATGAATGCATTTTGTAAGTAATATATTCATAATACATGTTAATAATATATCTATTATTGTTATCATTAGCATCATCATTATTATAGAAGGGGGACAGGAAATGAGCCCCACTAGGAAAACAAAATTCCACATCATCTGCATAACCAAGTCTCAACTACAGCTCTCACCAGCCCTCTTACCTGTACTCCAAATCTTCACGTTACTCACCTCCTTCCCCATCTTGCCTTCTTTAAGAGAAGAAAGAAGAGGACACAGTGGATGGGCATTGGGTCCTTCCTCCCTGCAGGGCCTCTTAGGTTAATTTACTACTCTCCAGGGGCCCTGGACAGGAGAAAGGGAAAGCGCCACATCTTTGCAAACCTTCTAGGAAGGCCAGGACATTTCCCCTGGAAAGCTCTTCTGAATGGTGCTCCAGGGCTGCATGAGAGTGGAACCCCCCAAAGGAGATGACCACTTAAATTAGGCAGGATATGCTGGAAGCTTGTTCCTTTGGCCTCTGTTGAGCATACTTGGGGCAGGGATGAATTGCCTGCATGGGGCATATCTGTGTGTGTGTGTGTGTGTGTGTGTGTGTGTGTGTATACATATAAGTGTGTGTGTTTGTATATGTGTGTGTGTAATGTGCATGCCATGCACAGGGCCAGGGTTGCAGGCTCTCGGAGCCATGGGAGAGGGGGAAGGGAAACAAGTATGTGTATATATTTTCTCAGATTCCAAAGATCTTAAAAAGTCAAAATGACAGGCGTCAGTGATTCCTAGCTACTCAGGAGACTGAAATCAGAGGATCATGGTTTAAAACCAGACCAGGCAAGAAAGTCCATTTAACTCTTACCTCCAGTTAAACACATACATGCACATGTATGTGTGCATGCACACGCATACACACACACACACACACACACACACACACACACACACACACACACACACAGAAGTGGAGCTGTGGCTCAAATGGTAGAGTGCTAACCTTCAGCAAAAAAGCTCTGAGATAGCACCCAATCCCTGAGTTCAATCCCTGAGTTCCAGGACTGCCACCAAAAAAAAAAAAAATCTTAACACTAGCCAGACACCAGTGGTTCATACCTGTAATCCTAGATATTCTACTTAGGAGGCTGAGGTAAGGATTATGGTTCAAAACCAACCCTAGGCAGGAAAGATCATAAGACCCTTACACCAAAAGCCAGAAGTGGAACTGTGACTCAATGGTAGAGTGTTTACCTAGGTAAAAAGCTAGGGACAGCACCCAGGCCATAAGTTCAAGTCTCAGAAGCAGCGTGCGCACACACACACACACACACACACACACACACACACACACACACACACACACACACACACACACACACACACACACACACACACACACACAAAGAAAAGTCTAAACACTGTGAAAAGACTTGAGACCTAAATAGCACCAGAACTGAAACCAGAATTTTTAAGTTTTAGCCCTTCTTCAGCAGAGTAAATGAGTAAATTCTCATGACCTAAGTGAGTCATGCAATAAAACGGAAACAATCATAACATTAAATATTGTTATGTCATATGCAATATATGATTTCAATACATATTTCTACTTTCTTGAGATCTATAGGCCCCTCATAAGCAAACCATGGAATTATTCATTCAGGCTCGTAATATGGCTACAAGGTAAATTTCATTCTAATATTGTAGAAGGTCTACATAATATAAAATTGTCATTAGGCATAATTTATCCACTGTGATACAGCAGTGAGTTAATGTCAGTTAAAACATGTGCCAGGATTCAAGACACCCCTTCTTATGCTTCCATCTGTACACAACACCTTATGATCTAAGAAAAGAAATAATGAGCACTCCAGGATAAAATCTCTTTTTTTTTCTGTTGGTAGTACTCAAATCTTTGCACTTTGCTAGGCAGGCAGTCAACCTCTTGAGCCATGTTGCCATACTGTTTGGCCTCATTGGTTTATTCAGTAGAGTCACATTTGTTTTGCTTTGGCCTTCCAAGACCTCAGGTGACCAGTACATGCTTCCATATCTAGATTTTCATTAGCTGTGAGAATGGGGCCATATGTGTATTTTGCCCCCAGTGGCTTCAAACTGAGGTCCTCCCAATGTCAGGGCCCAATTAACTCAGATTACAGACATGAGCAGCAGAATAAAGTCATTTTACTGATAGCTTTGACTGTTCAAATTATTTCCTTTTCTCCTATGGTTTGATAATATTTTTCAGAATTTCACTGAATGAATGTATCCTAGTATACCAGAATAAATCCCCATGCTCTTATGTTTCATTTGGCCATAATTACTATGGTATGTGAATATAGAAGCAATTTTGCTCGTTGACCATAATAGATGATATGTTGAATGAAAGTTTAATTAACAAAATGGGTTCACTTTCAATATAAGGAACAAAGCTAAATCTCAAAACTAAAACATAAAAAAATAACCAGCTTAATCTGTAACATGAAATATCGAGCCTCTTGTTATTGTATTTTTGTTGTTGTTGCTATTCAGAGAAAACCTTGCTATTAAACTGTAATCATTTATAGAGAGTTTTTAGAGGATGTAATTATTCTGCTTGCTACTATTTCTGTTTGAGGTAAGTGATTAACCACCCTTGTTGGTCTGAGATTGAGGGGTTTCCTGGGATGTGGGACTTTTTGTGATAAGTTTGGGGCAATATTGGGCAAACCAAAAGGGCTGGTCACCCTAATTTGAAGGTAACAAAGAATAGTTCTTTTGCTTTGTGTTAAGTACATATCTTGTATACTGTTATTGTCAAAAAGGAAACCATTTTTCAATTAAGAATCACAATTGTTAATTCTAATTGCTGCCTATGACCTCAAAATGATAGCTTTAGAGACTTCAGTTGGACACCCAAAGGATCAAGACCACTGCCTCTCTACACATTCTTAATTACCTTACCTGGTTAAGAGAATATCTTTTGTCTATTACTGTGGGTTTTAACTATTGTGGCTCTTATTTTTCTTCAACTGTAGAATGCTTTTTTGTTTTCTAAGGTTTTGCATCCTACTCATGTGTGTGTGGAGGAGGGAGTGAGTCCTGGGACTTGAACTCCTGGCCTGGGTGCTATCCCTGAACATTTGTGCTCAAGGCTAGAATTCTACCATGTGAGCCACAGCTCCACTTCCAGTTTGGGGGGTAGTTAACTGGAGAAAAGAGTCTCATGGACTTTCCTGCCTGGACTGGCTTCAAACTGCAAACTCATAGATAGGATTACAGGCAAGAGTAACTGGCATCAATCTGCATCCTACCCTTTTAAGAAAATTTCTGTATTCAACATGATTATTTAAGGCCTTTTATTTTTTGAAAGGTATCAACCATTCATGTCACACAAGTTTGGTGATTTCTGCTAGAAGGATCTTAAATCAAAGGACTGAACACTGGGGAATTAAGGCTTCAATGAACAGACTTTAGGGGATATTGCATTTCTAAACCACAACAGCAAGTGTGCAATAACTATAAATAGTATTATTATTGCTGTTGCTGCTAATGAAGATGGTATAGTTCACAAGTTTGTTAAGTTAGAATATCTCATTCTTTCAAGACTTGGACTTGCCCTCCTCTGTGCTGTCAGAAAGTTCTTCAAGAGCTCAAATCTATCTGCCTGTCATTGCTACCTCCCTTTTAAATAATTACTCATTCAAGCATTTTTGATCACTCACTACATGCCAAGTGCTATGCTAAGTCTTGGAGAAACAGAGACACAGCACTACTCTCAAGTTGCTACCACCCAGCATAGGGATAGATAATGAGCACACTTGCTTTGAGGGCACTCTGACTCAGAGACAGAAGGAAAAAAGAAAGAGCAGAAGCATCTTGGAGTTCATTTTGCTTAGCATCATCTTACATCATAGGCACATAGCTATTGAGCTATTCTGCTCATCTGCTAGGACTATCTTAGACACACTCTCATTATTACATACCTGTGAGGGAAACCATGGGATCTGTGTTTCTTTGGGTCTGGCTTACTTCACTTAATACGATTTTTTTCCCAAGTCTTTCCATTTCCTAACAAATGGGGCGATGCCATTCTTTCTGGAATGGAAGCATTGAACTCCATTGTGTATATATACCACATTTTCTTGATCCATTCATCTACTGAGGGGCATCTGGCTTGGTTCCATATCTTAGCTATGGTAAATAATGCTGCAATAAACATAGTTGCGCTGGTAGCTTTAGTATGGTCTTGTTTGTGGTCATTGGGTAAAATGCCCAGAAGTGGGATTGCTGGGTCATAGGAGAGCTCTATGTGGAGTCTTTTGAAGAACCTCCACACTGCTTTCCAGAGATTCTTTTTTCCTTTGTGGTTTCTCTCCCCCTTCCATCCCCTCCCCCATGGTTTATCCCCTGTTGTCATTGTATTTGATTTTGGTACCCTGGGTATTGTATATAGGTTTATCTGAATTAGGGAAGGGAAGGGGAATAACAAAATGGTGAAACAGAGGATAAATGGTGAACCAATGCAACAGTGATACTCACAGGACAGTATGTTGGAAATGAACTGTACAACTTGAGGGGGGTGGATTGGGAGGAAGGGGAAATAGGAGAAAATGAGAGGGGGGTAACAAGTTCAACAAGAAATGTACTCATTCCCTTATATATGTAGCTGTAACCCCTCTGTACATCACCTTGACAATAAAATTAAATTTAAAATAAATAAATTTTGAAAAGAAACGAGCACAGGCAGAGCTTCCACTTTCAACTGCCCCTTATCTAGCTGGGCACTTATCTAGGGGGGACTTGAAACTGAGGATAAACAAAGCAGTCTTTGATTTTACAAAGGCATTCTAAGTCTTTAGCAACCCCACAAAGCATTTCACCACTGGTAACATATGAATCATAGCAATGCCTGCCTTGTAAAAGTGCTCTGAGGGATCAATGAAATTAGTATAAAGTGCTCAGCACTCTGCTCAACTAATTCTAATGGTTATAATTATTATAAATTCCTGTTCTCACTGTGGTCTGAGGACAAGAACACAAAGTACAAAACGCACTGGGCTTGACAGGCGAAGATGAAAAGGAATGCAAGAGAGAAGCTCAGGGTGGCCAAGGGACTTTCTTCCCACCTCTCAGCTCTGAAGAAATCCCACTGGGACTTGAACTCAGGTCTTCCTGGCTTCAAAGCCCATACTTCATATCCTTTGCCTTGTCCAGAAATCTCTCCCTCTAGCTCTGGGTTCAGTTAGCCATTTCAGAAATCCCTCTGGCTCCTTAAAACAATCCTCTTTCAACTAACAAGGTGATGCTAGCTTCGGCCCCACTGTGGGCCTTCACTTTTTATACTTCAGAAGGCGTCTGGAGTCTGGAAAGAACTAGAACCTGCTTCCTCACGGTGAGAGGCAAATCTAGCCATGCATCCAGAAGGTCTTCCAACCAAATCTCAAGTTCCCAGTATAACCACCCCCGCGGAGTCTCCAAGACAAAGGCCCGCCCGGCTTCTGAGGGCACTGGCTCAGAGCCAGTTCCAGGAGCGAGCAGGGGGCCCCACCGGGAGCCACTGCTGTGGCCAAACAATAGTCTGTTGCCCCCAGCCAGGTGCAGCAGCCCCTTCCCAGCGTGCCGTGGCAGGCTCTTTGTGAGTTCCAGGAGCACTGAGCCAGAGGGAGGGGCTTTGGTGTGGTTTGATCCCCACCAAGCCCCCTGCACTGTGCTTTCCGCAGATCTTCTTCCCGTCCCATTCACACCCCCATTGGATTTCATTTGGACCCGAAAAACTCACGGGGCGGAGCGGGGGGGGGGGGGGGGGAGGGTGGGGAGGGGGTTAACTGAAAGAACCGAGTTCGGTGGGCTCTCCCCCCTCCGAGCCATAAATCACAGGGCTGCCACTGAGGGAAATGGGAGATTGAATGTACCCCCAGATGAGGGGGAAGAAAGGGGCAGGGGAAGGGCGGGGATTTTCGTACCTGCTTAGGTTCCTATCGTGAAAATCTACGGTGGCACTGAGATGTATTTCCTGAGGACCTAATGCCAGCACTGAGCTCAGATACGCACTCGGATAGGCTGCCTAAGGGACTTTCTAGGCGAGGTCCAAAGCAGAGGCTGAAGGCTGGAGGCTGGAGGGGTTGATGGACACCATCTGCTGAGGTCCTTTCTGATGCTCTGCTGGGTCCAACCGGCCGACTTAAGGATGGAATCCCAGGACTGAGAACCCAGCCCTGCCGTCTTTCTTCTTCTAAATCCCATGAACTCTGTCCCAAGGAATCGTAGGCCTCTAATTACTCTGAAAAGAGGCCTAGGAGACCGCATTTCCCTCTGCCACCCTAGGCTCTGAGATCCTTCCTCTCAGTCCTGCACGGGGGAGGGGGTGGAGAGGAATCTACCCCAGGCATAGTTTGGTCTCTGATTGTCCAGTCTTTTTTTTATATATATAAAATAAGACACATGTAATCTTTAGGATTTTATTACAAATAAACTATCACAGCAGTCGGCTTTCTCCAGCATCTTCTGCTTTCTTTTCTGTAACCAGGCAGTCCGTGAAAGACGAATCCTGATACAATAGGCTCAGACGACAGGTGACTTCAATTTTCTGCTTGATCCAGTCTGAAGCTGCCTGTCTATTTTTCAGCACTATCTGCATACACAGCACTACCCTCCCTAAAGTATGCAGAGTTGCGCAATAGACTCATGGTGAGCTGGGAAGGTCTGGCCACGGATTGGCTGACATTTGCAAAGATTTGAAGTGAACGTTTCTGCTCTGGACAACAGGGCAGTTAGCTTGGGACCCTAGGATCTTTGCAAGAGCCCCCATACCATCACAGCCCTAGCAGCTCCAGACAAGATTTTCCTGGAAAATCTGAGTGCTGAGTGAAAAGCAACGCGCGTAACTCCAGCGGAGAGAAAAGGAGGCAGAAAATGGTGAAGTGAAACAAAGGGGCAGGAAGAAAAAGCCGAGAAACAAAAGTGTTCCTCTGCTGCTGGGTGAAAGGAGCCACGTCCCAGATTCAGTCCTCTCTCGCCATCTAGCGACTGTGATGCGTAGCTGCAGCCAGGCGACTGCGGTGATCTGGGGCCCTGGGAAATGCCGGTCACATCCCTGCCTCCTGGACTGAAAAGGAGACAGACTCAGCACAAAGCGTAATCTGAGCCAAACCACCACCCAGACCCTCTTCCGTGGAAGAGTTTGTTTTGATTCGAAATACTGTGCAATTAAAGAACAGATGTGTGTCTTGCTCAAGCTGCAGGCTAACAGGATGTTTGAGCTTGGAAATTCCCCAGCCCCTAGCAATTTCTTTAAAAGGATTCACGTGTGTAGTGTGGCTCATGATTAAAATCTCAGTCAGGAAAAGCTCATTCTTCATTAATAAAGATCATTGGTTACTTCCGTTTGCTGACTCTACCCAGACACCAAAGGTTCTTTAAGTTTCCAAAAGGGATGAGCAGAGAGGATGTCACATGAGTTTGCTGGCCAGAATCTACTTGGAGGAGGGGGACCCCCAGTGTTAGCTCCCCCCCCCATTAACTTTCCTATGAAAAAAATGTATAATTTTAATCTGCTTTTTTTTTCCCCTCAAGTCTTTTCTCTGGTTCTCCAATATGAACTATTTAGAAGTGGAGGTGTGGCTTAAGTGGTAAGTGCCAGCCTTCAGGGAAAAGAGCCAAGCAAATGCCGGAGGCACTAAATTCAAGATCCAGTACTGACGCACATGCACGCTTGCACGCACACACGCGCGCGCACACACACACACACACACATACACACATCAAGAAATATTTGAGGTTTCCAATGATCAAATCTAGCTTTCACTGGTTAATATTGTGAAATGTACAGCTTTCCAGTAGCAAAGCTAGGACATTGGGAATAAAACATATGCATAATGTTACACACACACACACACACACACACACACACACACACACACACACACACATATTTATATGGACAATTGTGCTTTCAGTGCAAAAAAAAAGTCATGTATATTTTATTTTACCATATCAAAAAATCAAGTAAATACAGCCTCTCAAAATTCCATTTTTTATTGTAAGGGTGATATACAGAGGAGTTACTCAGGTAATGAGTACATTTTTTTTTTTGAATAATGTCACATCTTCCCTCATTTTCTCCCAGTTTTTTCCCTCCCATTTCCCTCTCCTCCACAAGTTGTATAGTTCATTTTCTAGTGGGTATCACTGATGAATTAGTTCACCTTTTCTCCCACTGAAAATTCCATTTCTATGAAGAAAATTTACACATGTACAGAAGAGTATGATCTCTTTAATTCCTCTACATTCTTTTTTGGTCACTGTAAATGTATGTATTCTTGATCTAGGTGTGGCCAGTGTTTTCATCTGTCAGCAGAGAAGGCTGATAGTTTGTTCTGCAGCACATCTGCACAGGACTGTGGGTTCACTGGCCATTTGGGAGACATGGGGGGATGGTGCATGTGTTTCTGCATGAGCGAAATTGTGCTTTATTTTGGTGCTAGAGACTGCCAGCCTAGGATTGCTATAGAAATTTCCCATTGGATGCACTGTCTAGCTCGAGGGCTGAAGACCCTGTGGAACAGGCACCATGCTGAAGCAGGCTCAGGCTGTATTGCACTCATAGCCCTGATCCTTTGCCTTCAAAGTCAAAATGAACTAAAAGAGAGCAATGAAAGGTCAATAAAAACCCCTCTTCTGGAGACAGGAGAATCGCAAGGTGCAAGGGAGCTGAATAGTTACTTTGAGAAAGTTATTACATTGAAATCTAGGAGCTTTCATCTTTTTTTCCCACTTATTTGCCAACCTAAATTACTTCCTGCAGGCAATGGGAAGTACTTATATTGGAAGTACTTACAGTGGATCCTCCGGGTTCTGGAGGAAAAGTAAGTGGACGAAGAACTCCTGTTTGGAGCATCCATGCCTGTGATAACTGATTGGATTCACAGTAGCATCTGATGTGGGATCTTGTATAGCCATCTTCCTAAGATTTCAGCTCCAAGCAGGTGCATGAAATGAGCAAAGTTGATTAAATTACCCCCCTGTCACTCTCCTCTGGGATGTTTCAAGATCACTGATAAGATCCAAGTTCCCAGGAAACGGGCACCCTCAGTAACATCTTGATTGGAAGATGGCCAGAAACATAGAGCCAACGAATGGGTGCAGCTCACAAACTCAGTGACTGAAATCTGACCAAGTCAACATTCGAAGCCACAAGGATGGACATCATAGAAAACGGGTAAACACTAATACAACTGCAGCAAGCAAGAGAAGTGGGATACTCCCCCAAGAAGGGGACAACCAGTATTTAAGGCTGGGGTTGATGCAGGTATCCTAATAGCTCTCACATCTCGTCTGGCTGAGAAGTGCCTAAATCCTGGTTATTATCTTTCTGTTTGCTCATTCCTCCTCAGATAGCTTGGCCATAATTACCATGAAGTAAGCACCTACATGTATTTTTCCAGTCCTTAGAGAAACTGCACAGCATCTATTACTCCTTCATAGGACCACCATGGCACAGGGAAATGGGCAAAAGGTCATTTCTCTTCCTCCATCACTCTTGTTGCCCTCATACCCTAGGAAGTGATCCCAGCCTCTGTTAATTTGTCTTCGTGGGAGGATGATTGGCAGACTGCATTCTGCACATGTGGCCCTGACAACAGTCCTCAGCCCACGCGTTCTTCTACAATATGGCCTTGTCACTCCTCCATGAATGTCGCTGGACTCGTGACTGCTTCAACGAAGGATGGAGGGGATGCTCAGGGACTTTAAGGGAGAGGAAGAAATGGAAAAGACTTGCTTCCCCATGGGAAGGGAGAGTCGAGAGCCAGGTGCGGAAGGTTCTGAGAGAGAGAACCATTGTTTCTTCAGCATGCTAGGGTACCCTACCTTATCTTTGGCAGGATGATGCACATTTAAGAAGCAACACCAATTCAATGAAGGTTTGTATGGAACAAGAGAATCACCACTACCTCTGTTATACAATGCATTAAAAGCAACATTAAAATATGAAACAAATACATGAAATGCAAGAAAATATTGTAGGTTCTTTGGCAATCTTCAATAAATGACAGTATTAAAGACTTTTAAAAGCTCTTCCACAGACCTATAGCCACCTAAATCTTCAATAAGGGAGCTAAAAAAAATAGAATGGAAGAAAGACAGACTCTTCAGTAAATCGTGCTGGCAAAAGTGGTTAAACACCTGTAGAAAGCGAAAGCTAGATCCTTATATATCACCCTGCACCAGAATCAACTCCAAATGGATCAAGGACTTCAAAGTCAGAGCAGACACCTTGAAAACATCACCAGAGGAAATAGGAGACACTCTAGGCCTCCTTGGCACAGGCCAAACAACAAATAAAACAAAGGTTGGACAAGTGGGATTGTATGAAACTGCAGAGCTTCTGCATGGCAAAGGACATAGCTAGAAAATCAATAGAAAGCTCTGGGATTGGGAGAAGATCTTCCACTAGTCATAGAACAGACAAGGGTCTCATATCTAAAATATACTTAGAACTCAAAAAATTAAATCCCCCAACAACAAATCCTCAAAGAAACAACCACTCCATCAATAAGTGGGCTAAAGACTTAAAGAGAGACTTCTCTGAAGAAGAAAGAAGGATGGCCAATAGACACATGAAGAAATGCTCAACTTATCTAGCCAAAAAAGAAATGCAAATCAAAACAACATTGAGTTCCTTCCACCTCACCCCAGTTAGAACAGCTATAATCAAAAAATCTAATAACAACAGATGCTGGAGGGGATGTGGACAGAAGGGAACCCTACTGCATTGTTGGTGGGAGTGTAAACTTGTCCAACCACTTTGGAAAGCAGTATGGAGGTTCCTCAAAAGCCTCCACATAGAGCTCCCCTATGACCCAGCAATCCTACTTTTGTGCATTTACCCAAATGATCACAAACAAGACCATACTAAAGCTACCAGCACAACTATGTTTATTGCAGCATTATTGACCTTAGCTAAGATATGGAACCAACCCAGATGCTCCTCAGGAGATGAATGGATCAAGAAAATGTGGTATATATACACAATGGAATTTTATGCCTCCACCAGGAAGAATGACACCACTCCATTTGTTAGGAAATGGAAAGACTTGGAAAAAAATCATTTTAAGTAAAGTAAGCCAGACCCAAAGAAACACAGGTCCCATGCTTTCCCTTATTTGCAATAACTAATATATGTCTAGGATAATCTTACCAGAAAGGCAGAAAAGGTAAAAAGCTATGTACATATGACCATATAAGATGATGCTAAGCAAAATGAACCCCAAGATAGGGACACAAGAGGTTTTATCTTTGTTGCTGTTGTTTTTAATGTACTTATAATGTATTGTGTGATTTTTTTTGTTTCTATTGTATGTTCTTCCCCCATGGTATAACCCCTGTTGTCACTGTATTTGATCCTGGTGCCCTGCATCTTTTATATACCTTTTTCTAATTTGGGGAGGGGAAGGGAAATAACAAAATGCTTAAACAAGGATAAGGTTAACCCATTGTAGCAATGAGATGTACAAGATACTATGTTGAATACAAACTTTACAATTTCAATGCGGGGAGGGAGGATAAGGGAGGGAGGGAGGGAAGGGATAAGAAGGAATGGATAACAATGCTTGATAGGAAATGTACTTATTACTTTACTCATGTAACTGTAACCTCTCTGTACAGTATCTTCACAATAAAAAACATTTTTTAAAAATCTCAACTTGGAGGTTAGACAAATGAAGAGAGGAAAGGGGAAAGAACAAAGTCATAAAATTTAATGCATATCTTACAAAATTAAGAAGAGGTAGGCTTGGGAAGGATGGGGGAGAATGCTGAAAGGGATGACATTGGTCAAGATGCATTGTCTGCTGGGTGCCAGTGGCTCACGCCTGTAATCCTAGCTACTCAGGAGGCTGAGATCTGAGGATTGTGGTTCAAAGCCAGCCCAGGCAGGAAAGTCTGTGAGACTCCTATCTCCAATAAACCACCAGAAAACCAGAAGTGGCGCTGTGGCTCAAGTGGTAGAGCGCTAGCCTTGAGCTGAAGAGCTGAGGGACAGCGCCCAGGCCCAGAGTTCAGGCCCCATGACCAAAAAAAAAAAAAAAGGTGTACTGTATTCATAAACTGCTTTGTTGAACGGCAACTTCTTTGTACAACTACTTAAATAATAAGACCAAAACCTCAAAGTTGTTTTGTGTGTGCTAGCAGGGCTGAGTTACCCCTTAAGGACTATACTAGGGCCCTCAAGATTTTTAGGGTCCCATCAAATGTTTTTATTACTTCTAAAACCAAAAGAATATATGAAGGTTGAATAAGATGCTCTAATATGCAACAGAAATATATTTGTCTTTAGAATAACACTCTTATAAAAATACACCCTTTCTTTTGGCAGCAATGAGGTTTGAGCTCATGTATTTATATTTGCTAAGCAGGTAGTCTACCACTGAGCTGTACCTCAAACTCCCTTTCTAAATGTTGTTTGTCTTTGGATAGGTCCTTGTTTCCTGCCAGGGTTTGCACTTGAAACGTAATCTGTTTGTTTTAGGCTTCCTGCCCTAGCTAGAACCATAGGTGCCAACCATCATGCCGTCAATTATTGGTTGAGATTCCAAAACCTTTTCTACCCAGGCTGGCTTCAAGCCTTGATCTTCCACCTTGATCTTCCACCTTGATCTCAGCCTCCATAGGTAGCTAGGATTACAGGTGTAAGCCACTGGTACCCAGTCATAAAAATGCAATTTTTAATAACAAAGATACTGAATTTAAAATTGTGAACTAAGAGTTAATATTCAATATTCAATCATGCAACTGAGTTGTCTCTGAAAAGAAACTCAGACATGTACAACTTCTTTACCTTAATATCCAGAGTTCACTGAAATCTAATGATGAATTCCAGAAGAGTACTTCCTGATTTGGAGTCTAGATGGCCCTGTTGCTCTAAAGTTGGCTGTGTGGTGTATGATTTGCAATGACTGCCGGATGCTCCTGGATGCCTCCTCTGGAGCAGGCAGGGGTTACTTTGTGGTACAGCTAGCATTCTGCATGCACAGCTGGACGGACGCCTGGGATTTTTCATGGCTGTCATTCTTTAAAACCTCAGTCCCCAAGGATAATCTATAGAAAATCAAACCTGTTCATTTTAAACTTCACTTAAATTATTGAGCATGAGGACATGAAAAATTTAAATGTTTAGGAAAATAAGTAGGATACATAAAAAGATCTTATTGAATTCCCTCAGATCAAGCAAGAATAGCAAAGGGCTGCTTGTTTAAAAACACCCTAGGAAGTTTCTGCAATTGGTAAAGAGAACGCTGGGCTCCTTTGAATATCATGGGCTCAAACACTTAGGGAAAAAAAATCTAGCAGAAAAGAATGCAATCCCTGAAGCTATTGTATACATAGAGACTGCTTATACAATTTTTGAGTGTAACAATAAATTATCTACTTTCAGAGTGATTAGCCTAGGCCTTCAAACTGTTCAAAGACTGCTCACGAAACAGAAACAGCTGGAACCATCTAATTGTATCTTCTTAAACTATCAGCTGACTTGTCAGCATTTGTGTATGCATATATATATATATATATATATATATATGTTAACAAATGAAGAGGTGTTTAAAAACTCATGATGCAATTCCTGAGACAGAAGAGTCATTTCTTCTGTTTCTGCTTTTAATTTGTATCTTAAATCTTCTTAAACGTATTATTCCCTCCTGACCATTTTGAAAAAATGATTTCCTCCTTTCATATGAAATTCAAATTCAGTATGAACAATGAACATGCTTTCTATAATGTGAAATGCCAGAAGGGCTAGGAGACTCTTATCTGTATACTAACAAAGACGGAAGCGGAAGAGACAGTGCTGGAGATGAAAAAGGACACATTGCTGAAGGATGGGCATTATTTGGGGGATAAAAAATAAGTCAACTTCTTGATCCATTCATCTACTGAAGGGCATCTGGGTTGTTCCATATCTTAGCTATGGTAAATAATGCTGCAATAAACATAGTCGTGCTGGTAGCTTTAGTATACACAATGGAATTCTATGCCTCCATCAGAAAGAATTACATTGCCCCATTTGTTAGGAAATGGATAGACTTGTAAAAAATTATATTAAGTGAAGTAAGCCAAGCCCAAAGAAACATAGGTCCCATGGTTTTCCTTATTTGCAATAACTAGTATATGTCTGAGTCAAGCAGAAATGGTCAGATAAGTTGATGTTAGTGGAATGAACCCCAAGATAAGTATTCAAATTTTTTTTGTTTTTTTTCCTTTCATGCAATTGTTTCTAACATATTTATAAGATGATTTCTATGTTGCTTTGTATGTCCCTCCCCCACAGCATAACCCATACTTTCACTGTATTTGATGTTGGTATAATTTGTTGAGGGGAAGGGAAAAAAACAAATCATTTAACTAGGGATATAGGTGGACCCATTGCAACAATGAGATGTACAAGTCGTTATGTTGAAAAACGAACTTAACAACTTTGGTGAGGGGTGGGGAAGGATTGGGTCGGGGGGAGGGGAGGAGTATGGGAAGGGATGGGAAGGGGAAACAAAGAGGAGGCAACAATGTTTGATAAGAAATGTACTCATTTTATGCGGGGCGCTGGTGGCTCACGCCTGTGATCCTAGCTACTCAGGAGGTTGAGATCTGAGGATCTTGGTTCAAAGCCAGCCCGGGCAGAAGAGACCGTGAGACTCCTATCTCCAATAAACCACCAGAAAACCGGAAGTGACGCTGTAGCTCAAGTGGTAGTGCACTGGCCTTGAGTTGAAGAGCTGAGGGACAGCGCCCAGGCCCAGAGTTCAAGCCCCACAGCCGACAAAAAAAAAAAAAAAAAGAAATGTACTCATTTGCCGGGCGCTGGTGGCTCACGCCTGTAATACTAGCTACTCAGGAGGCTGAGATCTGAGGATCGTGGTTCAAAGCCAGCCCGGGCAGGAAAGTCCGTGAAACTTTTTTTTTTTTTTGGCGGTTGTGGGGCTTGAACTCTGGGCCTGGGTGCTGTCCCTCAGCTCTTCAGCTCAAGGAAGTCCGTGAAACTTTTATCTCCAATAAACCACTAGAAAACCAGAAGTGACGCTGTAGCTCAAGCGGTAGAGCAGGCTCTCCTTGAGCTGAAGAGCTGAGGGACAGCGCTCAGGCCCAGAGCTCAACTGACAAAAAAAAAAAGCCCCACAACTGACAAAAAAAAAAAGGAAATGTGCTCATTATCTTGCCCATGTAATTGTAACTCCTCTGTATGGTATTCTCACAATAAAATAAATAAATAAATAAATAAATAATAAAAATAAAAAAAATAAGTTAACTAAATTTGATCAAAGTATGGTCAGAAGAGGGGCTTAAATGATTTTCCAATAATGATGAATATATGTTTATATGTGTGAATAGAAAATGGATTTTTTTCCTATTGAATTGTGACTTTGCACCATTATGCATGGCATTTTAAATTCAAAATTCTTATTGAAAATATTAAAAACATAAAAACCCTCATATTATTAAAGGACAGAGAAGACCAGAGTAAATAGTGACAAGTGCATTGCTTGGAAGCAGGTTGATAGTTAGCTTGGTGCTACCAAATCATAAATATGAATAAACAGTCCCTGATAGGAATTAACACCACTTTAAGTTTGTCACCTCTATGGACTCACTTGACCCTCACTGTGACCCTATAAGGCCCCGTATCTTATTATCTTTTTTGACACATGAGGTAAGTGAGGCACTGAGAAGTTACATAATTTTCCATGTGTCCAAGATGAGCAGAAGAGATCTAGTTTAATTTGATGTCAGACTCTGATCTCACTATTACAGGATTATGCCATTCAGATACAATTTCCAAGATGTTGCCGATTCTGAATGCTTCATCCCCATCCCCTTCGCACTTTCCATTCTAGTAGGACCTGCAGTCCCTTACTGCCTGAGGACTCTGGTCCTAGATACTGATCTACAGACAGACTAGTAGGAGGTAGTGGAGAACAGAAAACCACCCCTGCCCAGCCCTCCCAACCAAAAACCTCTGGAAATGGTATATAGCTGTGGAGGCAACCACAAACGTTATACAGCCACCCAAAGATGGGCTTTCACTGCCTCTCAGATGCTTGCGTTCCTTCCTTTCCTTCCTTTCCTTCCTTTTCATTCCTTTCCTTCCTTTCCTTCCTTCCTGCCTTCCTTCCTGCCTGCCTTCCTTTCTTTTGCACTGGTTCTGGGGCTTGAATTTGGGCCTGGCTCTGTCCCTGAGTTTTATCCATCTGTTCAAGGCTAGTACACTACCATTTGAACCACAGCTCTATTTCTGCCTTTTGGGGTGGTTAATTGGAAATAAGAGTCTCACAAACTTTCTAGCCCAAGCTGGCTTTGAACCACAATGCTCAGATCTCAGCCTCATGAGTAGTTAGAATTACACATGTGAGCCATGGACACCCACCTTCTCAGATGTTTTGATTATTAATGTCTCATCTTACTTCATCTTCCTATAGCAATATTTGCTGAGATCTCTTCCCAAATAAAAGGCTTGCACTAGAAATTCTCGCTTTAGATCTCTGAACCCTTCACCTCTTCTGTGGGACTAGCAAAAGGCTATAACCATCATTACAGTGAATACAACTTGTAACTACACTCCCACCTGCTAGACAAAACTGATAACTCTGTTTTTGTTGTTGTTTTACTTCTTTCTTTATTTTTTAGTATATTTTTATTGTAAAGATACTGTACAGAGAGGTTACAGTTGCATGAGTAAAGTAATGAGTACATTTCCTATCAAGCATTGTTACCTCCTCCATTGTTTTTCCCCTACCATCCCTTCCCTCCCCACATCCCCAACGCCTCCTTCCGAAGCTGTAAAGTTCATTTTCAACATAGTGTTTTGTACATCTCATTGTTACAATGGGTCAACCTGCATCCTTATTTCAGCATTTTGTTATTTCCCTTCCCCTCCCCAAATTAGAAAAATGTATATACAAGATGCAAGGCACCGGAATCAAATACAGTGAAAACAGGGGCTATACCATGGGGGAAGAACATACAAAAGGAAAAAAATCACACAATACATTATAAATAGATTAAAAACAACAGCAAGAAAGATAAAACCTCTTGTGTCCCCGTCTTGGGGTTCATTTCACTTAGCATCATCTTATATGGTCATATGTATATAGCTTTTGACCTTTTCTGCTTGTCCCTAGGTATATACTGGTTATTGCAAATAAGGGAAACCATGGGACCTATGTTTCTTTAGGCCTGGCTTACTTCACTTAATATAATTTTTTCCAAGTCTTTCCATTTCCTAACAAATGGGGTGGTGTCATTCTTTCTGATGGAGGCATAGAATTCCATTATATATATATAATATATAACATATAATATGTATTATTTAATACATATTTAATACATATATATGTATCACATTTTCTTGATCCATTCATCTACTGAGGGGCATCTGGGTTGGTTCCATATCTTAGCTATTGTGAATAATGCTTTGATAAACATAGTTGTGCTGGTAGCTTTAGTATGGCCTTGTTTGTGATCATTTAGGTAAATGCCTAAAAGTGGGGTTGCTAGGTCATAGGGGAGCTCTATGTAGAGTCTTTTGAGGAACTTTTCCAAAGTGGTTGAACAAGTTTGTACTCCTACCAACAATGTGGCCTTTTGGCCCACTTCTTTATTTTTTTAATCTACCTTCATATATTTCATGTTGCTCATTTCCCTAATTTAATCTTTTTATTAATTTATGTGTGTTGTACATTTGACTTGGATATTTCTGTTCCTCTTTTTTGCTCCCTTCATTGTTCTTTTTCTCTCTTCCTTTGTTTTGCAGTCATTATATATGAGTCATGATACCCACTTTTCAATATTCAACCTAAAACCATGTCTTCTCTTTCTCTCACTTAATACCTTCCACCATCAACAATTGCCTTTTGTCTACAAACATAGTAGTTCTCTCAATTATATTTTCTTTTACCTCTCTTTTGTCACCACAATCCTTCTCTATTACTTGCACATTTAGTAGGTGATCACGTTGCTAAATACTTCTTGCTTATTATTCTGTTTATTCCTTCTTTATTCTCTTCGGCTTTTCTCCCTCAATACATCATTAACTAGACATTTTCTATTTGTCACATTCCACTCTCTCATTTCCCCTGTTACTAACCATAGATGCCACCCCTTCTAGCCTCATAACAGCATCAACTTTGTAGTAATCATTACTGTTATCCTCCTCATCCCCACCCAATTGCCACCCTTATTATCTAAGGTCTTTCTTTTTCATAAAGTAGCATTTTTGCATCTATAATCCTCCCAAAAATACTTCCCAGGAGCTGTGGTTGAGATTGGCCATTACCAGGGACTATTTAATCTCAGTGTGGATGTAGATCATGTGTGGTTGCCTCCACAGCTAAGGTTCTTCCCCCTGTGTAGAATAGAAGACTTGATCCAGAACATGATTATTAAGCCATACTCTTCCTCTTAGGAAATCAATAAGAAAATTAATCACAATCCTGTCACTGCCCAGTTGTAGCTAAACATGGAAAAATCTGCAACTAAAAGTAATAGGAAATTAAACCCCCAATCAAAAACCTGTGCACAGATGCATAAATGTAAATTTAGATATATTAGTAAAACAAAAACATAAGAACATATGTCTTTTCCAATGGTCAACAATTCCACAATAAAGGAATCAAATGAGTAATGTACGTGAAATTTCAAACAACTCAAATATCAATGACAAGAATGATCAATGACATTAAAAAGGGGATGTATAATCATCTGATATATAATCACCTGCTTGAAATCAGAGAAAATACAATAGACAACCAACTGAACTCAAAGAGAATGTCAACAGACAGATGAATGAAATAAGGAAGACAATACAAGATACAAAGGAAGAATTCAATAAACATACAGAAATTCTGAAATAACATCAAGTGAAATTTTGGAAATAAAAAACTCAGCAACTCAAATAAAAAGCCCAATTAAATGTACCAAGTTGAAAATAGAGTATCAATGATTGAAGATAAACCAGACAAAGACAAATACCATGGGGAGATTCTAAGGCAATGTGGATGAAACAGGTGAGATCTCTGGAATACCATCAAAAGACCAAACCTACAAATCATAGAAACAGAGGAAGAAGGAGAAGAAGGAGGAAGGAGAGGAAGAGAAGGAAGAAGAGGAGGAAGAGGAAGAAGCCTAACTTCAAAAAAAAAAAAAAAAAGAGGGTCATCAGACATGGAGCATATAGAACACCAAACAGGCAACATAAATAGATACGTTTAGTTAAACATAGATATGTTTAGTTAAAACACTAAATAAATAAAACAAAACGTGAATATGGAAAGCTGCAAAATGGAAGCAAGAAGTTCCACAGTCAAATATCTTTGAATAACAGCAGGTCTCTCAACACAAACTCCAAATGCAAGGATTGAATGAAAGGATATATCTCTGCCTTAAAAGATAATTGTCACTTGGGGGGTGGGAGGGAGGTGTTGGGGAGGTGGGGAGGGTAGGGATGATAGGGGAAAAACAAAGGAGGAGGTAACAATGCTCGATAGGAAATGTACTCATTACCTTATTCATGTAATTGTAACCCCTCTGTACACTAATTTCACAATAAAAACATAAAAAGATAATTGTCAGATTATCAATCTAGATAAAGGTATCCAACAAAACTATTCTTCATAATTGAACAAAAGCTAAGGAAATTCATAACCACCTAAAGCAGCACTAAACCAGTTAATCCCTGCCTACCAAGCATTAATACTGAATTACTGCCAAGCTCAGTTATTGAGTTACATGAAGCCCCATTACTGCCAAAAAAGAAAAGGGAAATAATGAAAGAAAGAAAGAAAGAAAGAAAGAAAGAAAGAAAGAAAGAAAGAAAGAAAGAAAGAAAGAAAGAAAGAAAGAAAGAAAGAAAGAAAGAAAGAAAGAGGGAGGGAGGGAGGGAGGGAAGGAGGAGGGAAGGAAGGAGGGAGGGAAGGAAGGAAGGAAGGAAGGAAGGAAGGAAGGAAGGAAGGAAGGAAGGAAGGAAGGAAGGAAGGATGGATGTCAGAGAGAGCCAGGCATGGTGGTTCACACTTGTAATCTCAGCTACTTGGGAGGTGGGGATGTGAAGGATTATGGTTCAAAATCAAAAATTTTATGTTATTGAGATCCTCATCTCAACAAACAAGACAGTGGAAGACATTAGTAGAAGCAAAAACTGCAAGACACTATCTGAAAAATAACCTAAATCCAAAAGGGCTGTGGTATGGCTCAGATGGTGGAAGACTCAAGTATGTGAGTTCCAACCCCAGTATGTCAAAAAAAAAAAAAAGGTGTTTTTTTAAGCCAGAGAACTAGAGAGAAGCATTCCAGACAAAGGCACATGCCCTGTGACAAATTAATCTTCACTTCACAGAAATCAAGGGACCCAGAAAATCACTAATAGGATATTTTTAAGACTTGAACAGAAATAATTCCTTATCATCATCATCATCATCATCATCATCATCATCATCATCATCAAGCACACTCAGAGAAACAAAAAGATGGTAAATTTAGGCTCACCAAGTCAGCTTAGGAAGAATGTGATTTCTTCGTATTCAGTGAAGGTTTATTATAGAAGAGGACATTGAATCATTTGCTTGTCTCTGGAATTGTCACACTCCCAACGCCAATCCCATATGTCAATAAACACTATATTGGAAAGCTGGTCCCAAGAAAAAGCTGATTTTTTTTAGAGTGGGAGAGCCAGAATATGAGATACAGTAATTGCTATATCACCATTCAGACTGAAGGGAAGGAGTGAACTACATGAACTAGCATTTACGAGCTACAGCATGAGAATAGTTATATGTACATATCTTTGGAAGAGAAAACCAATATAATTTTATTTCCTTCCTAAATCATGCAGCCTTTCAGCTCTGGGGCTAAGTTATGAGGCTCATTGCTCCATGGAAAGAGAGAGCACAGATCCTACCTAGAGGAAAAAACTCATGGGTCTCAAAGGAAAGCCTTGGAAATCCTTTTGTAACAGGGGTTCTTAAGTTTCCTGAGCATGTATTCAATAGATCACATATCCAGTAGATCAAATGCCAGACTATCTAGAACTGAATTAGGCTTAGAGACACCTTCTCTAGCTAATGCTGTCTTACCCAAATATTATGGTCTGTCTGGCTTACTCAAACCACACTTATTTCTCTCCATTATAGAGGTCAGGATGTCAACTTCATGGTGAGGGTACTTTGGCTTAATTTACAGATGACTGCTTTCTTGGTATATCCTCACATGAGTAATGAGAGAAGAGGAGGAGGAGGAGGGTGAGGATGGGCAGGGGGAGGAGGGGAGGAGGAAGAGGGGGAGGAGGGGGAGAGGGAGGGGGAAGAGGGGGAGGGGGAAGAGGGGGAGGGGGAGGAGGGGGAGGAGGAGGAGGAGGAGGAGGAGGAGGAGGAGGAGGAGGAGGAGGAGGAGGAGGAGGAGGAGGAGGAGGAGGAGGAGGAGGAGGAGGAGGAGGAGGAGGAGGAGGAGGAGGAGGAGGAGGAGGAGGAGGAGGAGGAGGAGGAGGAGGAGGAGGAGGAGGAGGAGGAGGAGGAGGAGGAGGAGGAGGACCACGACCACCCAAGGAAGAAGTGGAAATGGAATCCTTTTGTCTCCTTGTAAGGGCACTGAAGTCATCACAGAAGCCACATTCTCATGACCTAAATTTACTTCCCTCTAAATACCATTGTGGGAACTGATGCTTCCATTTATGGATTTGGAGGAACACAAGCATTCAATCCATAACAGGAAGGTATAACTCAGGATGCAACAGAGAGGAAACAAAATGTCCAATTCTTCTTTCTTAGGTAGGCTACAGAAAGGAGCCAGTGACAGAGGCCTAGCCAGCAGGAGACAATTTATGCTTCTAGTTTTTCCCTGTTTTGAAACTGCCCTCTGAAACATGCAACCATGTCATGGGAGACATACATTCTGCAAGGATCTGACGAAAGCTTGAAGCCCAGGGAAGTCCTCAAGATGGCATGGGAAATGGCTCAAAAACAGTGGTAGAGAACTTGAGAGGGGCCTAAGAAATTTCACTCTCTTCAACTAAGCCTTCTTTAGCACTTAAGGGACCCAAATGTTCTTCTGTATCCTAATGGGTAGGTACAGATACCTGTGAGTTTCAGAGGATCAGAGCTAGGTAGAATCAAAGGATTCTGTAACTAGAAACACATGAGACTATGGATGTCAGTAGTGAGAATCGCCATGTTGCTGCAAAAGTTCTAATGACATGAATCAGACCTCAGTGGTCACCAGCCTAGAAGTTGAGCAGACATACTGT
This sequence comes from Dipodomys merriami, assembly GCF_024711535.1. Classification (NCBI taxonomy): domain Eukaryota; kingdom Metazoa; phylum Chordata; class Mammalia; order Rodentia; family Heteromyidae; genus Dipodomys; species Dipodomys merriami. Next base: position 3,639,975 of record NW_027202382.1, on the reverse strand, counting down.
AGCAGAGGCCTGTATGTCCAAGCAGCCTGGGCATCATGTGATCTTGTTAGATAGGTAGAGTCCTAGGTGCCATCTCAGACCTATTGACTGTGACAAAGTTAAGACATGTCACACTGATATAGTGAGATTCTATATGGATTCAGCCCTCAGTCTGTCCCCATAATACACCATAAGATCACATACCACAGTCATCCCATGTAGCCATGAGCTTTCTCAGAGAGAACAACAGAGGAAAGCCAAAGTGACTCAGTTATCTAAGGAGATTCCGAACTCAAGCTGGATTATGTTTTACTAGATTAATCCAAACTTGACCCTTCAAGGTGAAATCAGAGGTTGAGAATAATGAAACTGTATTTTCTTTGCCCATTTGGAAAATAGAGTTGAGTTAGATAAGGCTTTCCAGGAAGGATCAGTGCAATTGAAGGGGAAGATGGAGAGGATTTTCCTGGTTTGTTTTCATTAGTCATGACTCTTTCTTGGTTTTGCAAAGAGAGTTGGGCACACCTTGGGTGATTTCTCAGTGCTAGTCCATAATTCTCACCTTTCATTATCATCTTCTGTAATTCAACTTTCAGATTCACCTCTGAATGAGTAGAATACAGGTCTGTGACGTGAGTACTTTTTAAGTTTGCATAGCAGCACATACACGTACAGCCAGGCTTTTGGTTTGTTGGCTGGGTTGACTGGCTGGATTATTTATTCACTTGGGATTTCTGCAAATGTAGGCACATCCACACAGCTGGTAAAGAAGGCTGGCAGGGCTGTCTTCACTGGAGAGCATGAAGATATTCATAATAAATAATTCATCTAAAGGGTGACAGTTAAGGCAAAGGGAAAAGGCTCCTTGGGGTTTGAAGTCTATGCAAGTGTTGAAAATTAGACTTATTTTGCTATAAAGGAGTGTCTAAACTTTAACTCCCATTTAGTAGTTCAGGTAATGCCAGGTCTCTTGGGCTCCAGTATGCTTAGGAAGGCATAACTTAGGCTCTGACCGAGAGGAAACAAAAGTTATCTTTTGGGGCTCCCTTGGTATACTCCATCTCTTTCTTCCTTAAAGAAATGAAGACACTTCAGAAATCAGTTCTTTCTCCTTCATGGACATCTATTATGAGTATACAATAATACTAAATATTTAAATATCAAACACTAATAATCTAATAATACTAAATACTAAATATCTACGTTTATGAGTATATTCTATGAGTATCTATATTTATTTGTATCCATGGTAACTTTTCTCAGTCTCAGAAGATGCAATGCTGAAGCCCCTGTGAAATTCCTGTGCCTTTGGCCTCATCTTTTCCCACCTCTTTAGGGACCTACTATCATAGGAGAGAAAAATACCTTTCCTCTACCTTCTTAAGTTTAGTCTCTTCTTTTCTTGGATTTTGTGAACTTTTCTGCCAGCTGGTCTATAACTATGATCCTCTTGATCTCTGCTTCTCATGTAGCTAGTTTTAAAGGCATGGCACCTAGAGGAAAATTCTTATTCAGTCTTTGAACACAAGCTACAACATTCCTATTCTGTAAAGCAGTCTCCAAGTCTTCCCCTTCCTTGGTGGACTTAAATTCTCTTTGTGCTACCCCAGCATCTCATGGACATCTCCTTTCTCACACCATTCATAGACAATCTTGAGTATTTTACCTTACAGCTGATTCCCTTACAGAATTTTCACAACTATCCACACTGGACCATAATCTGGCACAGCGTAGGTGATCAATCAATGCTTGTCAACTGAATGACTGGCTAAGTGAATATGTGAATCTCAAGTGTTAGAGCCAAGATTTTCCTAGGTGAGGCTGACCCAGAGGTCAGTGGCTTCTGGGAGCTAAGAGGTAGTGGTATCTGCTGTAGTGTTTGTGCTTAGTAGTGGCTCCAAAAATATTGCTTCTGGGGATCTTCCATGGTATAGCTTGGCTACTGTTTCTTTCCCTCTGTCATATAAGCTGATATTGGCTCTCTGGAATTCTCTGAGCCATCTAATGGGATACCTGCTTCAACCAACAGTTGTAGGTCCTGTTGCTTACAACTGAGTAGAGTAAACGTTGGTCATCTACTTTATGCCAAGGACTGTCTTGGGCTTTGCTTTCTTCTTTATCTAATTGGATTATCATGTCAAGCCTTTAAGACATTGTGCTTTGATGTACTGCCTATGGTACTAGCATGGGATCAGACCAACAAAATCCACGAAGAGAGATGGTGAGTGGTCTTGTTCATCCAGCTGTTGAGTTTTGGCTTTGTTCAGTAGTGTGACATACACATCCCAGGTTGTGTGTGAGATGCATGCCACAAACCCCACAGCAGATCTACAGAGGCAGCACCCGCTCCAGGCCCTGGCTTCCACAAGCTGTTCCCCAAGCTTCTTCTTTGCAATTCCAGGTTGGCAGCTGAGTGCTTTATGCTTCTCAGACTCTCCCACCAACTCTGACTTATTCTGTGCATTAGTACTTCAGGGTGAGTGGATATTCTTGGGCCCCAGATTTCCTCTTTTAAAACTTCATGTGTCTTAGCACCCCACAGTTACATAAACTCCATTTCCTCTGCTAAATTTGTGGGTTCCAAAATGTGTAGTTCTCTTCCCCTGAATAGGCATTGACTGATAGAAGGAGCAAAATGAAAAGTGGATGGGAAATAATGTGTGTGGTAAAAATAAATCCACAGTGCACAATTCTATTTTAAAAAAACCCAGAACAATGGAAAAACTTTCAGTTTTGGCTAATCATTAAGACTTAGGACCCAATCTCAGTTTTGTTTCATATAGTCATATGACATTCAGTACAGTACTAAACATCTCTGAGCACAGTTATCCCATCCTAAAATGAGGATCATAACCCCTCTCTGAGTTACTGATGATAAAGAGAGGCTTTAAATAATTGTCAATATAGTACACTCAAATATCAGACCCTTTCTTCTTTATAATCAGCATTTCAAAATAATATATGATGCCCATATTAATTAAGAATTATTGGTTTTGCTTTGCTTTGATTTTGCCAGCTGTGGGGCTTGAACTCTGGGCCTGAGCACTGTCTCTGAGCTCTTTTGCTCAAGGAGAGTGCTGTGCCACTTTGAGTCTCAGCACTACTTCTAGTTTTATGGTGGTTAACTGGAGATAAGAGTCTCATGGACTCCCATGTCTGGGCTGGCATTGAACTACAATCCTTAGATCTTAGCCTCCTGAGTAGCTAGGATTACAGGTAGGAGCTACCAGTGCCTAACTGAGAGTTATTGCTTTAATACTTATTTATAAACACTTTCAAGGTAAAAACTACCTTTATAAGCCACATTGTTTTAAATGATATTTAAATGTATTTACATTAAATATAGGAAAATAAAAAAATAAAGTTGGGATTGCATCATCAACTTATTCTAAAGTTTTCCATATATGCCTTGCTTCTTTTTTTAAATATATTTTTTGTTATTGTAGATGTGATGTACAGAGGGGTTACAGTTAAATAAGTCAGATAATGAATACATTTCTCTTTGAACCATGTCACCCCTTCCCTTCTTTCTCCCAGTTTTTCCCTCATGTTGTACAGGTCATTTTTGACATAGTGTCTAGTGAGTACCACTCTTGTATTTGTTCACCCTTTGTCCACCTTTTCTGAACTCCCCCCCTTATATTCCCAAAGACAAACTAACAAATAAGACAAAAAGAAAAGACAACAAAAACAGCAGCAACAACAACAAAATCTCTTGTTTCCATTTCTTGGAGTTTATTTCAAAAATATTATCTTATATGATCATATGCACATAGCTATTGAGCTTTTGTGATCAGCTGTGATGAATATCCTCCTTTGGTCTCACTGTGTGAATGTCTAAAGACCTGTAAGTAAGAATGAGCAATAGACACATAAAGAGATTGATCAACATAAAAGAAATGCAAATCAAAACCCCACTGAGATTCCACCTCACCCCAGTTAGAATGACCATTATCAAGAAAACAAAAAATAAACAGATGCTGCTGGAGATGCAGCCAAAAGGGAATGCTACTATATTGTTGGTCAGAATATAAACTTGTTCAACCACTCTGGAAAGCAGTGGTTCCTCAAAAGACCAAACATAGAGCTCCTCATGACCCAGCCATCCCACTCCTGGGCATTTGCCCAACTGACCACAAACAAGACCACACTAAAGCTACCATCACAACCATGCTGATTGCAGAATTGTTTCCCATAGCCAAGATATGGAATCAACCCAGGTGCTGCTCGGTATACGAATGGATCAAGAAAATGTGGTATATATACATGATGGAATTCTATGCTTCCATCAGAAAGAATGATGTTGCAACATTCATAAGAAAATGGAAAGACTTGGGAAAAAAATGTATTAAGTGAAGTAATCCAAATCCAAAAAAACATAGGTTGAATGGTTTCCCTCATTTGTGGTAGCTTGTATATGCCTATAAATCTATAAGTAAACATACTAGATAGTAAACTCTCTCTTCGTATGTGTGTGCCTTGTTTTTAATGTAATCTTTAAAAGTTTAAATAGGCTTTTTAGATTTTTCAGATGAAAGATTTTTTTTACATTTATAAATATGGAAAAAATGTGTCAAATCCAACAGGTACTGGGTTGATAACTACGAGTCATTGCTTATAAATGTTATGTTTAGGCAATAAAATAAAAGCAGAAGAGCAGACAGGAGTTCATAGCCTTCCATGAACAGGTGCATCAGCAGCTTTGGAAATAGTTCTTCTAGGACAAGGTTTTCCTAGGCTAATACCTTGATGATGCCTTGACTCTTTAGGCTTCAATTTCATCATCAATAACTACAAGCAAGTTTAATGTAAAGTCTTCCAAGTTCTTTCAGTCTAAGACTATTAGCATGGCCTTTCTGGTAATAAATTTCACTTACTATAATTATTCCTACTTACCATATGAGAAAAATAGGTGATAGACTCTTCCGAATACTTGAATTGGATACTTTAATAATACTTTAATGATAATGTGACAAGTGTAACAAGATATCTAATTGAGCAGTTCATGTTTGGATGTAATTGGGTATGGGTCTGTTGTTTTAAGGTTTGAACTTGGGAATTTGTTGGTAAGGCAGGTATTCAACCACTCTAACCTTGCCCTTCAGCCTTCCTAGTATGCAATTTAAAGCACAGATCATTAATAATACTAAATAATTTTTGTTTCCTTTACAAACAGAAAAATTGAAGCAGAAAAAAGCTGAGTCCATCACAAAATGGTGTCAATCAAGGGAGACAAAACTAGGGAAGCACCATAGTGTGGTGAAGAATGGTGGTTCTGAGAGTTTTACTGGCCTAAGTTCAAATTCTAACTCTGTTCAGCACCTTTGTGATTTAAAGACAAGTTAGTTTACTCCTTTAATGTTCTATTTTAATCATCTATTCAAATCTATGATGACCTCTGAAGTTTGTCATGAAGATTACATGAGGTAATTTGTTTAGTCTTCCATATGCTGGGGAATAATGATTTATAACACCTTCTAAAGTATTTCCTTGTAAGAGCATTTAGTATCCTAAGCAAACTAGCATTTCCAAGGCTATTCACTGTGTCTCAGTACGAATGCTTCTTTCTCTTACTGATTAGAAAGACTAATGCAACATAAAACATGACTGAGCTGACTCACATTTCATATGACTCAGACACACTTCCTTAAAAAAGAAAATGCTTCCTCCTGACAGATTTCTGTGTATCACATTTTCAAACATATTCCCCACCATACACAGGAAGGCATCTGACAATCTTGAAGGAATTGTTCGGCATGCTGATTACTGCAGATAATGCCCCTTCTGTCGTTCATACAGGTCAGAGGAGTTTGTCAGAATACTCTTCCATGACTGAAAAATACTTACATCCTTCTGATCTTTCCCTTACTTTCATCCTGTAGAACAGGAAAGGCCACCAGGATTTATTGAGTAATTCTCCAGCCCAGCTCCTAATGGTGAAAAACATCTTGATGTCTTTGGCTCTGCTGTGCTCATTAGGTACAGAAAGGCCCTGAGAAGATGATGGCAAATGTATTCAGATTGTTGTTTGTCTGCAGTTTGATGTAATATTGTTTTATTTTTGGTCCCCAATTGCTCAGCAAAAGAAGAAGAAGAAGAAGAAGAAGAAGAAGAAGAAGAAGAAGAAGAAGAAGAAGAAGAAGAAGAAGAAGAAAAAAAAAAGAAAAAAAAAAACAACACTTGGTTAAGCTGCTGATTTCCTCTAAATTGCTGAGCAAAGGGATTGTAGCTTGATGAAGTCATTGAGCACTGGATGCTTCTATTCGAAACCTGCTGGTGGCTCTTGCTGGAGTTTTGCACAAGGAATGTGATGAAATTCTTAGGGAGCTGAAATAATTATGGATTTACCAGTTCTACCTTGTGATTTTTTAAAAAAAATATTTCATGTCTAGGGCTTTGAAATATAAATTTCCATTTAGGAATTCAGGGAAGAACAAAATACAATCTAAACTCTAATCTAATAAGATAGTTTCGATTTCTCCAATCTTTTTAAGTTCTGAAACATTACAATGATCATGAATATTAACTATTATAAAGATCCTTTTTGGATAGAAAAACTCATGATCAGGACAACAATGTGAAGTGGAATCAAGCAGCCAATTAGCATATGTTTTTAGAACACTATGTTACACCACACCTTGTTTCAGGCATGGGGGTGATACTATGAGTAGTAAGAAAGTAAAAAGATTCTAACTCTAAAGCCAGGTGCCGGTGGCTCACGCCTGTAATCCTAGCTACTCAGATGGCTGAGATCTGAGGATTTTGGTTCAAAGCCAGCCAAGGCAGAAAAGTCTGTGAGACTCTTATCTCCAATAATCCACTCAGAAAACCGGAAGCAGCGCCGTTGCTCAAGTGGTAGAGCGCTTGCCTTGAGCTGAAGAGCTGAGGGACAGTGCCCAAGCCCAGAGTTCAAGACCCACGACTGACCAAAAAAAAAAAAAAGATTCGAACTCTGGAAGCTCATCTTATGGTGGGAGGAAAGGACAAAACAAATACAAATAAACACAAAAACACTGTAATAACTAGCACTATACTGATAAATTTCATAGAAAATGAGATAATAAGATGGTATGATAGGAACTACTTTAAGATAAGGGAGAGAGAGAGACATTATTTTTAACATTTTAGTCAGGGAAGGTAGCTATGAAAGATTGTTCAGTAAAACATGCATTATGAAGTCAGGTGCTGGTAGCTTACTTTGTAATTCTAGCTACTCAGGAGGCTGAGATCTGAGGCTCAAGATTTAAAGCCAGACCAGGCAGAAAAGGCCATGAGAGTGTATGTGTGTGTGAGTGTGTGTGTGTGTGCACACATACGCGCACACACACACACACACTGATGTGCTCGCGCAAGTGCGCGCGCGCGCGCGCACACACACACACACACACACACACACACACTGCTCCTGGAGCTTGAACTCAGGTTTTGGGCACTGTCCCTGAGCTTTTTTATTCAAGCTTCTTTTTTGCTCTACCACTTGAACTATAGCACCACTTCTGGCTTTTTTGAGTAGTTTATTGAAATAAGAGACTCACAGACTTTCCTGCCCAGGCTAGCTTCAAACCATGATTCTCAGATCTCAGCCTCCAGAGTAGCTAGGATTACAGGCATGAGCCACCAGCATTCAGCTGCCATGATTCTTCTCTTGAATTATCTCCCAAAGACATCCAGAAATGGAACTGTGGCTCAAGTGGTAGAGTGATAACCTTGAGAAAATTGAAAAAGAAAAAAAGCTCAGGCCCCAATTTTAAGCCCCAGGACAGCACAGAAAAGGGAAAACAAAAATCAACCCATGCATTATGAGATAGAGGCAAATCTGCAATGATCATAAGGAAGAACATTCCAAGCAAAAGAACAGCCAATGTACACACCCTGAAATAGGATAAGTTAGGCACCTGTGAGAGACAGGAAGAAAACCATGTTACTAGAGAGTAACAAATGAAAAGAACAAGGGTTTGAGGGAGTTATATATCACCTGATGAGCCAAGGGAGAGTCTAGAATTCATTCTTATTGCAATGGGAAGACTTTGTGAATTTTAACTAGGGCAGGGCCATGATCTGACTCATTCTGTGCAATGTTTTTCTTAGCACCTCCTGTGGAAGCAGGGTTTGAAGTGAACAAGTCATAATGAAATAAGAGCTAAGAAGCCACCATAGTAGTCTAGGTAGTTGTTATCGGTGGCTCATATGAGAGCTACAGTAATGGAGATGGGCCAGCTAGGGAAAGCTCAGAATATGTTTTGAAGGGAAGAAAAAGAACTTGCTTATAGACTGGTTCTAGTCTATGAGTGAAGGAAAGAGATCAGGAATGATTTACTTAAGCAGTAGGGAATGTTAGGGTAAGGGATGCCAGGATTGGGAGAAATCAATAGTACCTTTCCAGATATGCTAAATTTGAGATGCTTATCAGACATTTAAGTACTCCCACTAATAAGAAAGGTCCTGAAGGAACCCAAAATGTGAGACTTGTCAGCATATAGATGCTATTAAAAGCTATGGGGTAGAATGAGATCACTTACAAATGCAGATGTCAAGATAAGATATCAAGGACACAACCTTCAGTATCCTGATATTTAAGGTCAATGGAGGAGGAGCCATCGATGAGAAAAAAAAACAGTCAAACCGATATGATATTTTAGAGGGGAAGTAATTAATTGTACCAAATTCCAATGGTAGGTAAAGTACCAACGCTTAAGTAAAAATTCAGTACATATTATTTTCTTTTTAAAATTTTGTTTTATTATCTTTAACTTGTTGTACAAAGAAGTTGTTATTTAACAGAGCAGTTTAGGAATACGATGCACCTTGCTCAATGTCACCCCTTTCAACATTCTGTCTCATCCCTCCCAAACTACCCCTTCCTTCACTTTTCTTAATTTTGTAGGATATACATTGGATTCTTGATTTCCTTCTCCCCAGCTTCTCCTCTTCATTTATTTACCCCTGCCCCTTGACTCCACCATACTTCTTTCAAGAATGTTATTATTTTCATCAATAAAAAACAAGAGTTACTATGTAAACAGTTGATGGCATTAAATAAAAATTTCAAGTCATATTGATGACCACCAGGTTCTTCAACAGGAACTGCCTGTGATAGGGTTCTACGTAATAAGAAATTAACCAGATTCCAATTTTGCTTTTGTTGGTCTTGGGGTTTGAACTCTGGGCCTGGGCATTGACCTTCAGCTCTTTAGCTCAAGGCAAGTACTCTACCATTAGAGTCACAGTGCCACTTCCAGTTTTCTGGTGGTTTATTGGAGATAAGAGTCTCAAGGACTTTCTTGCCTGGGCTGGCTTTGAACCTCGATCCTTGGATCTCAGCTTCCTGAGTAGCAAGGATTACAGGTGTGAACCACCGGTGCCCAGCTCCAGATTTCAATTTGTGCTGTGAATTCCAGGTTGTTCTCATGGATCTCAAGTTTCCTTGTTTCTCTCTATACCACCGTCTCTTGAACCCCAAGCTTTTCCCCCTCATAGATAACCTACAGCAAGACAGATATGAAAGCATTAGTTTCTGTATCTAGAAAAAAAATCATACTCTGTATCATCCAGAGTGGGTGTGCTTCCCTCACACCCTTACATCACACATCAGCGAGCAAAGAAACCCAAATCAGAGCCATAATTTATCTAAATTACAGGTCTTTCCACTTTCTGCTCTTTCAGTCTACCTTCAGCTTACCAATGAATGGTATATTAAATGAGACACAGAATCAAGAGGGAAAAGCTCATGAATACTACTGGTGGCACCAAGATGTAATCACTCCAAACTAGGGACAATCACTTCACATTCCTGAGGCTGGAGGTGTTGAGTGAGTGGGTGGGGGGAAGCCTCGTTGGGCTATCTAATGAATTCTCATCAGTCATTCTCCATCTTGTTAGTTAACAAGGAAGGTGAGGACATTAGGGGAATGCAGAAGGATAAACAGCAAGTTTAGGCAAATGAAACAAAAGCAAGGTTATGAATGGATCACCCAAGTCATTTGTACCTGCTCAGAAATGAATTTAAAAGAAATACTGCTAATTATATAAACAGTTCTCCAGAAAAAAAATCCTTACGTCCACTAAGCAAACAGGAATATAAACATTTTAATGCTGACTTTTTAAATTTAAAATCAAACCAGTTCCTTCGCACGGTAGTGGTGGGGAGGACTGGCTGAAGGGCGCTTAGTTAATCAGATGTCCTCTGCTGGCTTTTCTCTCCCAGGATTTTTAATTGCATTTTTGGCAGAGGGAGGAGATGAATGTAATGAAGATGAAGCCTGAGAATCTACCTCTGGGTTTGCAGCATGGCCTTTCTGGAAATATCACCATTTTTTTGTGTGAAAGACAAACAGCAGAGAAGAGAAAGAATGGGTTACACACGAGAGAGTGAAAAGGGGTGGTGGGAGGGATAAAGATGATTGGACTGAGAGAGGATGCCCTCTCAGCCATTAACTAATGAACACCTTTTTCTGTGGTTGGTGAGTGACTTTAAAAGTGGTTCCCAGATAGAAGTACAAGATCGTGTTGAATTATAGAGTATCATTCTTGTCCCTCTTGAGAGTGGACTATCTTAAAGACTATAACCTTTTGGCAATGTAACCTGAGAGGGGAAGGGGAGACACTGTGGGTATCACTATGGCTATTTTGTTTTTAATTAATTATTTATATCCTAGCTTCTTCCAGAAGTCATTTAAAACAGCTTCCAAAAGTATTGTGGAGTAATGAATGTAACTAGAAAATAAAAAATACAGGTGTTAGGGTATAACTTAGTAAAAAGGGCAGGTGTTTAGCAAGTATGAAAGCCTTGGGTTTAATCCCTAGCATGTACCATACACACACACACACACACACACACACACACACACACACACACACACACACACACATACCCCCCCACACACACACAAATCGAAGACATGATCCTGACACACCTGGTGATGAACTGGATGAACTGACTGGACATGATGCTATCCTTACTCCTCTGGAAAACTTGCATGCAATTCTGACTTCCTAATCAAGAGCTCCAACTTCCCAACTGGCCTCCAGGACTCCAGGTGCTATGTAGTTGCTTTCTCAGAGTTACTGTTGACAAGAGGGACTTAAATTCTGAGCCCTTCAGTGCCACGCCGACCCCAGTAGAGTCTGCTTAGCATGGGAAACCATCTATCAGACCATGATAGGGGCCTCGAGACCTATCTCTGAGTTTTGGGACTTCACTGAAGTCTACCTCAGAGAATGGGGCTTTACAGAAACCTATCTCCAAGTTTTGGGACTTCACCGAAGTCTACCTCGGAGAATAGGGCTTCTAAGAGGCCTACTCCTGGGAAAAGGCTGGAAAAACCCCTGGGAAAAGATGTGTTTCTGTCTTTCTTCTCATAAGAGTGCCTATCAATCTTTTACTGTTTCTTCTGTTCATTGTACTTACTCATTGTCAACGTTCCCTTATTCAAAGCTCTTTCTTAAGAGTGTTTGACGACTCCAATATCTGATGAGTGTCTTAAAAATATGACTAACTCACCAGAGTTAAGTGCTACCCTGAAACCCCTCTTATGGAGGCTAGTAAACAAGTTATAAGTAAATATAAAAGTATTGGGGGTTTCACAAAGTCACTTCAGCAGAAGGAATTGTTTGTAAGAGATTTACAAAACGTTGTAGGCGCGGCTAGAACAGAAAGAATGTATGGCAATTGCTGAGATAACTAGGAGAAAGAACTTCCTGTTACTCTCTTTCATTTATTAAGAGACTTGATAGATCTAGGCCTCCGTGGTGCTTACTATTAAAGAAGGAACAGGAAAGATCTTAATGGGACAGTTAGGCCTCTATAGAAAAAAGTATAGATCTAGGCCTCCGTGGTGCTTACTATTAAAGAAGGAACAGGAAAGATCTTAATGGGACAGTTAAGGCCTCTATAGAAAAAAGTAGTGGTTAATTGGTGACAATCATCGAAACCCATTGTATTTCTTAAAAATAGAGGTAAAGCCGGAAACAAGTGCCTATCAGGTGACCAGCTGGTGACCGCCCAAGAATGAAGCCCTGCAGCAAGATTATGTAACCTTTTGCCCTTTCTTATGGAGAGTTTCTGTTATAAAAGTTTGTTATCCTCTGCATTAAATCACACTCAGCACTCAGCATCCACTCCTAATGTGTGTGAGTTGTCTGTTTGCCATCTCCCCATCCTATTCCAGGTTCCTCCCCTAGGTATCCTCCGTCGTCCCGACAGAACCCGGTCCGCGGCACTTCAGGACAAGGAACCCAAGTCCCTACACACCCTGAGCATTTTCTTACTCATTCCATAGTTGGCATTGTTGACCTCTCCCCTTGGAGCAGTCTGGATGTTCCCCCACATAAGTGCCTCTGCATAGGGTACTAACACACCTACAGCCTAGTTGGTTTCGAATTCCAGCCCCAAACAGCTACTCCTTCTGGTGTCACCCCCCCAAACCGAATCAGTTCACATAACAGAAAAATTAAGAATATGTGTACATTTATAGGAATGTTCATGGAAAGGTGAGAATGAGAAAATAGAGTGGAGGGGGTTAGCTTGTTCAAGAACAGTGTGTGAATGTTTGAAAATATCAAAATGAACTCCCCTGACATTACAAATGTATGCTAATTCAAAAGCAAAATAAAAACAGGCACCAGTAACTCACATCTGCACTCCTAGCTAATCAAGAAACTGAGATCTGAGGACTATGATTTGAAGCCAGCCCTCTAATTAACCAGGAAAAATCCAGATGTGATAGAGCATTACCAGTGAGTGGAAAAAGCTAAGGGACAGTGCCCAGATCCTAGCCCCAGGAATGGCACAGCCAATCAATCAATCAATCAATAGAAATTAACATGGAAACAACTGATTATATAAATTGAGATGGAGTCATACCATGTCATGGAGTGATACCTCTTGTAACCTAGAGATGCCCATTGATTCAGCCTTCATTGTACTACTGTTCTTTTAATATCCAGAGCAAAAGTCCAAGTCCACGCTACGTCCTCCAGATTGCTTTTACTGTTTCTAGAATCCCACAGAAAGCCTCCATATGCCACAATCGGAGGTCATTTTTAGCTTGTCATTATACTATAGGCAGGATACCAAAGAATCTTTCACTTCTGACCATTTCTGCTTTTGCCTTCTCCTTTGCTTCAAGCAAAGTATATGTATATGTATGTGTGTGTATATATATATATGTGTGTGTTGTGTGTCTGTGTGTGTTGTTATGTAGACACTGTAACCTTATAGAATATATAAAGACTTACTAAAATAAATTACTACATAGAAAAAAACTTTAATTAGATACCTAATGACCATTGCCTACAGAATTTGTAGGCCAATTTTAATAGTTTTTTCTTTCTCACTAGCCATCTCCCCCTCTCTCTAGAGCCAATCTCTTTGCAGGTTCCAGCTAAACTTCCACACAGGATATTTTTACTCTCTTTTTTCTACAGGAAATATGAGACTCCAATAATTCTATAAAAGAGGGATAGATTTATTTTTCCTCAATTTTAGACCCCTCTTTCAAAAAAATACCTTAGTAATCTCCATAGGCATTATTCCTGTAAGGAGTTGCCTTAGAATTCAAAAGAAATTTAGTTCCCATGCTCCCCAAATTTCTGCATTCTAAAAGAAGAGTTCTTACTTTACCTTTGCCAAAGATAAGTGACAACATTTCTCCTAAGGTAAAAATTAGTCCTCCTTGGAAGTGAATCAGAAAACAGTTAACAGCTTTCAATTAAAGATTTCAAACAATATATACTAAATATTTGGGGTGGGCCATACATATGGTCTTAAATATTATATAACCACTGTGAAGGAAAATGTGATTCATTTTGTGTTTCAAGGTATTTATAAGATAAAAATAAAATTTCCCAATGAGTTTGGCAGAGGAGGAGAAAGAGTGTAGGAGGAAAAGAGAGAACCATGTAATGTAATGAAATCCTCTTTCATAATATTCTTATAGTTAACTCACAGCAAGTTTATGAGGCTATTTCTTTACAGGTAGCCTCTCATTGGGTCCAAGCAGTTCTCTAGAGCCTCAACATAAAGCAGGTTTAGAGCATAGCTTGACTTAATCCAGAGGTGGATCTTAAAATTTACAGCTAGAGGTTCCTGACACTGCCCCTTATGGATTGCTTCCAAGAATTCTGTGAATTGAAATACAGATACAACGTCAGCCATTTTGCTTGCTTCAATTTTCTTATTTCAAACCTGTGTCATCTTCAAAATCATACATCTTAATGTCAATGCATAAACTGATATAATTGCTTTATTCTAAATAAATGTGGATGGCATAGATATGATTATACATGCTTAGGATCTTAGTTAGCACAAGCAATGATTCCTCATTACTTGTGGAAGAAGGAAGAACTGGCATAGTCATCATTTCTTTCAATCTGCAACTGGATAGAACCATTGTAGTCACAACTGACTTTGAGCTGATGGGTGTAGATCAATACTTCAAAGAATTCCTCTTTTCCTGAGCCCTGATTTGAAACTTCAAAGGCCCTTATTGCCTTAAAAAATGGTGACAAGTTTCTTTGCCAAAGAAACTTCCCCATGAGGATCATCTTGGCATTCTGTGCACAGATGGAGCCCTTGAAGGACTGGGTAACACATCTGGTTTGCTGCTTTGATGAACATATGTCCTCATGACTCATGGCATCCTCATCTGCATGCATTTCAGTTAGAGACTCTGCCAACCAACTGGTAGGAAGTTTTTGTCCTCATGCACTTCGAAGTAAGTCCTTCATTTCCTCAGAGAGAGATTTATTCACCTCATTTTAATTGATTTGTGAGAAATCAGATCCAAATAGTAATGATTTTACTAAGCAAAAGTTCACTCGTTACCTTGAGGGCAAAGTTGGAAAGGGCTGATCAGGAGAAAATTAAGTTGTTGAGAAAGAAAAGGAAAATCTGCTCTGCATAATCTTAAAGGAAGCTCTTTATTCTTGATTTGATTTTACTCCTGGCCATAGGCAAGACTAAAGTCCATTCAAGACTTAATATAAAATTTAAATACAAACGAAAAAGTGCTTTGGTAAGCTAAATGTTTTTTTGTTACTCTGGATGCTCTAGAAAACCAATTAAACTAACTTTCTAAAGTTAGAAATGCTTTTGTAAATAGAGAAGAGAAGACAAAGCCCTAGAGTTTCATTATAGGCAGAAATCTGGAAGAAAAGCATTTCTCAGATTTTTTTGCTTAATATTTTGAAGCAGTGTCAGAGACATCCTTTCATTGATACCATAGATAGCACCCATGGTATGGATGTGGAAAAAGATGACTTCATCAACCAGGACAAAGCAAATGTTGCAATAAAAATTCATCTTGGAGAATCTTGAGGGAATTCAAGTGTCTGGAAGTAAGTGTGCCCTTGTCTGGCAAAGGGAACTATTGATACTTAATACATTTTTTTAAAGTTTCAGCATTGAAATGAAAATTATTTGGGTCAAAGTCATATGTATTTCCATATTCAAGATCATCTTGAAAATTTCAAGTGTCTTGTTCAGGCAAAGAGCAACTTACTTACTTTTTCCTGAAGTAAACCTTCAAAATTAAATTCTACTGTAATTTTGTCTGAACTTTTTGGATTTTTTTCATAAGAATTCAATTTATTGAGATAAAAAAGAATTATAAAGCCATATTATACCAACTTTACACCAACACATTGTAAAAATGTAGGTAAGATGGGAAAATTCCCACAGGTCACAAATTACTGCAATAGAGATTCCTAATCGAATTTTAACAACTAAATCAAATTCATAATTTAAAATCTTTCCACAAAGTAAAATTAGAAACAGATTACTTCACCAGTAAGTTCACTGGTAAATATTTAATGAAGAAATGATACCCATTGTTTGAAAACTCAGAATATAGAGGAGAGAATATTTTCAAACTCATTCAATGACACCTGTGTTACCTTCATACCAGAACCAAACAAAGGTATCAGAAGAATGTAGAACTACAGACCAATATAGTTCACACAAAAAAAAAAAAAACAGCAACAAATCAAATTCAGCAACTTATTGAAAGAATTCAACATCATGCTTGGGTACCGGTGGCCTACTCAGGAGATTTAGAAAAAAAGGATGGTGGTTTGAAGATAATCTGAGCAAAAAAAGCTCATCAGACTCTATATCAACAGAAATGGCTGGGCAGGGTAGCTCTTGATCCTAGCTACACTTAGAAGCATACCACATTCAAGGCTAGCCTGGGCAAAAAGCAGAATACCATTTAAAAAATAACCAGAACAAAAAAGGGCTGGAAATGTGACTCAAGCCACAGGATGGCTGTTTATCAAGTGCAAAGCTCATAGTTTAAATATTAGTATTGTCAAAGGACAAAAGAAAAGAAAATAACCACATACGCATAATTGTAGGAATGCAAGATGGACTTAATGGCCAAAGTCGGTAATTTAATATAACATACTAATAGAATAAAGCAAAAATTCAAATGATTATCATCAGATATGCCAGAAAAATTTCTTTGACTACTCATATTAAAAATGTTCAGGAAGGGCTGGGAAGGTGGCTCAGTGGTAGAGCGCTTGCCTTGCATGCTTGAGGCCCTGGGTTAGATTCCTCAGCACCACATAAGCAAAAAGAAAAAAGCCGGAAGTGGCTCTGTGGCTCAAGTGGTAGAGCGCTAGCCTTGAGCTGAAGAGCTGAGGGACAGCGCCCAGGCCCAGAGTTCAGGCCCACGACTGCCCCCCCCCAAAAAAAAAGTTCAGGAAAAGAAAATAAAGGGCATCACAAAAAAAAACATAGTTATCACAGTTTGTGTTAAAAGACTGCCTTATTTGTGCCTCTTATCATTTTTATTAAACATTATATTACAATTTCTACCCACTAAAGAAGAAATAAAATAATGAAGAAACTTATAGGGGAAAAAAAGTACATCTGATGTTATTCAATGATAACCTAATAATATATATAGAAAATCATAAAGAACACACATATACCACAAAAAAATCTACTGGAACTAATAAATGAGTTTAGTATGATTTCAAGACGCTGAACCAATACACAAAATCTGAAAAACACCTTAAAAATGAAACATTTTTATAATAACTTAAAAAAGAATAAAACTGTTTTGGATAAACATAGCAATGAAGTATAAATGTTTTACCCTGTACATTATAAAATGTTGCTGAGAGAAATTAATGACTTAAATAAATATGAAGACTTCCAATGTTTATGGGCTGGAAAAGTAAATATTTATGTGATTTGTTAAATAATGACCTTCAAAAGATGGTCCCATATAATCAGCAGAAATGTGTGTTTGGTACTTTGCCTGGTAAAAGAGAGTTGGCAGATATGAATGAGGATATAAGAATAGAGAAGATTGTCCTAGATTATTGATATGGACCCAGTATAATCAGAAGATGAAAGAATCAAAGTCAGTAACTCGAGCTGCAGTGATGGGGCAGGAGATCTGAGTGAGGAAAAGAAGGGAGCGCAAACCCAGAAAGGCAGGCAGGCTCTCGAATAGATTCTAGAAAAAGAAGGAAATTCTCTCCTTCGACTCTCCTTAAGGAAATAGGTCTGCCACCACCTCAACACTACTACAATGAGACTGATTTTGAACTTTTTATCTATAAAACTATACGACTGTTACAAAATTATATATTTTTTTGTCAGTTAGGGGTCTTGGGCTTGAACTTAGGGCGTAGGCTCTTTCCCTGAGCTTTTCTGCTCAAGGCTAGTGCTCTACTACTTTGAGACATTGCACCACTAATTGCATTGTTTTAAGTCACTAAGTTTTTGATAATCTGTTACAATAGAAATGGGAAAATAAAGTACTCATCACAAGGGCAATTCTTTCTAAATTGATATCTACATTCAACAAAATTAAAATTCTAACATTGTTTCTTTGTAGAAGTTGACAAGCTGATCCTAAAATTTATAAAGGCAAAGAATATAGAATATATAAACCAATTTTGAAGAGAAATGAAGTTGAAAGACTAACATACTAATTGATTTTAAAACTTACTGTACAGCTATTATAATCAAAGCAGTGTGATACTTGTCTAAGGATTGTCATAGAAGAAAAATAATTACAATGAGAAGTCTAGAAATAGCCAGGTGCTGATGGCTCAAGCCTGCAATCTTAGACATTCAGGAGGCTAAGATCTGAGGATCATGATTAGAAGCCAGCCCAAGCTGGAAAGTCCATGAGATTGGTATTTCCAACGAACCACACTAAAAAATCCAGATGTGGAATTGAGGCTCACAGTGGTAAAGTGCTAGCCTTGAGTGAAATTGCTCAGGGACAGTGCTCAGGCCCTGAGTTCAAGCCCTATGACAGACAAAACAAAATTAGAAATAATCTCTTACATTTAGAGCCAATTGATTTGTTACAAAAATGACAGATATTTATATGAAAACATAGAATGTCTGGCAAATAAGTATGAGACAACTGTTATACATAGTTTAAAAAAATCTCAGGTAAAGCAAAACAGTGGTAAAGTCATATAGTGCCCCTGCCAAAATAACAACTTGAACAGCTATTCAGGTATGAAGCTCCAAGTTTGTTGTAAACTCACAGTTGGTATATTTTTGAGAATGGGCTAAGTCTGGCACCCTGGAAACATTACAGGGTGGAATAAGAGAAACCCTAGGTCTCCTTGGCACAGGCCAAAATTTTCTTAATAGAGACCCAGAAACACAACAAATCAAAGAAAGGTTGGACAAATGGGATTGCATGAAGCTGCAGAGCTTCTGCATGGCAAAGGACATAGCTAGCATGATCAACAGAAAGTCCATAGCCATATAACTGACAAGGGTCTCATATTTAAAATATACTTGGAACTCAAAAAAATTAAATTCCCCAACAACAAATCTTCAAAGAAATAACTACCCAATAAATAAGTGGGCTAAAGAGAAACTTCTCTGAAGAGGAAATAAGAATGTCCAATAGACATATGAAGAAATGCTCAAACTCTCTAGCCATAAAAGGAATGCGAATCAAAGCAACATTGAGATTCCACCTCACCCCAGTTAGAATGGCTATAATTAAGAACTCTAATAACAGATGCTGGAGGGGATGTGGCCAGAAGGGAACCCTACTGCATTGTTGGTGGGAGTGTAAACTTGTTCAGCCACTTCAGAAAGCAGCATGGAGTTTCCTCAGAAGACTCCACATAGAGCTCCTCTATGACCCAGCAATCCCACTTTTGAGCTTTACCCAAATGAACACAAATAAGGCCATACTAAAACTACCAGCACAACTATGTTTATTGCGGCATTATTTACTATTGCTAAGATATGGAGCCAACCCAGATGCCCCTCAGTAGATAAATGGATCAAGAAAATGTGGTGATAGATAGATAGATAGATAGATAGATAGATAGATAGATAGATAGATAGATACATACATACATACATACATACATACATACATACATACATACATACATACATACAGAGCTCTATCAATATATAATGGGATTCTATGCCTCCATCAAAAAGAATGACATCACCCCATTTGTTAAGAAATGGAAAGACTTAGAAAAAATTATACTAAGTGAAGTAAGCCAGGCCCAAAGAAACAGGTACCATGGTTTCTCATATTTGCAATAACTAGTATATGTATAGGACAAGCAAAAAAGGTCAAACGCTATGTACTATGACCATATAAAATGATGTTAAGCAAAATGAACCCCAAGATAGGGACACAAATATTTTGTTTCTTTCTTGCTATTATTTCTAATGTATTTATAATGGACCATGTGATTTTTTTTTGTTTCTTTGTATGTTCTTCCCCCATGGTATAATCCCTGTTTTAACTGTATTTGATGTCAGTGCCCTGCATCTCTAATTTAGGGAGGGGAAGGGAAAAAACAAAATGCTTAAATAGGGATACAGGTTGACCATTGTAACAATGAGATGTACAAGACACTATGCTGAAAACAAACTTTACAACTTTGGTGTGTGTGTGGGGGGGCGTAATTGGAGAGGTGGGAGGGAAGGGATGGTAGGGGAAAAACAAAGGAGGAGACAGCAATGCTTGATAAAAAAAAAATGTACTCATTACCTTACTCATGTAACTGTAACCCCTCTGTACAGTATTTTTACAATAAAACAATGTACAAAAAAGAAAGAGTAGTCTGTTTCTGAAAGCCTCTTTCTAGAGCCAGGGAAGGCCTAGATGTATCATCCATGGTCTCTGGGCTGTAGTGACCTGCTTTGTGCTCCTAAGCACTGAATTATGTCTACCTCCCTGTTCTTCCCACAAGCAGACAAAAACTCTTTCTGTGCTGTTCTCCCTGGGTTGCAAAAAAAAGGATGAGGTCAACAATGCTGAAATATTGGGTTGTATTCAGAGCTCACAACCTTTTGAGAGCAGTGTATCCCTAGAGTAAGACGTCTTTATGGCTCCAAATTGCTGTAGCCAGATAGAAGTAATTCTAGGTACAAACACACCCTAATGGGATAGCAGGTCTCCACTGTTATAAATCAGAGTTCAGAGTTTCAGTTTACACCAAATGGAAGAAGTAAGAAGCAAAACACTTCAGATCATATGACTCTATCTGAATGAAATATCCACATAATTCAAATGTAAAGAAACAGATCTGTGGTTGCTGGTCACTGGCCTGCAGGAAAAGATTGACTGAAAATAGGTAAGAGAATTGAAGGGCCGATGAGTATGTTGTAAAATTGGGTTTTAGTGATCAATATACAATTTCATAAAAGAGTTGTGCATTAAAAAGGGATGCATTTTTTACAGCCATCTGATATTAGATGAAGGAGACAAAGATATGTAGTGGGAAAAGATTGCCTCTTCAATAATTGGTGCTCAGAAAACTGAGCATCCACATGCAGAAAACTAAAAGTGGATCCATTTTTCACCATTCACTAATATCAACTCAAAGTGGATCAAAGACCTTAATGTCAGTCCTGAAACTTTGAAATTACTGCGAGAGAGTAGGAGAAACACTAGGACTCATAGACATAGGCAGGAATTTTTTTTGAAGAGTCCTAGGGCACAGCAGGTAGGAGAGAGACTTGATAAATGGGATTATATCAAAATAAAAAGTTTCTGCACAGCAAAGAACATAGTTACTAAACTAGGAAGACAGCCAATAGATTGGGAGATCTTTACCAGCAATACATCTGACAGAGACCTAATAACCAAAAAAGACAAGGAGCTCAAGAAATCAACCACACCTAAAGCTAACAAACTAATCATTAAGTGGGCAAAGGAGTTAAGAAGAGGTAAGAATGGCAAAGGAACACTGGAGAAAATGGCCATCATCTCTGGTCACAAAGAAAATGCTAATCAAAACAACTCTGAGATTCCATCTCACCCAGTTAAATTGGCCAATATTGTAAATTTGGACACCAACAAATGTTGGCAAGGATGTGGGGAAAAAGGAACCCTATTGCTCTGTTGATGGGAATGTAAACTAGTACAACCACTCTGGGCCCAAACACTAAACATAATTTTTCCTTATGATTCACCTATGCTACTTCTGGGCATCTAGCCAGAACATTTTAAGTTAGGATACTGTAAAGACACTTGCACACCCATGTTCATTGCTGCACTATTCACAATAGCCAAGCTATGGAAACAGTCCCGACACCCCACAATATCAAATAATCTGGTATATACATAATGGAATTTTATACAGCCATTAGAAGGAATAATATTACATTATTTACAGCAAAATGGACAGAGAAAAAACAATCATGTTAAGTAAGACAACAGGACATGTTTTCTCTCATGTGCAGATGCTAGATAAAAAATGCATTGGGACATAATAAATTATACAGGACTCTAGGTATTCACACACAGGGAGACCAAAAGGCATATATTCTTAGGAGAGGAGCACAAAGGTGAAACACCTATGTGCATCTGATCATATAAAATAATATTTATTGAAGAACTCCAGGAAATGGAAACGAGGGTTTTTTTCCCCTTAGTTGCTGTTTTTGTTTTCTTTTCTTTTGTCTTGTTTGTTCATTTATCTGTCTTTGAAAGGGTAAGAGGGGGCACAGAAATGGAGGGACAAAGGGTGAACAAATGCAGCAGTGGTACTCACTAGGCACTATATTGACAATAAAACTGTACAATTTGTGGGTGGGATGGGAGGGAAAAACTGGGAGAAGTTGGGAAAGGGGCAACATCATTGTTCAAAAAGAAATGTACTCTTCACCTGACTTCTGTAACTGTAACCCCTGTGTATATCACCTATATAATAGCAATAAAAATTAAAAATGGATAATTTTTATAACTCGTAAATAAAGTTGTAAACATATTTATAATGGCTTATATATGATAATTGTCATACTTAAAAATTTATTGAAACTAGATGATTATTATACAATTCAGATTTTCTACTTCCCAGACTTTTACTTGTTCTTGAAATATTTACATTTTTTGGGGGGGGGGTCCTGTTGTGGGGCCTGAACTCTGGGCCTGGGCGCTGTCCCTCAGCTCTTCAGCTCAAGGCTAGAGCTCTACCACTTGAGCCACAGCACCATTTCCGGCTTTTTTTCTTTTTGCTGCTTATGTGGTGCTGAGGAATCGAACCCAGGGCCTCATGCATGCAAGGCAAGCGCTCTACCACTGAGCCACCTTCCCAGCCCCTTGTTCTTGAAATATTAAAAACATGAATTAGAAAAGAGGACATTTGAACTTCTTGTTTTTTGCATCAAAGCCTAGAAAGCAGAGAAAGAAAATGAAAGCATAGAATAATACCTATGCTACACCTATGCTACTTAATGCTATAATATTAAGTATGATTTTTAAATCATTAACTTTTCTTAGAAGTGCTTAATTTATTTTCAATTCTTTTAAATCATTCATATTATACAAGCACTTAAATAATTTCATAAAGAATTGTTATAAAGAATTAAGAGCCAGACCTTCACTTAGGCATACTATTTTTTTAAAGTAGATTTTATTCTTAGGCTCTGGACTCTTTTCTGGGAAAACAGCCTGAGAAGGGATAACTTACTGCTTTTCAACTCTTATATATCAGCTTTTCTTTTTCTTTTTCAGAAAAGAAAAACATTCTTTCTTTAAGAACTATCTATGTCTAAATCTATAAATATAATAGAAACATTCACTTTAAATATTCTTGACTGTTGATAAAATATCATCTCAGTGTTTTGATCTTCACAGTTGAGGCTGGTGCCAGCTATATTTATGTCTTCATGGAGTCAACATCTCAGACACAGAAGGCTAAAGATGTTTGCTTGGTTACTTGACAGGAAGTCTATAGCCTAAAAATAGATGTGTTTCTAGGCTATAGCCTACACATTGGTGACGAAATTTTATTTTCACTCATATTTACATCTAATATATGATAATGAATTCCATTTTTCAAAATAGATATAAATCCTTTTGTTGTTTAATTTCTCTATTGAGACATAAACTAAGGACACAAATGTAATAATAGTATTAATAAAGCATAAGCTTTAAGCAGAATCATTTCATGTTCACCTTTAAGTCAACAGAATTGAATGATACAGCTTCAGTAAAATAATAATTATAATAATAATTTTAAAATGAAAATAGTGTACAATATCACTTATACGATTACTATATATTTTACATGATCAGAAATTAGTTGTCCCTTTCTATGTCTGCTACTCCTTCTTGGGTATGTTGCCCTTAACTGAAGAATTTATGTACTATTTATGTTTGGATCCTAGTAACTTATATCTGCAGTATATTTGGGACATAATAAATACATCTTTTGAATAGCAGCTAGTCACAATTTAGATTATTCCAGGTCAACAAAAATTGCACCTCTACATTCAATATCTGCTCAGAACAAGTAGAGAATACAAAACTGACTACATACAATTCCATTGACCTCAAAGAACTTGAAAAGTGTCACAATTTAATTAATAGAAAAGAACAATTATTTGTAGTTAGAACAAATTTATGTATTTTATCTCAGCTGTTGCTTTGTTAAAATACAATTTTGTTGTTATTAAGTACAATGAAGTACAATTGTTTTTTTGGATGATGTCACCTCTTTCTTCACTTTCCCCCAGTTTCTTCCTTCTTCGTCTGTTACTTTATAAGTGAAAAGATCTGACTTACATTTGGAAAATACATTTTAATATGCATTTGTAATTCTTATTATACATAATTATATTTCAATAGTTATAAAATATTAGTAGTAGCTAAATCTTTGTTTTGGACTATCACATTTGCTTTACATATAATACCACGTATCATTTACACACAATACTTAAATCTACCATTTAAACTTTATTCTGCCTAGATTTAATGCTATGACATTCATATGTCAAAATTTAGAAAATCAGTTTCTCCTGAATTGATTACATAGTTAATATCAAGGATTTGTAAAACAGTCTTATTCAACACAATAATTGTGATCACAAAGGAGTTGCTTGATATAGTCAGTATGTCTTTCAGTTGAAAGATTGAAATATTGAGAATAGTATTGAATGAGAGAAGCCCTCTAACAATCAGACTCAAAGCTGGGATAAACTCTGTAGTCTACTTCCTTCACCCAACCATAAAAAGAACACACAATGTAGGTCTCAAGAACCTACCATTTATTCATTCTGAGCAAATTAGGCTAGTGTTTACTTATGTGAAAAAAGTGAAATTAGAATAAATTCACATTTAGATAGGATAAATTATGATATAGCAAAATACATGTTCTTTGCCCTCAAATTCTCTCCCATGTGGTTGGATAGTTCTACTTATGAGTGATGTATTTCTTATGCTTACTTACTTTTTATATATATTTGAGGCAAAAACCTCAAGGTCACACTCACACACACACACAAACATACATACCCACAGGTTATTTTTTAATCTGAAAAAGAGAAGAACATGAGTGGGGAGAGAGATTTATATCAACAACCAGAGAGAAGGTAGGTTTAATGCAAATAAGAATTGCATTGATCACTGAACTTCCTCTTGGCCATCAAGACTAAAATAGAAACATAAGTTATGCACTTTGAATCATCTGATAAAATAATTCAACTACTTCATTAGAATTCACCATTTTTTACTAACATTTTTTTTTCTTTTAGTTGGTCATGGGCTTGAACTCAGGCCCTGGGTGCTCTCCCTGAGCTTTACTGCTCAAGGTTAGCACTCTACCACTTTGAGCCACAACTCCACTTTCGGTTTTCTGGTGATTAATTGGTGACAAGAGTCTCATGGATGTTCTTGCATACACTGGCTTTGAACGGTAGTCCTCAAATCTCAACCTCCTAAGAAGCTAAGATTGCAAGCATGAGCCACCAGCATTTGGATAACGTTAAATTCTAAAAGAACTCCTCCATCCAAATACATAAATAATTGGCAATATTAAATTAAATAGACTGATAGAAATCTTATAAAAAGATACAGAAATGTATGCTATGCTTTTACTCCCCCATTTACTTGAATATACATAACATTAAACCCTTCTCACCACAAACGTTCCAATATAGCAACTATATTGAGGGGTATAGTTACTCAGATTCAGGGAAAACAGTTTTGCGAGTTGATTTTTCAACTTCAAGTAAAGATTTCAACAGACCCTACTATCTATAATTGCAAAAAGGAGCTTCTTGGTACAACAAAGGTATAAAGAGCACACTTTCAAAATCAAAGCCAGAGAAACAACTTGAATACATTAGCATTTTATTTATTTTTATTTTTTGGACTCTCAATATAATTTTTATTTGCATTCCTTTATGTAAAAGGATGCTGAACATTTCTTCATGTATCTATTCTTCATTTAATTTGTTCTTCTGAGAACTGCCTGTTCAATCAATTTGTCCATTTATTAATTGGGTTATTTGTTGTTTGTTGAAGGACAGTAAATTTTGTATTTGCTTTAGTTATCCTCAGGTTTTTAAAAGGGTTATAAACAAAGCCAGGCATCGGTGGCTCATGCCTGTAATCCTAGCCACTCAGTAGGCTGAGCTCTGAGGATCACAGTTCAAAGCCGGCCAGGGCAGGAAAGTCCATGAGATCCTTGTCTCCAGTAAACCACTAGAAAACCGGAAGTGGCACTGTGGCTCAAGTGGTAGAGTGCTCGCCTTGAGCTCACAACCGACAAAAAAAAAGTTATAAACAAAATATAAGTAGAAATGAATTTGACTATTTGTATTAACTGAATTATCTTACACATTCAATGTTTTTTATTTAATTGTACAGAGGGGTTATAGTTACATAAGTAAGGTAATGAGCACATTTCTTGTCCAGCAGTGTTACCCCCTCCCTCATTTTCTCCCACTTTCTCTCCTCCCAAACTCCCCTTCCCCCAAATTGTAAAGTTCTTGTGAGTATAATTTCCCTCATTTGTAATAATTAGTATAGGTCTATGACAGTCCTGGCAGAGGATCATAAATAACTCAATAGCTATGTACATATGACCATATAAAATGATGCTAATCGAAATGAACTCCAAGATATGGAAACAAGAGGGGTTTTGTTGTTGTTGTTGTTTGTTAATGTGCTGTGTGAAGTTATTTCTTTTTTCTTTTGTTTTTTTTTTTTCCTTTGGTTTATCCCCTGTTGTCACTGTTCTTGATTTTGGTACCCTGTGTCTTACGTTTATGTGATTTGGGAAAGAGAAGGGGAATAAAAAAATGGTGAGACAAAGAACAAAGGGTGAACCAATTTAACAGGGCTACTCACAAGACACTGTTGGAAATGAACCTTACATTAGCTTTTTCAAACCTGGCTACATACCAAGTGCTGGTGGCTCGGGAGGCTGAGATCTGAGGACTGCAGTTCAAAGCTAACCCAGGAAGAAAAAGGAGGTATAGAAGTATGGCTCAAGTAATAGAGTACCAGTCTAAAGCAACAAAAGCTAAACGGGAGGGTGTCCAAACCCCAGTATTGGCACGTGCACAGGCATGCACACACACACACACACACACACACACACACACACACACACACACACACAAACACTGATTACATCTTTTGTTGTAAGCTGCTGACAGCACAAAGTTTGAGAAGCACTACCATGGCAAATGTAAGAACACAACTCTCACTTCAAATGGCTCTACAATCATATGATGGAAATGAAACGCTATAAATATTAGAAAACAAGTCATTATAAATGAAATATAAAATTAAGAAGATATTATAAGGTACAAAATGTTTTATTGCTGGCTTAAAGGAAGCATAGTGATCTAAGCGTGCTTTAGAGATATCTGTATTTATTCATACCACCTTTCAGCATAAGACAGTGATAGATAGTTTCTCAATCTCTTTCACATGCCAGGAAAAACATTACATAGATTATCACCAAGTTTGCATTTGACCAGTATAGACGTTCTGAACTAAATATTCTTATTCTTCCATTTGATTCTATATTTTCAAGTTTAGTACACCATAGATCTTGTCTTTGTTTTTTAAGTGTCATCTTTTACTATCTTAATGAATTAATATCACACTAAACTTGCCCTGGAAGTTTCCAGTCTGCTTAACCATGATATTTGGTTAATTATTTTGACAGAACCATTATTAGGCACTTGTGTGAATGACTCTTCCTGAGCTTTTAACAAAGGTTGGAAAAGTCTGGCTATGGAATGAAATGAGTGTTCCTCTAACATAAACCATAGTAAATAGTTTAGCATCAGCAAATGATTCTGAAGGCATAGATTATGGGCTTCCGGTTTAACTTCTAAATAGTACAGATAGTTTGACTTTGCTTTTAAGACCAGAATCTTGGCTTTCCTCTCTGTCTGAGTCAGAGTCTGTCTCTTCTCTCTTATCTTGGCACTTCAGCAATGGGTTGCATGTGAGAATACCTGGGTGAGTGAAAGCAGATAGACAGAGCTTTACAAGAGCTAAATCTCCCCCATTGCAATAACTTATATCACAAAGGCTACTTGCCTGATTCTCGATCAACAATGCTATCTTTTCTATTATGCTAGAATATTTTTGGTTTGATATGTATCATGGGCAAATGTTTGCTTCTAAAAAGATGCTAATATTTTTATTGTGTACATTCTATTTTAAGCTTTGCAAGAAAAAGCAATTATGATTTGAATGGCATATCTTGGCTCTAAGTGGTTTCTTTATTTGGAAATCAATAACTTTGCTTCAGAAAGAAAATAAATATTTGGCATGTTGATTGTTTGAGATATTTTTTTTCTGGTCACCAGACGTTGTTGTCCCTTTCTCTCCACCCCTCCCTCTCCAGATCTTCTAACCCACTGAATAAATTTAAGACAGTATTATGTTTTCCTAATTAGAAATCATTTAAAAAACTTATTTGGGAAAATAAATGATCTATGAATCAAATATAATTGTGAAACATGACATTTGTAGCACAATTGATTGGACTGATTTGATTTCAAGTTTATTTGAGGACATGCCTGGAAAAAAAAAGCATACTTATTTCATTTTTCCAGTTTCAATATAGCTTACAAGAGCTCTATTTTATGGTCTAGCAGAAAGGAGGTATTTGAGATGGAAGGGTCAGTTCACAGTGAGAATGGTAGAGGAATTTAAAAAGAGGTAATAAAAACAACAGACTTGACTTTCACTTAAACTTCCCGGAGGTCAGAGACATGATAAGGGGACCTTGAATGGGTCTTCTCCCCAGGAAGAAAGACTAAAATACCTAAGTATATTTTATGTATTTACTATACCTAGTGATGAGAATTCTTAAAGATAATGCCATACAAAATTCACGTTACAATTGAAATCTCAGTGTAACCATAGAGGAAATGTGGCCTTGGTCGGGGGATGGGGGAGGAGGGTCGGTGAAATTAAGTCAAAAGGGATCCACACTCACAAATGGTTTGGCACCTTCATAATATAGCTGGGAGTTGAAGGGAACATTTTCTTTGTTCACTGTTCCTCCTACCAAACAAGGATTTAGTGTTCCTTCCTCTAGAGGATTAAGCAACAGCCCCCATCTTTTTTTTTTTCTTTTTTCTTTTTTGCAGATTGTGGGGCCTGAACTCTGGGCCTGGGCGCTGTCCCTCAGCTCTTCAGTTCAAGGCTAGCACTCTACCACTTGAACCACAGTACCACTTTCGGCTTTTTCTCCTTATGTGGTACTGAGGAATCAAACCCAGGCCCCATGCATGCAATGCAAGTATAGGCTAATGCCAACATCTTTTGTCTATAATTCTGCCCATAGTTGTGTCACTTGGGGTAGATTACAACTTTTTCTAAGAGTCAGCTTCTTGGTTTGTATTATGTAGCTACCTAAGTCACATAGGAAACATTATGTTTTCTAACAAATAAAAATATAGTATATGTTATTGAAAAAAAATATATATATAAACTAGTTTAAAAGTCTACTTACAAGAAACTGAAAGTTTTCTCAAAATAACTTGCTTTTCCTGGGGCAAGAATGTCTGGGTATATCTGAATGTGTATATTTTTAGCCATAAATCCCAACACCCAAGCTAGATCATGTGAGTGGCTCTGTTCACAGTGGCCTCAAGACCTCCCCAGTCACTTCAGCTTTGGAATAACATAGAAAAACTGGTCACCATAAACTTGCTAACTCATCGTTCACATGTCCTTCGCCTGGGAAGCCAAGGGAAGCAAACAAGCTATTATCACAAGTGGTATTTATTTTCTTTCTGTTCTGGTTTAGATTTTAAATGTTCCCCAAATGTCCCAATGCTAAAGGCTACATGGAGGTAGTGAAACCTTTAGGAAATAATAATAAATGCATCTAATTTTTAGATAACTGGGGCATGCCCTTGAAGAAGTTATGAGAACAACAGGACTCTTCATCTCTTTTACTTCCTGAATCCCTTCTCTGTCATACACTCACACCTCAAGGACTTTCTATCTCACTTCAGGCTCAAAGTCAATGGAGCTAAGTAACCATTAAACTGAAACTTCCCAAGCATGAGCTCAAACAAATCTTTCCTCCCTTTAAGGTGATTTCCTCAGGTATTTTGTCATTATGACCGAAAGTTAACTAAAACATTTTTCTTCCCTCTTATGTCAAGAAAAAAGGAGGAAAAGGAGGAAGAGGAGCAGTAGGAGGAAGAGGAAGAGATTAAAACTCCAATTTGGAAAATCCAACTTTTATAAAATGTCAAACTTAACGTAATGAAAAAGCAAGAAAAATAATTACAGTATGAAAAAATTATAATATCATAATTTCCTCTTTTAAAGGGAAAAGAAAAATAATAAAAATGGAAGATTTTTTCTGCTTAGGAAAGCACTGACCAAGTCAATTGAGAGATATCCATTTACCTATCATTTTGTTGGAGATTCACATGTCGTGCAAATGACCAAAATAAGAAACACTGAGCATATCCGTCTTTAATTTCAGTATGTGAATGACTAGGTTCCTATATAATTTAACCATGTCCCAGAGTGTGTGCATATATATATGCATATATATATATATATATATGGCACTAATTTACTGTGTTTACTTACAGATTTATAAGCACATTCTAGTTAACACAAATTACAGAAAAAATGCAGCCTATGTTTCTTTGGCTCTGGCTTACTTCACTTATTATATTTTTTCCAAGTCTTTCCATTTCCTTATGAATGGTACAATATCATTCTTTCTGATTGTTGAGTAGAATTCCATTGTATATTTTATATATATATATATATCACATTTTCTTGATCCATTCATCCACTTAGGCACATCTAGGTTGCTTCCATATCTTGGCTATGGTAAACAATGCTGCAATGAACATGGTTGTGCTAGTAGCTTTAGTGTGGTTTGGTTTGTGGTCAGTTGGATAATACCCAGGAAAGGGGTTGCTGGGACATAGGAGTGGTAAACAAAGGCTCAATAAGTATGCATAGATGATCATATAAAATAATATTCTATGAAATAACCTACAAGAAAAGGAAACAAAAGACATTTTTTAGTTTCCATTGATACTGTTTTTGCTTTGTTTTCCTTTTGTTTTGTTTGTTTGGGGAGGAAAGGGAGGGCACTTAAAATGTGGAACAAAGGTAAACAAGTACAACAGTGATACTTACTAGACACTACGTGGAAAACGAACTGGCTTGTGGGTAGAATGGGAGGGAAAAGCCAGGAGATACATTTCAAACAGAATTGTATTCATTACTCATTATCGAATTCATGTAATTATAGCCCTCTGTATATCAACTCTACAACAACAATAAAAATAAAAAAGAAACACTGAGCAACATAAAATGGAAAAACATGAAATTTCTTCAAAATCACATTTGGTGTTTCTTTTTTTAGTGAAACAGTGCTCTGAATTATATGTATAATTCTTTCTTTTCCCTACTCAGTCCTAAGAAAAGGCAAAAGGCAACATCATCAGTTCCAATTCTACAAGATTAATAACATGAAGGTGCAGGCCTAGATACAGACAGTAAAAGAAAGATTTGGAGTTCTTAATCTTGTAGAAAATGAAGCTGCTCAATATGAAAGTAATTTATAGTACAGAATAATGGAGACATGGGATTAGACAGCCTATTAGTTTGGGTGTTGAAATACCTTCTCAATTGTGAGTGTTTGCAACATGCCAATTCATCTACTAGATGCTCTTCAATCATTTAATCTGTGTTCTTATCATCTCTCAGTGGTGGAGGTCACTGTCAAATGCACCTGTGTTCCACACTGCTTTCTCTGGGCCCTTCTATGAGTTGATTCACTTGAGCTATGTGTAGGAGGCTCCACTGGGCTACATAGGAGGACAAATTTGACTGAAAGGGCAAAGCAAAAGAGGTAGAGAAGATGAAGGATTATGAAAACTTTCATCTGTGAATTTCAGTAGCACCAAAATGACATAGTTTATACACATTTTTTGTTTGTATGTTTGTTTGTTTTTTGTCAGTTGGGAGGCCTGAACTCTGGGCCTGGGGGCTGTCCCTCAGCTCTTCAGCTCAAGGCTAGCGCTCTACCACTTAAGCCACAGGGTCA
Organism: Dipodomys merriami; assembly: GCF_024711535.1. Lineage (NCBI taxonomy): Eukaryota > Metazoa > Chordata > Mammalia > Rodentia > Heteromyidae > Dipodomys > Dipodomys merriami. The sequence continues at coordinate 3,608,184 of NW_027202382.1, read as the reverse complement.
TTTCTGGCTTTTTCTGCTTATGTGGTGCTGAGAAATCGAACCCAGGGCTTCAAACATGCAAAGCAAACACTCTACCACTGAGTCACCTTCCCAGCCCCCTATAGTCCATACACTTTTAAAGGGAAAAATCAGATTCCAGTTTGTGTGAAGAGCCCAAAAGAGTAAGAAAAGGGTTGAAGATGAAAAGGAAACTCAAGGATATGAGCACGGGGAGGGGTTAGATATGAAGGAATTATTATTAACAGTAGAGGGAGGGCTTCTGAGAATCCAGTAGTGGTCTGGAGGAAAAATGGAGGTTATTGTTGAAACCATTCCACCTAAACAACTAGAGTATTAGGATAACATCTTGGCATCTCTGGTCCTGAGCATGACCACCTCTTCTCTCTTCTAATTCTCTCCATACTCAACATCAGCAAAAAGAGAGAGTGAACCGCCACAACTCATTCCCTCCACATATCCACCTCTTGTTTATACCACCCATTCCCTTTAAAATTCCTTCCAGTTGTATTCTTCAACCAGATTTTAGCTAATATGTAAAAGTTGGCAGAGAAACTTTAGGGTAGAGATGATTTGTGATTTACCCAGTTTCAGGAAAAACCTAGACATGAGCCCTCCCATTCATGACTTTATAGTTAGATTGCTATGAAAACAACCTCATTTCCTATTTTTTAATCTAATTTATATTTTGATTTTGTTTGGGATAAATAAAACAATGTCCAATACAGTGTCTGCACTTCTACTTATAACTGAACAAATCATACAATTATTTATGCATTTAATGACGATAATAATCACCATTAAAAAACATGCTGGGGTTAAAAATTAATTCCTTATTGAGTCTGTCATGAAGGCTCCAAGGTGAACAGTTGGGTGGCAGGAAGGTATATACACAGGGTAATTCTTCATATCAGACTCAATTTTCAGAATGATTTTCAAGTAGTAGAAATAATCTAGACATATCTTATACTTGCATGATTCCATGCTAGGAGATAATGCTTAACCTTCAATTGGATATTTTAAAGGAGTTGATTTCTTCACCCAGCTAATAAGCAGGTCTTGCTGTATTTCTAGAGAACAGGAATGAAAAACCAAAATATACCATTTTATTAATTTGACTGTAAGCCAACAATTTAATGAGGGCTTATGGTTTTGTTTATTTAATATTAGGGATGAGAAAGGAGGTAAATAGCAAGGAAAATGGAAAGAACACTGTAAGCATATATGTTGGGTGTAATACCTACCCTCAGTCCAGAAATGTCAGAATAGCTGAAAATAGAATAAAAATAGAGAAATAAAGCTAGTAAGTCTTTCTGAAACTAAGACTGACTTGTATTAACATTTTCCTTATAGTCAGTTGAGTATTATTAACAAGGAAACAAAATTAGGGCAACTTTTCAGCTACTCTGATTGGCAATACTAGGAAAGAAAGTTCCTCTGTAAACTTAGTTTCCAACATGTGTATCCAAGACATTTTGGGTGTGTAACTATGATACAGTGGTGAGTACAGGTAAATGGCTAATTTGACCCAACTATTGAACCTGATGATAGCTTATTATATTAATCTGGGCCAGACACACTGTGGACATGGAGGAAGAAAAGTTCATTGTCTCTCTTTCTTCAGGTGACCCACAGGACTCTTTTACTGCATGGTGAGTGTCAGTGGTTTTGTGACAGCTCATAAAGATGAAATGCTTTGTCTCTGTACTTCAATGAAGTGAAAGAGGAATAAGTGTGGGCAGCGTGAGAATGGAGAGAAGTCATTGTACAATCTGTTTGTATAAGGTAGATCTGGATGTCAAGAGAACAAGCAATTTGGAGAGTACACCATGGAAAGGGTAGCTGAGAGAGACAGAAAAGAAACTGTTCCCAGGATTCACAAACAGATTCACAGCTTTATTTTTCATTTATCTGTGTGTGTGTGTGTGTGTGTGTGTGTGTGTGTGTGTGTGTGTGTGTGTGTGTGTGTGTGTGTGTGTGTGTGTGTGTGTGTGCAGGGTCCTGGGCCTTGAACTCAGGGCCTGGGTGCTATCTCTGGGCTTTTGTGCTCAAGGCTAATGCTCTACTACTTGAGCCACAGCTCTACTTATAGCTTTCTGCTGGTTAATCGAAGATACTATTCTCATGGCTTCAAACCATAATCCTCGGATCTCAGTCTCCTGAGTAACTAGGATTACAGGTGTGAGCCATCAAAACATGGCTTCACAGCTTTTCTTTCTTTGTGGTCTGATAGAATACAAAGGGGTATTTAATTTTTTTTTATATTTAAGACATCTTTTATGTCCTAAAATTTGATCTCCTTTGCAGAAAGTTTCATGAGTTGTTGGCAAGAATGTATATTGTTAGATGCTGGATGAAATATTCTATCGATATATGTTAAATCCAGTTCTTCTATAGTCTTGTTTTATTCTTAGGTTTCTTTGTTTATTCTTTTAGTTGAATGACCTGTGTGTTGGTGACAGTGTGGTATTGAAATTTTCTACTATTACTGTGTTAAAGTGTATCTGTATTCAGTAAGGTTTGTTTAATAAGTTTGGTTACACTGTTTGATGTGTATGTGTTAACTATTTTTCCCTTTGATTGAGAATATCCTTTATTAGTATGAAGTAACCTTCTTTGTCTCCCCTGTTTAATTTTTGTTTGAAGTCCACTTAACTAGATAAAAGTATGGTTATTCTGCTTGAAGGGTTCATTTGCTTAGAAGATCTTTTTCCATGCTTTTACCCAAAGCCAATGTTTATCTTTGTCCATTAACTGAATCTGAGTTACAAATGGTTAGGTCTTGTTTTTTAATCCAACTGACTATATGACTTTGATTGGAGAATTAAGATAATATTCATTATTAATATTGAAAGATGTATAATATTTGTGTTATATTTTTGTATTTGTGTCATATTTCTGATCTTGTGTTTGCTTTTTAAATTTTTTATTTTATTGTAAAGATGCTTGTACAGAGAAGTTACAGTTACATGAGTAAGATACTGAGCATATTTCTTGTCGAGCATTGTTACCCCCTTAATTGTTTTTCTCCTACTACTCTCCCTCCCCCACTTCCCCCACACCTCCCCCCCACCAAAGTTGTAAAGTTCATTTCCAACAGTGTCTTGTGAGTATCATGGTTGCAGTGGGTCATCTTGTGTCCTTGTTTCAGCATTTTTTTATTCCCCCTTCCCCTCCTCAAGTTAGATAAATGTATATACATACCCAGGGTACCAAAATCAAATACAGTGACAACAGGGGATATATCATAGGGGGAAGAACATACAAAAGAAACAAAAAATCAAGTTCTACAGAGTTTAAGCTTTTTTAAAAATTTTAATTTTATTGTCAAGGTGATGTACAGAAGGGTTACAGTTACATAAGTAAGGTAATGATTACATTTCTTGTCTAACATCTTACCCCTTCCCTCTTTTTTCTCTCTCTTTCCCACCCCCCAAACCCCTCCAAAGTTATACAGATCCTTTCTTTGCTGTTGTTGTTTTTCTTGATATACTACATGATTTCTTTTTTTTTCTTTTGTGTTGTTCCCCCTGTGGTTTATCCTTTGTTGTCACTGTATTTGATTTTGGTACTCTGGGTATTATAAATATGTTTATCTGAACTAGGCAAGAGAAGGGGTACAACAAGATAGGGGAACCTATGCAACAGCAATACTCACAAGATATTTAAGCTCCTCAGTAGATGAATGGATCAAATATGGTATATATATATATATATATATATATATATATATATATGTGTGCAATGGAATGCTTCCATCAGAAAGAATGATAACACGTCATTTGTTGGGAAATGGAAAGATCTGTGTTTACTTTTTTTCTGTTCCTTATTGTTAATCTAGTCCTCTAGTGTAGTTTATTTTTTCATCTATTTTTCTGTTTGTGTTTATCTTCCTCTTCTTTGGATAGGATTCTTCTACAATGCTGGTTAATAATGGTGATAAATTCCTTTTGGCTTTGTGTATCATAGAAGAGTTTTATTTCTCCTTCAATAATGGAGGATAGTTTGCTGCATATACCAGTCTAGGTTGATGCTTATTTTCTTTCAGGGCTTAAAATACATCATTCCATGCCCTCCTTACTTTTAGAGCTTCTTTTGAGAAGTCTGCTGTTCTGTTGGGTTTCATTGTGTATGTGACTTGTCACTTCTCTCTGGCAGCTTTTAATACTATTTCTTTTTTAAAAAATGGTGTCTCATTTTTTGTCACGATGATGTACATAAGGGATACAGTTACATAAGTAAGGTAACAAATACATTTCTTGTCAAGCTTGTTACCCCTTCCCGCATTTTTCTCCTACTCTCCTTCCCCAACCCTCCCACCCCCAAGTTATACAGATCATTTCCAACATAAAGTATGTTTACTTGAACAACAGAATGGTGAGACAAAGGGAAAGGGGAGAATCAGCACAAGACAATTTGTTAATATTCGTTCTTTGCCTTATATTTTTATTGCTATGGTCAGTCTGGGGGTATTTCTTTTCTAATCTCCTGTTTTATGTTTAGAAAGCCCACTGTACCTGCATAACCCTCTTTCTCAAGACTAAAGGAGTTTTCTGCTATTATTTTTATTGAAAAGGCTATTAATGTCCTTAGTGTATATTTCTTTTCTTCTATACTCATGATTTGTAGGTTTGCCTTTTCATGGATATCCCAGTGGTCTTCTATGCTCCATATTTTGTCTATATTTTTATTGTATTTAAATAATCTAATTTCTCTATTTTATCTTCAACCCTCAATATTCTATTTTCAACAGATCTATTAACTAGATTTTCAGGTGCTTTATTGAACATTTTGTTTTCAAGATTTAAATTGGATTGTTTTCAAGATTTCTGTATCTATATTGAATTCTTCTTTCATATCCTGCATTGCCTTCCCTATTTCATTTAGCTGTCTATTTGAATTCTCCTCAGATTCAGTCAACAGTTTATTTCTATCTTCTTTGAGTTAATTCAGATGTTTATACATCACCTCTTTAATTTCATTGATCATTGTTATTTTTGTATTTTCTATCCATTGAGATTGTTTTAAGTCCTATATTGTGGAGCTTTTGGATTGAAGAAGATAAGTTGCCTTGTTTTTTCAAATTACTTGCATTATGTATTGGAATTAATGTGTCTGGGGCCAAGTTTTGGTTGTTTCTTTTTAGACGGAATTTCATAATGATTATGTATGACTTGGTAGTGGTTTGGTTAGGGTATATTTTCTGATCACTAATCAAACATTTGATCCCAGGACACAATACACTGGATATAACCCTTAATCTATTCAGGGAGAAAAAAATTAACTAGTATGTATCACAGTTGATATATCACAACTTTGAGATTGTAGTAATCCTTAATGAAGTCCTATCACCATCACTACTCCATTGTCTTTACAGGAATGTAAGACCATAGATTATTCTTTATGATGTTGGAAGACATTAGTAACAATATCACTGGGAAGGACATGGAGAGATGATACCACTAATAATACAAAGTATGTGTTTTTTAAGGCTAAGGTTACTAGAGAAAGTAAAAGTATAATTATTTCCAAGTCTTTCCATTTCCTAACAAATGGGGCAATGTCATTCTTTCTGATGGAGGCACAGAATTCCATTGTGTATATATACCACATTTTCTTGATCCATTCCTCTACTGAGGGGCATCTGGGTTGGTTCCATATCTTAGTTATGATAAATAATGCTACGATAAACATAGCTGTGCTGGTAGCTTTAGTATGGCCTTGTTTGAAATTGTTTAGGTAAATGCCCAAAAGTGGGATTTCTGGGTCATAGGGGAGCTCTATGTGGAGTCTTTTGAGGAAATGGAAATAATTATATTAAGTGAAGTAAGCCAGGATCAAAGAAACATAGGTCCTATGGTTTCCCTTATTTGCAATAACTAGTACATGCATAGGACAAGCAGAAAAGGCCAAAAGCTATGTACATATGACCATATAAGGTGATGTTAAGTGAAATGAACCCTAAGATAGGGACACAAATATCTTTTTTCTTTCTTGCTATTGTAATGTACCATGTGATTTTTTTGTTGCTTTGTATGTTCGTCCCCCATGGTATAACTCCTGTTTTCATTCATTGTATTTGATGTCAGTGCCCTGCATCTTGTATATACACTTCTGTAATTTGGGGAAGGGAAGGGAAAAAACAAAATGCTTAAATAAGGATACAGGTTGACCCATTATAACAATGAAATGTACAAAACACTATGCTGAAAATGAAATTTACAACCTGGCGGGGGGGGGGGGGGTAGTTGTGGAGGTGGGAGGGAAGGGATGGTAGGAGGAAAACAAAGGAGGCAACAATGCTCAATAGGAAATGTACTCATTACCTTGTTCATGCAACTGTAACCCCTCTGTACAACATTTTTACAATAAAAACGTACCCCCCCAAAAAAAAGTAAAAGTAAGGTTAGTGAGAAAGTAAAATAAAATGTATAAGAGGAGGGGAAATTATGAAAATTAAACAGACAAAAATTGACCTGTCAATCTAATGACTTGTTGAAAGTGTTGGTAAGAGGATTTGGGATGGGAAAATTGAATTAGAAAGAAATATCAATGAGAGAGCTGTTCTAATTGTAGACAAAAGAAAAGTAAAAATGAAGAAAGGAAAATAGGAGAAGGAAGGAAAAGATATTGTTTTTAAGTTGAATACCGAAGTAAAGACATAGCTCAAGGGGCATAGAACTTGCCTAGCAAGTACAATATCCTAAATTCATATCTTACTTAGTCCAGACAAAAAAGATTGAATACTGAGGTTCTCAGGAGGCTGAGATCTGAAGATTACAGTTTAAAGCTAGCCCAGGCAAGAAAGTGAGACTATTATCACCAATTAATCACAGAAAAAGCTGGAAGTGCTGCTAGCCTTGAGCAAAAGAAACTTAGGGACAGTGTCCAGGTCCAAAGTTCAAGTCCCATGACCAAAAGAGAGAGGGAGAGAGAGAGAAAGAGAGAGAGAGAGAGAGAGAGAGAGAGAGAGAGAGAGAGAGAGAGAGAGAGAGAGAGAGAGAGAGAGAGAGAGATTAAATACTGAAAGGCAAGTATTAAAACTCAGGTTAATGATGAGAAAGAAAAGAAAGGGACTAAGTTCAGCACTAAAAAGAAAATAACAATGATACCAATTATCCAAAGCACATATGCTAAAAACAAACAATACAAACAACAAACAGCAAAGCAATTTTTTTTTAAACACCAACAAAACAAACTGCCACTTAAAAAATCAGAATTTTCAGTTGCTCTCCTGAGCAGATGGGGCTTTTCCCCACTTCTCAAAACCCAAGTCTTTTGGGCAGTACTGGATTTGAACTCAGGACCTTGTGTTTGCAGATGCTCTACCATTTGAGCCACCCTCCCCAGCAAAGTCCAAGTCTTTTAGTCCAGTAGATGACAGCCCAATTGAAGATCTGGAATGGTGGCTACTCATAGCCTTGAGCATGTTTCCCAGCATGAGGGGGTCCTGGAGATCTGAATACAATCTCCAATAAAAAGGTTCTGAGGTCAGTGCTCTTAACCCCTGGTCTGACTCACTTCCCACTTGACTTGTGACTTCTTCCTTTTCTTAGGACCCACCAACACACAGTCTGTTATCTATACCAGTGCAGTCCTTTCCTGGACCAGAAGTTGCAATGTTGTGCTTACCATTCTATTGCTTAAGCCCATACAATTGTGACTTTGTAGATGGAGTTATTGCTGGTACCTATGTCTGGCCACACTTTAAGACTCTTATCTTTTCCCTCCTGGGGGTGTCTGTATGGACATATCTAGTTGCTTGCAGTTTTTCTCACCTAGTTTTTTTTTTTTTAATGCTTTACAGTACATGCATGAGACTGTACCTCAGATTCTATGCTGCAGTTCATGGGCCCATGTTGCCTGTGTTACCAGAAGGTCATGGGATGTTGATGGAACCAAAAATGACTTGATCATGGGCACTAACTTCCTTGGCAGTTCTGCAGGGAAGTAGATGTAAAAACAGCTGTTCAGTAAAGTATGTCTTCAAGGAACTCTACCAGGTGATGGCATTCAGTTGCAACCTCGCAAACTAGGGGTGGGAATGTAGCAGAACCTAGACACATTTATAAAGGCCAATAAAGAAAAATAAATTTTAAAAATTCAAACATCCCCACAAGATGCAATAAATATTAAGGAAGTGCTGAATTTTAAGTGAGTTGGTAATTAAGGAAGAACAGGTTTTAGGGAAATCATCACGGAGCTCATCCAGTGCACACAGCATCCTTCCAGTTATTATTTCATTAGTATAAGCAAGTTATCCTCTGAGGCCAGATTTTGTTTCCTGAAACAGATTGGAAAGGAAGAAACGAATTTTTAAAAATTAAGTGTTGTACTCAGGATTTGAAGAAGAATCCTGAGGACCTCTCAAGCCACTATTTTTTTTTTCTCTTAATCATCTCATTATTCCCTTAAATAGGTTTCAAGAGAGCTCTTACCCTCAGAATTTAAATCTCTTTTGTGTGTTAGGGTCCAATGTTTGCAATGCTAAGTTAAAAGGGAAGTTCTTTCAGATTAGCTAAAACTGTAATTCTGCTCTGCCTTTAAGAACAGTAAACATTATTAGATCCCAATTTTCAGAACAATCAGTCAGAGGGATAGTCTTTTCTGTGAGTTTTATTTTCACAAAATTTAGGGTTATATTTTCTAGCCAGATGTTTGACAGACCCAGTTCTTCAACATGTTGGGTTTTTTTTAGTGTTCATCACTGTGGGTGTTTTACCTTCCTAATAGAAACTGATATATTCGTTATAAGAGTTTTCTAAACAGAGGATTCATTTTTATTCCATAAAGAGGAATATACAGCAAGAGAAGCCTAATATCTAAATATTTACAATACTTTAGTAAAAGGGCCACAGCAAGAAAGAATTCCTAATAAGTTGTGAAACCACTTTATAATTTTGTTCAGAGCAAAGTGGTCCCAAGAAATCTGTTTGATCATGAAGGTTCTGACCCTCATTTTGAATATCAGACAAACGTTGGCTGATTACCACATGCTAAGTCAATAAGTAAAGTTACATATTACCTTGAGGTTGTTTGGTAATCATAATTCCACATATAAGAAATTGCATTATTATGATAGCTTGAGATAATCAACTGATTATAGTTTCATGAGCTACCTATGGCAGAGTTGTATTCTGATAATTCATAGCCTCCTTATGTGGGAAGAGCATCCTAACCTGGAACTATATAACTGACTTCTATCTTCCCCTTTAGAACAGAGTACTATTTGCTTATACCAACAGGCATTCCATATCTTTCCCAGGAACAGGGAAAATGTGCTGTGGATTTTAGTTGGGCATGTTGTCAACTCGAAAATTTTTCTTTTGTTTCTTTTTCCAGCATGAGATGTGATGACATAGCTAAATCTGGAAAATTAGATATCAGGAGGGTATGATGAATGACTAACAATAGACTGACATTCTCATTCTCAGTGAGAACAGTTAGAAAAACCAAAGAAAAATATAAGACAAGCAAACAACACATATGTTTAAAGCCAAACAAACAGCTGGCAAAACAACTAGAACTACAAGAAACTATTTTACTTTTCAAACTGCTCAAACAGAATAATAGATTGCTGAGTAGCTTATTTAAAAAATGTTCCTCTCAGTTATGGAGATCAAGAAGTTCAAGATCAAAGTGCTATAGATTTTCTTTTTTGGGGGCGGGGTAGGGGGGATCCGATCACGTGGCCTGAACTCTGGGCCTGGGGGCTGTCCCTCAGCTCTTCAGCTCAAGGCTAGCCTCTACCACTTGAGCCACAGTGCCACTTCCAGCTTTTTTCTTTTTGCTTATGTGGTGCTGAGGAATCAAACCCAGGGCCTCAGGCATGCAAGGCAAGTGCTCTACCACTGAGCCACCTTCCCAGCACCAGTGCTATAGATTTTCATGTCTGGCGAAGGCCCACTTCCTGGTTCATCAATCAAATGGATATTAATATCTAAATAAAACTACTGGAAACCAGAATATAATGATATGACACTGAAAATGATAGAAAATAACTTCTAATTGAAAACAATGCATGCAGTGAAATGATTCTTCAAAACATGTTTAGCAGCAAAGCTGTACTAGGATAAATATATTTAAAAGTATATTAAAAATTAATCCAAGAGAATGTTAATAAAAGAGAGAAATAAAGACAGGTAAATATTTGGGTCAGAGAAAAAAGCTCATATATTAAATCAAATAAGTAGTCATAATAAGAACTTACTGAAATTTTAAGACCAATAATGTAAATAAATGAAACTCCAAATATTGTGTCTGACTGAGTCAGTTTGGACTGCTATGAAAAATGTATATGTATTGAGTGGCTGATAAACAATAGAAATTCAAAGTACACAGTTCTGAGGGCTGGAAGTCCAAGTTTAGTATGCCAGCATGGTTGGTTAGGGTGAAGACCTTCTGTGGACTTGCAGACTTTTCTGTGTATCTTCCTCTGTCAAAAAAAGGAGAGCCAGCTTACTAGCTTCTTCTTATAGGGGGCATCGATTTTACTTATGAGGTCTCCATCCTTACTTCCTAAATTACCTCCTAAACACTCAACCTTCTAATACCATTACATTGAGACTACATTTCAACATATAAATTTTAAGAAAACACAGATGTTGTATTTAGAAAGGCACACAGGAAACTGTCAACCGTGGAACCTCTGAAGAATCAGAGAGGATGAGAGGAGAATTAATATTTCATTCCCTAAAGTTTTGTTTTTTAGAAATGTTCCCAATGGAAAGTGATGCTGTGGCTCAAGAGGTAGAGTGCTCGCCTTGAGCTGAAGAGCTCACAGACAGCGCCCAGGCCCAGTGTTCAAGAACCATGACTGACAAAAGAAATAAAAAAGAAAAAAAAAAAAAGAAATGTTCCCAATAAGAACATTTAATTTTTTTAATTCAAAAGAAGAAAATTATGATACAGTGTTGTGCATATCTATATATATATCTTGCTGAGTATTCTACAGATATGGTACATTTCTGCCTGAATTAATCACAGTTTTATTTTTAATGTTATACTTAATATTGGTTATTGATTCATTTCTGAATTATTGTGATGATTATCTGCCATTGTTCATTTTCTTCTTAACAAGTTACTGTTTGTATGCAAAAGAATTTATAGGTTTTGTCCTGGTTTTTCTTGCAAACAGCTACTTTCTAGGACCCAATAACTTAATTAGCTCTTTCAGACATTAGAGTAAATAAGCACTTTGAGACCCATTCTTATAGCCTCATCGACTTGGCTATACAAGTGTACAATGCCAGTAAAGTTTTAGGACCCATTTCCTCCAGTGACTGTAACAGTTGATTAGTTCTTCATGTTCTTGCTACTGTTCTGGCCTGCCCCCAGCGGGTTAGCTTAATTATTGTTCTTCATGTGCTTTCCTGTTTAACATGGATTTTTAAAAACATAGATTTTAAAAAACAGAGAATTTATTAATAGATTAAATAAAATAGATGAAACCATTTTCTCCACCTGGCAGCTCAGTCTCATATATTGAAGTCTTGCTGCTCTCAGCCAACTAACTCCCTGTGGCTTGGGAATCTGTTATTTCAAGACTGTACCTTACCTAGGCCTTCTTTGATACTTTTTACTTAGTGCTAAAGTCTCCTGATTGCATCCAACAGTGACAATTTTTGGCTCCAGGAATTAAATGAAACGTTTTCTATATGTGAAATACTAAAGGACTGTTGATTGATATGCTAATATATATGCTTATATATTATATATGTAATCTCAATTAGGTACACCATTTTTTAAGTTTTTAAAAATGTATGTTTTTTATATCTTTCTACTTTGTCATATCTTAGGGCATTTAACCTGTTCCTGCAAAATTCAACAGGGTTGAACATGGCCAATAAGCTCTCAATATGGTCTATACAGAATCCCTTCCCCCTTTTTGACAGTGCTGGAGTTTGAAAAGAAACATAAGACCTCATTCTTGTGATACAAGTGCTCTACCAATTGATTCATTCTCCCAGCACTAGACAAAATCCTTAAATCGTCTTGAAATGTTTGTTTCCTACACTGTATCAGAGAACTTCTTCAACATATTAATTATTGTTCTGAGGCCAAGGAGTTCTGTGTGCAAACACTATTTTGGTAAATGATATCAATTACTTTCAGGGGATATAAACTGAGTTCTATTCTGGTTACTCACATGCCTTTAAAGTGAAAACCATATATAGCCTTTAAACTTACTAGAAATAAAAGAAAATACTATGGTAGACTCATCTGTATCATCAAATAATGCTGATACTACCAGTAGTTTTATTTCAGGCATATTCTAGCACAATCTATATTTAACTACAAGGAACAATGGCTATTTCTTAGGAGACTGAAATTAAATCTGCAAAGAATCCATGAAGATCATGGGCAGAACTCTTCACCAATAGTAGTCTTTGAAGGAGAACCCAAATGTGTTTGTCTGAGTTACTCCACAGAGAGCCTTGCATTTAAAACCCAATCCATAAATATTCTCTGAATTAACTGACAGACAAAACTATTCACAAAGATAATTTATACTTTAAATATTTTTAGATGGATCAACATACTCTTTCTTCAACACCAAAAAAAAAAAAAAAAGAGTCCTGAGGCTTTATGAACAAATAAAATAAACGTCACAACGGTAGAACCGGAATAAAGTAGCCTTACACAAGGAAATTCAAAATACTTTTCAATTTCACAGGATAAAAGTTTTGTTTAAAGCAGATTCCACCCATGAGCCATAAGACCCATGATAGGGGTGGGGTTTGTCTGACACTGAAATGACTTCCTCTATTTACAATGATCATTTAAAAAACTTTTATATCCATTTTAATTCAAATGCACCACTTTCATAGTCATGTTAACCCTTTTATATTTAGATTTGATTACATCTACAAATCAACTTGAGCCATTCATTCTATTCTGCCTCCTATGTGCACCTGGTTTCTTTCCCTTTGCCCTTCCTAGTAGAATCCACTGTTGTACTTTTTCTTCTCATATATCAGTTAATCATAAAGAATGCAATACAGTTGAACTATCACTTCAAGTAACCAAACTAAGAAACTCTTTCTTGTGCTAAAAAGAAAGACTAAAAGAGTTGTCCTTATATTGTTGTAAGGTAAATCATCCCAGAAGCCACATTTTAAAATACAGAATATTGGAGTCTTTATTGTACAGTTAACAGGCTGCAGGCTGCCAGTTGTTACAAAGGCCTGCAGCATGCAAATACATATAGCACAGCTAGCAAACATGCTAAAGAGGAAAGAAATTACAAGAACAATACCAACAAGCCAATTCAGCTCCAATGGAGAGTGGAACTGGGATGCCATGATGACTGGAGACGAGCCAGGAGACAGGACCAGGACATGAGCACAGAAACACACATGCATGGAGTCTAGTGGCTAGGCTGGTCAGGGCATAAATAGGTTGGTGCAGGGGGCAGATCCTCAGGAAATTCCCAGTCCCAGGTACTAGACTAACAGATTCAGTAACTGTTAGGTTTTTAAAAAGAGGTAGCTGAGTAAGAACAGCAACACGCACGTGGTATTCAGGTAAGGGGTAGGTTTATTCAGTAGGCTGGGAAAGAGAGAGAAAAGAGCTAGAAAAGAGCAGAGAGAGCAGAGAGAGCTAGAAAAGAGCAGAGAGAGAGCTAGAAAAGAGAAGGGAGCTGGGAAAGAGAAGAGAAGGAAAAAACTGAGAGCTAGAAAAGAGCAGAGAGAAAGCTTCTGAGCCTGGGCTAGGCCTTATCTAAGGTATGGGTGGAGAAAGGTGTGGCCACATCAAATTCAGATGTGACCTCAGGGGATGCATATGTGACCTCTTCCGGGTGTCCCAGCTGCCTAGGTAACTGCAGGTACTGGGTGGAGACTTTGCTGCGAAGAGGGTGGAGTCTGCTAGCCATCCAGGAGCGGACCTTACAGTAACCTATCTGCCAAGTGCCTGCCCCTGTCTCCAGGGGTCCACGCATGCCCATTACCTGTGAGGCAGGTGATGGGGGAAGGGGTTTCCTTCCCTCAGCACGAAGACAAGATGCCAGACCCTACCATCCACCATGTGACCAATATGGCACCGACCAGACCTGGCCTCCTTACTTCAATATATAGGACAGAAGCAAAATTCCCACATAAATTTCTTTTTTTGGGGGGGGGGCCTGAACTCTGGGCCTTGGCGCTGTCCCTCAGCTCTTCAGCTCAAGGCTAGCGCTCTACCACTTGAGGCACAGCGCCACTTCCGGCTTTTTTTCTTTTTGTTTATGTGGTGCTAAGGAATCGAACCCAGGGCCTCAGGCATGCAAGGCAAGTGCTCTACCATTGAGCCACCTCCCCAGCCCATCCCACATAAATTTCAAACCTGTTTCTTCCCAATTATTCCTTGTTACCATCATGATACACCATGCTACTGCATTAAATTTGGGGGATTATAAATGTCACTGGTTGGAGTATGAAATTCAAGGGTCAGGTCAGCATGATTGTTTCCCCCCCAAAAAGGACAGAATCTAAATAGTTGATGTTCCATTTCTTCTCACTTATAAAGGAAAATCTCAAATGAGATATGAAACACAATGTAGAATGTGCCTTTTCTTGTTTTCTCTGTCAGTGCCTGCCTTGACATCTATCTGATTTTGTGATTATTGAATTGGGTTTTTAAACCAATTCTATTTAGAATGTCAGAGTAGAGGAATATTGGAGTTTATCCAGTTCAGATCCTTTATTTCACAGGTGAGAAAACAGAGACTGTAAAGAAATGATATCTAGTCATTTCTAGTTAGTGGTTAAGAAGCCAAGTCCCTGATGCCTGAGCAGTTTGTTCTTTTTATGGTTTTCCAAGTCTTCACACCTTGCTAGGTCCATGAAGGGACAGAAGAGGTAATACTTTTCCCAGCTGCTACTCTAACAAAAAACAAGTTAACAAGAGAAAAGCACAACAGATTTATTTAATGAAGTTTGATGTGTGCTTCAGAAATTAGTACCCAAAGATTGAGGCAATGTTTTCCATTTTTATGCAAAAGTCACATGAATACTGGACAGAAACGTGAATGTGTAGGATGTAAATGTGTAGAAATGTGATTGCACAAGGTGCTATGATATAGTAGTTTTAGACAGAACGGGGAACAGCATTAAGGGACCTAGGCCAGAGATTCAACTGTGGAGGGCTCCATCACATAAAGTACAGCCATTTGCCTCAGAAATCAAACAGAAAAGCAATGATTGAGGGACAAGAAAGATTTTAATCAATATGATTATTCTGTAAAATGGAGATCAGGCTCTTTAGTCCATTCAGGTACTAACATGAGCTTTAATTTTAAACAATGGAAGAATTGGGACAAGATGTATAATTGAATACTCTAGTGGTCTTATCACAGTTTTGGTTCCACAAGTTGGCTCCAGAGAAGTCTTCATTTATTTGGAAGAACAATTTGATTCTCATGAGATAATTGTTCATACTTGGAAGTTGATCTCAAGATAGGGTGGTTAGTCTCTAAGGATCTGCTGTTCCTGGAATCCAAGATGAATATGGGTTTAGGACAATAACTGGACACTTCTAGGTGCCTAGAATAAGATGGCATAAAAGCTGAAAGTATGATGCTGTGGTTACTCTTATCTAAGTGCCTTTACCCTTGAAGGAGTTGGGTGAGATGGGTTAAGAATCATCCAACTTTAGGTAAACACTGCCTGAATAATTAACATGCTTATGGGCAGAGCTGATCCAGTCAGGCCTAATGCAAAGGAGAAAGATATAAAGTAATAACAGAGATCCTTTAAATAGATGCAGAAACATTATTTAGTGAAATTGATGCCCCCTCATTATAAAAATACTCAATGAGTTACAAATATGAGGCAATTTACTCCTATAAAGACCATCCTGATAAAGACCTCCTGATAAAGACCATCTATGGAAAACTCAGAAGCAGTGTTGTACATAATACTAGGAGTCTCAATATTCATTCCTTGAAATTGAGAACAAGACAACTTTCACTATTTCTGTTCAACCTTGTAATAGAAATTTTAACCAGGTAACTAGGAAAGAAAAGCAGAGAAAAGACATTCTGATTAGAAAACTGAATTATTTACAAATAATATGATCTTGCATGTAGGAATCATAAGAAATCCTCTAAAATTCTCTTAAAATGAACTTCGCATTCAGCAAGATTGCAGGATATAAAAATATGATACAAAATTCAACTGTTTCTCTATGTACCAAATATGGGTAATCTAAATTTAAAATTAAGAAAGTAATCCCACTTACAATAGGATTAAACTTCACAAAAGAGGCATAATAAACATGCTTTGAAAAGGCACAGACATTATTGAAACAAATTAAAAGTCTAAATAAATTGGAAGAAATCCTTGTTTGTGGATTAAAATACTTGGTATTATTAAAATAGCAATGCTCACCAAATTGACCTATCAATTCAATAAAATCCCTATCAAAATTCTACCTGATAGTTTTGCAGAAGTTGACAAGCTGGTCCTACAATTCATATGGAAATATAACAGAACCAGAATGGCCAAATAAAAATTGAAAAAAAGCACTATTGCAGGAATGCACCAATGCTATTTCTTCTCCACTACAATTAGATTACAATTATTGAATTTTACATTTAAAAAAAAGAATTTATTGACACATGAATTATAATTCAAGAAAGGAATAGCCAAAACCTCTAAAAAATTTCCTTTCTCAAATATATAGCTATCTTCTTTTATGATTTCTATGGCCTTTATAATTTCTTCTTTTTTACATAAGAAATGTATTTAACAAAGTTTTACAGCACACAGGAGGATTCTGAAACACAAAGACTTGGAGAAAATAGTCTGTTTTATTCTGTTTAGTTTCAATGAAGAAAGCACAGCAAGGTAGAGATGTGATTGGACAAAAGGGTATGATCTGATGGCAATATACTAAGCAGGAAGTCCCAAAAAGCCTTAGATTCTTTCTAACCTCTCTGTGTATTATTTCTTCCCCTAGATATGAAGTAAGATCCTCTTGAATGAAATTCTATGGCATATTTTAAGAGAAGGTAAGCCAGGGAACTTCTATAGACAGTTCTCACAAAGAAAGGCAGGAAGGTCAGATGGGCATTCTCGCTTCTGATTACTTTGAGGAAGACTTTTTTGAATCCTAACTAACTGTGTCTATGGAATCTTTTGTTGAATACAAACCTTGGGTTTAAAAAAAATGGGTTGCCTATTGAAAATTTTTTAAGGTATTCCAGTTTTATTATAATAATGGCATAATTTCTGAACCACTTTTTTAGTACTAGTACTGTGAACTGCCAACTGTAACACAAATATAGCATTTTTGTAATTTTGTATTTTACCTCTAATATCTTCAGAAATATTGGCTAATTCTCCCGTATGTTTATTTGATCAGTAGTAGAAAAGACAAAATTATCAAGAAAGCATTTATTTCATTTTATGTGCTATATCACCCACAAAGAATTGAATATAATGGTGTAGACAGTGCCAAATTAAAATATCCAGAAATTTTTGAAAATTGTAGTCAACATTCTAGACTTTGTCCCTTACATTGTAATATCATATTTATATAAAATTCAAAAGGTTGAGATGGGCATCAGTGACTTATGCTAATCCTATCTACTCAGGAGGCTGAGATCTGAGGATTGTGGTTTGGGGCAGAAAAGTCCTTGAAACGCTCATCTCCAATTAACCACACACAAAAAAGCTGGAAGTAAAGCTGTGGCTCAAGTGTAGAGTGCTATCCTTGAATAACAACAACAAAAAGCTCAGAGACAGTGTACAGGCTCTGAGTTCAAGCCCCAGAAACAGCATGAGTTTTAAAAAAAAGAAAAAAATTCAAAAAGCTACCCACTGAAACTGTTTTTCTCTAGCATCACCAATAAAATCTTTTTAGAAGCATTTCTAATTTCATTGATGTCAGTTTCCCAAGATGAAAGAGAAAGAAAATATCCAGTTCTCTTCAAAGTACTGCATTTTTCATTTGAAGGAATGTATTTCACATTCTTAACAGAGAAGTTGAAGCTTCATCAATAATTAGAATTTTACAGCAGTCTTGATTCATGTCTTCCAAAACTAGCATTCTTATTTGATATTAGAAACAGCAAGAAATAAAATACAATTGACCCAAAAAGATTTAGTGAAATAGTAAAAAGTGTTTTGTGTGTTTTCTTTTCTTAGTCTGTTTTCTGTTGCTAATGACATAGTACTATTGCCTAGGTAAATGGTAAAGAAAAGAGGTGTTTCGCTCACAGTTTGGATCTAGGTTTAGGGACTGCATCTACTTAGCCTTCCTGTTGGCAGAGCTCCAAGGCAGCCCAGCACATAGTAAGTGACAGGGCCCAACATACCATGCTCAGCTGGCTTTTATAGCCAATTCTCTCTTGAGAATCCATTAGTCCATTACTCCATCAAATCATTCATGAGAGCAAAAACCTAACAATCTGTTAAAGGTCTCAGCTCTTTCTATATCATGACACAGATAAAGTTTCAAAATGAATTTCAGAGAAATCAAATCATATTCCAACTATTGAAGCGTTCTTTGAAATGAAATGAAACAAAAACAACAAAAAGATTAAAATGAAGGAGAGGATGTGGAAAGTGGTAGACGGTAGAGAGACAGTATGTATATGGCTATATATTATAATGTTCTTGAAGAAGATGACAGAACAAGAAATAGAAAAATAATCAAAGGTGTTTTTAACCAGAAATAAAAAATTGGAAATGGCATACTTTGTTCTTAAAAAAAAAGAAGAGACAGAGAGTTATAGCTAACAGTAGCTATAGGTCTTCATGAAGCTTGGCAAATGAAAATGAAAAAAATAGGAATATATGGTTCTCTAAATTAGCAATTCAAGATGACAGGAAGAAGCATGGAACTATGTCTATAGTTAGGTGTGGTATGTATTATAAAGGATTTGATTAAACTCTATTTATTTATAAAGGCAGGAGAAAGATTTAATAAGAGTTATCACCCATAGGCCCTCCTTGCAAGAATGACTTTATAATTATACCCAGCAAACACACATGCAAGAATGGAAAATTCCTATTTAGAAAGGACTAGATGGAGGAAGAGAGTAGCTTATTCAGTGTACAACCAGGGATAAATATGACTTTATTTTGTTCTAGGCAATGGGAGAAGGCATATGGCTGTTAAAATTAATAAACACGACTACAGCAGCAAGTCAACACTGTTATAAAAAAAATACAAATGCAATCTTGTTATGTAAATGAACAAAAGAAAGAACACAAGGCAGAATGAAAGTCATAAATATTATTGAATGAACTGACAAATTTTAAGATGAAGCATTTCAATTATAAATAAAATAAATAAACTAAAATTTAATTCCATATTAGAACAAGAAATGAAACATGCTGGGCACCAGTGTCTCTTGCCTATAATTCTGGCTATTCATGAAGCAAGGACAGCCTTGGTAAAAACTTCCTGAGAACTCTATCTCAACCAATTGCCAAACTTAGTGGAGCACACTTATCATCCCACATCCATAAGGGGCAGAGATTATGAGGACTGTAGTTCCAGGCCAACCTGAGCCAAAAAGTTCACATGGCCCCATATCAATAGGAAAAAGTGCTGAGCACAGGGGTTTGCACCTGTCATCCTAGCTACAATAGGAATGTAACTAGAATTGAGGCCTAGGTCAGACCAAGCAAAGGTAAGACCTTATCTCAGATATAGCCAGAGTAAAAAGGGCAAGAGACATGAATCAACTGGTAGAGCACCCACCTAGCAATCAGGAAGCCTTAAGTACAAACCCAGGGAGTACCCAAAATAAAGAAAATAAAACCTAGGTTGGGGATGAAACTCATTGATAGAGGACTTGCCTACCACGTGGGAGGCTGTGAGTTCTATTCCCAGCAAAGCAAATAACAAAAAAGAATTAGTTTATATTTTATATACATATATATGAATCCAATCACATATTATAGAAACAAGACACAGTCACAAGAAGAGAACAAGTCTATAATGTACTTCTGACACACTTCACAAAGATTAGGAGACAATAAATTTGTGTTGTTAGGAAACACAAAGTTTATAGTGATTTGTCATAGTTGCAACCAAAAAGTAGTAGAGCAGACATGGAGGATGATGCTGAAAAAACTGAAAACTTGATTGAAAGTGTCCAAATAGCTCTCCTCATCCGGTGAAGGGTGGGGGGGGAGAATGGGGGTGGTGAATTCTGACAAGTAGCCCCAGAGTTGTTCTGTGATGTTCTGGCAAGGCTGAGGCCCTGGGTAAGCTTCCTAAAAATCTACAAGCTGAAAAAAATGAAACTTGGTCAAACTTTTCACTTGCTCAGCTCTCATAATGCTGGCAGTCAAGCACAAATATTCTTGAAATGTACTGGGAGAATTCCCTTGTGAGGATCAGCCCAAGAGAAGTAATGTGCAGAAACTGACACTTGTGCTTCAGGCAGTGAGGGACTGAGTTCTCACCAGAATGCATTCGAGTAATGTCTTACCCAAGTAAGAGCTTTCCATTACCGTTTTTTTTTTTTGTACCAGCCCTGGGGCTTGAACTTGGGGTCTGGGCACTGTACCACTTGAGCCACAGCTCCATTTCTAGCTTTATATAAATGGCTAACTGGAGATAAAAGTCACACAGACTTTCCTATCCATGCTAGCTTCAAATCTCTGTGATCCACAGATCTCAGCCTCCTGAGTGGCTAGGATTACAGGCGTGAGCCACTAGTGTCTAGCTTTTATGCCTTATCCTTAGTTCCTAACCATTAGACTGCCAGATGTTTTATAGAGGTTTATGATAAACAATAAACAACAGTAAAAATGGCACTTGTAGGAAATGGAAATTTCAGAAGGCAGAAGAAAATTTACGAGAGACCATAGTAAATAGTCTCATTTATTCAAAACTATCACAGTGAAACCTTCTCATACTACACATCTGTGCTACTTCAAAAATGATATAATAAAAATATGAAAATTCCTATCCTGCCTCCTTCTGAGGAGGACACTGGCGGTTTCACTCAAATAAACAAGAGAGTAGAGCAAATAAGAAAAAGGAAGCATGGAGAGAAAGAATTGCAGCACTTCAACCTAAGTCTTATAGGGGTTAATTATCTGTCAGCTGTTTTCCCATCTTGGTCTCCATTAAATGGGGGGGGGGGAAGCAGAAAGAGTGCCAGGTATAGGAGAAATAGCTGTTATTACTATCAATGAAGTAATTTGGGAAGGTGATGAGCATAGGTAACCCCAAAATCCCATTAACTGAAACCCAGTGTTGGGTCAGAGGCCCCCATATGGTTTCAGGATGTTAAGTCCTGCCCTCAACCACACCTATCACATGCATACTGGGATGCTGTTGGGGCGAATGCTCCAACTACACAATTGTCACCTCCAAGCTAGGAAAAGATGACTAGATAGAGCCTCATTTGTTTCAATGTAATGAATTAATGAAACAACTATTTTATTTCAGCAATCAAAAAGCAAAGACATAACAGCACCCTCTTGCCAACTTATTCTACATTGGATTCATAAAAGGTACCTGGCTTCTTCTTTCCCAGTACTGTAAAATGTTATTTTAACTGAAAATTCCCATCTAGACTTAGGTAGAGGACCAATGTAGCATATAAAAGAAGCCACAAAGGCACCAAAACCAAGTGTTCCATGTTCACCTTTTCAGTGACTTGGCAACCTCTCTACCCATATCAGTTATCCTTATTTCCGTGCTGATGTGGCTCTAGAGGTCACTCAGGAAGTCCCTGCTGGAACCAGGAAGACAGCCAAGGTTTGAGATACTGAATCCCTTGATGAAATCAATAGCCAGGCACTGCGCTCCTCTGAGCCCTCACCTCAGCACTGTACGAGCTCTTGGTGCTCAGGAGCAATGAGGCTAACTAAGCTTAATTTTTGCTTCCTGGGCATTTAAGCCCTCCCCCACCATCCCCACACACATGAAATCCCATTCCTAAGTTAAAAATATTCAGCTTACATCACTTCTTGTCTCCTAAAGAGATGAGAAAAAAAAAAAAAAACAATCATTTGGGCATGTAGCTTTAAGTGCTGGTCCAAAAACTGTTGTCAAAAGCAAAGCAGCCAGGACTTGCATTCCTCCTCCCCATAGACACAGTTTTCTGCTTTTGTGGTTCTCATTGAACTGGAAGGGAAAGGCCACTGGCCAAAAGAAAAAAAAAGAATCCAAAAGGAGAGGAAAACAGTCAGCCCAGGTCTGGAGACCCGAGAACACGTTTATGGAACACCTGAGTTTTATTTTGATATTTATACCTATGATTTTTAAATAAGCAAAATAGGGAAATCAACAATTATCCTAGTTTGTGGGGCCAGTCTGAAACAGGAGACATCTTTAAGAACCACCTCAGTATGTAATCTCAACAGAAAAAATAATGCACCTAACTCTTAATTAGGTAGTCATTCAATCAGGAATACCATAAAGAACGTAGTTTTTTGAGTGTCAGTTTCTTTAAGAGGGGAATAGTCATAATCATTGTGATAGATACTAGATAGATACTAGTCCCCTTTATTTAGATTTCCAACTGGTCCTGGTACCAGACTCCATTCTTCTCTCAAACACATAGTGCAATTGCTCCCTTGCTCCCTTGAACACAGAGACTGCCATGTGATCTCAGTCAATGAAAGCTGAGTATCTTGCAATCTAAAAGTTTACATTCAGGCACAAGAGCTGCAATGCAACAAAAGTTGACATCTTTTCTACAAAGGCAGCTGTCAATGTTCTCAGCAGTGACTGGCACTTAGGATCAAGAGTGAGAATGGCACACAAAAGTCACAATAAGAATAAGGAAAAATCTTTCATCTTAAAACCCACTATAATTTCAGAGCCTTCTATTACTTCATCAAAACCTACATGCCCTTCCTTGCATCTTTAATTCATCCCAAATAAACACACTAAATAAATGCTAAGCATGATGCTAGCTGCTAAAAATGTATGGACTGGTTTTTTATCTCAGGGCACACTTAAGAGAAAAGTCAGGGCTGTGAGGACTCTGGAAATTATCCCCAGTCCCTTTCTTGTGTTTAGCTTATAGTCAAGGCTAGAAAGTACTGTTTTCATGAATCTGAATCCTTTTCACATGACCTGAGTGCCTATAGATTTTGATAACAAAGAAGTTAAAGATTGTAATAAAAGGAAAATGGAAAAGTGATATACACAGCAGAATGAAGAACGAGGTGGTTAAACTGACAAAGTGAAATCTGAACTCTTCATCTTGTCCCCAGATTGCCCACAACTTCCTGGCTTAGATCTCATTCTGTCTGTCTGTCTGTCTGTCTGTCTGTCTGTCTGTCTGTCTCTCTCTCTCTCTCTCTCTCTCTTTCTCCTCTCTCTTAAACCCTTTCTGTCTGTCTTCCCACCTCTGTTTTCCTTCTTTTCATGATAATTTAATAGATCTTTTTTGTTTCTTCTTATAGACTCTCAACTAAAAAAAACTATTGAAAAAATTGTTAATCATTGCTATAATCCCAAAACATTTACTTCTGAAAGAATTTTTTATAATTTCTAATGCAGAAACGTGGGTACACTGCCCTCATATAAGATGGGGACAAAGGGCTCTCTCCAACTCTATTCTTAAAAAAAATATATAGCTGGGCACAGGTAGTTCATTTTTTTTAATACTAGCAACTCAGGAGGCTGTGACTTGAGGATTCATAGCCAGTCCAGGCAGAAAGTCCATTGAGACTATCTCCAACTACCACCAGAAAACCAGAAGCAGTGCTGTGGCTCGAAGTTGTAGAGCACTTGCCCTGAGCACAAAAGCCCAGGAATAGCACCAAGGCCCAGAGCTCAAGCCCCAGGACTGCCAAAAAATTATTATCTTTAAGTAGCTGTACAATAGAGGTGCAGCTTATGAATACAATGCATCTTCATCAGTATCACCCACTTCAACATTCTCACCTCCCTTTGTCCCACCCCTTCCCTTACTTTTCTTAATTTTGTGGCATATACAAAGAATTCTTTTTAATACATATTTTATTGTAAAGATACTGTACAAAGGGATTATAGTTACATGAGTAACATTTCCTATTGAGCAGCGTTACTCCCTCATTTGATTTTCCCTTACCCTCTCTTCCCTCCCCACTTCCCCAGCTCCTCCCTCCCCCCACAAAGTTGTAGAGTTCATTTTCAACATAGTGTCTTGTACATCTCATCTCCCTGACTTCATTTGTCTACCACTCTCCCCTTGTCCCAACACCCTTTGCATGTACTAATTTCCTGGTGCTTATTTTGTTGGGCTTTGGTCTAGTTTTCCTAAAAGATTATACTATTTGAGCTATCCATAGACTCTATTGTACTTTAGTTAGTTCATTTGTAAACACTTGCATACCATGCAACCTATTTACTTATAGACTTGTAGGTACATTCTTTCTACTGTAAAAGAGGGAAACCATGTAACCTTTGTTTCCCTGGAGCTGGCTTACTTCACTTAATATAATTTTTCCAAGTCTTTCTATTTTCTTATAAAATGCCAAAATACATGAGTATTTTACTCATTGATTTTGTAATACATGAGTAAAATTCCATTGTGTGTGTATACACACACACACATACACACACATACACACACACACACACACACACACACACACACACGACATTTTCTTGATCCATTTGTCCATTGAGGAGTATCTGGCTGATTTCATATCTTGGCTATAGTGAATAGTGATGCAACAAACATGGTTGTGCTGGTAGCTTTAGTGTAACTTTGCTTGTGTTCTATTGGATAAATGCCTAGGAGTGGGGTTGCTGGGTCATAGGGTAGTTCTTTTTCTAAAAGTCTCCAAAATAATGAGGTGGTTCCCTCTCCACCATCAATAGTTACACATGTGTTGAGCTATAAGCTTAACAATATTGATTTGTTTGAAACAATTACAATGCAATGGGGTTTTTTTTGGTGTTTAAACTGTCATATCATGATCAATGGAAGCCTATGTGGATCATTTCCTGAGTCTTTAGACACAACGCTAGTAGTGGTTGGTACTTTCCTTGTGTCCCATAGACATTTATGAATACAATGATGTGATGTCTGAGTAAAGCTCACACATCATAGAAAGGGTAGGTATAAAATGGCTATGTGCAAAGTTTTAGAAGATCATGATGGACCACAGAGGCTCACTATAGTATTTTCTCACATATGTATATGTATATGTATATGTATATATATATGTATATGTATATGTTTGAAATTTTCCAAGATAAAATGTAAAGTTCAGCCAATGACTTCCAACTAGAATTGTTACATCCTTAGTAGGGCAAATTATCTCGAATGCCTAGCTTTGTTGGGAGATACAGGGTTAATTTTAAGTTCCCAAGATTTACCTTGACTAAGCTGGAGTTACCTAGTAAGCAAAGGTTTAAGGACAGAGCTATAGCATAATTATAGACGGTAGGTTTTGAGAGTCATAACCAAATTACACCATCCTAAGGAGAGCATGAAGAAACTTCGATAAGGATGGAGAACAGAGGATGAAGATAAGGAGAACGGATAATGCACAGATAACCCTAGAAACCTCATGAGATAGAGACCTCTTCAAAAGGCTGATAAATACGTCTCCATCAGCAACTCTTCGGCCCAGATTCTTTCCTCTAATCCTCAACAAGCTTAACTCAATAGCTGGCCACCAAAGGGCTCTTGCCTTCCAGGTAAGGCTGGAAGGAGCACTGGATTGGGAGTCCTGAGGCAAAATCAGAACACTGTGAGGGACCAACATGACACGATGTCTTGGGTCTCAGCTTCATCGCGTAATGCAATGTCAGTCTGCAAGCCGAAAGACGCTTCAGTGTCTCAACCGTGTACACCCAAAGATTCCAGAAGCCCTGGACAGGAAGAGCCTGCCCTTTAGGCCTGTGGCTTCTCAACGACGGCCCTCCTCACCATTACTCATTACACAGCCTCCTTCGAGCCCTGGCTGGAATGGTCTATTACAGATAAATGAAGAGGCGATGTCCAGATAGGCGACCCCAAAGTTGAAAGCACTTTCAAGCTCTGGGAATCGGGCGCATCCACAGACCTGTACGATCTCTCCTTCTCTGCCTGCAAATCCTGACCCCCTCGTCCCCACTGCAGAGAAATCTCCTAAGAGGCTGGGCTGCGGGCGTCGCCGCTGCGCCCAGGAGGCGTGGAGCACCGAGGACTGGAGAGGTTGCGGAGCGCGCGCGCTGCGGCCCGGCTCGTTCCAGGGCACAGCCGATAGGGAGGGGCCACCCGGGCCCCCGTAGCTCTCGGCGCCGCCGAGCGGAGCTGCAGCCGCTCAGTCTCCTCTCCAGCCCAGTGCCGGTTGCGGGAGCGCGGCTCAGCCTCAGCCAGAGCCACGGGGCCTCGTAGCCGGGGAGGCGGAGGCCAGAGGAGGCGGCGGACCCACGCTGCAGTTCCCCGGCTGGTTCCACGAATCCGGGTAAGTCCAAGCGACTGCGCCTAGCCAGACGCCAGCCCCGGCGGCGGTGGTCCCCGGATCCCACCCCGACCGGGGCGCCCCGCTGCCGCGCCGCAGGCTCACAGGTGGCTCCGCCGTGGAGCTGGGCGCCCCAGGCCCCGCTTGGACTTCGCCAACTCTCTCCGCTCCCCTTCGCCCATCCCGAGCCCCAACCTTTGCCATCCGTGCTTTCTGACTCCGGGCTGGGGGCACCCGGGAAAGACCTGATTGAGGGGAGGGTCGGGGAG
The DNA here is from genome assembly GCF_024711535.1 of Dipodomys merriami. NCBI lineage: Eukaryota > Metazoa > Chordata > Mammalia > Rodentia > Heteromyidae > Dipodomys > Dipodomys merriami. Next base: position 3,581,570 of record NW_027202382.1, on the reverse strand, counting down.
CAGAGGGACGTTCCCCACCAGCGAGCCAGGGGGATGCGGACCCGGCGCCACCCCAAGTGTATCTCGCTCAGCTTCCAGTCTCTCCGATGGGGCCACCTGCCTTTACGTTTTATTTTCCTATTAACCCGCTAGGGAAAGTTTGGGACTACGCGAGGCAAAGTTGGGGCGCGGCTGGGGTCTCACTTGTGGAAGGGTTGATGGGGGAGTCGAGCGGTGGTGGGTGCCTTTGCGGGGCGAACCGAGCTGGTAGGGAGCCCTGGGTGCTGAGTCTGTCCCCGCCTGTAACCCAGGCCCGGCATTGTGACGGTCCGGAAGCGCTGTGAGTGGTTTAATCTTTGGTGCTAAGCATCTGACATCTGCAGCCAAGCAGGAATTTGATGGGTCAGGGTTATCTCAGCAAGCAGCAAACAGCAGCAGCAGCAGCAATAACAGCAGCAGCAGCAGCAGCAGCAGGAACTCAGCCTGCACTGACTTGTAGTCTTGCTCTGTTCTGGAAACCTGAGCACCAGCTTATCTCAGTATTTTAGTGGCGTGTGCTTAATTAGTTCATTTTACACCTGAGGTGATTTCAGTGAATGTCTCTGAAAAGGAAATCACTGAAACAGGTGAAAAGAGGGTTTTTGGAGAATACTTTTTTTTAAAAAAAGTAATCTCGTTATTATCTATCCTGTTTAGATATTTTAACATACCTCTTCCATGGAACCCTGCTTTGGATTTCTAATCTACTAAAGGATTGGTATTGGGGCTCTTTTATGACAGGTTTTGTGGAAAGAAGTAGTGTTGCAACTTGACTGTTGTTTATGAAATACGCATTTGGTCTTGAAATAGCCTTCTTGTTTTGCTGCATTTGGGATTTGATTGGGCTACTTTAAATATGACTCTTTTTTTTTTAGCTTTTGAAGAAAACAGTATGAGGATGCTTTAAGGAAACAGCTTGTTTCTGTCACCAGAGCATTTTCAGTAAACTTAAATTTTTTAGAGGCTGCTTTTATGCATCTGATATGGAAGATACTTGTCATAAAAGAAAATAAGGTCCTTAGACATTTTGTGTGCAAGAAAACAGCATTACCTCCTCTTAGACACAACCCTCTCCCAATGACAGATTAAGTCAGTAAGTGTACCTACACTGAGAATTATATAATTGGACTAGAAGAAAATACAATGAAGAGTTGTCAGTTGTCAAGAACCTAGACAGTTGTGAGCAAAGTGGGATCCTTTTTGCACTGGAATATGTTATAATTTAAAGTGGATAAACTCATTTTCCTCCATAAATTTTTATACTTACACACATTTCCACACATAATGAGGTTAGTTACCAGAATGTTTATTTGGTTTCCCTATATATGATTATAAAGGTGTACCTTGTGCCATTTCTTCCTCTGCGGACACCTATGTTTTAAGTTATGATAAGACTATGGTATTGGGGTATAGCTGTGGCAAAGCAATTGCCCAGCATGTGTGAAGTTACAGATTTTTAAAAATTTTTTAATTATTCTTTTATTTATGTGGTACTGAGGAATTGAACCCAGGTCTTCATGCGTGCTAGGCAAGTACTCTACCACTAAGGTCATAGGTTTGATCTCTAGCATAACATACACACACACACACACACACACACACACACACACACACACACACACACACACACACACACACACACACAGAGTCAATCAATCAACCAATCAATCCTTAGTGAGGTATAGAGCAGTTAATAAACTTAGTCCTGATCACATGATCACATACAGGACAGGCCTTTATCATACCTGCTAAAGGTTTGGTTTTTTTTTTTTTCAATTAAAGGGATATAACCTAATGATTTACTTATCTTTGTTTTTATTTTGATTGAAGCATAAGTGACGAGAACTTCCTGGGAAGCCTAGGAACCACTGGAAGTGACCTACCATTAACTACTACTCCTACTACTGTTAACTATAACGTGAAGAGAAGTATGATAGAACCATCTGGCTGAGTCTGAGTGTGAAGACCATATATCCACCAGAACAAGGCAGGATGGAGCTGCACCAAAGCACTACCATAAGCCTCTTGGAGAAATGGTGTTTGGATGAATCACCACCTAGCTGCAGGAGACATTCTAATGTCAGAAAAAAACTGAAGTTCATTCGCATTGTAGGCCTCATCATAGGCCTGGTAGCCATGAGCACTGTCCCATTTACAATCAGTGCCTTTTCTGAGACAGACACACGGAACCCAGAAGAGGCCAGTATTGTAAGTGGCCCTAGAGTAGCACACAGTCACCATCAAAGAACTCTCTTAGATTTCAATGATGAGATTCGGGATGACACTCCCCAGCCACCTCTTTCTCTGGAAGACAGATCTGATGATAATAATACAGAGCAGGCCCAAGGAGACTACCCAAGAGATATCTTTTCCCTTGAGGAACGAAGAAAAGGGGCCATCATTCTCCATGTCATTGGAATGATCTACATGTTCATAGCCTTAGCCATCGTGTGTGATGAGTTCTTTGTTCCCTCTTTGACCGTCATCATTGAAAAACTGGGCATCTCTGATGATGTAGCTGGAGCCACCTTTATGGCTGCAGGGGGATCAGCCCCAGAACTTTTCACATCTCTCATTGGGGTGTTCATTGCTCACAGCAATGTTGGCATAGGCACCATTGTAGGCTCGGCAGTGTTCAATATCCTCTTTGTTATTGGCATGTGTGCTCTGTTTTCTAGAGAAATTTTAAACCTAACATGGTGGCCACTCTTCAGGGATGTGTCCTTCTACATTGTTGATTTGATCATGCTGATCATATTTTTCCTGGATAATGTGATCATGTGGTGGGAAAGCTTACTTCTCTTATCAGCTTATATTGGCTACGTGATTTTCATGAAGTTCAATGTCCAAGTAGAGAAAGGAGTGAAGCAAATGCTAAATCGCAATAAAGTCGTCAAGGTGACTTCATCAGAGGCCCCAGTAAAGGTTGGTAGTGGTGATCTTTTTATTTGATGCTTTTCTTGATCATAGTTCTGAACTGTTATGATTTTGGGTATCTGAAGTTTTTGTAAATATGATAGTGGTTCTGGAATCTAGTGGGTAGCAGATTGGATTCTGTGATTTTTTTTTGATAGCAAGATTAACATGTCAGTCAAAAACACCAAAAACATGAGACATTCTTATAGATGTGTCTACTACATTCCTCAGCTGCTTTCTTCAAAGTGAAAACATTTGTAAATAGTGGTTATGTAAGCATCCCAGAGCAGACTCCCCACTTACTTATCTTTTATTTTCAGGAAATAGGCTTAATGATATTAGGAACAATTGAACTTGTATGGGAAGGTTTGTATATTCCTAACAACTGGGTTTTGCTTTTCAAATGGTCCTGTGATGATTAATAAGCTACATCTCTTTAACAATGTTTAAGGGAAGAAAGTTTGTTTTTATCAGAGTTGTATGTTCTGATCTCAGTAGCCTACAATCTAGCAACTATGATCATTAAGAGAGGCCATCAGGTTTTTTTTTCATTTCTTTTTATATTTTATTTTATTATGTGGCGTTAAGGATGTGAATCCAGGAACTTACACATTCCTAGGCAAGCACTCTACCACTCTACCACTAAGCCACACTTCCAGCTACATGGTTATTTTTCTTGTTCTACAAAATCATATTTCATATCACGTGTTCAGGAACTGGCCAGTATTTACTGTGAGAAGAGCCACTAGCTAGCCTTTCCACCTGTCTGTGCATTGCAATGACCCATTTGAACATGGTCCAATGTATTTACACAGTAGAATTTGAGTGTTTTAATGACAGCAGTGACTATTCTACTGTTTACTTGCAAAGCAGATTGGTAAAGAGCTTAGAAGAAATTGATCTGCAAAAATGTAAAATAAAAAGTAATGGATATGCAGCATCAGTAAAATTTTATGTGGTGTCATAATGCAGTTCTGATTCCTATCCTAACAGTAGAATGTCATTTTTGGATGTAATTTCAAACAGAAAACCTAAATGCATACACAGATTTCTTTTCATGATAGCCTCTAGGAATATTTTCCTATATATACAAAAATGGATGTTTGAATAGGAGGTAAGAAATTTTGTCCTTCAAAAGGAAAAAATATTAATTTAGCTAAATTTATACAATAAAAGGCATAATATAGCAGTAGTAGTTCTTATTTGTTATGTGCAAAAGAAATGCATTTTGTACTATACGGTTCCTAACATCTCTCAATGTTAGTTATTTATAAGAAATTATAGTTTTAAAAAGTCATTTATCAAAATACTTAGCAGCATGTATTTGGATATGACCACTGAGAGCTGGGGGCATTCATTATACAGAGCTGTCACTGGAGCTCTGTCCTTGTTCCTTGTTCTACCTTAATAACTAAAAAAAAAAAAATGCTTCCTTGGCTTTTGGCCTTCTCCTCCAGCCTATTTGGGTGGTTTGCTATAGTTTCTGTGTTTTCTCTGATTCAAATCCTGGATAATTATCTATAAGTCAGGTACTGATTTGGTATGTTATAAGTAGCCTAAGCTTATCAGCAGTAAAAAAAAAAAAGTCAGTGCTTTGTTGTTTTATTGCTCATTCAGTGGAATTTCATTAAACTTAGACACCCACTTTGTTAAAGATTACTTTGACAGCATTCTTATGAAAGGAACTTACAGAGCATCCCAATATTGTACATAAGACTGCAGGAGGACTTTTGTGTTCTGATTTTGTGGGCATAGGGTGGGCAGATGTTTTCATGAATTGGGGAAATAACTTTTTAAACACAGGTTGCAGACTATTTTTAGTCAGTTGTGAATCATTTGTTGAAGTGATCCTCGCAGGGTTTTTACTTAATTAGGTGACTGTCAAGTCATTCTTCTGATCATTTACAAGTCAGCAATTCAGGCTGACATTTCTTAACAATTGTTAGTTGTTTGTGTTCATAATGCTGTCCTATGATTAATACTATATCTTTTAAACTTGAAAATTCTGAATATACCTAATTTTGTTTTTTAAATTTAATTTTATTGTAAAGGTGAAGTACAGAGGGATTACAGTTACATAAGTAATGAGTGCATTTCTTGTCAGTGTTACCCCCTCCCTTGTTTTCTCCCACTTTCTCTCTCACCCTGGTTCCCCTCCCCTCAAGCTGTAAAGTTCATCTCCAACATAGTGCCTTGTGAGTATAGCTGTTGAATTGTTTCACCTTTTGTCCTTTGTCTCACCATTTTGTTATTCCCATTCCCTTCCCCAAATCAGATAAACATATATACATGACACAGGGTAACAAAATCAAAAACAATGACAACAGGGTATAAACCAAAGGAAAATGAAAAAAAGGAATAACTTCACCCAGTACATTAAAACAAACAAACAAAAACCCTCTTGTTTCCATATTTTGTAGTTCATTTCTATTAGCATCATTTTATACGGTGATATGTACATAGCTATTGAGCTTTTGTGATCCTCTGCTAGGACTATCCTGGACATATACTATTTATTACAAATGAGGAAAACCATGGAGCCTAGGTTTCTCTGGTTCTGGCTTACTTCACTTACTATGATTTTTTCCAGTCTTTCCATGTCTTTATGAATGGGGAATGTCATTCTTTCTCATGGAAGCATAGAATTCCACTGGGTGAATATACCTAATTTTTAGAAAAAGCATATTCATAACTATTTCCCTGTTTTGAATTTTCCTCCAAATATTCATTGCGTTATTTTCTTCTTAACACCAAGTAATTTTAATTGATTCTACTACATCATTATTGCTTCTTTTGGCATTTGGTAACAAATGGAGTGGGAAGAAAGTTTTATTTTCCTGTGGTTATTTATTTATTTATTTGATCCGGTTGTGGGGCCTGAACTCTGGGCCTGGGCACTGTCCCTCAGCTCTTCAGCTCAAGGTTAGAGCTCTACCACTTGAGCCACAGCACCACTTCTGGCTTTTTTCTTTTTGCTTATGTGGTGCTGAGGAATCAAACCCAGGGCCTCAGGCATGCAAGGTAAGCGCTCTATCACTGAGCCACCTTCCCAGCCCCTGGTTATTTTTTTTAAACAAAGCTTTGGTTTATTGGATCTTCCACAGTGGTACATTTTTGGGGGAGTGGTGAATAATAATAAGATTTTCTTCAGGATATGCCAACTGCCAATTCCAATTTTGAATCATAGCTGGAATTTTTTTTCCAGTCATTACTGCTTTTACTGTAGTTCTGACTTCAGAACTTTACAGAGGTTTGCTAGCCAAGCTCTGTCCCAATAGGTGTCCCAATAGGAATGGGCTTTTCAGTTTTGCCTCTGACCCCAATTTGGAGGAATTGGTATTTCCTGGGTAACAAATCTGTGTCAGAAATATCTGTCATCTGCTATCACCAGATCCTGAGGGAAAAAGAACCGAAAGCCAAAACGGCCCTCGATGGACTCTGAAAGGAGAAGAATAAGAAGCAAAATCCTAAGCATGTTTTCATACAAAGCCTGTTTTTATTGTCTTCTTTGTAGGGCATGGGAATTTAAAAAGGCAGAGGAACCACATTTTAGATATTCTTATGTAGCACATCAGTAGGTTCATGGACAGAATCATCACCACTGCTGAGTTCTGGTACTGTGAAATATCTCTCTAATGTCCTGCTTCATGGACAAGTTGAACATCTTAATTTGGTGTCATTATTGATGATATATGTCCTGAATCAGCTGAGTCATGGGAAAATGTGAGCTGACATTTTTGTTCTTGTTTTGGTTTGTACCAATCCTGGGGCTTGACTCCCTCGGCTTTTGTGCTCAAGGCTGATGTTCTACTACTTGAGCCACAACTCCACTTTTGGCTTTTTTCTTTTTGATGCTTAATTGGAGATGAATCTCATAGATTTTATTATGCAGGCTGGCTTTGAACCATAATCCTCAGGTCTCAGCCTCCTGAATAGCTAGGATTATAAGCTAAATGAGCTACTAGCACCTGGCTCATTTTTTAAACGAATATAGTTAAAGTAGTGTTAGTACCCCCTGTGTGACTTTTTGTTTTCTTTTTCTGTTTTTTTAAATTTATTTTTATTTTGAATTAGTTTTTCATTTATATTTCTATTTCTTTTCACTTTCTGTTGTTGTTGTTGTTTTTGGTCAGTCGTGGGGCTTGAACTCTGGTCTTGGGCATTGTTCTATTTCTTTTCAATGTTTTCAATTTCCCCTGTTTAGAAAGTGGTATAGTGTCATCATGACTGGTAGAGACATTTGGGGCTTTGACTTAGAAGAAAGGAAAGGCCCACCTGTGTGCTAAGCCCATTGGCCTCAGAAAAGTCATTTAAACTCTTTAAGCATCAATTTCCTAAATGGAAAAAAAAGAGAATGATGATACCTGTTTTATAAGGTTGAGGAAAACTACTAAATAAAAACATGAAAGTTAGTCATTTGGCATAATCCTTGGCAAATGTGACTTGTTTGTGAAAGGTTAATTCTCTCCTTTTCTGTTTCATTCTTACATGCAGTGTGAGACTGAGTAAATTATGTGAGATTAGAGAATTATAAAGCACTCCTTGGAGGTTGCATTTACTCCAGAGGAACATTGAGAAGAGGTATTTAATATTTGTCGTATTCCAATATTCATAAACCCAGAGTGAATATACACAGTTTACATATTACCATAAACTCCATTGAAGCCACTAAATGCCTTTCTTTTTTTTTTGTCCAGAAATTTTATTTTGTAGGACTTTGCTTGGAATAAGAAAGGATTTTGTTGGGGATTTAGAAATAGCAATACTAAGCAGAAATTTTTGCCCTTAAAGTATTTTTATATATAACAATTGGGGCTCTCATCTTAATACCTTTTTGTAGGTTTTAGGGTAGGAAGAAGTTTGAATGCAGCAATATGCAAAGCATATTCAGCCCATTTTACTGCTTGCCTGGCCTGCAGCTTGGATCTCTGTGTCTGCTATGGTGCTAGGCGGTCGCTGGCCTAGAAAGCAGCTGTCCATGGTATTTAACTTAGACTTGGCACTATAATCTGACAGCAAGTCAACCTGGTTCTAATAAAGGGGCCAATCTAAATAAAGGTGCTTAAAGCTGGATCGTTGGAGAGTCAGACTCCTTAGTGATTTAGGTGTACCAATTATTTACTACTGAGAGCCTGAAAAGTTGTCAAGAGAGGTTTGCAATTCAAATTGGTTTTTTCATGATCTTGGGGAGATCAGAACTAAAATAATGTAAACATAAATATTTCTTATGAGGTGGTAAATCATAAGTGATTTTATAAATATTCATGGAGAGCTTCAAGTTTGCTTACGATTCAGAGCCCATTATAAAATTTAACCCCTTCCAAGATGAATAAATAAATTTATAAAATTGATGTACAAACTTCAAGGAAGATGAAGTCATCCTTATTATAAGTAAAAAGTTTGTGAGGTGTGTGTGTGTCTGTGTCTGTGTGTGTGCACATGTGCGTGCATGCGCTCATGCACACATGTGCGTGCCTATGCATGCCAGTCCTTTGGTTAGGTGTTGTCCCTTAGGTTTTTCACTCAAAGCAGATGCCCTGCCACTTGAGCCACAGCTCTATTTCTAGTTTCATGGACTGGCTTTGAACCAGTATCCTGAGATCTCAGTCACTTGAGTAGCTAGGATTATAGGCATAAACCACTAGCACCCTGAAAGTTTGTGTTTCTTGATGTAGACACTAATTTTCCATCCTCATCCAAAGAAAGGAAATTTAGACATTAACAACCTTACCTGACTAGGTAGCCTTATTTCATTTTCCTTAATAATTCATCAGTTATGATGTGTGATTCAGAAGGTGAGTAAGGTATTTAGAGAGCCCAGTCGATTTCAATACTTTCAGCTCAAATCATATTTGGCCATTCACCCTGCTACTCTGGTATCCCCTGGCAAGAAGAGGTCAACTTTGTAAGCCCAGCTGGCAATATAATCAGTTACCACTCTGCCTCTTCCTCCTTCCCTCCCTCCTCTATTCCTCTCCTCTCCTCCCCACCCAACCTCCATTTAGTGAGCCCCATGATTACATTTGTATTTTAATTGAACAAAGCATGGATTGTTAAGCTCCTCTCTGGCTTCCTGGGAAGGCAAGTACATCTACAGTGTGGATTTGATAGGTTTAAATTTTCTATTCTTTTATTTTCCACTTTCATTTGCCAAACAGGAGCCCCTAGTAAGCAGAATATCATTGGATTTTGTTTAGTTCAATAGGCAGCCATCTCTTTTAACTGGAAGGTTTGTTTGTTTACATTGACTATGATTGCTGTTACTTGGGTTCTTTTCTATCAAGTTGCTGTATACTTTCTATTTTGTCTGATGTTTTCATCTTTTTGTTTTGTTTTTTTATTTGTTTGTTTCTGCCCAGGTCTTGAGAAGCTTGAACTAGGGACATAGGCACTGACCCTCAATTTTTTGTTTTTTTGTTTTTTTGGTAGAAAATTGGAGGTGTCTTATGGATTTGCCTGTCCAGGCTGGCTTCAAGCACATCCTCATTTGTTTCCCGAGGAGGCTGCAATGCTTGATAAGAAATGTACTCATTATCTTGCCCATGTAATTGTAACCCCTCTGTATGGTATTTTCACAATTACAAAAATATGCTGAAAAAGAAAAAAACAAATAAACAGACACAATCCTCAGATCTCAGCCTGCTGAGTAGCTAGGATTACAGAGATGAACCATCAACACCAGGCCTGCTTTTGTTCTTTCCATAATTTTTTTTCTTGCCTTTTTAGATTTAATTTGTGCATGGTGTGTGTGTGTGTGTGTGTGTGTGTGTGTGTGTGTGTGTGTGTGTGTGTGTGTGTGTGTGTGTGTGTGTGTGTGTGTGTGTGTGTGTGTGTGTGTGTGTGTGTGTGTGTGTGTGTGTGCGTGCTGCCATGGAATAGTTTGGAATTTATGTCCTGTATTTTTGCTCTTGTTCTGTTTTGTTGTTGTTCACTTTGAATTTTTAGGACAGTCTTCCTAGCAAACGTGGGCCTCTACCTACCCTTGGCCTCCTGAGTACAGGATTACAGGCATATGCCACTATGCTTGGTAACTCTTGTTTGTTTTCTGTAGCTTTACTTAGAAATTTTAGCATGTAAATTTATCTCAAGGTATAATACAAGATTAAATAATGTCATTACACTTTAGTTAAGCAACCTGAGAATCTTACAGTATTTTAAGCCAGCCACTTCCTCCCTATTATCAATTTTAATTTCAAGATTCAAGTTTTCTCATAAGCATCATGTAACAATTCCATTCTGCCATAATATTTAATTTATTTACTTGGTAATTTATTTATTTTGTCTTGCTGGGAATCAAGCCCAGGGCCTGGTACATGCAAGGCATGCTCTACCACTAAACTCTCTATTCTCAGTGCCACACCTTCATATTTTAAGCACATACATTAGACACTGTCATACCATCTGTGGTTTTAGATTTAACTAGATGTGTGTGTGTATGGAGGGGGGGGTCATGGGGCTTGAAATCTGGGCCTGGGCACTGTCCCTCGGCTCTTCAGCTCAAGGCTAGTGCTCTACCACTCGAGCCACAGCGTAAGAGTCTAATGGACTTTCCTGCCGTGCTGGCTTTGAACCATGATCCTCAGATCTCAGCCTCCTGAGTTAGGATTACAGGCATGATCCACCAGCGCCAATTTAGCTACATTTTTTACCAGCTTTTCCTTCCTTGTTTCGTTTTGTATTTCAGACCTTTATTTCTGTTTTATTTCTCTCCTCCTGATGTATATTTTCATAAACTCCTTAATCTGTTTATTAGTAAATGTTCCTAATGTTTATTTGCATAGAGATGTGGTTCATTTTTGTTTTGGGGGGATAGTTTTAGTGGGTGAAAATGATATTCTTTATATTTAACGATTTATTTGAACTATTGAAACTTCACCTGTGGGAGAGCAGACACTTAGGACCGCTCTCCTGTGGAAGGTCTGGGAGCCTGATCATTCCTCATTCTAACTTAAATGTTTGACTTGTTTCCTATCTTTGTGGCATGAATTCAGGTTCTAAATCTGCAGCAAATGAGCCTATGTTTAGAAATCCTTAAAGAAGACCCCCCCTTCAAATATAACTGTTTGACAGATAGATAGATAGATAGATAGATAGATAGATAGATAGATAGATAGATAGATAGATAGATAGATGATAGATCGATAACAGATTCTCTCTCTCTCTCTCTCTCTCTCTCTCTCTCTCTCTCTCTCTCTCTCTCTCTCTTGCCCCGAAAACCAAAACCAAAACATGAACATCCCACCATCTTGCTATGTTAGGCAGAATCCTACCCCCACCCCCATCCACACTAAGAATGTCAGCCCTACAGGATTTCCAACTTGTAAGAAGAGATATCTGAACTCTTCTCCTCAACCCCAGAAGGTTGCATGGCTGGAGCCTCTAAACACCTAGTCTATAGACCACTGGGGAATGGAAAATACTCCACAGTCAAAGCAATTCTAATGTTTGTGCTTGTTTTGGGGTTCTGTATTCTAAGAAATGCCTGCTTCCTTACTACAAAAAAATGGGTTTTTTAAAAAAATACTTAAAAACTATAATATCCAACATTTTTGAGAATAATATATTGAGAAAGAATTCTCTAGATATTTAATTCATCACATTGCCTGAAATATGTGTCTCAGACTATGGGTTTGTCAAACAATAATGCATACAACAAGTGACAGTGACATCAAATTTTAATGACGTGTTCTCAGGATATTTAATACAGCCTGATTGTGACAGAAAAGCCCCTCAACAAAATACCTACCAACAGCAAAATCTGAAATCAAACCAATCCTAAGAGGGAATTCTAATAGGAAATTATATGGCGACACATTAGAGTTGACTTTTAAGTACTATTTTTGCCAGATATTAAAATAATGTGTTCATAACTAACACATCAAACCATAAAAACATCTTAATTTGCTAATAGGTATTGTATCATCTAAACATAATGTTATTCCAGACTTTTTATGCACACATCTACACAGACACATATTTGTATACACGTAGACCTAAATATTTAAAATATTATTTTTAATTTATACCCATATATATAATAGGTTATTTTTAAATGTTAAAGATATTTTTAAATTTAAACCTATTTATAGGTATAAATAAATGGAATAGGCACATGGACTAAGCAACATTGAGTACACACAACCTTAACATATTAGAAACATGTCTTCATGTCACTAGTGATTTTCTCTTTTCTTTCATGGGTTTTGAACTCAGGGCTTTGTGCTTGCTAGGCAGGTGCTCTACTGCTTGGTACACACCACCAGTTTTACTTTTGTTGCATTTCAGATAGGGGCTCACATTTTTTGCTCAGACTAGTTGGACTATGATCCTTCTGCTTGTGAATAGCTGAGATTATAACTGTGATCCACCATATATAGCTAGCTTTTTTGTTGAGATGGGTCTCAGTAATTAATTTTTCCTGAGCTGGCCTTGAACTTCAATCTTCCCAATCTCAGCCTCAGAAGTAGTTTTGATTACAGGCATGAGCCATTGCACCTGGCCTTTGAAATGTTATTTACTGTTTAGCATTATCATAATATAAGAAGTTGTGTTGTGTCGAATTTACTGTAATATTTCACTAGCATTATAAAATGCTATAATAAATAACCTTACACATGAATCTCTGCTTTGATAGAGGGAAATTCAGGATCAAAGTTTATGAGCATTTGAAAAGTTCTGGCACATTGCTTCTTACTTTGATAGCATTGAATATTATAATTTTTAATGTTTTCCAATTTCCTAGTTGAAATATAGCATTTTAATTCATTTTAATTTGCATCTCCCTGATTAATTTGAAAGCTGAGCTTTGAAACATATGCTTATGACAAATTAAGTTTTCCTTTTCTCGATTGTCAGTTTCCTCCATGTCTTTTGTGTCAAGTATAAAGTTCACTGTGATGACTCACAAGCGATCTCTTACAAATATATACTGCGAACCTCTAACTTTAGCTCTTGTCTCTCCCCACATTTCCACACCTAAATCAAGCCAGGACTTTTTTGCAATTTTTGCTTTTGTGGTAATGACTGAATTCTTTTGAAGAGGAGACCTTGTGACAAGGAGTTGGGAGAATGGGTCCGCAGCACTGGGGTGTGCTCCAAGCTCCTATGACTTCTGTGTCCTATGTCCCTATTTCCTCATTGGGAAAGGGAAGGGAACTTGATGAACACAACCTAATAGATTAAAAGAGCACCAAGGCATTATTAGTTTGTAATGTCTGTCCTTAGAAGCTTGTTCCAACCAGGCCTAAGCTAACATTTACACTAACAGAAACTTAACCGTGCCCAAATCATTTAACTCTATTTGTTAACTAATTTACATGTGATATTTTTATTCAAGTGATTTAATTGATTTGACTGAGCAATGATTTTACTGTGGGAGACAGCTCTTCCAGACAGATAGGAGAACAGCTTGTATGAAAGAGCGTCATTTAAAGACTCCTGCAGGATGCTAGATAACCTCAGCATTGTGGCTTCTGGCAACTGCAGGTGGGTCCCTACACTGTGGGTAAAGCAAGGCTCTCCTTGTCTCCACAGGGTCAAGGCAGAGAGGGATCTGAAAATGAGGCCATGTATCATGCCAGGAACTTGCTGTCTCAGCACAGAATTGGATGCTTTCAACTCCTATGTGTAGAACAGGAATATGTAGATCAGCAGTAGGTGATTGCCTGAGATGCAGGTTTAGCGGTATTTAAACCATCTTGAATGTGGGTCTATCTTATTGCAAGGTGCTTGCTGGTTCTCTTATACTTTAGTGTTTCTCACTAGGCAAATGGGAATAAAGACAAATCAAACCTTTTCTAACACATCAAACCACAGAAACATCTTAATTTGCTAATAGTCATTGTATCATCTAAACATAACATATATATCGTTATTCCAGACTTTCTATGCACACTTCTACACAGATACATCTTTGTTTACATGTAGACCTAAATATTTAATATATTATTTTTTAATTTATACCCATGTATGTAATAGGTTATTTCAAATTCACTTTTCATTTTAGGCTCTGGTAAGTTAGAGACTTTCAAATATTTTGATTACAACAAATACTAAGAAATATATTTTTCATCTCATCTCAAAATATATGCATACCTATATACACATTTATATAACTATGTATTTACATATACATGTAAAATAAAATCAGCCAAGCACAGATATCTTATCCTTGTAATCCTAACTCCTTGGGAGGATGAGATCAAAAGGATTGCGGTTCCAGGCCAGCCTGGGCAGAAGTCTTTCCATGAAGGAAAGCTGCACACAGTGGTGTGTGCCTTTAATCCCAGCAACTATAAAAAGCCTAAAGTATGTGGATCACAATTAATGTGCATGCCTGGTTGGGAATAAAGACCTTTCCTAAAATTAACCAGCAGAAATCAGGACTGCAGATGTGTTTAGTGGTAGTTTATTACTCTAGCAAGTGCAAAGCCCTGAGTTCTTACTTCAGTCCTGGCAATAAAAAAGAAAGAAAGAAAGAAAGAGAGAGAGAGAGAAAGAAAGAAAGAAAAAAGTGGTTGGTGAGTCAATATCTTTGGTCTTAAGAAAATAAAATAAATAAAAATCTAAGCGTATACTTAGATTTTCCTAACATTTTAATTTATATTTCATTAAAAAATAGTGGTTCAGGCCTATGATCCTAGCTTCTCAGGAGGGTGAAATCTGAGGTTTGATCTGAGTTTGAAGCCGGACCAGGAAGAAAAGTCCATGAGATTCTTATCTCCAGTTAACTACCCAAAAAGCCAGAAGTAAAGCTGTGACCTAAGTGGTAGAGCATTAGTCTTGAGCAAAAAAGCTCAGGGACAGTGCCCACCCTGAGTTCAAGCCTCAGGACTGGTAAACATGCACACATACACACACATACACCACATACACACAAATAGTGGCTTCAACCTTCTGAAATAAGTTCATAGGTTGTGAGCTGAGTTTTCAAAACTATCATGTCCAGAAATTACTTTTTTTTCCTCCCCTTTCCTCTCAGCAGGACTGCCCAGTAGAGCTGTGTTAGTTGTACAGTGCTGAAGGGCATCTGTCTGATCAAAGGGATGAATAAGGGCAGAAATCCAGACACCTCTCTGCTGGTTGAGCTGTGTGCTTTGGTGTGGGGCTGTGGTGGTTCAGTGGAAGGGATGGCTTTGCTTAATTCAGCAGTTTGCCCTTTGGTCCAGTGATACTCTTGCTTTGTACTTTTAACTTCTTCTTTTGATAATTTATTTAGAGTTTCAGAGCCAAGAACCCCAAGGGATCATTAAGTACATGTAAATCCATGCTAATTTTAACGATTGGGACTCTGACAGCTATTCAGAGCTGCATCCATATGCCATAGTGGTTTCCTTGCCAAACATATACCCCATCTACATCCAGTTGGGTCACCCTGGCCCTCTGGCCCATGCAGATGCTGCCGAATCCTGAGATCCAAACTGTATGCTGCTTTCTGGATCTGACATGGGTCTGTTACAGGAAGGCATATAGCACAACATTACTTTGCCAACCCTCAGCCTAAGCCAATGTGCTTGTCAGCAGGTGGAAAACAAGTGTGGGTGAATCAGGGCGGTTATGAAATCAGAGAGAAGCAGAACTCTGATAAGAAGGCTGGCAGCGGTGTTTCAATTCAATTGATTTTCTTTTTGTTTTTATGAACTATTAGATTTGTACACCAAATGATGCAGACCTGCTTCTGATCCCAGTAAAAATTGGTGGTTTTGGAAAGGCCAGATTCCATGCCATGTTCACAGCTGTAGAGGAGGCACTGATTGTGCAATGGCTGAGAGCAAGCCTGGAGAGCTGCAGTTCATCCTGTACACATTGGCTGCATAGCCCTGAGCTGCTATCTTTGCCCCAAGCCTCTTCTCTCTAGGGAGCTAGTTCACTTCCTCTAGCAGCAATCCTAACTCTGTGCTGCCTTATTAACTGGAAAGGAACAAGTAGCGTTGACCCTCATGATCGACAGGGAATTGGTCCAGGGCCCCAAGGATCCCCAAATCTGAGAATACTTAAGTCCTTTGTATGGAATGGCCTAATATTTGCATATAACCTATAACATCTGCCTACATATTTTAAATTATCTCTAAGCTACTTATACTTCCATAATACCTAATGCCATGTAAATAGCTGTTAGACTGCATGGTGTAGAACATGGCAAAAAAAAACCCCAAAACTATACACATTCAATACAGACACATTGGGGCCTGAACTCTGGGCCTGGGCGCTGTCCCTTAGCTCTTCAGATCAAGGTTAGTACTCTACCACTTGAGCCACAGTACTATTCCAGCTTTTTCTGCTTATGTGGTACTGAGGAATTGAACCCAGGGTCTCAGGCATGAAAGGCAAGCACTCTACCTCTGAGCCATCTTCCCAGCCCATATGAACAATTTTTTGATCCAAAGTTGAATTCATGGATGTGGACAGCCAACTGCTCTTGTTTACAATTATGGGCTGACCAGTAGAAGAGATGCTCAGGTAATAAAACCCTGAGTTCATATTCTTTAGAGTATTTTTTCAATTAAGAACCCAACTAAAGGAAATTAGTTCCTTTGGAAGGATAATAAGGACTCTTTTACCATAATAGGACCTTCTTGGAAAGGGCCAACTAGGCTTGTGGTGCTTTGGAAGTGACCTCTATTACTGCTTGATGCATATTGTCTTGGGCAAGCACATTGCAGGAGAAAATATATTTCATCTGGATGGTGATTCATCCCTGTAATCTCAGCCCTTGGGATGCTGAGATAAGATGATCACAGTCCAAAGCTGAGCTAAATAGCAAGATTTGGCCTCAAAACAAAAATAAATACAGGTTTAGTCTTTGTCCTGTCTTTCCCACTCACTTGTCATCTACTGCTCTCACACTTAGGTAGGCTGAGTCAAGTTCATGTTCTCTCTGTTACCTGATAATAAACAAATATATGTTGAGCAACAGCTGTTATTTTAGGCCTGCAGTCAGCACTGTGCATTGGTATATTTCAGAACCCTGTTTTTATCTGTTCCGAGAGGAAGTGTGAAGATAAATGGTCAAAAAGTAGAAGAGCCACGTGGTTCATATGTTACTTAGCCTCTTTGAGCTTATATTTGCTTATTCATATACTAAGAAAATCATAGAATGTCCTTCTTAGGGAAACTATGAATTTTGAATGAAGTGAAATAGGGAAAGTGTTTCGCAGAGTCCAGGTCCAAGTCTTACCATCAACCAACAAAAGATGCTCTACTAATCTCTTTTGCCCCAAGTCCCTTCACTGTGCTGTGCTGCTAACCTTCTCTCCCTCAGTCCTATCTCTCCCTGCAGCCTGGTTTTCTCCTGATAACTTAGTCCCTGCCTTGGCTTCCTGGACACTCTCTATGCTTCCCTTGCAGCCATATGAATATGCAGTTATCCAACTAGTTCCCCAACTAATAGGCAAGTCCTCAATGTTTGGACTTAGTCCTTTATTCTTGCAAAGGATTAAAAAAGAAACAGTTTTCCTGTCTATGAAACTAAAAGTCACCCGACCATGAAATTATCTTGAAGCCTTTCTTATTGTGCCCTAAAATTGTACTTCCCTTGGCTCATTCACATCGTCAATATTTCATCTTAGTTCTTCATGTGTCCATCTTATCACAGTTATTGCTGACATCAGTGCACCACTACCTGCTTTGTGTCTTGGGTTGAACCACTCCTTTTGACGTGGTAACTAACCAGTTCCCTTTGTGGGATCAGCCAGTAACTAACCAGTTCCCTTTGTGGGATCAGCATCTGGCTCAGGGTCGTGGGCAGAAGACAAAAGACACAATGTTTTAAGACGTTCTTAAGGGTAGTGATAAAAATTCTGAGCTTAATAAGTGGCTTAGATAATAAAGCCAAGTGACAAACAACAGATTTCCTACATAAGAAACTGAAACATTAGAAATCTTCCAGAGGTGTTGCCAGTGTGATTGTGAAAACAAGTCAGGGCCTCCAGTTCTAAAAGCCAAATTATTCCATCTTTGGACCTGAACGTTTATATAGTGTTCCATTATTGGGTTTTCTTTATAGCAGCTCATTTGAGATATAATGAAATTGCCACAGCATTCACCCCAACTGTACAGTGCAGCGTTTTAGAATGTTCAGAAGTATACAGCCATCACTACTAATTTTAGAACATTTTAATCACCTCCTAAAAGAAATTCTGTACTCATTCGTAGTTTCTCCCACTGCCTCCTCTCCCTATCCCCCAAGAGCTAGTAATCTACTGTGTAACTAAAGATGTACCTAACATGGCATTTTGTATAACTGGAATCATATAATATATGGCTTTTGTGTCTGGCTTCTTTCATGTCATGTAGCATGTTTTCAAGGCTCATTCATGCTATATCCTTTTATAGCCAAATAATAAGATCCCATTACATAGACTCTCACAATTTATTTGTCCATTCATCAATTGATGTTTCCTAATTTTGGCCACCATAAATAGTGTTGTAATGAACATTTACTGACAAGTTTTGGTGTGGGTTTATGTTGTCATTATTCTTTGGTACATATTTAGGAGTAGATTTGCTGGGCCATATGCTAATGCTATGTTTAACATTTTGAGGAAATGCCAAGACTTTTCTAAAGCACCATTTTGCATTCCTACCCAGGATATATGAGAGTTCTGATTTCTCCATACCTTTGCCAGTACTTTTATTATTTTATTACTATACCCATCCTTATGGGTGTGAAGTTATTCTATGGTGTGATTTTGATTTGCATTTTTCTAATGGACATGATAGTAAGTATTTTTATGAGCTTGTCGATCATTAGTCTATCCTCCTTGGGGGGAAAATAACTATTCAAATCCTTTGCTACTTTTCAAATAGGCCTATTTGCTTTAGTGTTGACTTTAAGAATTCTTTATATATTTTAGTTACCTGTCCCTTTTCAGATGTGTCACTTGAAAGGTTTTGGTTTTTTTTCTTTTCTTTTCTTTTTGCCACCCTATACTTTTTTTAAGGGAATATAGGGGGTTCCTGTTCCATATTGTTCTCAAAACATACTCTGACCTAGAGTAATTCTGGTTCCTTGGATCAACCTTAAAGCTATCTCTCTTCTGGGAGCTTTGGGAAGAAGTTGTCTTGGAAAAAAATGATTTCTTTTGCGATAAGAACTGGAGAGGATTCTAGAGTTGTTTAGGCTCTGGCACTTCCTAATTGTGCAGAACCTGAGATTGCATATCCAGCTGAACTTTGAACATTAGGTGGCTTATTACCTGGTTGCTGCATCACCCTTCTTTGCCTCCTCCTGATCATTCTCTGTCCTAAGTAAGAAAGCTTGTTTTCCTTAAATACCCTTCCCTATTTTTTGCTCAAAAACCCTTTAAGTAAAGCAATTGAAACATAGTCCTTCAGCCCCTGATGATGTGAAGTTGCCTTATTTGCCGTCTGTATTGGGCTATGGGATAATCTTGCCTACCTACTTATTCTTTTGTCTGTCTGTCTGTCTGTCTGTCTGTCTGTCTCTCTCTCTCTCTCTCACACACACACACACACACACACACACACTACTTATAACCACTTCTATTCCAGACATTTCATCCATCTAGAACAAAGCTTTGTGAGCATATTACAGTAAATAATAATAATACCAGTAATGTTCCATCATGGTCCAGCATGAACAGTAATTCCGCAAACCTGATTAATGTGTATACTCTGAGGGTAAAGAGAACTTAACCACATGGTTGTGCTTTTAAAGCACAATTGGTTCAAAGCTCTAGTGGCTTCCAAAGCGCCCAGGAAGCATCTCACTTGCATCAACTGTATAGTGAGCCATTGCCTGAGAGATGGGAGTTTCAGAGCCCTGAACAAAAGGTTGATTTATTTAAATGGCATTTAGAGGAGCCAGGCTGCTCTTTTCATACTTACTATGAAGGTCCATTACAAACCTACTATTTTCTGCTGCCTTTTATTTTAAGTCCAATTAAGTGGATAGCCACAAATAGCTCTGACCTTGAATGTCCAAGTGAAGGTGAGATGTGAGAAGAGGCTTAGGAAGCATATGTTTTGATGTGTTAATGCTCTGCAAGTCACACACACTGAAGGAAAATAAATAGAACAGGACAAGTTAGTGTTGTGCTTTAGGAGGAAGAATTTAAATGCCCTGGGAAATAGCACCACATGCTTCACTGGTAGATAATCATAAATTGAGCTAAAATTTAATCTCACTCTATCTCCACTTCACTGGATGGCTCTGGGAGACTGGCCCTAAGTAAGTGGGATTGCCAGGCTCATTGCCTAATCTCTTGGACCAGCACCTCTGCCACATGCCTTGACTAAATGATGTTTTGTTTCCCCTAACCACCTCAGTGTATGCTTTTGTTACTTACTTTTAATAAAATGGGGCTCAGAATACCATACCACCATTTCAGTTCTGTTTCTTGCCAATGCAGATTGTGATATGAATCTTCTGTAGTTAAATAGCTTGTTTTAAAAAATATATCAGCATGGGGCCTCTTATTAAAATTCTTAAAGTCCTTGAGTTGGGTTAAACAGATTTAAAGAGCTACTTTTTGCCATCTTAAGAAGTAATATTAAGTATTTGTGAGTGTATTTGTGAGCTGCTCTTGTCTCTGTTAAACCCAATCACTCTTGGGAAATAATTGTGCATCTGAGAATCTCTTTAACTCACTGGTCAGTGCTAAGTTTTATTTCTTATACATCTATTTTAAAATATTTGTATGTTCCTACTATGTCATTGCTCCAACACTTCATGAGTTATAGATGCAGTTTTGTTCCCAGTTTTCTACATCAAGAAATGGGAGCAGATGGCCTTCCCTAGCTTTGAAGGATAGTGTGAATATTAATGAGGCAATAGGAAAGATTGCTACTTCAACCCGTACTACAACAAAACTGCAGACACCAAGGGACAGTGGGAAGTGCTACGTGGGCTCTTGCCATGATGTGCTTGAATGATTTCGAGCACATTTTTAGTACTGGGTTCAAACAGTCTTTGTAAAAAAGATTGCACTAATGTAAATATATTTTTAATGATTTTAGATCCTATAAACTTTTATCCACAAAGCAAAGTTCTTATTCAGATGTCCAAAACAAAACCATGGTCCAAAGCGTAGAAGACGTCAGCAGATCATTGTGTCAATGCCTAAGACTGAGGCACTGAATCTTAAAGTATCAGTACTGAGACTCTTTGTGAGAGTCTATTGACCTTTGTCATGTTCAGAATTCAAACAAGTTAGGTCCTTATAAATAAATTAGAACAACAAACATGATCCATGTGGGGTTAGTGGTAGGGAGTTGAGTCCAGGTAGACTCCTACATGCACTATGATTGCCTCTTCAAGTGTTTTTAAACAGGTTTTAGGATATGTTCCCTACCCCAAGCATTCCCCCTAAAACACAAATATAGGCAGATTTATAGTGGCTGGACATGTCAAACATCAAGTATCATCTGCATGGATTGAAAGGTGTCTTGTTCTCTGGGCAGACAGATAAGTCTACTCAGGCTTACAGCCTTGAACTTGGAGCACAGGCTTTCTCACCCTTAGCCATACTCCTCAAGGCAGTGCAGAAGTACATAATATCTGACACAGCTATGTTGATCACATCAATAAGACAACCCACAGTGACAAGGATCAGCAGAACCATAGTGACACATAATAATCTGTGTTGGTCAGAAAGTTTAAAGTCAAGCCATGGTACTTCACCTTGTCTGGGTACATGCAAGCACGGGAATGACATGTTATCAGTAATGTTGATGAAACCCAGAGGAACACTGAGAAAGTCTAAGTTGTGTTCAGTGTGGCTTGTGGAAGCTTTTGAGACACGGTCAAGGGTAAGAACAGTGTTTGGGACCAATGCCATGATGGTAGCCTGGCCAGGATGAGAGCAACAGAAGCAGTGAGAAGTGATCAATTTCTGGACTTATAGGTAAAAGCAACCAAATCTGCTAATGGATTAGATGCACTGTGTAATTTTCTTACAGAAATAGACAAGGATGGTAGCAAATTTTTTTGACCTCTATAACTGGACAAGTGGGGTTGTCACTGACTTGAGATGAAGGAGGTTGTAGGAAGAAGAGATTTCCAGTGAAAGAAAAACTAGTTCACTTTTGGACTTAAGTTGGAGATCTATATGGTTAAATTAAACATTTTCAATATGGGTGGAAATTAGGCAGTTGGATATAAATCTGGAATTCACACTAGAAATACAGTTTCAGAAACCAGTGGTCTATAAATTTATGAATCATTGATGGTCTGAGGGGCATAGTAAAACCACTGTAGGGAATGAGTGTAAGCAAAGTTTGAAGACTGAGTTGTCTTCATTTAATGGTGAGTCCTTTGTATAACTACTTAAAAATAATAAAAAATATTTTTAAAAGACTTTTATAAGATTCACAGTATTGAGACAGGAAACTGAGTAGGAGCCAATAAAGGATCCTGCAAGTGGCAGCTACTAAGGAAGGAAGGAAATCAGGAATGAGGAAGCCAATGAAGAAAATGTCTCAAAGAAAAGGGAAGACATTTGTATATGTATAGGATAAGCAGAAAAGGTCAAAAGCTATGTACATGTGACCATTAAGATGATGCTAAGCGAAATGAACCCCAAGATAGGGACACAAGAGGTTTTATCTTTGTTGTGTTGTTTTTAATGTACTTATAAGGTACTGTGTGATTTTGGGTTTTTTTTGTATGTTCTTCCTCTGTAGTATAGCCCCTGTTTTCTCTATATTTGATTCCAGTGCCCTGCATCTTATATATACATTTTTCTAATTTGGGGAGGGGAAGGGAAATAACAAAATGCTGAATATAGGTTGACCCATTAATACAGGTTGACCCATTGTAACAATGAGATGTATAAACACTATGTTGAAAACAAACTTTACAGTTTCAGGGTGGGGAGGGAGAAGTTGGGGATGTGGGGAGGGAAGGAATGGTAGGAAAAATAAAGGAGGGGGTAACAATGCTCGACAGGAAATATACTCATTACCTTACTCATGCAACTGTAACCCCTTTGTACAGTATCTTTACAATAAAAAATATATTAAAAATGGGAAAAATAGTAACATATTTGTGTGGGAATGAGAACTGCACAGTAGAGGTTAGATTTAATGATGTGAGAGAAAGGAGATTATCTGGCGTCATATCCATGAACACATGAGGGAAGCTTGCCAGGTCCTGTGCACGGTGGAAGCACTTGCCTAGTGAGCATGCTCACAGGGAAGAGGGAAGCCTGGTCACTGGGCAGGGCTGCAGGTGAGGGATGGCTGTGTTACCGGGATTTTTCAACAGTATTTTTTTTTATGTTTCCGTTCTCTAAGTAAAATAAAAAGCAGTAGATTTCCAAACGGATTGAAAAATCATCTATCAATCATACTGACATTCAACAAAATCCCTTTGTGCTTCTGATTGAATAATAAAAATATGTACTTGTTGGGAAGCCAAAAAAAAACCCAGAATGGTAAATATGAAGTTATCCTGTTAAAAATACCCTAAGATATAGGAGGACATTGACATGCAGGTGGGTAGGTGTAAGGGGGGAGGGCTTTCTCTCCCCCTCAGGAGCCTCTGCTATGCAGTACAAGGTTTATAGCTGAAGCAGAGAAGTCAGTGGAATAGCAGCTTCATTAGGACAAAACTTCGTTTTGTTCACACATGAATCCCTAATGCCTAAAACAGTGCATGGTAAATAAAAGATTCTCAGTAAATCATTGTAGAATAACTGCTTAATATCAAAACCAAGGGCAAAGTCAGGTGCTGGTGGCTCACACCTGCCATCCTGGCTACTCAAGAGGCTGAGATCTAAGAATTTCAGATTGTTGCTAGCCTAGGTAGGAAACCTTATAAGACACTTATCTCCAGTTATACACCAAAAGCCTAGGAGTGGAGCTGTGGCTCTAGTGATAGACTGCCAGGTTTGAGTAAAAAAGCTAAGAGAACAGTACCCATGTCCTGAGTTCAAGACCCAGTACCAACACATGAATGCATGCATACATGCACGCACACACACACACACACACACACACACACACACAATCACACACACACATACACACATACACACACAGGGTATTACTCACTTAAAAGGATGCAACAATATTTTTTAAATGATCTACCTTCTCCATTGTACATCACATAAGTAAAAGTGTCCATATGGCAGCAATGCTGCCATTTTTCCTCCAAACATTTTGTTCTTGACAAGTGACTAAAGAAGATGGCTTATACTCTCCTTTATTGGATAATTTTAGAGGCTCTAATCCCTAAATGCACTTTGCCATTGAAAGCTGGCAGTCTGTATGTACAATATAAACCTGCTCTCTGATCCTATCTGGTCCAATCTCATTATTAAATGGTGATATAGATCATAATGTTTAAGGCTAAAATGCCAGGCACCATCTGTTGGTGAGTTGGACACCTACACTGGAAGACCAGATATGGTTGTGGAAATTCAAAACAAGGTCCTCTGGTATTTAAGTTATGCCAACTTGCTACTAAAAATCAGAAGCTGAATAGAAGCATTATGTTTCGTATTCCTGGTCTAGGGACCCATTTATCATTGTCTTTGTTTGATCTTCTCTGTAAACAGCAGGATCACAAAGTAAGCTAATTGTACTTTATTTCCCTCTGCTTGGCAAGATCAGTGTTTTCATAGAAATCAATAGGCTCACACTGATTGCCATGCCATCTTAACACAAAAGAGCTATGCAAGCACTTCTTTGCACTACATCCCAAGAGCTTCAAGGAAGATGCATTGCAGTGTGAGGTGAGCTGGGGCATCAAGGAGAACAGATGACTTTTCCCAGGACAACAACAGGATGTGTTTTAGCTCCAGCTTGCCTGATTAGTAGGAGTTATTGACAGATGCCAGTGACAAGTAGGGAGTAAAATATCTTTCTTAATTGGGATATTGGATGTAATGCTCTTTAAAAGGAATCAACTTCCTTATTAGAAACAAACCAAACTTGACAAAAGTCTTCTCTCCTTTCCCTCACTTGCGTAAACAATCCTCGCTGGAAAACCATTAAGATGAACAGCATTCCTGTGGGACTTTGTGGTTCTTGGTGCAACAGAAGGAAATTAGGATCTCTTTTTCATTTTTCTTTACTTTTTTTATTGTTAAGTAGTTGTACAATGGGGTACTACCTCTTATTATTGTATAGCAGAAGAAATTTGTCTTTAAAGCAACATATTATAACTCTTCAGCTTGTTTCTTTTTTCTTTTTTCTTTTTTTGTTGGGCATGGGGCTTGAACACTGGGCCTGGACGCTGTTCCTCAGCTCTTCAGCTCAAGGTTAACACTCTACCACTTGAGCCACAGAGCCACTTCCGGTTTTCTGGTTGTTTATTGAAGAGTCTCACAGACTTTCCCCTGGGCTGGCTTTGAACCGTGATCCTCAGATATCAGCCTCCTGAGTAGCTAAGATTACAGGCATGAGCCACCAGTGCCCGGCTTTCAGTTTGTTTCTTTAAATACCTAATAGAATCAAAAAAAGAAGGTCAGAATTCCATCTGGAATACAACTTTCTGACCTTCCAGACATGTCATCTATGCTAGTTCCTCTCTCTTATTTGTATAAACAGAGAGTGATGGAAGGGACTCTGTCAATCTTCTTCACCAGCATAGCAAAAGGCCGAACTTCATCTCCAGCATTGGAAAGTCACAGGCTATTTTCATTTATGTTCTATAAGCTTCTTATTTGAGATTTAAATTATTCTAATACAGAATCAATGGTGAAATCTATTCAGTTTTCTATTGATATTTCTAGGTCTTTTTTGTCAAGATCTCTACTGGGTTTGTATAAATTTACAAATCTAGAAAACTCCATTGGTTTTTGGAGGGATATTTTCCATGTTGTTTTATTTCAATTCTGGATCTACCCTTTTCCTCAAACAATTCTTTGTCAGGGCTATATTTTTGTTTTACATTTATTTGCTAAGAAAGAAAATAACCTGCTAGAATTTTAAATTACTCTTATTTCAAACAAAGAAGAAGGAAGAAGGAGGAGAAGGAAAGAGTAAAAAAGCAACAGAAAAAAAATTTAAAAATTTCTTTTCAACTAAGATTCAGAACATTATAAGGGAATACTTCTCAGACTTTATGCTAACAAATTTGAGAATCTAGAAGAAATGGAAGACTTTCTAGCAAATTTTGATATGCCCAAACTAAACCAAGATGATTTAAACTAACTAAACAGACCCATATCAAGCATCAAAATAGAAACACCAATAAGAGACCTTTCATCCAAGAAAAGCCCAAGACCAGTTGGATTCACAGCTGAATTTTATAAGGCCTTCAAAGTAGAACTCAAACCAATATTCCCCCAACTCTTCAATGAAATTGAAAGCAAAAGTTCACTACCAAATTCATTCTATGAAGCAATCATAACCCTCATTCCAAAACCAGATAGGGAACTCATCAAGAAAGAGAACTATCGACCCATTCCTTTGATGAACATTGACACAAAACTTCTCAACAAAATTCTGGCCAGTCATCTTCAACTCATTAAAAAAATCATACACTATGATCAAATAGGATTCATTTCAGGGATGCAAAGCTGGTTCAATATATGCAAGTCAGTTAATGTAATTCATCACATCAACAAGAGCAAGGATAAGAGCCACCTGATCATCTCAATAGATGCAGGAAAAGCATTTAACAAGATCCAACACCCCTTTATGCTGAAAGCTCTGGAGAAACTAGGAATCCATGGAACATTCCTAAATATAATAAAGGCTGTGTATGACAAACCTACAGCTAACATTATGCTTAATGATGAAAAGCTAAAGCCATTCCCTCTAAATTCAGGAATGAGACAAGGCTGTTCCTTCTCTCTAGTCTTCTTCAATGTAGTGTTAGAATGCTAGCTAGAGCAATATAGCAAGATGCAAACATAAAGGGCATCCAAACAGGGAAAGATGAAGTAAAACTCTCCCTCTTTGCAGAATACATGATCTTGTATTTAAAGAACCCCATGGACTCCATCCCCAAGTTACCCGAGCTGATCTTTTCACAAATAATCATGAAGCCATGAACTTTTTCAGTTACTGACCATTGTTTTAATAAAGTGTTTTATGGCTATGTTTATTTTTATCTCCTACTCTTGAATTTCTCAAATATGCAATGTCAAAATTAATGGCAGACTCAATTTTCAGCTCTTGGGATACAATAGTAAATACCCTTGCCTGCAAAGAATTTACAGGCCAATCAGTTGTATCCATGGTGAGTTAGAAAATTGAATAGAATGAGTCCAGACTCGAGGTAGCTATTTCTGTTGCTTAAGAAACTACAGTTTATGTAACTGTAGCCCCTTTGCACATCACCTTTACAATAAAAACTACAGTAAGAAACTTGGAACATGAATTCCAAACCCTAATTTATATATTTTGCATTCCTCCATCACCTCCTAAAATCTTCCCTGAATTCAAACATTTGCATAAGGACTGTAGAAAGAAATGTGATTTTTTTCTGAGTAAATGAATGAACTGAAGTCAAAACTGTCAAATGGAAACAGATAAAACAGAATAATCTGGAGCTCTATGATAATCTTTAGTGTATCCCAAAGGTGAATTAGTTGTCACATGTTAACATGATTGCTCAAGCAGAGATTCTAGCTTAGCCAAAGCTGTTCCTAGACTTCTGACCTATGAAAAAGAATTGTGAGATATAAAGGGATGTTGTTGTAATAAGCCTCAGGATTTGTGGTGGTGTTTTAGTGCAGAAAAAATTACCTAAAATGCAACACCATTATATAAAAAGCTACCCCTTTCAAATCCAAGTACTTCAGAAAGCTACCCCCAAATGTTAGAATATCAACATTTAAGTTTTGAGTGGTTCCAAAGAATCATTATAGAATATTTAAATCCATGCTTTACCTCTTCTTGGAGTCCTTTGAGAATTGTTTTCTTTTTGTTTCTACAGTTCTTTTTCAACTCCTCTGCAGAAAGACACATCCTTTTTTATGGGTTCCTTCATCAAATATTTACTGTGTATCAACTCTATGTGCCTGGCACTTGGACTTTAGGGGGTAAAATCTGACTATGAAATGATCATTGCCCATCAGGAAGTCACAGACATGAAAGCACATCATTGAACACACCTTGCATGCTCAAGACAAAGTTTCTAGCTGGTCACACAAAGTACTAGAGTGAGGCAGCAGGAAAGCTGGTGTATTTTCTGACTTGACTCTCAAACCAGTAGAATCATAAACATGAGTGTGATAGATCACCACAAGAGATTTTTCTCTCAGAGATGGAATTGTATTAACCAAGTTCTATATAGTAATACAAATCCAATTAGGGTTCATTAAAATATAATAATAGCTACATTTCTAAAACTTAAATCAGTGCCCCATAGGCTTGTAGACATCAGCATGGAAAGCAAAATTACAATAATCAGGGTGACCATCTATTAATTTACAGAAAGAAATTAAACTGTCAAGATGACTGGTCTGCTCAACACATTGTTTCTATACAGATAACAAAATGGGAGTTAGTTATGGTATTATGATGGATGGATAAGGATTGCTTTGCTATTACAGCTTGACAGACTCATCCACAGCAGAAATGACCTTCCTAAAGTCAGAGGAGCACTTGTTTAGACAAAGTTTCCTCTATCCTTGAGCATCCCAGGACAGGCTTGGACAATTCTAATCTTGCTGTAGTTCAATACCTGATTACATGTTTCATCTGTATTTCCATAGCACAGTATGATGCAGCAATTATGTTTTTATTAAAGTATTACTATATTTTCCAGTCCTCTTTTAATGTAGTGGCTAAGTCATTATGATAGGTATTGGGGATAGTCCTATATTTTTTATTTGCATATTATAGACAGTTTGTGCTTACAAGGCACTAATCAATATAATGTGATAACTGGCATAACAGAATTATGCAGGTTTCTGAGGATCTTGGTCAAGAAAAAATCTCCAAATTACTGAATTCCTACAAGGGACCAAGTATAGCAACAAAAATTCTACATGTATTGTCTCATGTAATTCTATAATAGCCCCATCCTGTAAGAAGTAGAGATTAAGGAAATTGCCCAGAGTTACAAAGCAAGAAAGAGACAGGCCCAGGACTTAAGCCCAGGCCATCTGAGCCCTGAGCTTATGTTCTTAACTGCTGTGCTCAGCTGCCTTTCCTGAATCTTTTGGTCCTTACACCTACTCTGAAGGATGGAGATGTCTTATCAGTTGGATTCAGTTGCAGAAAATAGAAACCACTCTTTTATTTTAAAGCTATAAAGGGGTTTAATGTAGAACTGGGTCTTTATAAACTTATTAGGAGAGAAAGAAGAGTAAGCTGGGGCTCTAGGAATGATTTCCAGACCATAATATAAGACTGCCTGTCTGAAGAATGGATACTTCTCTCTGATCTGAGAAAGTAAAAAGTCAGGAAATGGCCACCAGCACTGTTACATTCTGGAACAAATCACTAATACTCTGCTTCTTAGCTCTTATCATCCTCCTTACTAAAGACCACACATTAACAATAATTGTTAAAAAAGAAAATAACATGATTGTCAGAAGAGAGACCATAAATACCTTCCTATCCTGACTTTAACTTCTAAATCTAATTTGAGTATATCTGATTGAATAAACACAAATAATACTTTGCAAGCTAGCTACAAAATGATCTGCAAAATGCGTTGTTCTTTTTTTTTCTTTTTTTTTTGAGGGGGGGGGTCTGGTCGTGGGGCCTGAACTCTGGGCCTGGGCGCTGTCCCTCAGCTCTTCAGCTCAAGGCTAGCGCTCTACCACTTGAGCCACAGTGCCACTTCTGGCTTTTTTCTTTTGCTTATGTGGTGCTGAGGAATCGAACCCATGGCCTCAGGCATGCAAGGCAAGCACTCTACCACTGAGCCACCTTCCCAGCCCAAAATGCGTTGTTCTATTTTTCAACTTTTACAACTCTTAAGAGTTCAGGAGGCCAGCTTTGTATTACTAGGGTGAAATACCTACTTATAGGCTACTTATAAAGACACAGGGTTTACTTAGTTCACAGTTTAGTGGTTGCATCAGCTCAGTGCTAATGAGGGTTCCATGGCTGGCAGGGCACGTACATGAGCAAGCAATTACATTTTAAACTAGGACCAAAAACAAAGATACTACGTTCCTGCATTATTATCTTCTAAGGGCAAACTCTAAATGATGTAAGAGCCTCCTACTAGGTCTCAGCCCCCAAAGGCTCCATTATCTCCCATACTACCCTGCTAACCGATCAACTAATCACCATTGGAAGACACAAATCATAATCAAACCGTAACAGCATCCTAGAACGAAGATGTAGTTGATCTTTTTAAACATTTTCCCTGTCATTGAGAAGGAGTTGAAGGCTTAGAGGTGGAAATGGCCAACACTATACAGGAAAGAATGTGCTGTGATCCAATCAGATTTTTCACATTGCTAAGATTTATCACACTCTAGTTCATTATGATGTTCCCGAAGGCTAGCTCAGCATCATTGGAGAAGGTATATTTACAGAGAAAACTTCATGGAGAAACTGGTTATTGAAGGAGTGGACTATGGGCTGAGTGCTGTTGACAACTGTCTAGAATTTCTAGTTATTCAGGAGTCTGAGATCTAGAAGATCATGGTAGAAAAATCTAAAAGACTCCATCTCCAAAGTAACTAGCAAAAAGCATGGTTAAAGTGTGGCCCAAGTGATAGAGGGCTAGAAAGAACAAGTGAGAAGCCATGAGGTCAAAGTGGAGTACTGTCAAAAAAAAAAAAGTGGACTACAGTCCTAGGAAGACAGTGAGTAATGCGGAATCTTGTCTGCAGACAGATTCTATCTCCACTGTCACTGAGAGTGTGGCCACTTTTTCATTTCGGTAGCTTACCTTGGTGAATGGTAAGCTGTTAACGATTTTTACTTCCATGACATAGTTTATATTGCTATTATTGAGGAAAGGTTGGGGGCTCCAGATTTTTCCTTACTTAAATAGTTTAAATGTATCTTTCTTGCTCACATGTTCAAATATCTGATTTGATTATCCATTTTCACACTTTTGATGCGAGAAAGACTGCTTATAGTTCTCTCAGAGAAGGGCTGTGATTGTAATATAATTTAGCTGATTCTTCAAGAAAAAGTAGAGGCAAGCACCACATTAAAGGAAAATGGTATTTTAACCATAAAAATTAAATTGCAAGGCTGGAGATGTGACTCAAGTGGAAGAGGCCCTTAAGTTTAAGCCTTGGTGCCACACACACACACACACACACACACACACACACACACACACACACACACACACACACACACACACACACACACACACACACACACACACACACACACACACACACACACACACACACACACACACACACACACACACACACACACACACACACACACACACACAAAGGATAATAAATAAAAATCTGCTGGGTGCTGGTGGCTCACACCTGTAATCCTAGATACTCCGGAGGCTGAAATCGGGGATCGAGGTTCAAAGCCAGCCTAGGCAAAAGTCAGCCCAGCCAGGAAAGTCTGTGAGACTCTTACTTCCAATTAACCACCAGAAAACCAGAAGTGGCACTGTGGCGAAAGGGGTAGAGTGCTGGCCTTGAGCCGAAGAACTCAGGAACAGCGCCCAGGCCCAGAGTTGAAGCCCTATGACCAACCAAAAATAAAAATAAAAAATTGGCTTCATGCCATTCTGACTGATAAGCACTCAAGCAAATTTTGGGGCCAGTGCTAGTAGTCTAGGGTTGTTAATTTTATTCCTATCTTCTTGGTTCTGTTCACCCACATCTAGAACTCTCCAGAATAAGAGATAAATCTCTTCTTAAAAGCTTTATTGTCAACACAGATAAAATTCAGAGTTTCAAAAATACTGGAAGTTAGGAGTCTGCAAAATTCCACAAGCTTCCCTTGTGGAACAGCAGTTGGCTGGAGAGTGGTGGGTAGATGGGAGGTGAATCAGCCACATGTCCTGCCCACTCTGCTGCTGATTCAGGGGAGCCCTCAGTAACCTACAACGTCCAAAGGTGCCCTTTGTACCTCCTTACTAGGATTCTCTTGAGCCAGCCAGAGTATGCAAAGAAAAGGGATAAAAGATGAATCTGGGTCTAATCTCTACTCCTGGAATTGGGGGTGGGGGTGTGGGTGTGTGTGTGTGGGGGGGGGGGAATCAGAAGCCTCCTTTGAAAACTGAAACTCGGAGATTCTGGCATCTCTCTCTCTCTCTCTCTCTCTCTCTCTCTCTCTCTCTCTCTCTCTCTCTCTCTCTCTCTCTCTCTCTCTGTCTCCCCTCTCTCTGCATCTGCTATTTGTCCTCATTTTGTCTGTTGATCCATACTGAGAATTTCAAATATTATACAGTAGTCTAAGCAGAGCCTAGACTCTGTCAACGTGTCATCTGTATAACCTTGGGGAAGTCACTCAGTCTCTCTGTTCCTCACTTTTCTCCATCTGTAAAGTGAATGTGGTATAATAGTTTATGGTGCCTAGGATTGTTGAGAGGCAAAACAAATTGAACACACACACACACACACACACACACACACACACACACACACACTGTCTAAATGTTAGCTATAGTCATTGGTGTGAAGTTTTAATTACTTCCTCCCCACAACATCTGAGCAGTATATTCATTAAGGATAATCATATTTGAGGAAATGGGAACTCAGTGAAGTTGAGTTTTCCCCAAGTGGCAGACCTTACAATGGACTGAGGTAGGATCCAGAACCTCCCAGGGTTGCTTCACAATGTAGCCTGTGTCAAATGGCCTGCTTGGGGATCGATCTCTCTCTCTCTCTCTCTCTCTCTCTCTCTCTCTCTCTCTCTCTCTCTCTCTCTCTCTTCTCTCTCTCTCTTGTCAGTTGTGGGACTTGAACTCAGAGCCTGGGCTCTTCCTTGATATCTTTTGTTCAAGACTAGCACTGTACCACTTTGAGCCATAGTACCACTTGCAGTTTTCTGGTGGTTAATTGGAGATAAGAGTCTCCAGGACTTTCCTTCCTGGGTTGGCTTTGAACTGTGATCCTCAGATTTCAGCCTCCTGAGTAGCTAGGATTACAGGTGTGAGCCATGAGTGTCCGGCAACTTTGGGGATCTTCACTGACAGACTTAACCCTCAAGGAGACAATACCTTCTTTCCCAGACATAGAGACTTTTGCCATTTTAAATTTGGGGTCCCATTAGAAGCCCTCAGTTTCTGAGTCAGAAATGGTCTCTGCATCACTTCATGATACTCCCCACATCTGATGATTGTTGTCCTACACTTGATCCTGCTAATGCCTACCCAGTGACTCATCTTTCCTAGATCGTTTATGACTGCCATTTCTCTCCATCCTGGACCAAGTCCTCGCTTTCTGCACCAGTTTCTCTTCCCCCTTCCTCCCTGGCAAGCGGCTAGCACTGCTGCCACCAAATCAAGTACCTGTCAGGCTCTCATCAAATGAATATTTTTAAGGTCAAATTCTGCCATTTAACAACTTTTTCCTGTGCAGCACATTCTAACTTAGGTTTTTTTTTTTTTTTCTTTTTGCCAAGAGCCAGCTGGTACATTGAGAAGAGCAAGACCCGATCTGTCTTCAGAGATTAGGTGGAAACACATTGCATGGGCTACAAAATGTCTAATTCAGCCTGAGTTTTCCTGTCTCCCAGGCTAGAAAGGAGCGGTCTCTCCTCTCCTCCCCTTCCATCTGATTTACCAGCCATGTGTGGGCTAGAGAAAGAACCACAGTCCTGTCTGCAATATTCAGGAGGGAGACAGAGTGGCATGGCAGGTGGGTTTGGGATCTAGCTCACCCATATGGGTCTTGTGCTTGATGAGACCCACAGAGTTATAGCTACAGCTACTGATTCAGCTACCAGTACCCCTTTTCTTCTCAAACATTCTCTGGATTCTATTCTGTCTCCTCAACATTAACTGTAGTTTCCTAAAATGAAATATGGATCCATGGCTTCGAACTACCTATGAAATTTTCAAGCTCACTCTCAGTGCACCAACCCGCTGCTATGTTTCCTAGTGGCTCTGATCATTAATATTTGTTTTAAAAAAGTGTTTTAGGTACTTCTATTTTACAGCTGACTTGAGATCACCAGTTCCTTCTGTCAGCTAGCCATAGTAGCACTGTTGGCCTTCCTAGGGTTGTGGCCAATTAGAAAGATAATATTGGAGAAAAATGCTCTAGGAAAATGCGCAGCACACAAACATTTGACCAACATTTACCACACTAATTTTTACTATGTTTGTACAAAGACTGAAAGGTGAGGAAATCACAGTCCCTCTCTCAAGGTTGCAAATAAATCCTTTGTGGAATGCAAGTTCAATATGAAATGTTAAGCCCTCTGATGGAAGCAAGCACAGCACACGATGAGGATACAAAATAGCCCTTGATCTGCATCAGAGAAGGAAGCAGGGCTCGCACCAGCACAGACTCTTGAAAAGAGAGTTTTCCAGATAAAGACAGGCTAAGTGGAGGCTATTCCAGATAAAAGAATGATCACAAAGTCATTTTGATGTGAGAACATTAGAATAGTGGTCAACTAACTGCTAGTTTGGAAAAAAAAATGATGGTCAAGAGGCTGGAAATAAAGACTAAAACCTTGAAGGATATGTGCATTTACCCAGAGGTAATTTCAATTTTATTCTTTAAGCAAAATCACTTTAGGCTCTAATAAATGAAGAAACGTCCTCAAAATTGCATTTTGTAAAAGATAGCTCATGGCAACAAAAATAATAAAATGGAAACAGCTGGGTAGAAGGAGGAGTTTGGTTCAATCTCTCTTGATGTTATAGGGGTCAGAGAGGTTGATACCTTGAACAAGAAAGAGGCAGAGTCAAAGAGAATTGGCATTTGATTGCCTGCCATGTGAGAAAGTAGTGGGGTCTGGGCATGATTCCAGCCCAGGTTGCCTGTGGTTGATTATAAGGAGGATAAGAGGTACTGGAGAGAAAAAGAATAAATTAAGTGATGAGCAAGGTTGAGTTTGACTCTGCTGGTTGGGGATTCTTCCGTAAAGGGGTTCCTTAGGTCACCGAAGAGGACAGAGCTCACTATGTTCATAAATCTTCCCAATTTTTTTCCCAGTACATCTTCCTGCATTCTAGATCTCAGTTAATTAACATTGTCTTCCAAGCACCTTGCAAGCTAGAAATCAGAACTGTCTCAACCCCTATGTTATTCTTTGCTGTAATCTTCCTCTCAGTGATCCCCCTTCTGACAGAAGTCTACTGGCAGTATCTAGCAACTGACTCTTTTGATCCAGAAGCAGTAGGTAACTGACCTCTGTCTTGCCTTGTCTTGAGTTCTTGGAGGATACAGCAGCTGCATATGTCACTCACCAACTTGATGTATTCCACTGTACTTGATCACAAAGGATAGTCTCAGCTGAGAATTTGGTTTACAGTCCCTTTAGCACAATGTACTGCAATGGAGAAATTCACACTGTTAGAGAAAGAGGTTTCTAAGGCCCAGATGTGAGCGCACAGACTACTATTGCTTCAAGAACCTGAATTGTGCAGAGCCCCACCAAATTAGGGTTTAATTTAATTTAATTTAATTATTTTGGGGGGGGTCCAGTAGTGGGGCCTGAACTCTGGGCCTGGGCACTGTCCCTCAGCTCTTCAGCTCAAGGCTAGCACTCTACCACTTGAGCCACAGCACCACTTCCAGCTTTTTTTTTTCTGCTTTATGTGCTGCTGAAGAATTGAACCCAGGGCCTCATGCATGCAAGACAAGCACTCTACCACTGAGCCACCTTCCCAGCCCTTAATTTTATTTTTTAATTTAAATTTTATTGTAAAGGTGATGTACAGAGGAGTTACAGTTACATAAGTCAGGTAATGAGTACATTTCTTTTGGAACACTGTTATACCCTCCAACATTTTCTCCCACGTTTTCCAAATTAGGGTTTTTAGATAATAAATATAAGATGCTAAGGGAAGTCTGAGTTTTTAGTAAATGCTGAGTAATTTTAGTGTAAGTATGCCCCAAGTATTTCATGAGATTAAAAAAAAAACCTATAAAAGGCCAAGCACCTGGGGTTGGGAAGGTGGCTCAGTGGTAGAGCGCTTGCCTTGCATTCATGAGGCCCCAGGTTCAATTCCTCAGTACCACATAAGCAGAAAAAAAAAGCCAGAAATGGCTCTTTGGATCAAGTGGTAGAGTGCTAGCCTTGAACTGAAGAACTGAGGGACAGTGCCCTGGCCCAGAGTTCAGATCCCACGATCCACCAAAAAAAAAAAAAAAAAAAAAAGGCCAAACACCAGTGTCTCATACTAGTAGTCCTAGATATTCAAGAGGCTGATATCAAAGGATCACAGTTCAAAGCCAACCCAAGGTAGAGTGCATGATACTCTCATCACCAATTAACCACCAAAAAGCCAGAAGAGGGACTGTGGATCTAGTGGTAGTGTAGACCTAGTGTCTTGAGAGCAAAAGATGAAGGACACCACCCAGGCCCTGAGTTCAAGTCCCAGTATCATGTCTAATCCCTCCCAAAAAAGTAGTCTCTGTTTTCTACTACATAGATTTAGTTGAGCATTTAAATTTTTATTTGCTGAATCAGGCTACATTAAGCCTAATCTATCTGAAACATTTCTTATAATGCCTAGAATCTCCTCTAATAAGCAATTGTAACCTTTTCGTCGTTAGCACAGGAAAACCAGGTGAATTTGTCTCCTGAGTGATATGGCTCTGGCTTTCCTTCATCCCACAAGCAATAAACCCATCTGGGTTTTTTTTGTTTTTGTTTTTGTTTTTCTCTGTATTCCTTATATATACATACATCTTTGAATACAATCACCTTTTAAAAATAAATCTGTGCTAGTCAGGTTTTTTATCACTATGACAACTAATTGACAACAATCAACTTGAAGGAGAAACAGTTTCTTGGAAATCATGGTTTTTGAGGTTTCAGTCCATGTTCACTTTGCCTTGGTTGCCTTTGGGCCTATAACAGCATTGTACTTCATGGTAGCACTTGCAAGAGGAGCTGCTCACCAGAAACAAACAGAGCTGCTCAGCCAGGAAAAAAAAAAATTGCTGAAAGGGGCTGAGGTCCTAACAATCCTTTCAGGGACACACCCGCAATAATCTAACATCCTTCCAGTAAGCTCCACCCTTTAAAGGGCCATCACTTCCCAGTTACTCTATTGGCTAAAGACCAGTCTTTGGGGGGGGGGGATTTTTGTAAACCATAACTGGACAGTTAGCCCAAGATGAAATACAGCCAACTAAGATTTTGATCAGTTTCATAGCATTCTCACAGGAAAAACAGTTATCTCTTTTTTTAAAAGTTAGTGAATACTTATCCAGACCTTGTTGAGGATTTAAGGGAGCTGAATTGTGAACATTTTTGGTGTTTTATTTTATGCCCTTTTGCCTAAGCAACTTGAGCTTGAGAGCAAGGAAGAGAGAGGTGAGTTGGGTCAATATCTGGAAAGCACACATGGATTCTGCTGATTCATGAGAATCTTAGGAACTTATTGATGGCACCTGGAAATAGCTCTGAAAGCTTGTTTGCTGTAAAGATATTTCTCATCCTTTACCTCAAGGTCTTTAGAGAGGCAAACATTGCATAATCTATTACAGCAACCTGCTTGAAGCAGGAGTAAGCTCTTGTTTCTAATTGAACACAATTCACTTCTTTCTGTGCACCTTTCATTGGACATGGAGAAGAGCTACTTACCAGCCTCTTCTGGATTTAACTATAACTTGTGATTTAGTTTTCCTTCTGCATCTAGAGATACATTGTTTCTTCTGGTCAGACTAGTAGTATAAAGAAGCTGAGGAATTTCTTGAGCTATATTTTAAAAACAATAATAATAATAATGGGGGGATTGGGAGGGGGTGGGGGGAGGCTGGGAAGAGATGTGAAGGGTAAACAAAGGAGGAGGCTGCAATGCTTGATAAGAAATGTACTCATTATCTTCCCCATGTAATTGTAACCCCTCTGTACAGTATGTTCACAATAAATTAAAATTAAAATTAAAATAATAATAATAATAATTAGGCCTAGTCTACCTAGATGAAAGAGCTGCCCAATGTTGCTAAAAGTTTATTATCACATTAACTCACAATGAATGTAATTGCAGCACTACCCAGTCACATCTGGCATCTGTCCTGAAAAACTGTTTACTGTGCACCTGTGGCTGAACAAAAAGTTAAGCATACTCTTACACAGGTATATAGCTGCCTAATCAACTTTTTTCATCATTTACCCCACAGTATCAATAGAAATCTAGTCTTTAAAAAAAATTTAGCCATGCACCAGTGGCTCACTCCTGTAGTCCTAGCTACTAGGAGGCTGAGATTTGAGGATCACAGTTCAAAGCCAGCTTGGGCAGGAAAGTCTGTGAGACTTTGCAACTAATCACAGAAAAAGCTGGAAGTGGCACTGTGGCTCAAGTGGTAGGTTGCTAGCCTTGAGCTAAAAGGAGCTCAGGAACAATGTCCAGGCCCAAAGTTCAAGCCCCAGGACTGGCAAAAAAAAAAAAAAAAGCCATTCCTTGGTGTAATTTCAAAGGGGAGAGATTATTTTGATATTTTGTTGCGTATAAGAAAACCAAACTCGGGGCTGGGAAGGTGGCTCAGTGGTAGAGCGCTTGCCTTGCATGCCTGAGGCCCTGGGTTCAATTCCCCAGCACCACATAAGCAAAAAGAAAAAAGCCGGAAGTGGAGCTATGGCTCAAGTGGTAGAGTGCTAGCCTTGAGCTGAAGAGCTGAGGGACAGCACCCAGGCCCAGAGTTCAGGCCCCACGACCGGACCCAAAAAAAAAAAAAAAAAAGAAAACCAAACTCATGATAAAACTTGAAGGTACTAATAGGGCTTGAACAATTAACACCACAAAGCTGCTCTCTTGCAAAATATCTGCTTCAGTTAAGCTGAGAGTGAGTCATTGTCCAATGCAAATGGCTCTAGATCTTTATTTTTAGTAAATAATTCACTACATGCCCTGAGCAGACATGATTTTCATTACCATATATCTCTTTTGAGACTTGCAGATTTTGTAAAAACAGAAACTGAAGAACTCTGCATAGGCAAAGTGGTTGGGAAGCAGTGAGTGTCAGTACCAACACAGGCTTAGAAATTAAAGTTTGCATGGAATACCAACTGTGGCACCCCTCCCTAGCTTTATGGTCTCAAACAATGTATTAAACTCTCTGCTCTTCAATTTCCTCATCCATAAAATGGAAACAATGAAAATGCTTACCTCATAGATTTGTGTGGATGAAATAGTTGAATACAGAGCAATTTTGGTCAGTTCCAGAGCATGATCTTGATGCGTGCAGTGTGTACATAATTATAAGTACGTTTCAGTGGTCTGTATACAACACTCCCATTTGGTCTGTTTCTATATAACATGGAGCAGGTAGAAATGTTTACTAAAGATAGTCATAGTGGTCTTGAATTTCCACATAAGGCAAAAATATGCTTTGCTAATTTCTTGAAAGGCAAATGGTAATTCAGATCAGGCTATTTTTGTAACTTCTATCAAATGTGTATTACCGTCTGTGAACTGGGCTAAGTCCTTTACTGTTGTAGATAAGTTTTTAATCTTTGTTTTACAGATGAGGAAACAGACACTTGGAGGGATTAAATGTATATTACTAACTTGCATTATGGAACATAGGACAAAATAATATCTGCCTATTATGGAACAATTTGTAGAAATGTTCTTGAAATATATACATATTATCTTATGTGTATAATGGGAGACAAAAGTAAAGATACAAAAGTTCATGGGGTAGGGGCTTGGTAGTAGAGCGCTTGCCTATCATGGTTCTGGACTTGATCCCCAGCAAAACACACACACACACACACACACACACACACATATGCATGCATGTACACACACACACACACACAGTACATGCAAATGATTCAGGTCAGAGAAGGGAGAGAGGTGAATAAAATAGGGAGAAAACTCAGAAAGGCTTCAATTTTGTCTATAATCTTTTCCTTCAAGTTAAGTATGACATTGAAAATGTTAAAATGTGAAGATCAGGCAGTGAATTCACAGTTGATTATTATATCATTCTCTATAGCTTTTTGAATGCTTAAATATTTTATAACTTTAGAAAGAAGTCATTTTGTAGTGATCTGGAGAGCCCTAACAGCACTGGTACACAATAGACACTTCACAAGTGAGATGTTTCTTATTAGCAGTCTTTTCTTCCCTATAAATACTACTGTACAGATGTGGATTTCAATGTGGAAATCATATTCAAAGGGAAGCTCCAGCAGGTTCAAAAAAAACAAAGGAACTCAGAACACCTTTGGGAATGTGCTTGCTGGCAGTCATTTAAACCAACAAGATAAAACAAGTGTGGCTAAAAATAAACATCTACAAATAAATTCGATAGATGTTATTGTCAAAAGAAGGCACTTAGCTTCACCTTCCCATGAATTTTCCTTTGGCTTTTTAGCCTAAGCTTTTTAAATATGTAAGTTAATGAAGTGAAGAAGAGAGTATGAGATTTTAAAAGTAATTTCAGAAGCAAGTTATAATAATTCTCAGAATCGATAAATAATTCTTAATGTCTTTTCATTGTATGCCCTTGGGTATATTGTATTCTTTTTACTCTTATTCCTGAAGCAATATCTACTTTATTAACATGCTGGCCCTCCAGTAGCATGATAATGGAGTATGATGATGATGACAATGATAATGATGATAATTGTTATTACTGAATTTTGTTTGTCACACTAAGTCATGCTATTCCCAGTTAGAGTTGCCTCAGATATCCTAATAATATTAGAACTGTTGAAACATTTTTTTGGGGGTCCGGTTGTGGGGCCTGAACTCTGGGCTTGGGCGCTGTCCCTCAGCTCTTCAGCTCAAGGCTAGCGCTCTATCACTTGAGCCAC
The DNA here is from genome assembly GCF_024711535.1 of Dipodomys merriami. Classification (NCBI taxonomy): domain Eukaryota; kingdom Metazoa; phylum Chordata; class Mammalia; order Rodentia; family Heteromyidae; genus Dipodomys; species Dipodomys merriami. The sequence continues at coordinate 3,540,869 of NW_027202382.1, read as the reverse complement.
AACGCGACTTCCAGCTTTTTTCTTTTTGCTTATGCGGTGCTGAGGAATCAAACCCAGGGCCTCAGGCTTGCAAGACAAGCACTATACCACTGAGCCACCTTCCCAGCCCCATGTTGAAACATTTTCATAGCAGGATTGCTTCCTCTGTCATGACTATTGGAAAATTAGAAGCATAGATTTCATTTTGGTTATATTTTCCATATATGTATATGTATATATATATATATATATATATATAGAGAGAGAGAGAGAGAGAGAGAGAGAGAGAGAGAGAGAGAGACTTGCTGGATCCTTGCTGAACAAAAGATGAATAAAATAATTATTTACATTTCCTATATATGGTCCCATTGAGAAAGTTGCCAGATGTTCTGAAAACAAAGGAGCCACATACCTCTTGACAATGTAGTATTGGGCAATAGAAAACAGCTCATGCTCACACATGCATGTACTTGTGCTTTTAAAAGGAGAAAAGACTAAAAGGAAATGCATGATTATATATGAGGGAGTTCTGGGTGATTGGGTAACTGTCGTCTGTAATCTTCTCTGTATTTCCTTGCCTTTCGAAAACTAACAGTTGACTCTTACAAGAAGAAAAAAGTACTATTTGTAAAACCCAGATAAACAAATATATGATGTATGTAAAAGTCGGATTGATATTTATTCTGACAGTTTGTAATGATTTACTCTCTAATTTTTGCTAAGTTTTACAGTTATTAGATGGTCAGATTGAGGAAAGTCAACTTTTTGCTTGTTTTTCCTAACAGGCAGGGTTTTTACATAGCAAAGTCATGTGATAAAGCCTTGAAGTTTTCATAAAAAGTGTTGCATCAGTGCAAAGCCTTTCTCTAAGGTATCGAAGAGGGACTGAAGCTTGAGGCAAGATCCAGAGAGGTAGACTGGTTCTCATTAGGTAGAAGTCCCATCATCTTTTGAGCACTCGTATATTAGTATATTTAGGGCCCCAGGCCTCAGATTTGCAGCCCTCAGAATTGCCGAGAGTGCTTGTCAACTGATAGATTGCCTGGTCTACCACCAGAATTTGACTTAATAAATCTTGAGAGAAGCATGAGATTCTTCAGTGGTGGTAAGTTCCCAGGCTGCTTATATCATTCCTGTTTACATTACTCATTCTGTGAGAACTATTGTTCCAAGATTGGATAAAGGGGTACACATCTGCATGGTCATTCCAGAATATTCCCTTACTAGAAACTCTTTGGTAACCTTGAAGAGTAGACTTCTAGTAAAGTGGTTGACATGTTGATGTTGCTTGAGGAGAGAGCCCTGGATATAGAAAAGATGACGGTTATTATAGGCCAGATGTTAGGGATTTTAAGAGCAAAATAATGTGGTGTTTGAACCGGAAACAGTCAAAATAATTCAGACAAAAGACAACATTTATAAATGGGGCCAAGAAGGTGTTCCTTTTTCACCCAGCCATCTAATTCAGTTTTTTAAATTATTGCTTAAACGTGATCATCTTTCAAGCCAAGCATAGTTATGCATACCTGCAATCTCAGTAATCAAGAGACTGAGTCAGGAGATCTGTGACTTTCAAGTCAACCTGAATTATATAATGAGTCCCTGTCTTTAAAAAAAATGGCAAGAGCTGGGTGCCAAAAATGGCTCACGCCTGTAGGCCTAGATACTCAGCACGCTGAGATCTAAGGATCACAGTTCAAAGCCAGCCCAGGCTGGAAAGGCCATGAGACTCTTATTGCCAACAAACCACCAGAAAACCAGAAGTGGTAGGGTGGTTCATGTGGTAGAGTGCTTGCCTTGAGCTGAAGAGCGCAGGGACAGCGCCCAAGCCCAGAACTCAAGCCCCACAACCGACAAAAAAAAAAAAAAAAAAGCAAGGTCTGGAGCAGGGTTCAGTGTTGGAATTTGTGCTTGGCATGTACAAGGCTCTAGCACAGTTCCTAGCACTGAAAAATTTAGTCATCAAATTTCCTATGGCAATCCAGAACCCTGTTTACTTTTGAAAACTCAAATGTGGCAAATTGGGTTCTGTATTCTCATGTGACAATAAACTGATGGAGCCAAGAAACAGCTGCTCTCCCTCCCTGGGACATTTGTACTTAGTTTTATCAGCCACACCTGGACCTTCCCTCTCTGTGATGATGAATTTGACTTCTGAATGTATATGAGTTTGCAACTGCAACATCCAACAAGAGAAACACATCCCTCTAAAATGCTGGAGCGTTGTGAACATGGACTAGTCAGAGCCAAAGGAGAAAACTCAATGACACATGTAGACTGGCTTTAGGAAAAAAATGGGAATATATGGTCTTGGAGAAAGAAACAATTTTGGATTGAAGAAGATGACCTTCTTTGTAGCATAAACAAGACAAAGTCCCTGGGACTTGGGTCCTAGCAAACAGAAGAAGAGACTTGGTAAGTGCAAGGCTCTGAGTTTGGTCTCAGCACCACACAAGCATGCACGTGCACGCACACACACACACACACACACACACACACACACACACACACACACACACATAATAATAATAATAATAATAGAAAGAAATGAACTGCTGTTCTCTCATTCAGCAACATCATGGATAGAAATAACAATCCAAAACTTGCTCCACCAAATATCAAGATGTATTTTAAAGCAATCCTAATTAACACAATATGTTATATGCACAGGAACAGCAGAACAGAGAACCTAAAAACAGATCCATGCAGATATGGAAACTTGGTTTTTGAGATACACTTCTTTGCATATTTTAATTTCTCTGCAAGGTCTTCCAACATTCTTTTCACAGTGATCTAGCTACCATCACATACTTAGTTGTCATAGCCCACCAATGCTCAGACAAGACTTTCCTACCAGTATACTTGATCTTTCAGCCAACAAGTGATTTCAAGAACATTAGAAAATGAACTAAGAGCCTGGGATGTTTGAATAAGCCCATTCTAGAGGAGGAAGAGGAGGGGGGGGAGGAGGGGGAGGAAGAGGGGGAGGAGGAGGGGGGGAGGAGGAGGAGGAGGAGGAGGGGGAGGAGGAGGAGGGGGAGGAGGAGGAGGAGGAGGGAAGTCAAGGTATTTTTATTTAAAGGATTACCACAACGAAACCCTTTTGGACTATGAATGTATGCCAATAAAAATACACTCATAAAGAAAAAAAAGAAATAGTAATTCAATATTGGGAATTGGGTTCTTACATATGTGAAGCAGTTTTTTCATTTTAAGCCACTAGTAAGGAAGCACAACATAAACCTACTCTTTCAGAATTTAAAAAATGAGGCATTATTCCTTCCTGCAACTCCACCAAATCAAGGTATCTACCTATTTATTTACCTGTAGTGTTTCTCCTACAATGAGAATTACATCTAAATTTCTATGGAGAAAGGAAATAACCTGAGGATAAACAGAATTCAAAGACCAGGGCCTCAATTTCATTGAGAGAAATTTTTTTATTGTGAAAATACGTACAGAGGGGTTACATGAGCAAGGTAATGAGTACATTTCTTATCAAGCATTATTGCCTCCTCCTTTGTTTCCCCTTATCATCCCTGCCCTCCCATCCCCACCTCCAAGTTGTAAAGTTGTTTTTCGACATAACGACTTGTACATCTCATTGTTGCAGTGTGTCCACCTGTATCCCTATTTAAGCAATTTGTTTTTTCCCTTCCCCTTCACAAAGTATACCAACATCAAATACAGTGAAAACAGGGGTTATACCGTGGGAGAGGGACATACAAAGCAACAAAGAAATCATCTATAAATATGTTAGAAACTATAGCAAGAAAGAAAAACCATTTGGGTCCTTATATCAACTTATCTGACATTTTCTGCTTGTCTCAGATATATACTAGTTATTACAAATAAGGGAAACCATGGGACCTATGTTTCTTTGGGCCTGGCTTACTTCACTTAATATAATTTTTTCTAAGTCTTTCCATTTCCTAAAAAATGGGGTGATGTCATTCTTTCTGATGGAGGCATAGCATTCCATTGTGTATATATACCACATTTTCTTGATCCATTCATCTACTGAGGGGCATCTGGGTTGGTTCCATATCTTAGCTATGGTAAATAATGCTGCAACAAACACAGTTGTGCTGGTAGCTTTAGTATGGTCTTGTTTGTGAGCATTTGGGCAAATGCCCAAAAGTGGGATTGCTGGGTCATAGCGGAGCTCTATGTGGAGTCTTTTGAGGAACCTCGATATTACTTTCCAAATTATTGAGAGAAATTTTAAGAAGGGCAGCAGTTAAATAATTTAACTACAAAGGAATTTCAAAACATTTCCTTATTATGCAAACAAGAACATATGGTAGAATGTCATCTTCCTCTGGCTTTGTCAAACAGAAGACTAATTCCAAAGAAATTGTTCTTCACGCTTGCACCGCTTTGGACTTCATACCTCTGGAGGCCCCACTCTGTCCTCTCCCTAGGCCAGTAGCAAAGTTTGAACAATACCACTGAAAGAAAACATATTTTTGATTCAAAGTAAAACTTGTAAACAGTAATTGTCATCGTTTTAAAGATACAAAAACCTAGGCCAACTTTATTTCAATTAGTTTCCCTCAAAAGCAGCTTCTTGCAACTCTGTATAATTCTGAGAATTCAATGGGCAGGAGGGGGAGATGGATCTTTAGAGAGGGACATTGATATTTACAAATATCATCAACTATTAAACACAATACCTAAAGGATTTATATTTAAAATTCTACTTTTAAATAATTTCTCTGTCATAAAAATATTGGTTAAATTTGACTACACATTCTCTAACAAAAATGGAAAAATTAGATTTTTCTCCCTGAAGTTTCTAGTTTAGGGGAATATGTATCCACTGGCTTAAAAATAACTAACATTATTTCTACAGTATGGAAGTCCTCTTTTCCTTAGCTTCACACCTTTAGAAAAGATGGATATCTGAAAACAGACTGCTAATATCAAAGAGACAAGCTGTCAATTTCTTAGTCTAATCCAGGAGAATTCATTATTTTTTATTGGATTTTTTTCCCTGAGGATAATCCTGGCCTATCTTTGCACAGCATGTTTTAACTAAATTGCCAATAGGAATCTTTTTGCTTTTAGTAATACTCAGTCGTGTAATATGCAACTTTCCATTTATCTGCTTATAAATTAAGCAGTTACCATATCATTTCCATATACTTACTGATAAAAAAGTTTGATGGAAATTGCTTCTGAGATGGAATTGGCTTTTTGGTCCCTGAATATCAAGTAATGCCCTATCAATTTCACTGATGAGTTGAAGCTTTAAGAAAAATAGTGTAAAGATGTGTGAATGTGGCTTACAGATCACATGTATTGCCAAAAATCACTTCATTACATTACATGCTATGCTAACTACAGTGTCATTAAAGCAACACTGAATGATACAACTTTTAATAGTCAATTTTTTCAAGTGCAAATTGAGATATATGAATTATTAAAAAGACAAAATCATTTTTCTGCTTACCGAGGGTGAAGAGAAGAAGCCATATTTTTTTCACAAATCTATACTAATAAGAGAAAACAATAAATAATTTGATATCAAGTCACAGAAATATCAAAGGCAGAAGATAACTCTTGAACATTCCATCTGTCAGGATCCAATCAGGAGACAGAAGTCACTCCTGTTACTGGAACAGAGCAAGCTTAACACAATGAAGATTGGCTAACTAGATAAAAAGTTGTTAATTACCCAAAGTATAAGAGTAAGTGTAAAGTCTCAAGGAAGTAGAATTACTGGATGTTGCTGCCACTCAGGAACTGAAGAAACCAAAAGAAGACAGACGGACGGATAGACAGACAGACAGACAGACAGACAGACAGACAGACAGACAGACAGACAGACAGACAGATAGATAGATAGATAGATAGATAGACAGCAGATTTATTACAACGTAGAAACTCAGGAGCAAAGTGGTCAGTTGGACCAGAGGATGATGAAACTGGTTATCTCCATTTTAGAACCACTTTGTATTGGACTCAGAGGCTTAGAAGATGATGAAATTCAAAGATTCAGGAAACAGAAATGTACTGCAAGAAGAAAGGAAGGAAGGAGGAAAAGAAGGGAGGGAGGGAAGGAAAGAAGGAGGAAAGGAGGGAGGGATAAAGGAAGGAAGAAGTGAATCCTTTGTTCCTGCTTCCTCCAATAGACTTCTTTTTGCCTCTAGCTCCCCTTTATGGAGGAACAAGGTCAGATGATAAATTGGAAGTAAGGTTGGCAGGGTCCCTCTATAGTTTCATAAAGAGAGAATACAGTTTGGGGCAGAGAGACAACAGTTTAATGAATGCCACAGAAGTTTTCAGATAGCAGAGGCCAAGCTCCCATGAAGGGTAAAAGAGTATTCTAGGTGCCAGATGCAAGATATAGTAGCATTTTAATTATTGTCAAGTGACATCAATATTAATAATGTTTATATACCTTCAGATAAAGCCATTAAGACTGATGTGGTGAAATCCGTCAATGGAAACCATCATAAAGTTTTTGCAGTGCTCTGTGAATAGGTGCATTTTGTCTTTTTTTATAATGGAAAATTTCAAGTATGCAAAGTAAGAAAGAATAATAGTATGCACCCTGATGTCCCATAATTAAACTTCAATAATCATAGACATTTGGCTGTTCTAGTTTACTTTCCATCTTCTTATTGGACTATATTACTTCATTCATAAACAATTCAGTGCATTTAATGATGAATTGATGATGTTTAATGATAAACTTCCACAAAGTAAAAGTATTATGTAAACACCACCAGAATCAAGAAATACAATACTGCCAACATCTAGAACACATTATAATTCTCTTAAGTCACTTCCTCACTTTCCCAGAGAACTAATTTCTTTCAACAACTTATTTATTCATATTGTTGCATGTAGCCTTAGTTTCTTTTCATTATTCTATAATAGTTGATTGAATGAATATAATACAATTTCTTCATTACTTCAATTCTTCATATACAATTAGGTTGTTTTTAGCCTTTACATTCTACAAATAATGTTGCTCTGAATCTTGAACATGTATTTTTGGCACATATTTACATAAATTTCTATTGGGTTTATGCCAGGAAAAAATGCTAGATGGGCATATTCAACTTTAATAAATACTTCCTGGTGGTGGTTTTAAAGTGGCTACACCAGTACCTTCCATTAGTTCCAGATGCTCAAAACACATGTCAACACTCCACATTGTTAATTGGATTTATTTCTAACTGTTTAATTTTATGCTATTTTAAATAGAAAAATGTTATATATTATATAATATATACTATATGTGTGTGTATGTATGTATATATATATACATATGCCAGATCTAGCCATTTTTCCTGAGGGCTTTTTTTTTTGTACAAAGCTAGTGATCTACTATTGGAGCTACAGCTCCACTTCCAGCTTTTTTGGTGCTTACTTGGAGATAAAAATCTCACAGACTTTTTTCCTGCTCCAGCTGGCTATGAAGCGTGATCCTCAGACGTCAGCCTCTTGAGTAGCTAGGATTACAGGTGTAAGCCACTAGCACCTGGCTAATATATTATCTTATATTTTGCCAATATATTGAAACGAATGGGCTTTTAATTCATGTATTAATTCAAATAGTTTATTTGAAGATAATTTTGATTGTCTTCTATTCAATCATATCATCTATAATTTACAGCTCCATTAATTTTATTTCTCATTTTCAATCCTTGTGCCTTTCATTTCTTTCTTCCTTTTTTGTTTTCTTTCATTGGTTCAAAATCAATACTAACAAGTTTGACAAGAAATGTACTTATTACCTTATTTATGTAACTGTCACCCCTCTGTACATCATGTTGACAATAAAAAAAATCAATACTGCCTTTAGGTTTTCACAATCATGAAGTAAAATTACATAAAATTATTAAAGGACATTTGGATTCTTATTCTGATTTGGGATCTGTTAACTCTAATTGAACATTATCCTAACATAATCTTAACATTATCCCACCCCTTGAAAAACAGTTTACCACATCTGCCACATTACATCTTTGGGAAAAAAGGCCATGGCCATCCAGATTCCATGAGAGTTTGGAAATCCACCCATATTGCTATTTAGACTTAAATTGCTTTCCAGTGAAGGGGGATAGAATGGCAAATCACTGAGGTAATGATAAGTTAACATGACAAATTTATTCTCAAATAGCATGAATGCATAAACTAGTTGTGTCGAGTTGCCTACAACTCTGAAAGCCTTTCCAACAATATACCTTCAATTTCTTTCCCTTTTTCTACTGCACTGGCTAAAATTAATTGCTTACTAGTATAGCTGAGTTTCTCTAAATTTCCTATCCTTGTAACTCTGGGGAGGAATAAACTACTCATAAATTACCACAATTTTCAGTAGTTGTGCATGCCATCTGAGGAATATTTTACTGTATGGAACAACTTACATTATTCTTAAATTTATAGATATTTTGGTCTAGACCTGTCATAGATGGATCTTCACACTGATTCCTCTCTTTAGCAGAAAGATAGAACATTGTATGTCAGAATTGAAAAGGTTTTATCTTTAATTTTTTAAATTTTTATTGTAAAGATACTGTACAGAGGGGTTATGGTTACATGAGTAAGGTAATGAATACATTTCCTATCAAGCTTTGTTACCCCCCCCTCCTTTGTTTTTCCCCTGCCATCCCTTCCCTTCCCCACCTCCCTAACCGGCCCCCCCAAAAGTTGTAAAGTTTATTTTCAACAGTGTCTTGTACTTCTCATTGTTTCTTTGGGTCAGCCTGTATCCTATTTCAACATTATGTTATTTCCCTTCCCCTCCCCAAATTAGAAAAATGTATATACAAGATGCAGGGCACTGGAATCAATACAGTGACAATAGAGGTTATACCATGGGGGAAAAACATACAAAAGAAACAAAAAAACTTGCAAAGGTTCAATAGCTATATGCATATGATCATATAAAATGATGTTTATCAAAAAGAACTTCAAGAAATGGAAAAAAGAGGTTTTTTTTGTTTATTCTCCCTCCCTTTGTGACTATTTTTGATTTCTGTATTTTTGTCTTGTATGTAAGCTTATCTGTTTTGGGGAGGGTAAGGGGGAGCACAGAAATGATTGGACAGAGGATGAACTAATGTAGCAGTGATACTAGACACTATGTTGAAAATGAACTATACAACTTGAGGGAGGGGGGGTTGGGAGGAAGAAAGCTGGGAGAAAATGAGGGAAGAGGGGGCACTGTTCAAAACGAAATGTACTCATTACCTGACTTACATAACTAATTCCTCTGTATGTCACCTTTACAATAAAAATAAAATTAAAAAGAAAAAAAGAAACAAAAATATCATATAGTACATTAAAAAACAACAGCAACAACAAAAAAAAACCTCTTGTGTCCCTATCATGGGGTTTATTTTGCTTAGCATCATCTTATATGGTCATTTGTACATAGCTTTTGACCTTTTCTGCTTGTCTGGTAAGATTATCCTAGACTTACACTAGTTATTGCAAATAAGGAAAATCATGGGACCTGTGTTTCTTTGGGTCTGGCTTACTTCACTTCATATAATTTTAATTTTTACCCAAATCTTTCCATTTCCTAACAAATGAGTGGTGTCATTCTTTCTGGAAAGTGGTATGGAGATTCCTCAAAAGACTACCTATAGAGTTCCCCTATGTCCCAGCAATCCCACTTCCGGGCATTTACCCAAACTATCACAAACAAGGCTATACTAAAGCTACTAGCACAACTAGGTTTATCACAACATTAATAAGTGGGCTAAAGACTTAAAGAGAGACTTCTCTGAAGAAGAAATAAGAATGGCCAATAGACACATGAAGAAATTCTCAACTTCTCTGGCCATAAAAGAAATGCAAATCAAAACAGCATTGAGATTCTATCTCATCCCAGTTAGAATGGCTACAATCTAATACCAAACGATGCTGGAGGAGATGTTGCCAAAAGGGAACCCTACTGCATTATTGGTGGGAGTGTGAACTTGTCCAACCACTCTAAAAAGCAGTATGGATTTTCCTCAAAAGACTCCACATAGAGCTCCCCTATGACACAGCAATCCCATTTCAGGGCATTTACCCAAAGGATCACAAATAAGGCCATACTAAAGCTACCAGCACAACTATGTTTGTCACAACATTATTCACCATAGCTAAGATATGGAACCAACCCAGATGCCCCTCAGTAGATGAATGGATCAAGAAAATGTGGTATATATACACAATGTAATGCTATGCCTCCATCAGAAAGAATGACATCACCCCATTTTTTAGGAAATGGAAAGACTTAGAAAAAATTATATTAAGTGAAGTAAGCCAGGCCCAAAGAAACATAGGTTCCATGGTTTCCCTTATTTGCAATAACTAGTAGATGTCTGAGTCAAGCAGAAAAAAATCAGATAAGTTGATGTTAGGTGAAATGAACCCCAAGATAAGTATTCAGAAAGGTTTTATTTTCTATAAAAATACAAGATACAGTGTTAAATTTTCAAAAATTAAATTTAAAATGTCAGGCTTACTTAAACAATTTCCATTTGAAATTTTGAATCACTAACTTATTCATATCTTGCTTTCAATTTAATGTTTAACTGTGAATCTCAAAAACAGAATTTAAACCAGAGACAAATTTTTTATATTTTCTGTTTTTATAAGAATACATCAGCCTGTTGCAACAAGGAGAATTACAAAATGTCATGTCAAAGCAAGCTTTACAATGTCGGTGTGGGGGGGAGGAGGGGGGTATGATTGGGTGGGGGGGAGGGGGGAGGCTGGGAAGGGAGGTGAAGGGTAAACAAAGGAGGAGGCTGCAATGCTTGGTAAGAAATGTATGCATTATCCTGCCAATGTAATTGTAACCCCTCTGTACAGTATGCTCTCAAATAAAATAAAATAAAATTTAAATTAAAAAAAAAAAGAATACATCAGAATTTATACACCTTAAGTGCAGATACATTTTACTTTTTAATCCTTTAAGGTATTATTCCCCCCCATAAAATGCCAATTGTATTAAAATCTTTTTACAGCATGAGAATTTGCTAAAAATAAAGGACTCAATTTTTTTTTGGAACAACTGTGTAATGGGTTATTCATCCCTTTATTTTATGACTTAAATCTTTCCAGGCCAACAACAGAATGCTAGACATATACCATAATAATTAAATATAATTATCTTTGCTCTTTTGCCATCTTTGATATTTTTAGTTACATTTAAAGGATACCTTAGTCTCTTATTTTGTCATAGTAAAGATATATTTGTGAAAATAGGATGTATCTTGACAGTGAATTAGTTTGATTTATTATTTCAACCTATTTAGGTATGTAGAACATGGACCTGTATTTGTCTGTCCTTATCCTCACAAACGATCTCTAGTGAATCTGGCAAAGACCTTGGGGCAGCATGACACAGGGGGAAAGCTGAGTATCTTTATCCATCCTGTGCTTTCAAATGTTTACTTAGCTCAATGCCGATTTTTCTGTTTGTTCTATCATCTTCTGGGAGAATGTATCTGAAATTTCTCACATATGTATAGATCAACTTGTTTCTCCACTTAGTTTTGTTTTGTTTTTTTTTTTTTTTTTTTTTTTGCTCTGTGTATTTGAAGCTATATTACCAACATGCTAAATAGAGAATCATTCATCATGTTGGAATTAACCCTTGCATTATTGTGAAATGGCCCTAGTGAATTCTAGTAATTCCTCTGACTTTAAAGTCTACTTTGTCTAATTTTAATATTGCTAAACAAGGCTTCTTTGGGTTAATGTTTGTCTGGAATCTTCTGTTATTTTCTTTCAGGCTTTTCATGGCCTATATTAAAAAAGTATGTCTCTTATAAACTGAAGGTGATAGGACTTGTGTTTTCAATCATTTACAATCTTTTCCTTTAAAGTGTTTAGTGTAGTTTCATTTGATGTAATTGTAGATAGAGTTGATGTTTGAATCCATTATCTTCTTTGATTTCTACATGTCTTACCGAATCTAGGTCCTTTTTTTCCTCTTTATTTCATCAGATACTATTCATTTCTTTTTATTTTATTGTATATTTACATTTTGTTTCTATGTTATTGTTCTATTAAAACTCTAGAAAATATATAATATGTTTATTGTAATCTTAAGTAGTTACCACTATGTACTAAAAACCCTAGATTATGTTAATTTTATTTAATCCTGTTTTCTGTTATTGCATATTTTAATTCCAATAGCATTTGCATGATTGAAACTGTTTGGGCTTATCTCACCTTGAATTTTTCATCCTCTGAGAAACTTGCCAGTACCATCATAATTAACTTACCCTCACTTCATCCCTCTCTATATAATTTCAAGTTCTTATCCCACAAAATGAGAGCATTTCTTTGTTCTCATCCCAGACTTACATTACAATGTAGGTTCATCAGGACAGGGATTTGTCTAGCTTATTATACTGGACAGATACATGTTAAATCACATGTGGAGATCAGAATTACCCAATAGGAAACACAATCACTATCAGAAATGAGGAAAGCAGGATCTTCCCTGAAAGGGCACTGCAGAAATTCCATCCACAAATTAGAAGATTTTTTTTTTTAATGTCAAGAAACTTGGGAAGGATATCAGAATCCCTGCAGAAAGTGAGCAGATTTCTTCTAGTCATTTTTTTTTCTCATTTGTTCAACACTTCTGGAACAGCTGTGCAGGTATAGAAACTGAGCGAGGTACTGAGTGCCATGCTAGACTTCATACTATGTGAAGTCCACAATGTTTTATGTCAGGTTCTTTCAGAGAACACACTGAAAACAATGCATGGGAAAAGGGGTGAAGGTAGTAAGTGGAACACTGAAGAAGATTTTGTAATAGGAGGAATGGAGATACTTCTGCTGGTGAAGCATTTGAGAGCTGAAGGAAAACAAGCTTTGATTCCGATAGCCTTTAGTTGAGGCCATATCAGGTGCTTCCAAAGACGTTCACACATAAAGATGTTGAAAACTGATCCATGAAAATTCTTCATCCAGGAGCCTTGATTTATGATGCCCTTGAATTCTCCTTTGCTAAGACTTGGGAACCAAAGACCACCACGCCTAGAAAACTGGGCCAGAGTACCATCCAACAGCTAGATGCCCAATGTTTGTTTGGATATGTAAATCAGAGTAGCCTTTAATAGAAAAAACAATCACCAATCACAGCCTAAGATTTTTAAACATTCCATCCTTGTGTGGAGTTACTATTTTTTTTTCCTGTGCAATTGAGCCGGAAGCTCTGGATTTTACCCATTGCTAAACTAATAAAACGAAAGGTCATAGGTTAATCCCTAGGTGGTACTCACAGCCTAACAATTGAAATATTGAGATTTGTTTTTAGACTAGGAGTATATTATTTTCACATTTTTAGCTCTTGGGCCTTTTCTTCAGCATGAAAGGCAGATGGAAGGGCAGCTGGTCCTGCAATAAACAGTGACCTTGACAACCTGTGTCTCCATTTTATGGTCTGCCCTGGGAGAGCTGGGCTTGGGTTCTGTGAATGAAATGTAGTTGGCAGAGTGGCTGCAAGAGAAGAACCTCTAGAGCTGTGAGGGAAGAAGCAGCTCTCATGTTGATACTTGCGTTCTATCCTCAGGCCTTTCCTGCATTGCTAAGGTCTCATTTAGAGACCAACAGTTCTAAGAGGGTGCCCATACTTTTTTTAAGAGCCAGGGTTTGTAACATTTCTACAATGAGGGGTCTCATAGAGCTGGGTTAAATCAAGCCAGAACTCGGAGTTTCTCTTAATTGGACTATGTGGAACTGTATCTCAGAACCTTTCTTTCAATATAGCCGGCCAGTGGGTCTTAACCATTTGGAATGTTTGGGCAGCAAATACAACTGTTGGGCGCCCATTACAGGTCAGGATCTCAGCTGAGTGTTCCTGAGAAGTTATCTTCTGTGCTTGCACTTTTGGGGATATGTCTAAAAGATTACCAGGAAGAGACTTTTTTAATCCAGGAAGGACATCCTTAAGGTTTTATATTGACACGTATAAAAAGAATGATGGTACATAACATTTTTTTTAGCACCTCCAATGTAGTGGACCATCATAATCATGATTTCCTTTCACGTTTCCAAGTCCTCACTTTTTTGGTATTTATAGTTCCACCCATTTTACAGATTATGCTAATCAATTTGACAGTCAAAATCAACCATCTTAATTCCCCTCCTTGTCAACTTGAAAGCCAAATTCATTTCCCTAAACATAAAATTCCACCTTTGGCCTTCCCTAAGGCTCACATCCATCTCACAATTCAAAAGGACTTCGTTCCCTCTTCATGAGTCTCTGAAGACTCAGAAGCTCCAACATTGTTCAGAAGTTTGTATGAGCTTGTTTTGAAAGATGTGCTCAAGACAAATCAATAGCACTTAGTGTTCAAACAAATAGACTTTAAGGCAAAATGATCTGAAAAAGGTGACCGTTTTAAGTATGAGCAAGTCCTTGGAAGATGAGTTCTTCCTTTTTATTGTCAGAATGTTTTTACTGAAAGTTAAAAAAAACCTAAAAGCTGTAAAATTTAAGTATAGAAAGAAATTATGGTGATGGTTTAAAATACTATTAAATATGAATTGATATGTACTCATACGCTGAGAAAAGCTATTCATCAAACAATACTTTAAGTGTCTTTAATTTTTTTGCTGAGCACTTGTGATTCACATCTGTAAAACTAGATACTTGTGAGGCTTGAGCGAAGAATCATAGTTCAAGGCCTGCCCATGTAGAAAAGTTTGAGAGATGCTATCTTGAATATAACCAGCGGAAACAAAACAAAACAGAACAAAGGTATGCCAGTGATACAATGCCAGTCTAGCAAGTATGACACCCTGAATTCAAACCCTAGTACTATAAAAAAAAGGTTTGCATTAATTCATATAGGTATGTTTTTATGCAAAAAAGCTTAAAATAGAAATCAAATTCTAGACCTTGTTTTTTTCTTTTTTAAAAACTTTATTTTATTGTAAGATGCTGTACAGAGGGGTTACAGTTACACGAGTAAGGTAATGAATATATTTCTTGTCCAGAATTGTTACCCCCTCCTTTGTTGTTCTCCCACAGTCCCTTCCCTCCCCCACCTCTTTCACTCCTCCTCCTCTCCACCCCTCCCCCACCAGCAAGTTGTAAAGTTCATTTCCATTATAGTGTTTTGTGAGTATCATTATTGCAACGGGTCATCCTGTGCCCTTGTTTCAGAGTTTTGTTATTCCCCTTCCCCTCCCCAAATTAAATAAATATATATACAAGATGCAGGGTACCAAAATCAAGTATAGTGACAATAGGGAATATACCATAGGGGGAAGAACATACAAAGGAAACAAAAAAAATCACATCGTACATTATAAACAGCAACAAGGAAAGACCTCTTGTGTCCATATCTTGGGGTTCATTTTGCTTCACATAAGCTCATATGGTCATATGTACATTTTTGCTCATTTGATAAAATTAACCTAGACATATACTAATTATTGCAAATGAGGGAAACCATGGGACCTATATTTCTTTGGGTCTGGTTTACTTAACTTAATATGATTTTTTCCAAGTCTTTCCATTTCCTAACAAATGGAGTGATGTCATTCTTTCTCATGGAAGCATAGAATTCCATTGTGTGTGTATGTGTGTGTGTGTGTATCACATTTTCTTGACCCATGTATCTACTGAGGGGCATCGGATTGGTTCTATATGGTGAATAATGCTGCAATAAACATAGTTGTGCTGGTAGCTTTAGTATAGCCTTGTTTGTGATCATTGGGTAAATGCCCAAAAGTGGGATTGCTGGGTCATAGGGAGCTCTATGTGGAGTCTTTTGAGGAACCTCCATACTGCTTTCCAAAGTGGTTGGACAAGTTTACACTCCCACCAACAATGAAGTAGGGTTCCCTTTTGGCCTCGTCCCCTCCAGCATCTGTTGTTATTAGATCTCTTGATTATAGCCATTCTAACTGGGGTGAGGTGGAATGATTTGTATTTCTTTTATGGCTAGAGAAGTTGAGAATTTCTTCATGTGTCTATTGGCCATCCTTATTTCCTCTTCAGAGAAGTCTCTTTTTAAATATTTAGCGCACTTATTAATGGGGCGGTTGTTTCTTTGAAGATTTGTTGTTGGGGGATTTAATTTTTTGAGTTCTAAGTATATTTTAGATATGAGACCCTTGTCTGTTGTATAGCTAGTGAAGATCTTCTCCCAGTCTGTGGGTTTCCTATTGATCTTGCTAGCTATGTCCTCTGCCATGCAGAAGCTCTGCAGTTTCATGCAATCCCATTTGTCCAACCTTTCTTTCATTTGTTGTGTTTCTGGATCTTTATTAAGAAAATTTCAGCCTGTGCCAAGGAGTCCCAGAGTTTCTCCTATTCCTTCCTGTAATGTTTTCAGGGTGTCTGCTTTGACTTTGAGGTTTTTGATCCATTTGGATTTGATTCTGGTGCAGGATGATATATAAGGATCTAATTTTAGTTTTCTACAGGTGTTTAACCATTTTTTCCAGCACCATTTACTGAAAAGTCTGTCTTCCATTCTATTTTTTAAATTTTTTTCCATTCTACTTTTTTGGGATCTTTTATCAAAGATTAGGTGGCTACAGGTCTATGGGTTCATTTCTGGGTCTTCAGTTCTATTCCATTGGTCCTCAGATCTGTTCTTGTGCTAGTAGAACTTGCTTTTTCAATTAATATATGCTGTGTTTCCATATTACTACTGTATATATTTAGCTCATTCTGCAAAATAATGACCTGTGACTTTAAAGACAGTTATTTTACTTTTTAACTTAGGGATCATAAAATCCACTTTGATTGATGTACTGCTTTGCTTTTTAAATCCAAACCTCAATTCAACAAATGTTTGGTGTTAAATATGCCTTTTAGGGGCTGGGAAGGTAGCTCAGTGGTAGAGCACTTGCCTTGCATGCCTGAAGCCCTGAGTTTGATTCCTTGGCACCACATAAGCAAAAAGAAAAAAGCGGGAAGTGGCGCTATGGCTCAAGTGGTAGAGCGCTAGCCTTGAGCTGAAGAGCTGAGGGACAGCACCCAGGCCCAGAGTTCAGGCCCCACAACCGGACCCCAAAAAAAAAAAAAAAAAAAAAAAAAATATATATATATATATATATATATATATGCCTTTTACTCTGTCAGAGATCAATATCAGCTAGTCTGGAGTCCTTTGGACCTCTGATGATATAAAAATTGAGGAGCTTTCCAATATCTGAAGTTTCCTATCATTTTATACAACTAAACTTAGTTTCAAAATTATGTAAACTCTCGGTGACTACTGCTATTGCATTTACTTTTTGAACTAAGCAATATATGGTCTTTGAAATTTGAGCCTATCTAACCTTTCCCCACCCTTACAACAGAGGATCTAAATATTACATGTGTGACAAATTATTTTTTCATTACAATACAGCATATAGAACAAAAGTTTTAATGAAAAGTATAGTCTCCTGAGCTAAAACTACCTTCCTGAACTGAAAGCTCTGGAAAAATGCTAATACTCAGTATATTAAAAGGACAGCCAGCTTAGCCCCTTAATGCCCATTTGCCTGAATTTATGAGATACCATTCTTTTCAGTTCGGCATTTTTAAAATTATCCAACTGAGAGTGAGTCAATTCTTTTTTCTGTCACCAATTCATTAAAAATGTCAGTCACACAAAGCAACTCAAGAGAGACCATCTGCTTTTGTAAAAACCATAAATATCCAAAGAGCAAGAGGAACCGTACTCCCTAGGCCTGGGCTGGAATGGATGGGCATAGAGAAAGTAAAACCTCCACTATATAACAGCACACTTAGCACTCCCTACTTGTATATCTGGTAAGCAGCTAACCCATTCTTAGCCAGAGCTGTGCCAGCTGAAAGAACTGAATACCCCATCCCCCAAAGCTAGTGAGGTTCTGGGGGTTATCCTATTTCCTCCCTCCACCCACTGGCAGGACATGTCTTGGTTTATAACTTCTGATTTTTTTGGGGGGGTCCGGTCGTGGGGCCTGAACTCTGGGCCTGGGCGCTGTCCCTCAGCTCTTCAGCTCAAGGCTAATGCTCTACCACTTGAGCCACAGCGCCACCTCCAGCTTTTTTCTTTTTGCTTATGTGGTGCTGACGAATCGAACCCAGGGTCTCAGGCATGCAAGGCAAGCGCTCTACCACTGAGCCACCTTCCCAGCCCATGACTTCTGACTTTTTAATAGTAATTGGATGTTTACTAGTAAATGCAGAACTGTTCAGATTTCTAAATAGTGGCATGCAAGATAAATTCTTATAGGGTATTATTCCACATAAAATCTTTTTGGTATTTCAAAGAAATGAGGTAAAACATTTATTCTAGGAAAAGGTTTATAGCAAAATTACTTCATTATCTAAAGAATAATTGTAGAAAGGATTTAAGGCATAGGACTGAGCTATGGGGTTGGGAGGCATGGGAGAGAACAATGGAAGGATTGACATGGATCCGGATGGATTGTCCTCAGAAGCTGACATGTTGAATTGAAACCCTTTTATATAACTACTTAAAGATGATTTTAAAAATTAAAAGTTCAAAAGAAATAAAGAAATAGGATCCAAACCCGAACACACACACACACACACACACACACACACACACACACACACACACACACACACACACACACACACACACACACACACACACACACACACACACACACACACACACCTTGGTACAGTTGTCCACTACCTGCTGGTAATTGCTCTAAGCACTTAGGTTCCTGGAGGAAACAAAATCAGCCCTCACTCATGGCCTCTTAGAACTTCCCTTCTTGTAGAGGAGATAGACGATATAAAATAAGTAAGAAAACGGATTTTTTTCAGTGTGTAGGAAAACACAAAAAACAAACAGGGAAACAGATGAGGAATTATAAAGTTAATCTCTAATGCAAAATGAACATAAGACTAAAAGCAAGGTATTCAAGGCCACTCTCTGGATGAGGATTGTATCTAATACATATTGTGAGAGATGATTTTTTTAAATGTACTCTATAAGCCTAATGTGGTGGTACATACCTGTAGTCTCTCAGGAGGCAGAGGTAGAAAGACCCTATCTCAAAAACAAAGTACAAACAAATGGGCTGTAGACATGGTTCGAGTGGTCGGGTGCTTGCCTAAGCCCTTAGTTCATTCCTCAGTAGCACAAAAGAGAGTCACCTTACAAAAATTCCCCTTGTTCCTTGAGACCATCCACCCCAAAATGTCTACTTTTTGTAGCAACTTATGCTTATGATGGCAGCATTAAATCTCAGCAGTTTTTCTTGCTAAACAAAGCTCCAGAATGGTAGAGCCTAAAGATAAAGAATTGCTGCCGTCACTTTCCTTATAAATGAGGTGACACAATCTTTACTTTCTGAAATGAGAACAGCCATAAACCTAGGATTGAGTGCACAGACACCTTGAGAAGCTGTCTGTACCATCAAACATATAAATAAAATGCCATTGTTTTGGGATGAAGGAAAAACCAAGATGTACCCAGAAGAATTTATTGTAACTTTTAAAGTTAGCCTAAAAACTTTTCTTATGTCGTTTCTTTTTTAAAAAAGAAAAGCTCTATATATCACATCAAACTTGCTTTGGGGTAAACAGATCGATTCCACAGGGTGTAAAATTATTCTATAGAACAGTTGGTAAATGGCAGATGAATCTAGCAATGTCAACCATATGTGAAGAACACCATTCTGTAATTTGAAGTGAGTCATGTGTATGACAAGTGGAGAATATTTAATGCCAAATGATTCAATTAGCCAACAGGACTTTGGTAATTATTACAAGAGTGCAAAATCACATTTCACACTCTTCGGTCTGAAGAAGGTCACTCAAATCTCCATACACACCAACCTGAGCCTTCTCTTGGGTCTTTTTTCCTGTTTCAAAGAGACTGCTAGGACTTGTGCTTCTTTGGACCCACACTGGAATTTTCTTTGTTTCCATACTCAAACAAAACAAAATGACCACGCAAAAATGGTACACATGAGAATAATACAAACATACTAGTATGTAAAGGAAGATTGTACTGTTGATTATGAAACTAGATTCAATTTTACTGTTTTACATTTTTACTTTTTTGGTTGAGTATAAAATAATCTTGAAGTTATATTCTCTTCTGGGCAAATAGAATATTGTTACCTGAGTAAGAAAGACTGCCTGTAGAAAGGAAGTATTTCAATGCAGCTTTTAATTAGGAAGGCATATTTGCCTACACAAAGGTCTTCTCAGGAGGTGGGTGATTCCAGGGAGATAGCTTTCTTTAGGTGCTGTTTGACCAGGGTACATGGGTCTTGATTCTGCTTTTTGTTCTTTAGTGAAGTAGTACCTCCCTAGAACAAAGTTTCAAGAAACAGGTACTCTTGATTAAAACATCCAATATGTATATATATATATATATATATATATATATATATATATATACTATATATATATATATAGTATATATATACATATATATACACTATATATACACATATATACATATATATACATGTATATTACATATATATATATATATAAACACCTTGTGTTACACAAAGTAACTAGTTAGGCCAGTAGGTGTTTTTTTTTTTATTGATTTATGGTTGATAAAAGTTTGTAGAAAATTGAAGGAAAAAAAAGAAACAGGTAATCAGTGTCTTTAAATATTCCTTGTTAAGAAACCTGCACATTGGATGCATAAGAGGTTTTTTTTCTCAATGCTACACAGATGTGAACAAAAGAGTGCCAAGATTTAGCAGGTATTGGTATTGGTCTCTTTCATTTCCGATAGGCAGTAGCTTGTGTGTCCCATGTGTAAAGACAAGCCTCTGTAAGCTGTGATATGTTCAATGCTGGTTCTTGGATCCACATCACTCATATACAGTTCTATATGTTTAGGATCATAGAAAAGGATATATATATATATATATATATATATATATATATATATATACAGTATATATATATATATGTACAGATACATACATATATTTATATAGTATCCATATGCCATTTCAGTACATTCTTTTTTTTTAAGCAAAAATACATGTGCACGCAAAAATAAGTACTGTAAATAAGATAAAATAATACAAAATTGGGACTGGGAATGTGGCTTAGCGGTAGAGTGCTCACCTGCTGTACATGAGACCCTGGGTTCAATTCCTTGGTAACATGTTAAACAAAAAATAATTTTTAAAATTCTTTATAAATAAAATAAAGCAAAATTATATAAGTGAAGCTCTGGGTAGATTGCCTATTTTAATATAGTTTACCTCCAAATGTAAGAGTTTTCACCAAAACATTCAACAGAGATTGTACATCTCATCTTGAGCCAAAATAGAATGAAAATTAAATATCTAACTGAATTCTTTTATTATCTTTAAGTAGTTGTACAGAGGAGTTGCCATTCCACTTGTTTATAAGTGTAATGTATCTCAGTCGATTCAACCCTTTTCACCATTCTCCCCCATCTCTCCCAACCCCAGCTCTCCCTCTATTTTCCTAGTTGCATAGAATATTGTGACTGTATTCTTCCCACTCATTGAGCCAAATTATGTTGGTTTGCATTTTTTGAACCAAAATCTTTTACTTAATTTTTCACTCATTCTATTAGAGACATGTTTGGATTGGCATTAGCTCTTTTTGCTGCTGGAGAAAAATAAAAACCAACAACTGATTTGAGTTATAAGTAATTATAGCTGGGTGCTCGTGGCTCATGCCTGTAATCCTAGATACTCAGGAGGCTGAAATCTGAGGATTGAGGTTCAAAGCCAGACCAAGGAGGAAAGTCCGTAAGACTCTTATCTCCAACAAACTACTCAGGAAAAGCCAGAAATGGAGCTGTGGCTCAAGTGGTAGAGTGCTACCCTTGAGCAAGAAAAGATCAGGAACCACACACAAAAAATATAAATAAATATACTATGCAATATGAAATTAAACATTTATAGACTGTTCAGTGTATGAGGTATACACCAAGTTGCCCAGCCTGGGCACTATTCCTTTGCTATGGAGTATTATCCCAAACAGTTTAAACTCTTTAGCAACATCCCTGGCCTCTACTCCTTCTAATCCAATAGCATACTCCTGCTTAGCTTGGCACAACTGAATTCATCTCCAGATATTGCAAAATGCCTCCTGGAGAAACATAATCACTCAACAAGTACAATACAGTGGACAAGTAGAACTACGGGTTAAGACAGAGGTTTTAAATGCTTATGAAGCTGGACCTCTCCTCTTACAAGGAAAGCTAAGGAGGCTACAAAGCAATGTGATTTGGCCTTCTCTTGAAGTTTGCATAACATTTTGAATTGAATTGTGATTTGCCTATTGGTTTCACCTTAATGGAATCAAATCCAACTGGTGTTTGTTTGAAAACTGCCCTATTGATTTCAAAGATGTTTAAATTTCTAAATATGCCAAAATTATAGTTTGTTCATGAATTAGACATTGAAAAAATTAATTATTTTTCTTTCCCCTTTTAAACAAATACTGAATGATTTCTGGACTTAATCATGTGGCAATGAAAAAGCATCTGGAAGTAATTAAATTGGGCATAAGCTCAATGTTCTCCGTTTACATATGCCACAAAGCATTTGGCATGGTGTGACTGAACGAGAAATCATAACTAAGATCTTGCATTTATAATCTTATCTAAGGCAAGACACCTTCCTACCCTCCACCACCGCCCCCCTCCAGCCCAAAATGCAGCCAAGCTGTTTAAATATTTCACCTTGTTCCCAACTCGTCTTTTTGCAGACTGAAATTGAGCAGAGTTGTCTGTGAAATAGTTGTTGAATCTTTAGCTGAATTTTAACTGTGAGGACATTGCCTTTCTCAAAGGAAATGACTTGCTAAATAATGTTGGGTTAGAACATCAAACACTATCATATGCTATTGGTTAGGTTTGTCATTTTCTTCCTCTTAGCATTGCTCCCTTAGTCTGACTGAGTAACAGGCAGCTATGCATTTCACCACTAGTATGACAGGTCATGACTTTATAGTCACTAAATTTTGTGGCTCTGAATTACTAAAAAAAAAAAAAAAACATTCATTTTCAGCCAGACACCAGTGGCCCACTACTGTAATCCTTGCTACTCAGAAGGCTGAGATCTGAGGATCACAGTTCAAAGCCAGCCTGGGCAGGAAAGTCCATGAGATTCTTATCTCCAATTAACCACCAGAAAAACCAGAAGTGGAACTATGGGTCAAAGTGGTAGAGCACTAGCCTTGAGCAAAAGCATTCAGCACCCAGGCCCTGAGTTCAAGCCCCACACTGACAAAAAAAGTATTTTATTTTCTGGGAAAACTTGCTTTTAATTTATTCTTCAGAGTTATCATTCTCTATCAGATGTAATTATTGTCAGTTTCAAGATTATTAACTAGCAAATTAACGTATAAACTGTGGCAGCACTTGTTTTGGGGTATCAACTTTACTAGGGCTGTACCACAAATACAATTATGTTAAATTATAGTGTAAATTTCATAATCTGCATGTCAAATGTTTTTAAACAAGCATACATTTGTGAATCAAAAGTGTTCAGTGTGTATCTAGGCATGGTGGTACATGTCTATAGTCCTATGACTTGGGAGGCAGAGACAAGAGGACCACAGTTTAAAGCCAGCCCAGGCTACATAGTAAATTCAAGGCTTGAGTTATATAGCAAGACTATGAAATAAACGAAGAAATAAAGCAGATCAGTTTGAGAAAACACTCACACCAGCAGAATATATATCATATTAAGCCCTTAATAAATGTTTGTTCAATTAAGCCTTTTTATCTTAAGTGCTGTCCTGAAGTACAAGGTATGGAATCGTTTTAAGCTATGAATTTGACATAATGTATTTTTTCCTCTCTTTGACTCTGGTCCTTCATTATTAATTATTAACAGAAACTTCCTTCAAGTTAAGTTTCAAGGAGAATTCCATGAATAGAATAAAAATGACCTGTCTCTATCTGTTTCTGCTATTCTAGGGGGCAAGATAATAGCCTTAATATTTCTTGGAGTTCTCTCTAGAGTTATAATAGATCCTAAAAGTCATATGGCAAAAACAATTCTTATTTCAAACAGAGTCTAGAAGACAATGAAAAATGAAATTTTTGGCAAAGTATAAGGAGGAAGACCTTGACTGCAAGTTAAATGGGAGGCAATAGAATGTTTGGAATGAAAACACCTGTAAACATTATTTTTTAAGATAAATAAGGAGTACCAGATGTTCAATAGGTTCACTTCTTGGTACATCTTATTTTTTTGTTGTTAGCAGAAATATGAAATAAAATAAGCTGCTTCTCATAGAAACAACAAAATTAGAATAACATGACTGCTAGATAAAGCACTATCTAAAATAATTACCATAAGCTATTTGAAGATGTATTGTAAGTGAGATTACAAAAATGTGCATGATAAAATGGCATCTGTCATTTAAAAAACAATGTAGTTCATTTTAAAATGGATCCATGTGCACTGCTTAGATTGACAGGTGTTGAAATTTGATGATAATTTTATCACTACCAACCCCAAGCCCCAGTATTTTTTTTAATGTGCCATTTGCTTTGGGATTTTCCTTGAATTAAAAATTGAATAATCTTATTGCAGTGAAGAAAAGATTTCATTACTTTCAGAGGTGACCTTCCAGATTCTATTAGAACAAGAAAATAGCCTTCAACATGACTCACCTACTTTCCCATACTATCTTCACCTGATTCTAGTACCTCCAAATGCTTTAGAAACTCTTTGACTTTTCTCCTAGTTGCCTTTCCCAGCCAGACTCTAGAATATGAATGTGTGAAGGTTGCTTAGAAATTATCTTCCCCATTATTCTATTCCTAGGTTCTGATACAAAGTTTTTTGCCTGGTTTCTTTTACATGAGATAAGAAGTGAGTGTCCTATTTCTGTGGTCACTTCACAAAAAGCATAACTCACATCCCTATACTGTGTGAAAATTTGATAATATTTTTAACTGGTCCTTTCCAATGAATGTTTCATGATTCTTTTAAAGCTTATCTTGATTTATCATGCACTTTTAGGTATTGTATAAGAACTTTAAACCAGCTATTAATCATTTTTACCAGTGAAAATATAATAGTACCAAAGAAAGCAGGACTTTTATTCATTTTATTATATACAAAGTCATAGTATATTTTTATTTGGAAGTGATACCAAAATATGTATTGAACCCAGCATTCATAGCTCAGTTCAGTTAACTCGTATGATTTTTTTTCAGTTCATCAATTAAAGTTCTATCATTGAAGATGGTTAGCTTAGTGGGAGAGAGCTTGCCTGGCATACATAAATCCCTGGTTCCATCTTCAAAATGGAACAATAGGAAAATAATTAACACAGTCCCTATTCTCATAAATTTTCCCAGGGAACAGTCTTGAAGAAGTATTTTATTTCATCTGCTTCAAGATGCCTCATTTTAATATTGTTTATTTGTTTATTTCATGTTCTCTATAGGAAACAATTTGATCACTATTCTCTATAGCTTCCATTTAAATTTAAGCAAGATTGTAAAAGTACCATTCACAAAAACTACAATAGCAGCTTATAATACTTTCTGGATGCTTTCCCCTCCTGAGAAAGACTGACTAACCAATGGAGTATAAAGACTTGAGAAATGTGACATGGAAAATAATCTCTACTAAAAGATAGAGAATAAAAATAAGCTGTAATAAAAGGTCAAGGAAGTGGTGCTGTGGCTCAAGTATTAGCACTCTCACCTTGAGCTGAAGAGCTCAGGGACAGAGCACAGGCCCAGAGTTTTCAAGCCCCAGGACAGACAAAAATAAATAAATAAAAATAAAATTAGGTAAATTTATCTGAAAAAAAACACATCTCACTCAGTAACAACTTTCAGTTATATGAAGAATAAGAACCAATGTTTTCCCAATAAATACATTGATGTAGAGACATAACAAAAATAAACTTTAGATGGCAAAGACTTATGTTAGAAAAGATAAAAATATTCTCAAAATGAAAGCTGTTATGTGATGAAATGATTGATTTCTAATCATGGAATTGTTTCACTGGGAAGTTACATGAAGGAGGAAGACATGTCGGTCAGTGTCTACAATGATGGAAATTAAATGAGATTTTTTTAAAGCCTCCTGTTTTAACGGTTTTAAGATCTCTTTCCATTTATTATTTATTTTTTCTATGACTTTCTTCAGTTTCCTCAGATTTATCATCATCTCATGATTAAAGCATTTTCAACTTCATTCTGAAAAGGGGAGAAGGCATTAATGTTTGATTTTTAATTGGATCACATATGGTTAGCCCCATTATGTTTTTCTTCTTTTTGTTGCTGGTATTTCAGGCAAGTCAAAGCACTATCTACAAAATAAAAACTAGTTCCACATGCTCCTTTAGTCAATATCAACACAGTATTGGCAGTTCAGAATAGGAGAAGGTAACTGTGACTGAGATCCAGCTGAATTTTGCTCTGCATCTGTATGGACATGTGGAACTGATATTTAATAGCAAAACAAACCAAAGTTTGATAGGATTCTAGAATAGGGATTCTAGAGAGTATTTTCATAATGAGAAATTATCTGGACTAGGTACTATGATCCAGCCCCTGTTTTTCCTTGTTCTTTGATTTGCTGTTGAAGGAATGTAAATTCCCTTCACCTCAAAACAACAGTGGTTATTCTGAAATGTATAAAAAAGGAAATTTTTGCTATGGAGTAAAACTTGTAAGGAGAAATATCAGAAACTCACATTTCTGTGTAGAATTCAGAGCAGAATTGTTGGTAGCTGTGTGCCCAAATGCTGTACTTTAGATTTAGATGATCAGATCATAATACTATTAACACCAGAGGGATATCTGCTATTGGTAGCAGTTTTTAGATCTCTCTGTCTCTGTCTCTGTCTCTGTCTCTGTCTCTCTGTCTCTCTGTCTCTGTCTCTCTCTCTCTCTCACATACACACACACACACACACACACACACACACACACCAATACACACAAATCACTCTACATACACACAAATGGTTTCAGAACTGTATAGGAGGAAATCAACACAAGTTTCTAAGTATTTGCTATTGAGTTGAGTCACAAATACATTGGATCCTTGGGCTACATCATGGTGACTTGTGTTCCTTCTTTTTGTTATTGTTGTAGCTGATGTTAGTTTTTCTTCTTGTTGTTAACACACCGTATAGACAACGTAAAGGGTCCCTGTGCTGCAGACTGAGAAGAGGTTCCAACCATAAAGAAAAGTCTTGAGCACCCAGACATCCTGTCTCATGTTTCTTCCTACAGTTCAGTAGTTTCATAAAACTCAGGGGCCAGTTCAGAATTCATTCATGGTTCATTATTCATGTGTTCTGTGAAATTTCCCCTTTGAATTTTCAAACAACACTTCTTTACTCCTCTTACATAGTACCTGGTACCTTATTTTCAATCCTCAGATTAAATCGAATGGATATCCCCAAAGCCCCATATCAGCCTGATTGGGTTATGTTTCTTGCAGCAGAGACTTTTTTTAAGATGCAATATAACAGAGAAAGTGTTATTTATCTTTCTTGCTCAGAACAGTAACAATGTGACATCTGCAGGTTTATCTCTAGCCTGCTTCATCCTGTTGAAATTTAATTATGTAAACCATATCACTATGCTCCACACTCAGAGTACTCAAAGGTTGTCTCAGATGAACACTGATAGCCTGAAAATTGGCATGTCTTACTTGAAGTCAGGAAAATAGATATATACACTTACATACTTACATATATACACTTATAAACATATATATTTCTTTATAAAAGGAAATGGTTGTCATAGAGTAAAACCTGTAAGGAGAAAGATCCAAAGCTAATGTTCTGTACCAGAGCAGAAGTGTTGGTAGCTGTGTGCTCACCAGTATCAAGCACTGTATTTAGGTTGTACATAATCAGATCATGATAGTATTTACACCAGAGAAATATACACTATTGGTATCATCTTTCAGATATCACACACATACATGCAGAGTACTTTACATACACAAATGGCAAATCGTTTATATAGAGAATGAGAACATGGCATATATATATACATCTAATCATACATGTATATGTATATGTATATGTATATATATATATATATATATATATATATATAAACATGGCTTGTAGTTGTGATCAACTCTATTACATGCACTAATGGAAACTCAGAATCAGAATCCAAAATGATAAATAATAGCATGAGATTTAAAAAAAAAAAAAAACAACCTTATTACCACAGTAGTGATAGAAAGTTTGTCTAGATCTGTCTTTCTCTGAATCAACTAACTTGATGATATTGGTTTTAAATACTCATAATTTGCCTTTAATTGAAAAATTATTAACCCTAGCCAGGCCATTTTTTTCTCAGCTCTGTTTCTCACTTTTGGACCCTTTCCTCTTCTGCCTTCAATGGAATTTTTCAATGCAATCCTTCACATAGTCTAGTTTCGTCCACTTCCCAGCCTCAGTTCCCATTCTGAACAAAAGTCTTAAGAAACAAGATAGTTATAGGCAGAACTCCTCAGCTGAGGGCACTGTAAAGAAATAAAATAAACAAAAGAGTGTATGGTATGGTATAGGTCAGACATGAACCAGAAAGGCAGTGCTCAAGAAACTAGTGCTAGGTAGGTAATAGTTTATAAGGTTTCTAAGACTTTAGCTACACTGTTTCATTTGCTAATTTGTTGGTGAGAGTATTTCAATAAACCCATAGAGGGATTGTCAGATGCTTCTACCCAAAGCTCAGTGCCAGGTTACAAAGATAAAGAATGTCTTTTAACAATGCTAGTGAACTGTGTCCCTGAAAACTTCTCCAAGCAATAAAGTCTTAGTATGTTTTTGCCCAGAAGGAAGATGTATCAGAAGCTTCCGCTTTTTCTTTCTTTTTCTTTTTGTATTTTATGAAGCGTAGGTGGAAGAGAACTGGGTGAGACTCACTTTGCGGAGGATTGATTGCTTTCTGCCAATACTCAATTTAACACAGCTGATTGCAGATGGGTCCCCTCTTTCTCATGAGTTTGAAATATGTCAAGGGAAATGTGTCCCACTTTCTCGGACCAACTCTAAAATTTCAAAAGGCAAGAAGCCAGTATAAATTCAGAGCATCAGGGAGGGAAACTAAGTCGATACCACACTGCAAAGTTCCCAAAGTTGAAGAGAACTGAAAATGGGTCATTTTTAAATAAACCAATAGAAAAGCAGGCCTGTGGAGGACACTGTTGAACCATGCATTCGGACACCCATGAGATTCCCCTCCAGGGTTAGTCATAAAGTGTCCTTGATGTAAAGGCAAAAGCCTGTCTGGCAGTGAGGACCACAGGTGCCTGCCTGTCCGATTAAGACAGTGGTGCTGTCACTATTCACTATGTGTGCTCTTCTTGTCTACACACATGCCATACCTAGTTTCTTTTTATAGCTAAAATTTTGAGCTCACTAACTTAGTTGATTCATTGGAAGATGAATTCTTCTATGATTCTTTATGAAAGAGCCTATTGCAGTATACTCACTACAAAAGAGTTCAGATTTCTTTTTTTTTCCTACCAATCCTGGGGCTTGAACTCAGGGCACTGTCCCTGAGCTTTTTTTTTTTTCTCAAGGCTAACATCTGAGCCACAATGCCACTTCTGGCTTTTTCTATTTATGTGGCATGGAGGAATCAAACCTAGGGTTTCATGCATGCTAGGCAAGCACTCTACCACTAAGCCATATTCCCAGCCCAGGTGCAGATTTCTTTTTTTCTATTGACTACTAATTTTTAATGTAAAAAACTATAAAAAAAAACTTTAGCATTGTTTTTAGAATTCAATGATTAATATAGTTAACCACTTACCAGGTTAAAATCTCCTATAATTCTAACTAATATGATGCTAGGCTTTTGTTACTAAAATTATAATCCATGAAGCATACTTAGGGTCTTAATTTGTCTTCTAGATTCTGATCTTCCATTTTTTTCTAAATTATCACATTGTGGAAAGAGTTCATTTATTATTATTAATTTTATTGAAAAGGTGATGAGCAGGAGAATTACAGCTACATAAGTAAGGCAATAAGTACTTTTGTTTTTAGTCATTGTTACCCCATCCCTCTTTATCTCTCACTTACCCCTCCTTATCCTCCCTTCAAGTTGTGATGTTCATATCCAAGATAGTGTCAAGTGACTATCAATGTTTCTATGGTTCATCCATTGTTCTGCTAGTTCTCATTAGACCCTGAACATAGATCATTCTTTTTCTCTATTGTTTTTTTCTTTCTTCATTTCTCTTAGTTTTTGTGCCTCATATTTTGCATAATAGACAATGCAATATGTGAAAAGGAATCTCAGATTTCTTAATCACAGAAAAAAGAGAAGAAGCTATAGTGAACAACTGTGAAATGATTTTTTAAAAGTTCCAGCATCCCCAACAACACATTGAACCAGATCAGGTGCTCTGGATACTGTGTAACTTTATAGTTCAACATGCACATGTAATGGCTTTTTATAGACTTCCATTTTTCTAGATTCCTAAAGAAAGGAATCACATAGTAAGCTTTTTTCAATTATAAGGCTCTTTGTAACCTCTGAGGCAAATATTTTGGCAGCAGCTTTTTATTTTACTATTACATCCTAGTTATTAAAAATTAAAAATCTGGGCCAGGTGTGGTGGAATATGCTATGTTCCTACCTACTTAGGATGGGGAGATGGGATTATTGTCTATGGTTAGACTGGGTTTAAAAAATGCAAGATCCTATATAGAACATAAACAAAGCCAAAAGGGTTGGAATATGGCTCAAATGGTAGAGTACTCACATAAGACCCCAGTTCAAAACTCAGTGGCATAAATTTTTCTCTAAAATAAATCAAAGAATTCAAAGAATTACACTGACCTGACCATTTTATTTTATCCTGGGCTATTTGTGCCATATCTTTCTGCCATGAAGCCTGGGTATATGTCTCTGTGATCTAACGTTTCTATTTTCTGAAACTTGATGACCAGTAAGGCAGTATAAAGAAAAAAAATGTCAGGGTTGCAGAAAAATAGGCTACAAAGCTTGGAGCCCTTTGGCCTATTTTCTAGGGTACAAGTCATTAGCTCTTACCTTCTAGCTCTATCCCCACATTTTATTAACTGATGTCAATGCAACTAACATCTCAGGCAAAATACTTGCTGCATCTGGCAAAGAAAACTACAGAAATTCGCCCATTATCCAGAATTCAGATATCAGAATGCAAATACTTCAAGAATCTGGAATAGGAGATGGGGGAGAATGGAACAAGGATGGGTCCAGTAAGAGTGTGTTTTAAAGATAAAAGTTACAATAGTAACAATAGTAACTATGAAGACCTGGAAACCCAGAGGGTTTAGTTGTATCACAGATTGTCTGACCATACAGAAGCATGAAGATAGAAGCATGAAGAGTTGACCAAGACCAAAGAAAGAAAATCATAAAAACAGAGAATGTTGGCAAAAAAAATACCAGAATAATCAGAAAAGAAAAGAGGGTGATTATGTAATAATGGCTACCAGTTGCAAACACCGAGAGCCTATGAGAAAGAAAAGTTCAGGCAGGGGAGGTAGGCAAAGCTACTAGTGAGTTCAGCAGTTTCTCAGGACATGATCTAAAGTGGATATTACACAGCAGCCCTTGAGCAACACTGCTATAGTAAGAAGAGTCATATTTAATATAGGGATAAATCAAATTACTTTCCGGATATCAGAGGGAGGTCCAATACGCCATTCAGATAACTATAAAGCCCTTCTCAAGAAGGTCCATGATTTTTATACCTTCAAGGAAAAAGGACTCCAAATCTGAGCCCTACCTGAGGGTACTCGGTTTCTCCCCAGCTAGGTAATTACAACTCCAACTTTGAGAGGCAAGGTTACTATCTTTGATCATCTTTCCACTGAGATATTACCCAGAAAGCAAAATACCAGAGCAATTTGATATGTCTTGAAAATATTATATAAAATATCCAAATTTATTATCCATTTTATGAATTTTTTAGATGCCCTGGATTTGTTAAAGTCAAAATACTTCGGGAAAAACACATAATGAACAATAGAGTCT
The DNA here is from genome assembly GCF_024711535.1 of Dipodomys merriami. Taxonomy (NCBI): domain Eukaryota; kingdom Metazoa; phylum Chordata; class Mammalia; order Rodentia; family Heteromyidae; genus Dipodomys; species Dipodomys merriami. The sequence continues at coordinate 3,508,944 of NW_027202382.1, read as the reverse complement.
AGAATCAAGTGTCTAGGATTGTGCATTTTCTGGTCATGGTCAGGTGTTGGTAGTTGAGATGAAGGAGTTAGGCAGAGGGTTCTAGACGCTCTTAGAAATAGGTTTTCCACACCTCTTCTTATAAAAGTTCCTGGACTACTTTGACCTAAATCTCCCCATTTCTTCTCTCCCTTACCGTGCTTATCCTTACTATACAAAATAGTATGTAGGATAAAGAAGTTTAAAGATGGGATGTAGCACATGAAAACTACAGTTAGTAATATTACTATATTCTGCACTGATATTACTATATTCTGCACTAAGTGAATAGACTCTAGCTGTTCTTGACACAAAATGGAAAATAATTACAAGTTGATGAATATGTCAATTTAGTTCATAATAAGAGTCATTTTATATATACCTATATAAAATAACCTGTTATATACCCCAAAGGTACACAATATTTTTAATTTAATTTTATTGTCAAGCTGATGATATTTTTTTAGTTCTTGAACTAATAATGAAGACTATTTCTCTACCAAGGAGTGAAGGGGAATTAGATTAGGGATGTGAGTCGCCAAAAGTATTGACTACAAATGTTACAAGCATGGTCAGAAGTTAAATCTAAAGAGAGGAATAAAGAAGTTGGTTTCGGTCATTCTTACCCCCCAAAATACCTGCTCTAACCCTTTTAAAGTGTATTCTTTTCTAATAAACTTTCCTACCACTTCAAAAATGAATTTGAATTTTAGAAAACAAAGAAAGGAAAATGAACATTCTACCTTTGATCTACCAATTTTGGAAAGCTGGGCTTATGGCATTGTCTTCATGACTCTTGTCTTCCTGACTCTGCATGTACTTCATGGCACCTATGAAAAGAAGGGAGTCTTGAAGACACTCTGGTGTCTGTCTGGTTGTACCAACTCCTGGTTGTACTGATGTGCAGCTTCACAAAAGGAGGAGCATCAATGGTCAGGCATGGAGCTCATGCCTGTAATTCCAGCAACCTAGACAGAAATAGGAGGATCATAGTCCAAGTCCAGTCCCAGGAAAAGTATGAGACATAACAAGGGCTGAAATTTAATGACTCAAATGGTAGAGTATTGGCCAATCAAATACAAGGGCCTGAATTCAAAGCCCAACACACACACACACACACACACACACACACACACACACACACACACACACACACACACACACACACACACACACACACACACACACACACACACACACACACACACACACACACACACACACACACACACACACACCAGAAAAGAAAAAGATGATTCCATATCTTAGCTATGGTGAATAATGCTGCAATAAACATAGTTGTGCTGGTAGCTTTAGTATGGCCTTGTTTGTGATCATTTGGGCAAATGGTCAAAAGTGTGATTGCTGGGTCATAGGGGAGTTCTATGTGTAGTCTTTTGAAGGAACCTCCATACTGCTTTCCAGAGTAGTTGAACAAGTTCACACTCCCACCAACAGTGCAGTAGGGTTCCCTTTTAGCCACCTCCCCTCCAGCATCTGTTGTTATTAGATTTCTTGATTATAGCCATTCTAACTGGGGTGAGGTGGAATCTCAATGTTGTTTTGATTTGCACTTCCTTTATGGCCAGAGAAGTTGAGCATTTCTTCATGTGTCCATTGGCCATTCTTATTTCCTCTTCAGAGAAGTCTCTCTTTAAGTCTTTAGCCCACTTATTAATGAGGCTGTTGTTTCTTTGAGGATTTGTTTTTGGAGGATTTAATTTTTTGATTTCTAAGTATATTTAGGCCCTTTTCTGTTGTATCTCCCAGTCTGTGGGCTTTCTATTGATCTTGCTTGCTATGTCCTTTGCCATACAGAAACTGCAGTTTCATGCAATCTCATTTGTCCAACCTTTCTTGTGTTTCTAGATCTTTATTAAGAAAATTTCGGCCTGTGCCAATGAGCCCTAGAGTTTCTCCTATTCCTTCCTGTAATGTTGTTAGGGTGTCTGCTTTGACTTCAAGATTTTTGATCCATTTGGATTTGATTCTAATTCAGGGTGATATATAAGGATCTAATTTTAGTTTTCTATAGGTGTTTAACCAATCGGTTTTTCCAGCACCATTTACTAAAGAGACTGTCTTTCTTCCATTCTAATTTTTTTGGCTCCCTTATCGAAGATTAGGTGGCTGTAGATCTGTGGGTTCATTTCTGGGTCTTCTGTTTCATTCCATTGGTCTTCATGCCCCTCAGTAGATAAGTGGATCAAGAAAATGTGGTGTGTGTGTGTGTGTGTGTGTGTGTGTGTGTGTGTGTGTGTGTGTGTGTGTGTGTGTGTGTGTGTGTGTGTGTGTGTGTAATGGAATTCTATGCTTCCATCAGAAAGAACAACACCACTCCATTTGTTAGCAAATGGAAAGACTTGGAAAAAATCATAGTGAGTGAAGTAACCCAGTCCCAAAGAAATTTAGGTCCCATGATTTCCCCTGTTTGCAATCATTAGTATTCATATAGGATAATCTTATCAGATGAGTTGAAAAGCTCAAAAGCTATATGCATATAACCATATAAGAGGATGCCAAGTGAAATTAATGCAAAGATATAGACACAGAGGTCTGTCTTTATTGTTATTGTTTTAAATGTACCATGTGATTTTATTTTTTTTGTTATTTCCTTTGTATGTTCTTTCCCCTATGGCATATCCCGTTATCACTGTACTTGATTTTGGTACCCTGCATCTTGTATATACATATGTCTAAGCTGGGGAGGGGGTGGGGAATAAACAAAACTCTGAAACAAGGAAACAGGATGACCCATTGCAACAAGGATACCTACAGGACAGTATATTGAAAATGAACTTTACAACCTGGGGGGGGGGGAGAAGGGGGAGGATGGGGAAGTGTGTGGGAGGTGGGGGAGGGAAGGAATATTGAGACAACACCAAGGAAGGGAAGGGGTAACAATGATCGACAAGTAATGTACTCATTGCTTTACTCACGTAACTCTAACCCCTCTGTACAGCATCTTTACAAAAAAAAAACTTATTAGAGGATCACTCTAAGTTCAACTAATGTTATATGTTAGTTGCAACCATTTGCTCTGGCAATGTGACTGGCAAAGATTATTAGAAGAAAGTCACTGGGTAAAGTTTGTAATATAATAATTATAAAAGGAAGTTTCCTTGCTGAGAGCTACATAATGTCAAATCATCCTCTACAGATTAATATTACTAAAATGTGTCTTGGCTATCAAAAACAAAGAAAAGAAAATGAGTGTATTTTATTGATATACTTAAATATACATATAATTCTAGATGTTTTATTTTTAAAACATTGCAGAAACATTTTAATCAGTATAAACTTGGACAATGTAGATGTAGAATTACTGAATTTTTCAAAGTCCTATTAATGTATTCAGAAGTTCTAGTTCCCTGGAGATTCTCAGGACTGAGGTGTTGTGGAACTTCATTTAATAGCTGGCTAGGCCCAGGTCTCATGAGAGTCCACTGATCATTCACAAAATACACAGCCAGATGATGCCTTGCCTTCTTCACACTGTGCAATCTCTTTGGTATTCATGATGTCTCTCAAATACTTGCAGTTTTTCCAGAAGAAAGTCAGCATCTTAGAAATGAGTCTAGCACACCATAAGGAATTCAGAGGTGGAGGGATCTCAATCTTACAATTTAGTAAGGACCTGATTGCTTGACTATTTTATGAGGCTAGCAAGACTCCCGGTACTGTTCACTGAATTAGAAACATTATACAGAAATTTCACATCAGCTTACAATGAAGGGAACATTAGGTGCTTTTCTAAGTATCTAATGATTTTTACTTGATAGCAAGGGGACACCATTGTTATATAATTTGAGAACATCATTTCTTTTCTTTCTTACTCGCCTTTTCTCTGCCCTCATTTTGGAATTGATCCTAGGTCTTGAACTCAGGATTGGGTGCTATCCCTTAGCTTTTTCACTCAAAGTTGGCACTCTACCAGTTGAGCCACAGCTCCATTTCCAGCTTTTCTGATGGTTAATTGATCATAAGAGATTCATGGACTTTCCTGCCACAGCTGGCTTTGAACCACAATCTGCAAATCTCAGTCGCTGGAGCAACTAGGACTACAGGCATGAGGCACTGGCACTAGTCAGAGCATCTCTTGATGAAAGGAAGTCACTGCACTTTCAGATCAATAAAAGCATTTGAAAATGTACTTAAAAGTATAATTCGTTGTCATACTCAAAGTATCACTTTAGAGACTGTGAATTAAAGTACTCCTAGTCTTACAAAATTCCCTAGTTTTGTCACCAATGCAAGTTTTAATTAAATTGAGTCAATGCCTTTCATTGATGGCATGTTTCCATTCCTCCAGAATGAGAACTTTCTCTCTTCTGATTTTCCAAAGATACCTGATTCCTTCTTTCTTGCCTTCCTTCACCAAGTAATTCTTTAGGTACTAAGTACTAGGATTACAGCAGTGAACAAAAGAGGTTAATTCATAATAATCCTAAGTATCTTATGTGATGCCAGCTAGGGATAAATAATATGAAGAAAAATAAAACAGAAAAGGGGAACAAGGAGAGGCAGGTTTCCATTTTAGGCTGGGATTTAAAAAGGTTTTCCTAAAGGTGACATTTGAGTATAGACCTAAATTAAATGAGGGACTGAATCATGCAGATATCTAGGGCAGTGATTCTTAACTGGGGTTGACTCTGCCTCTCAGGGGACATTTGGCCTCTGGAGACACTTTTTAATAGTCATAACTGGGGCCGGGGTTGCTGGTAGCACCTGTAGGGGCAGAAATGCTGCTGAACCTCTTACAATGCCCCTGTAACAAAGAATTACCCAGCCCCAAAGGCCAAGAACACGATCAATACAGGACAATCTCTGAGACAGAAACTTGCTTGTCACATTGGAGGATGCCTTATGTCTAGGAAACAGTAACAGAGTTATGCGTGGCAGGGAACTGGTTTGAAAGGCAACTCAGGGCTGGAGCGTGTGGGGTAACAGTCTAGCCCATGCTCTCTACTTTAATAAATTTTTTATCCTCAACTCTTCCAAGGCATTCAGCTAACTGCTAGTGAATTTCTATAGAAGCTAACTCTGGGATTTTGTTGTTTTGTTGTTGTTCTTTGTTGGTGGTTTTTTGGTCGGCCGTGGGGCTTGAACTCTGGGCCTGGGTGCTATCCCTCAGCTCTTCAGCTCAATGCTATCACTCTACCACTTGAGCCACAGCACCACTTCGGATTTTCTGGTGGTTTATTGGAGATAAGAGTTTCATAGACTTTCCTGCCTGGGGCTGGCTTTGAGCCACGATCCTTAGATCTCAGCCTCCTGAGTAGCTAGGATTACAGGTGTGAGCCACTGGCTCCTGGCAACTCTGGGTTTTAAAGAAACAAGGATTTCATATGATCTTTTTACATTAAAAAGATGAGTTCATTCATTTTGCCCAGTAATTGAGGATCTTGGCAGGCTGGCTCTGCCAGATTCAGAAATACCATTTTGCTAAAATTCTGGAATGCAGCAGCCATTCAAGGAGTTCCTAGTCTTATGGGGTATTTGGATTTAAATTAGATTAAATTCACTTCCAGTTTATGAACTATATATTTCATTCCTCACATCCTTATGGAAGCCTAATTCTAAACTGTGAATTTCTACTGGTCTCATCTCTTGGACCATTTTCTGTATTGCTGTTATTCTGACTTTCCTTGTATGTTTTATCCTGAGATGTCCAATGACCTCTTGGAAGGTCAGACACCTCAGTATTGTTCAAGGACACAGTAAAGGTTCCCATATGATCTTCAGGCATCTTTCAGTGGTGTGTGAGTGACTTCTGGTTTTGTCTGTTTAGTCCATTACCTTAGGTTTTACATAGTAGATCCTAAATTCCTTTCGGATTGGGATGGTGAGATCAGAGATCCTGATGGTGGAGTCTCATTTGCATAATTTCCCTTCACTGTGTTATTTTCCACTTGCCCACACTGCAGCTTCTATTTTGCTTTTCTGCCCACACAACAGAGATCTTGCATTAAGCTCTGAATATTACTCAGTGGCTCTGTTTTCTAACTTTAAGTTTAATGAGCAAAGATTCTTGAGAAGTACAGATATGGACTTCATATTTTCACTCTCAGGCTATAGCTTATATTTGAAAGCGCAACAAAACTAAAACATGAATCTTTATTTTTCAGTTGCTATTGCTTACCCTCATGTATAAATTTCCTATACTCTTTTGCTGTTGTGTTGTGGTTTTAGTTTTGTTTTATGGGTTTTGTTTTGTTTTGGTACTTATCCTGGGATCTGTCACTGAGTTTTGTTTGCGCAAGGCTAACACTCTACCACCTCAGTCACAGCTCCACTTCCAGGTTTTTGGTGATTAATTGCAGATTAAGAGTCTAATGGACTTTCCTGCCCAAGCAAGCTTTGAACTGTGATCCTCGGATCTCAGACTCTTGAGTAGCTAGGATTATAGGCATGAGCCACCAGTGCCCAGCTGTTTGTTACTTTGTGGTGGCCTTTCTTGTACTTATTAGACAGGCACTCTATCACTTGAGACACTCTTACCAATCCCTTTTGTGTGTTGGTTGTTTTCAATACATGGTCTTGCTTTGTACCTGGGTCAGCCTGGGCTACAATCCTCCTATTTGTGCTTCTCTTTGTCACTGAGACGACAGAAACTTGGCACTGCACCCAGCCATTGTGCTTCCCCTTTTGCTAGGATAATGCTTGATTTAGACATTGGTTGAGATGGAGTCTTATGAGCATTTATGCCTGGATGGCTTCAAACCCATGATCCCTTGATCTCTGCCTCCTAAGTGGGTAGGTTTTCAGGTTGGTAATCTAGTGTAGCTAAATTTCTATATTCTTGGTAGTGTCCACTTTCAAAATGTTCTTTTGATATATATGGCATTAGTTCTCAGATCATGTAGTTTTAAGCTCCCTTTATACCATTCAAAAATACTGAAGACCAGAAAGAGCTTCTGTTTTTGAAGGTTATGTCTTTCAATACTCATTTTATTAAGAGTAAGAAAATGTTCAAGCTCAAACAAATCCACATATGATATAGCTAGCAGAGCAATTGTGTCACCACACTAAAGAACCCCATTGTGTGGTTGTGAATGAAGAAGACAAAAATGGAAAAATGCAGTGGTCTCTTGCTAGCCAAAGAAGACTAAATACCAGGATGCCTGAGACACCGAAATCCTCAAATGTTTGTCTCGTATAATATATTAATGTAGTGTTTGTGTATATTCTAAACACATTCTCCAATTTACTTTAAATCACCTCTATATTATGTATAATATAATATAAGCTATATGTAAATATTTGATGTATTTTATCATTTAGGGAATAATGACCAGAAAGAAATTGGTACAGATGCGAATTTCCCAAACACTTTGGGTTCTACTTGGGCTTCTTGTGCAGATGTAAAATCTTTAAAGACCAAGGGCCACCTCTATTGTCAGAAGTGTTGACTTCACTGACTCCTGAAATGGAAATGTGATAACCATCAAGGATCCCCAACCCTTACCTTGAGAAGTTAAGCAGAGACTTGTATCTTTCATGACTTCCAAGTTAATCTTCCTTGGCCCTGAAGTGAGCAGTAAACCTCCATGGAGAGGAAAAGGAGGGAACAAGCAGGTATGAAGAACACCTTCAGGGCCTGTTCTACCATCCCCACTCATTCAGCCAGTCCCTCATCTCACTCCATTTATAGTCACCTAGTTACTCTGCTCCTAGCTCAGCACAGGATCATCTCTCACCTGCATTCATACATCAGCCTCTTAGCCAATCTGAGCTTTCTGCCTGGCCTCTAGTCCAGTGGCCAGACAGTCTTCCTGAAACCTGATACAAGCCATGTTTGACCCTGACACTTCCCTTTATCTTCTAGATCTCATTAAACTTCCCCAAGCCTATTCTTGCCTACTCATAGCATTTTCCTTCTGTCCATTGCCCCTACCCATTACCTCAAACTCATATCTTTACCATCTTTCCTTTGCTGACCACCTGAGCATTTGTACTCTTTCTCGTAGTTAGTCCTATAAATATGTCATTCTCACATTTGAAGACTTCCAACCATTGCTGCACAAAACATCCTAGTCCACAGATTTCAATTATATCTCTTTCTCCAGGAAGTGAACACATCTGCCTCCATGGTGGATTTAGGTGTTCCTTTTGTTTTCCCCCATGATATCTGGCCCCCTCTCTCTTGCAGCGTTTGTTACACTGCACTGCAGTTGTGTTTTACTTGGTTGTAGCTTCTTATCTGGAAGTATTTATGGTGCTATGTCTGGAATCATTTACATCAGGGCATAAGGCAAATAGCTAGCTGTTGAGGATAGATGGATGACTCAACTTTTAAGCTCCTTTATGCTATACGATGAATGTTTTATGTGTATCATTTCATGTAATTCGCTTAACTAAAGTGGAAATCATTTCACCCAGTGTGAAATGTAGTGTGAGTTCTTTACTTCCATTGTCTGCATACCCTAATACAGCTAAGATATACAGAAGTTAAAATTTGAGTCACTTTCATATGTTGAAGAAAGAAAAAAGAAATCAATCATCAGAATGAGGGAGAGATCAAATAAGTGAATAAAGTTTAGGGTAAATTTTCCTAGGGAGGACACAGGCAAAGAACCATTCTGACAAAGCAACTGGGTCCCCTTTCAACTTCTGAGTGATTCTGCTGGAATAGTCCCAAACAGACTTGTGTAAGGAAACTGACCTGTTTCATCATAAAAGTCCTTTCCCAGCTGGCAATCTTGAAAGTGTCTGTGTTCCCATAGTTTTATAGTCTTGTTAAAAATAAAAATAAAAAATGAATACACACACACACACACACACACACACACACACACACACACACACACACACACACACATGGATGCACGCACATCCTAAGAAATCCAGAAACATAAGGGACACAGACCAATTTCATACCTACAGGAAACTTCTTTCTGATGGCTTTCCCTTGCATTGATTAACAACTGTGAGTTGTTTTCTTCCAGTGCAGGTTGTTGTTCATGTTTATTTTTCCAACAAGAATTCAGTAAAATTCAGAAAAGGAACTTAAAATATAATTTTATTATCTTTATTTATTTATTTATTTTTGGTCGGTCGTGGGGCTTGAACTCTGGGAGGGCTTGGGCTCTGTCCTTGTGCTCTTCAGCTCAAGGCGAGCACTCTACCGCTTGAGCCACAGCACCACTTCTGGTTTTCTAGCGGTTTATTGGAGATAAGAGTCTCACGAACTTTCTTGCCTAGGTTGGCTTTGAACTGCGATCCTCAGATCTCAGCCTCCTGAGTAGCTAGCCACTGGCAAAAGAGATATGTTCAAAGTAGAAATTTAGATAAGCAAAGGAACTGATTTTTATATCTATAACTGTTGGTCTTTCTCCTCCCTCCCCTTCTTAATGTCTGTCATCTGTCTGCCTGTCTCTCTTTGTCTCTCTCTCTCATGTCTGGATTTATACACGTCTAAGATTTACAAATGTAGTATTACAAATACTGCTTCTTGTAAAATCATCCTATTTCATCCAGGCACTGGTGGATAACACCTGTAATCCTAGCTACTCAAGAGGCTAAGCTTTGAGAGTCACAATTCAAAGCCAGCCCAAGCAGGGAAGTCCAAGAGACTCTTATCTCTAATTAATGAATAAAAAGCCAGAAGCGGAGGTGTTGGCTTCAGTGATAACGTGCTATCCTATAGTAAAAAAAGAAAAAAAGCCCAAGGACAGTGCCCAAGGAACCACCCTTTCACCCAGCATACACACAAAAATCATCCTATTTTACATTTTTCAACTACCTTTTTGTACCACGAATCATCTACCTCTCCTTACAAAACCAAAGTACAAATATGATAGGAATTTGTTGGAAAAGCAGATTCTCCTCTCAATTTACTGCACTAGAACCTGAATTTTAAAGAGTTCTTGGTAAAGGAAATGATATTTTTCCTTGGAGGATGGTCAGAGGCTGTCATCTTTTCCAAAGACTGCACAGTAACCCATTGTTAATGTCGTTCAGTTGTCAAACATTGGGGTGATTTCCCATTTTTCTGTAACATTGAAGCACTGTAAATATGAGTGAGCACTCACCATCATCTCCTTGAAACAAAACACCTAGAAGAAGTTTTCTGGATCGTGCATATTTTAAGGGAACTGCTTTATTTTTAAAGAGTGCAGAGCAGTAACTCATTCCACCTCATAGCACAAAAAGACTAAAAGTGGCCACTATGCCCAATAATGTCTGGATCTCTCCACCTGCAAAGGCCAAACAGTTTTATTTCCCCTTTTAGCTGTGACCATAGTGTTATTACTCAAAATGCTTTCTGCACTGTCTTCTCTTCAGTTCATCTAATTTTACCGACTTTCAACATGCAGCTTTAATTTCAATAGTTCCCAGAATGTCACTGCCAGCTTACTTACTATCCAGCTTACAGTGATGTGCTTACTTGCCAAATATTCACCACTGTTTTCTGAGCCAATTATCTCAAAACACATTTACTTTTCTCCTGATGCCATTTAGATGTGCCACTTGGCATCTCTTATGCCTCTCTTTCTCTCTCTCTCTCTCTCTCTCTCTCTCTCTCTCTCTCTCTCTCTATATATATATATATATATATGTATATATATGCACTTATTTTTATTTTGCTTTATTTTTGTTATTTATTTTATTTTTATTTGTAGTAAGCAATATTGGGTTTTAAATTATGGCAGTGGTATAAAATTCACTTTTTAATTAAACTTATTTCAGTAAAAAAAAAAAAAAAGTAAAGTAGGACAATCTAAAACAAAGTACTTATGGCAAAACATGACAAGTTAGAGAGACATTTACCTATCCAGCCAACTCTAAAACAATATACAGACAACAGTTGTTATCTTAGCTACTTTGTAAACCACAAAAAGACTAGTTTTGTTGGCTAATCTCCAGCAGAGTCACAGTCATATGGATTCTCATTAGAAATTATTTATATGATTAAAAACAGACCAAAAAGTCAAGTGACCTGTTATTTGACAAATGACTATTGGTTGTTTTATCTTGCAGAAGTATTCAAAGTATGGATAGAAGATAGTTTGTTTCTGATTGAGAAGTTAGATATAAATATAATGAAGAGTTGATCAAATACATACCAATTACACCTGGGAGTATAAATCACTTGGTTACTAGATGTTTCTCATTACTGAAAAGGGGAGAACTTGTTTGAAGTCCACTGTGTGTAAGAATACAAATATCACAATGAAACCCTTGCATATTACAAATACATGTTACCTCAAAATATTTTAGAAGCACAAATTTTTACAGACTACTTAGATTATTCCAGACAAACTTTTAGAATTTAGTCTTGCTAGAGTGGATTAAATTTGATGGATTAGATTAAATTATGGGAATAAATTAAGAGGAATTAAGACAATATCCAATGTTGTTTGTTTGAAGGTAGTGCAGAAGAATGCACCTTTATTTTAAATGATATTGGCCATGCTTCTAATATAAGTAGACCAAGCTGTGGACAGCTCATTTCCATACGACCTAAAGAGGTTTCTTGGATTGCTCTTCTTTTTATCTTTTTATATGTTTTTATTGTTAAAAAAATACTGTACAAAAAACAAAAAATACTGTACAGAAGGGTTACTGTTACATGAGTAAGGTAATGAGTACATGCCTATTGAGCATTGTTACCTCCTCCTTTTTCCCCTACCATCCCTTCCCTTCCCACCTCCCCAATTCCTCCTGCCAGCTACTCCCCCATCCCCTGCCGAAGTTGTAAAGTTCATTTTCAACATAGTGTCTTGTACATCTCATTGTTACAAGGATCAACCTGTATCCTTATTTCAGCATTTTGTTACTTCCCTTCCCCTCCCCAAATTAGAAAAATGTATATACAAGATTCAGGGCACTGGAATCAAATACAGTGAAAACAGGGGTTATACCAGGGGGGAAGAACATACAAAAACAAAAAAACAAAAAAAAATCACATAGTACATTATAAATACTGTAAAAACAATAGCAAGAAAGAAAAAAACCACTTGTGTCCCTATCTTAGGATTTATTTTGCTTAACATCATCTTATATGGTCATATGTATATAACTTTTCATCTTTCCTGCGTGTCCTAGACATATACTAGTTATTGCAAATAAGGGAAACTATGGGACCTATGTTTCTTTGGGCCTGGCTTACTTCACTTAATATAATTTTTTCCAAGTCTTTCCATTTCCTAACAAATGGAGCGATATCATTCTTTCTGATGGAGGCATAGAATTCCATTTATATATATATATATATATATATATATATATGTATGTATGTATATATGTATATATGTATATAGATAGAGAGAGAGAGAGAGAGAGAGAGATAGATAGATAGATAGATAGATAGATAGATAGATATAGAGAGAGAGAGAGAGAGAGATAGATAGATAGATAGATAGATATAGATATAGATATAGATATAGATATATACCGCATTTTCTTGATCCATTTATCTACTGAGGGGCATCTGGATTGGTTCCATATCTTAGCTATGGTAAATTAATCCTCTTCTTTTTATAATGAAAACCAAAGCAGGAAAAATTTCAGGCTCAGAGTTGAAGCACCTTACTTTCAAACCCACTTCTAACATTATCTATGGGATCCTGGATTTTTAGTGTAACTATAAAACAAGAATAGAAGTAGTCACCCTATATGATTAAAACAAAAAATTGATGTGTTTATACAAATTATCTATTTAGAAGAGTACCTGCTCATGGTACCAAAAGGGCACACATAATGATGGAAAAAATTATGAAAGGAAAAATGTGAGCTGATATTTTAGACATTTAGGGATCTTCTGGGACTTACAGTCTGCCCCTGGGATTCTTCTTCCTTCAAATGATGCTAATCTCTTTGAAACCTCCTGTTTGCTAACAAATGGTTATCATATGAGTAAAAATTCCAACTCCATCATGTCTTGGAGACTCTACCTCAGGGTTCACCCTTTCCCTCTACCATCTTCACTCTGCTCCCCTAAGGCCCCCACAACTGAGATAGAACTCAGTATCAATCTCCTCAAGTCCAGATTTCCTCCTGATTTAACCCTTGTCTTTCTCACACATGGCTCAGTCCATATTTCTTGACTCTTTCCTGTTTCTACCTACCATGGATTAGAGGAGTTCCATCGTCTAGGGTACCCAGCATGAGAGCAGGGTATTAAGAGGGAGAAAGTAGACAAATAATGGTGAGTTATAAAGCCACACACCCTGGAAATAATGAAAATATATTCCATGGAAGGGAACTCTAGGAAATGGCATAAAGCTGCCATGTATTAGGCCAGGTAATAGCCTCCCAAAGATGCTTATATCCCTCAGGCCATATTTTACCTTATATTGCCTGATCAATGTTATCTTCACAAATGTAATTAAATTATAAATATGGCGATGGAAAGATAATCTTGGGTTATACAAATGGTCCTAAAATAAGCTCAAGGGTTAGTTGTGAGAAACAAACAGCAGATCAATGTCACAGAGTGATTCAGAGGTCTGATGCTGCTTCCTTTGAAGATGGAGGAAGAAGCCTGAGCCAAGGAATATAAGGACTACATGGTGACACTTGAAAGGGAAGAACGAGATTTCATTTTTAGATGTCTGACCATTTCTAATTTATGACCTCCAAAACTACTAGACAATCAAAAACTTATTCTTGGTACTCTACATATTTTGGTCATGTTTTTACAACAACAACTGAAATTAACACGACATAACTCGGAGCTCTTCCATCCAAAAAGTAAGGAAGTAGAGTGTTGATATATTGACCCCTACCAATCATTAGCTGAGAGTGTCAAGACATGGTGGAGGTCAGGGGCAGGGAGTTAGGAGGAAAGCAGAGTTCATTTCCTAGCAGTCAGCTAGGAACCAGAACACACTGAAGTGCCAAGACTTGAGGATGGACTGGATGCCAACAGAGTGTGCTATAGTGTGCCCGTCACCTGCCTCTATTTTGACAGTTGTCTTTGCAATTGGCTCACTTGAAGAGCATTCCTTCCAGTCAGCCCATCAGTTTAATCTTCCCAAAAATTAACCTTAGGTAAGTTGCTCCCTTTTTCAAAACTCTCCAGTGCTACCACAGAGAAAGATTGTTATTATAGCAAGAAAAGCCTAGGCATAAACTAATAAGACTAAATCCAAATGCCCTGAGAGTTTAATCTTGGTCCGTAAGTTTTTAAGTTTGGGTGTGCTGAAGGCATAGTGAAAGTGCTTGGTATCTACTTGTGTACTAGGTTCCAAGCCTGGCATGTGAACCTGAGGAGCCTTGACTTTTTGATCCTTTAAGGCTGCATTTCTTAGAATTGCAGCCACACCATGAGGAAGTGAGAAAATTGATTTGAAAAGAGAGAAGGTTAATTAAAGGAAACATTTAAGATGTGCATCATCAGTTGACACTATAGAAACATTATGAGTCAGCACATTTGCAGAACATCACACATGTATTAAGATGTTTGAACCTAGTATGAAAGCAGTCTAATAGTTGAAATAACACAGGTCGTTAAAGGGTGTTGATTCTTGCAATTCTGTGCATCCAATGAAAAGTATTGAGAGTTTTCAGGGCCTTGTATGGAAGACTAGTTTAAATGGTCTCTTAAAATCTGTCCACTGTCTTCATATCACTTTTCTCCAACTGTACTGTACTGCCTCTAAGCTTGCTGGGAAATGAAAAAAATCTATATTTTTTCAACATAAATATTCAAATTAAATATGCTTCAACGTTAGAATAGAGAGTGCTGACGTTGGAATCTTTGGTTTTTGTTTTGCTTGTCTTGGGGCTTGAACTCAGGGACTGGGCAATGCCCCTGAGCTTTTGTGTACAAGGCTGGTGCTTTATCACTAAGCCACAGCTGTACTTCAGGCTTGTTATTTAATTGGAGAAAAGAGACTCATAGACTTTCCTGCCCATGCTAACTTTGAACCTTGATCCTCAGACCCCAGCCTCCTGGGTAGCTAGGGTTACAGATGTGAACCAGCAGTGCCCAGCAAAGCTGGAGTATTTTTTGTTCTTGTTCAGAGAACAGTGGGGCCATGAAAGGCAGAGCCTGAGAAAGGAAGGAAACTGACATTTACCAATACTACATATGATGTTTAGTTAACCAGGAATGCAGTAACACATACAGACGTTGGACTTTCTTAACAAATCATGAGGCTGAATTTCAAGGATTCTCTAATTTGTCTGCTGTCATAAAACAAAGAAGTTAGGCATTTGAGACCAAGCCAAATTTTGTTTTAAGAGTTTACAGTCTATCTTACTTTTGCTAAGGTAAGATAGAATTATCTTAAGGCATAGCTTGCATTTATATAATGTTCCTCAAAGCGTTATTCTTTTTTTGAGGGGGGAGGGGTCCGATCATGGGGACTGAACTCTGGGCCTGGGCACTGTCCCTTAGCTCTTCAGCTCAAGGCTAGTGCTGTACCACTTGAGCCACAGCGCCACTTCTAGCTTTTTTCCTTTTTGCCTATATGGTGCTGAGGAATCGAACCCAGGGTCTCATGCATGCAAGGCAAGCACTCTACCACAGAGCCACCTTTCCAGCCCCAAAGCATTGTTCTTATACTCATTTTGTTTCATCTGTGGAGTACATATTGATGATTACATTTTGCGGATACAATTATATAGACATATTTTACCCAAAGAGAGCAAATCTCTATCACGTGACTCAGGTATCATGACTTTTACTACTCACTGTTTTGCTTTTTACTTTATTATTGAGCCAACATACATTTGTAATATGAAGGAGTTCCGTTGTGATATTCGCACATATGCACAGATTCATCCCCTTGATTATGTAACCATTCCCCTCTTCTTCTTTCCTCTTTTTCAAACAGCATTTGAAAATAAATAGAATTCATCATGCCATATTCATATATACTAACATATATGTCAACATATGCTCTTTCTCTCTCTCTCTATGTGTGTGTGTGTGTGTGTGTGTGTGAGTGAGTGTGTGTGTGTGTGTGTGTGTGTGTACTATTCTTTAATCCTTTTCATTCCTGAGTATCTCCTCCTCACCTTTGCCCCTCCCCTTCTGCTGGTCTCCTCCCATTATCATTACTGAGTTGTGAAACTTATGTATGATGCTACAAATTTGGTGTCTAAACATAAAGCTAGTAGTTACAACAGCAATAGTTAAGGGAACCAATTTCTCTATCTTGAGTGCTGTCATTTTAAAACTTTTCCAGTATTGATAGGTGAAAACAAGTGCTCCTTTTAATTTGCATTTTACAGATTGCTACTTAGCTGAATTTGGTTTGTATGTTTGCCTTTCCAGGTATTTCTTTTTTTTATATTGTGAAAATACTATACAGAGGAGTTACAATTACATGGGCAAGATAATGAGTACATTTCTTATCAAGTATTGTTGTCTCCTCCTTTGTTTCCCCTTCCTATCTCTTCCCATCTTCCCCCCCTCCCCCCAACCCCCATCTCCCAAATGTTTTTCTTTCCAGGTATTTCGATCCACACACAATCCCATGCTTGTTTATGTATTTCTGTAGTCCGCAGAGAAGGAACAGTAGATAACCAAGATGATCAGATGTCACAATAATTCCCAAGACTCTGCAAGTCAAACCACTGCCAACAATGGAGCATATATACTTCTGGGCTGGAACTGTATCTTTTTTGGGGGGAAGGGGGTCCAGTTGTGGGGACTGAACTCTGGGCCTGGGTGCTGTCCCTCAGCTCTTCAGCTCAAGGCTAGCTCTCTACCACCTGAGCCACAACACCACTTCCGGCTTTTTTCTTTTTGCTTATGTGGTGCTAAGGAATCGAACCCAGGGCCTCATGAATGCAAGGCAAGCGCTCTACCACTGAGCCACCTTCCCAGCCCCAGGAACTGTATCTTATCCTTGTTCTTGTCCCATTCCTGCCTCTGAGCCATTGAGATTTGAGGGTTTAGCTTTGTATTTGAAATTAAATTGCAATATTTTAAAAAAATCTTACACATTTTATTTTTCACATTTTAATTTTATATTTGAAAGGTTGTAATAACTACTGCACATTAGATTTTTGATCACTAATTTTTGAATTTATGAATAAGATATCACTTTTCATTAGATGAGATGTTTTCTTTTATCGTTCCAAAAATGTTAACATGTTTATTTATTTACTTATAATTGAAAACATACCCAAGGGCTGGGAAGGTGGCTCAGTGGTAGAGTGCTTGCCTCACATGTACAGGGCCCTGGGTTAGATTCCTCAGCACCACATAAGCAGAAAAAGCCAGAAGTGGCGCTGTGGCTCAAGTGGTAGAGTGCTCACCTTGAGCTGAGCCATACCCAAAGTGAATAATATAACAAGAAGTAGTGCACCTAAATTGCAGCATAATTAGAAATTACATCCTCTTCATGATAAACCATTTCCTTAGAGAAGATACTAAAGTAGAAAGAAAATTCTGCATTGGTAATGGGAACACATCAACACATAAATATGATCTGTAAAAGCTCTGATCTAGACCTCCCTTGGTACAAAATGCCTCTTATTGATGTATTTAAACTGAGTGGGAAGTGATTATGCCAACTGCTATAATAGTATTCTGTAAGAATATTTTAACTTATTGATTAAGATTTCATCACTTATTTGTTTCTTGTGCAAATAATAATTTTCCTAATGATTTTAAACGTGTTTATTTAGAATGCATATTGAAATGCTTCTGGAATTTTTTTTACAACTGAAAGCATTCTGGATAGCCCTGTTTTAATGAACTTCTATTGCAACTCAGCCAATTCATTTTGCCTTAGTGGTAAAAATTTGAGAATTCTCATTTGAAGAGGAATTAGCATGCACTCGCTTTTAATTTTTTTTAATTTTCTTCAAATAGTTGTACAAAAGAGATGCCATTTAATAACGCAGCTTATGAATACAATGCATACTGATCACTGTCCCATCCTCAACATTCACGCCCCCACTACTCATCCCTTTCCTTATTTTTCTTAATTTTGTGAATTATTTCTACCCCTTCATTCTTCTACTACTCTCGCCTTGGCCCAACCTCTCCTTGCATGTGCCCATTTCCTGATGCTTGTTTTGTTGAATTTTGATGTAGAGAGTGCAATTTGCACTCTCCATTTAGTATATTATACTTCAGTTAATTCACGTGAACCACTTGCTACCACTCACTCTAGTTACTTATAGATTTACAGGCACATTATTTCTACCACAAATGAAGGAAACCATGAAATCTGTTTGTCTGGATTTGGCTTACTTAATATCATTTTTTTCCAAGTCTTCTATTTCCTTATGAATGGTACAATATCATTTTTTCTAATGGATGAGTAATATTCCATTTTGCATATATACCATGTTTTCTTGATCCATTCATCCACTGAGGGGCATCTAGGCTGATTCCCTATCTAGGCTATGGTAAATAGTGCTACAATGAACATGGTTGTGCTGCTGGCTTTATTGCACTCTTGTTTGTGCCTATTGGATAAATGGCCAGGAGTGGAATTTTAGATCATAGGTTAGTTCTCTGTTTCATTTTTTGAAAAACCTCTATACTAAGTTCCAGGGTGACTGAACAATCTTACATTCTCACCAACGGGTCTTCCACACTCATCTTTTAAGAAAACTTGTGGGGACTATTTTTCCCTGTTTTCCAACTTAGCTCTGGTTATAGATATTTCTCTTAAGTGAAGAAAAAAACAACACTTAATTTTATTCTAGTTAATGAATAAAAATATACCAAGAGAGGGAAGCCGGGAAATAAGGAAAAAAGAAGGAAGGGAGGAATAAGAGAAGAGAGGGAGGGAGGAAGAAAGGAGAATGAGAGGGAAGGAGGGAAGGAGGAAGAGGGGAAGAAGAGAGGAAGGGATGGAAGCTGTTTATTATTTTTAAAGAGTGCCCTGGAAATCACCTTTCTAAAAATCAAATCCCTCTTTTTCCTACACAATTTTCTGTATGTGAGAAGCCTCTTAAAAATAAAACTGACCTTTCAGAAGGGATAGCAAAGATGACTTTTGTGCTTATCTATCTTACAATGTCCTGTTCTCATTTTTGTCCTCTAAATGTACTTCACTGGGGAGAACACTGCCTTTTAAACTTCTTCATCTTGCAGATATATAAAGGGTAAGAGTTTAGATACATAGTGGCAATGTTTTATTGACTGTTTATTTGTCCTTGGTTTCAGAGAGGACCAACCACTAGAAAAGAAAGAATTGTATTCTGTGGCTGTGGTGAAATTAATGAAAAAGTCAGACACATCCATGATGTACCTGCTGAAGGCTAGGTTCTGTGCCGAAGGGTTTCATGCATACATAGATATAAAGGTGGAAAGATACCTGGTTGCTTACGTAGATTCACCGATGTTACCTTATTTTGTTCTCTCAAATGTTCTAGAAGTTTACAGTGCACCCCCCATTATAGTCAGAAACACACCTGTTAGGCCTTATGTGATTTAAGTAACTGACTTGCAACAAATATCTAAATTGCCAAACCTGAGAACTAGTTCACCATACATTTTGAAAAAAGTGAGGATTTTCTCATTGTAAATATTTAATTGTGAATCAATAACCATTCTTCCTACAAAACAAAAGTTTTGGGCACTTCTGGGGAATTGGGAATTTTGCTGGTAACTAGGGAGGCTGTCCAATACAATGTGTGGATTTTTGTCCATGTACGTGGAGGAAGGCCTGTCTGCATCACTAGTTCACCCATTCAAACATCAATCTGTTATGTATAGACACTCTCTTACATACACACCAGAAAAACATTTAACCAGTTCTCTGGGCATCCCTTAGCCCAATCAAGTTCACACATAAGATTAACCGACCAAGGGGGATCCTCCAAGACACATGAAAGTAGGGATGGATGCTGGGCAGAGAGAAACCTCAGACCCAGTATAGGGTTATTAAACATAAGGGCACGGTCAGAAGCGGCATCCATTGCTTATGATAAAGATTACATTAGTCATGCCCCACCAAAAAGTCTTAGTCTATCATGTCAACTAACCTGTGGCATTTACCTCAATGAAAATAAAAAGAGATATCGCATATCACATTGCCCTACTATGTGGAAGAATGAATATTCTGCACATTAATTAGATATATTAAAAGAACAGTCCAAAATTTCTTCATCCAAAATTCTTTTGCTACCTTCCCTTACTAGTGAGAAGATTGTCAGAGTTGTATCAACAACACTAAGAATAAAGTAGGAGCTGGACCTTTTCAGAAAAGCTTAAAATGACTCAAAATTGTAGAACCAATGGTTTGTTTTTTGTTTTTTGTTTTTTGTTTTTTGGGTCCAGTCATGGGGCCTGAACTCTGGGCCTGGGCACTGTCCCTCAGCCCTTCAGCTCAAGGCTAGCTCTCTACCACTTGAGCCACAGAGCCACTTCCGGCTTTTTTCTTTTTGCTTATGTGATGCTGAGGAATCGAACCCAGGACCTCAGACATGCAAGGCAAGTGCTCTACCACTGAGCCACCTTCCCAGCCCCAGAACCAATGGTTTTATTGCCCTTTTTTTCTTCTTGAGATTTCTAGTGTAAACCACTGCATTTTCTTCTGTGAGAAAGAAATCAGGTTTTGGCTAAGGAGCAAGGAAAACTACATCATGTATGACTTAAACTACTCATTTTAGTCTTCACTCAGCCTCAGTTAATTCTTCTATAGGATATTTCTATCCCACTGCTGATTTTTTTTAATTTGGTTGTGTTGAAATATGGTGGATTAATATAAATAAAACACTATATACATATATGTGCATATATGTTAATATTACTGCCAGCAGTACAATTTGATCTTAACAGTATGAGACTTTATTCAACTAACAAACTAAAAGAATTCAAGTTCAGAAAACTCTGGGCATGACATCAGGTAGCACTGAAAATCAAAGATATTTGTTTGGCTTAGAGAAAGGTATGGCAGGGGCAGATAAGAAGCCAGAAGTACTGACACAATACATTTTTCTACAAATGTACTGCTAGTGTACTTACTAAATGAAATGTATTCACCAAGAACACATTCTGACTTGTATCCTTAAGATGAAGATAAAAATATAACTCATTCTAAGGAAATTCATTTTTTAGTCATCTTAATTAAAATGGGATTCTTTTTAAAAAGGAAAAATGCTTGGGCCTTCTCCTAGCCCTCACTGAATGCTTGGAATCTTTTTTTTCTAAGACAGGATCTCTCTATGTGGCCCAGGATGACCTCAAACTTGCTGTGTTGCCCAGGCTAGCTTGGGACCCATAACTTCCCTTCCTCAGCCTCTCAAGGGCTGACTACAGGAATGCAATGGCACTTTCCAATCACTTTTAGGTATGGTTTTCAGAGATTAATGAAACTACAATGTCTCCCAAAGGGTACCTGGCATTCCACACCAACATTTTAATGCCACAATACAATGAGGGAGATGTTGTTCCTTGTTTTATAATCAAGGAAACTGAGTTTCTAGGGTAGTTTTAGTACCTGTCTAAAGACAGTAAGTAATCTATGAAGCCAGTAATATCTACTCCTGGTTTGTACTATTCTAAATCCAGGGCTTTTTTCTCAGAATATCCATAGCCTACTCTAAACTAAAATGGAACTTTTTATTTTACACATTTAATAGCACTTTTCTTCATCAAGATTTCTACCAGCTGAACAAATTGATTCGCCAGTTATTTTTAGAAATCATTTCACCCATCACTGAAAACAACCTTTACAGAGCTTTTCAAACACACACAGAAATATTGCCTGACAGTTTAATGAAATGGAAAAAGGTGAGAGAAAAATGATTGGAAACTAAAGAGTGTTTATGCATAAACATGAGGGGCCAAAGGATGACTCCCTCCAAGCTGCGATGGCGGATCCAACGTTGATCTAACCTAAGCTCTATCAGATAGTTCCTGGATCTTCTGGAGACATCCAGGCACCTGACTCGAACATCCAGCCTTCATGCTGTATACAGGGTCCAAAACAAGTCCTATAATTTGGGATGCTAAATGAGCCAGTTAAAAATAGTAACTGTTGGGAATCTGAGTAAGACTCGATGAGAGAAGCAAATCAAAGTCATACAGTAAATACTAAGGTGAGGTACAAAGGGTGAGGAAACCCAAACAGAAAAGTGAATCATAGGAGACAAAGCTCAGAAGCTCAGAACCAAGCTAAGAAACATGAAGAATGAAGTATATGAACTCTGTGATAAGTCAGAAACCCATTTCTTTCACAGCCACTGTCTATTCCGGAGACCGTAGAAGTGACCTAAAGGAATGAACTTTTCTATTTGTTCTCTAATTGATTCCACCTGCAAGTTTACAGCGTGAATCTCTATAGATTCCCACAATAGCTCATGAAATTTGCATAGCTTTATGCATATGCATATGAGCGTAAGTAACACACTATTTTACACTTTCCCCAAATACAATGAATTTGCTAAACCCATCCAGGAATCAGGTTTGCCCTCAACTCTGCAGTGCCTATCATCTTCAGGGATGGATTTTTTGCCATGTTTGTTACATAATCCTGCCCCCCCCCCTTCACCACTGGGCACTGTTAATGGCAAGATGCACATGTAAGACATCAACAAACCTAGAAGACACCCTCAACATATTCAAGACCATCTTGGCATATCAAATAGACTAGGATGTCCCCTGTCTTAACTATGCAATGCTATTCATGTGCTTAGCTATACTGTGTGTCCAAAAAGAACAATGCATGGGTCTCCTCATTCACATGAATGAGCTGCTTCACGAAAAGCATACGATGTCCCCTTGACCATCTCAGATATAGTTTTTGACCATCTTCGTCCAAAGGGCTCCCTTTGTCAGGACTCCCAAGCAAAAGTTTGCACTCAGAATTCTTCCCTGGTACTGAAAGCAATCCTGTTAGAAGAGGAAAGTATATTTCTTCCAGATCAACTTTCTGATTTCTGTTGGGGGATGGGATCTTTGCCTCTTTTATCACAAATAATGTGAAGCATCTTTCTGTGTCTTTTGAAAGTTATAAATTTGAATTAAATGACACAAAACCAGAGGGAAATAATTAGAGTTGACAGAAGTAATAGCTCATTAACTTCCTGGATTTCTAGAAGAATCTATAACTATTGATTCCAAAATGGATTTGTAGTTTTCCTTCAACGCAGTGAGTTTTCTCATTAATAATTTCCCTTTTCCTTGTTAAGTAGAAGTTAAGTTTCTTTTGCTTGCAATCTTAGAATTTTTGAGAATTGTTCCCCCCACAAAAAAAAGAGGACATGGTAAAGAGCCAGGGAGGAATCACCAGGCTGGGGAAAGGAAAAAGAGTATGGAGCCATGTGCTCCATGCTGTGTCCTGGGAGCTTTCTTCAATACCTCTCCAAATGTCTTCAAACCAACTTTCCTGGCTGTTTAAAATTTCAATTCTATCTGTGCTTAGCCTGATTTTTATCACTCAGTGGAGAAATTCTGGCTGTTTCAGAAGCTCTGATTAAAGTCGTAGTTAAAGAAATGGGAAAATGAATTGACCATTACATAATAAGTGAAGTCTGATGGGCCCCCTCTTTCATGAAAAACTAAACATGATATTTCTTGGAGACTGAAAAAGAGTGAAGAGCACAATTTTGTAAGTGTGAAATATCATTCATTTGATCAGAATGACTACTTGTACCCAGGCTTGGTGGTACACAGCTACAATCCCAGCACTAGAGAGACCAAGGCAGAAAGATAGTGAGGTCAAGTCCAGTCTGTAGTACACAATGAAGCTCTTGTCTTTATTGTGGCTGGACCAAATGACCACCACTTGCTTTAGACCCGCCATGTCCAGAAGGAGTGACCCCATCTGCACCCTTCAAGATGCATCTCTGCATGCCATGAAACATATGCCAAGGCAAGAGCTCTTTGCCCTTTGCTCCAACAGCTCTCTAGGAACAAAAGTCTACATCTCTTCTAATTGCTCAGGTGCACCCCTCTTTCTAGCCACACTGTAACTTCCCTATCTCTTGGGGCCTCCGATGTTTTACCACAGCATTTTTGTAAGTATCTGTCACACACACACACACAGTAAGCTCTCACTAGTTCATTCATTGTCCTTTCAAAGGACAGTAAACCTTCCTCACTCATCTCTTTAGCAAATGTTCTGCAGTGGAATCTTACATCAGCTTAATGCTAGGATCGGGTTCCAAGTTGAATTTTCATTGTAAGTTCACAGTGTTACTGAGACAATAATGTGCTTTAAAAAAAGAGAGAGAGAGAGAGAAAAGACAAACTGTAAGCAAAGAATGTAAGGTGGATGTAAGCCATGACTCTCCCAGGATTTCCCTTCAATCTTACCATCAGAATTCTTCCACATAGTCCATCCCCTGCTTAGAATAAATACAAATTAGGTTTGAAAACTACTGATATTAAATTCAACTGTAAGTGTATGTTAAATGCCAATTTAAAGATGCCATGATATTTCTTGCAGAGAAGCTGTGCATATGTTCAGAGCCACCCCTCCCTTATTAATGGTATATATTTCTTGTTCCCTGTGTGCTGTGTCATGTGATACAATGTGCTGGTTACATTTGCCATGGAAACAGGCCATTCCCTTAGTATTCTCTGTGTATAGTACTCTGGTCACAGAGATTGAGACTGATCCACTTCTAGTTTTCTGCTGAAGTTTTCTTTCCCTTTACCATTTTTGTCAAATTTTATATGGCAGTAGCTCTGAGGAGAGAATTATTTATTGCAGGAAACTGACCTCTTTATCCCTGCTGGTATCCATTAGCAATTTGACAATAAGATGCTGTTTCTTCTAATTGAGCTACTGGAATGCTGCAGGTTTTACACTTGGTTATCTCCATTCTATACAAAACTACCTACAATTGGCACCAAAAGGAAAACATCAGGTATAATTTTATTTTTGTTACTTAGGCATTGCCCATCTGAGTGCTGAGCCAGTGAACAGTTAACGATGCTCATCACTACAAGTCAACATGGTTATAATTAGGATTTCACCTCTGGAAAATGTTCACTTAATGCACATCCATGATGCAGGATAATGAGTTTCTGAGGCTCTTATCTAAGTCCCAGTTCCAATTAACCTGTAGCAGAAAGAGCTGCATAAGAAATGTCAACAGCAAAATCAAGCTGGTGGACTTGGGCACAAGCAAAGATGATAAATCACTCTGGTGGAACCCATTAATCAGTGACTACTTCCTATACAAAGAGCAGTTGCTTTTGCAAACGACTGTTTGTCAGTCCTCTCTCAAAATATTCTTCAAACATATTGTGCTATTTTCCTAGACAAAGGTCAACTGAATGAGTCTCTAGAGAATAAGAGCAAATGATCTCCCCATTCACTTAACTTATAGATCCTCAGCACGTGTGAAATGTTTGTGTTAACTGAGAGCTGATAATACCCAAATCTGCCGGTACTTGGTGGGCTATATCATTGCCCACTGCTTTATTTTTTTTATTTGCTATCTAGAGAATATCTTATTTTCCAAAACTTCTTTTAGCTGAGCAGTATGAACTAGAGGACATTGAGGTAGGGGAGTAGACACCAAAATACCAAAGAAACCAGACTCTGCAGGTTTTCTCTCAGTACTTCCCAACCTCTTTCTAGACCTCAAGTATATCCACCTAAGAAATACAGCAATAACAGAAAATCCCTGCCCTTACAGAAATTCCAATCTGGAGAAGGGAGCAAGAGAATAAACAAAATAGCATCTTAACTGAGATATATTAGAAAGTGAGATGAGGCTATGAAGAAGCATAAAGCAGAGAAGAGAGAAAGAGGGAGCTTTCAAGGCTTTTAAATACTGTCATTAGGAAAGAACATTCTAGAAAAAGAATGTAATCCATATTTTATAAATAAGACAACAAAGGAATTAAAAACTATAAGGCATGAAGGGAGAGGTCTGAGATCTACATAACTATCTGGTGTACAGTGCATTTCAGACAGGAAAGCCAAAGTCAAGACTTTGCGATATAACTGAAAAACTGCCATGCCACAAACTAGGTAAGCAAAGTCACGAGGTAGAAAGGGGAGATCTCTACTTAGTCTTTGAGATATGGGTCAGATAGAAGGCTTTCAGCAGCGGAGAGTCAAGTGCTGGCAATATTTTAAACAGAGTTATTTGACTACTATGTTAGGAGTTTATATTTCTGCCAGGTACCAGTGGCTCACACCTGTAATCTTAGCTACTCAGAAGGCTAAGAACCAAGGATCACGGTTCAAAGCCAGCCCAGGCAGAAACATCCCTGAGACTCTTATCTCCAATTATCCACCAGAAAGCCAAAAGTGGCACTGTGACTCAAAGGAGTAGAGCACTAGCTAGCCTTGTGCAAAACAGCTCAAGGATAGCACTCAAGCCCCGAGTTCAAGCCCCACAACTGACCCCTCCCTCAAAAAATAAGAATTTAGCTGGGCGCTGGTGGCTCACGCCTGTAATCCTAGCTACTCAGGAGGCTGAGATCTGAGGATTGCGGTTCAAAGCCAGCCCGGGCAGGAGAGACCGTGAGACTCCTATCTCCAATAAACCACCAGAAAACCAGAAGTGGCGCTGTAGCTCAAGTGGTGGAGCACTTGCCTTGAGCTGAAGAGCTGAGGGACAGTGCTCAGGCCCAGAGTTCAAGCCCCATGACCGACCAAAAAAAAAATAAGAATTTATATTTCTTCATTATCAAGACATCTATTAGAAGTCTTCTCAATATGCTATCTCAGTACCCTTGATTTTCTTTGGACAAGATAGCAAAAATCCAGAAATGAAGATAAGGAAAAGAACCTGCAATGCTTATTACATAGAAATTAAGCATCACACAGATCACTAAACTACAGAGAAATCAAAAAGTTAAGTGGTAAATGTGGTTGTTAACTGCCCAAGGAGACCAGGAAGTAGGGAAATCTTCAGTCACTTACCAGTGGGGTGCACACGCCAATTTGAGATCTTTCTGATTAGGCAGGTAGCAAAACTTCAGAAAGATAGTTGTCAGAGAGTCCTGCTTTGAGTAATGTGAAAGAAAGAACACTGAATTTAGCAAACAAAAACCATAGCCATAGTAGGTTCTCATTATTAAGTACCTACTCTGTGCTAGGCTGGCTACCTACTTGAAGTTAGATGAGGAAGGGATTTAAAGAAGTGGAATCATTTGACTAAGCTTCAAAACTAGTGAGACAGGGAAAGGATTGTCTAACTGCATCCATGTTTTTATCCTGTCTGGAGCATGGTTCAGTTATTGCTCTTCACTTTATGTGTCTATTCATAGTGTCTATTTATATTTTATAATTGTATACTTGCTTGCATAGATTTGTGTGTTGTATTAATCTATTTGTGTGTATAAATATATAAGAAATGTGTGCTATGCTATACTTAACATTAGTATATATAAAGTTATATACATAATCATATAATATTTAATTATATTCTATGGTAAATGTATTTATGTACTTTAAAAGTATGATACAGAATATTTTATTATAAATTGTCAAAATATATAGGAATTCAAAGTTTTGGTCATTTTTATTTGAAATCCTCCTCTTCCTCCTCCTCCTTCTCCTCTATCTTCCCCTCTTCCTCCTTTTCTTCTTCATCTTCTTCTTCCTCTTCCTCTTCCTTCTCCTCTTCTTCTCCAGTACTAGGACTTGAACTCAGAGGCCTCTCACTGTCTGAGCTAATGATATAACCATTTTCCTGGTTAACTGAAGATGTAGATTCTACCACTTGAGCCACAATTCTACTTCTAACTTCCTTGTTTGTTTAGTTTTGTTTTTTTTTTTAATTAATTGAAGATAAGAGTCTTACAGAGTTTCCTGCCCAGGCTGACTTCAAACCTCAATCCTCAGATCTCAGCCTCCTGAGTAAATAGAATTACAGGTGTGAGCCACCAGCACCTAGCCCTTCCAAGTTTCTTAATGCATCTAATTTAAATATTCTTTTTCCTTATACATTTAAAAGTATATAGTAAGTTCTGTACTTAGCAAATACCATTGTTAAAGAAAGGCCTTTGAAGCAAAGATCTGTTTCTTTTTATTAACAATACTCCTTGGAACTAGTAAATAATTTTTAATGGTGACAGAATCAACTCCCACTCTAATCTGATTGCTATAGTTGGAAATCTTAACATTGCTTATGAGTTTTTTTTTTTCCAAGACAACAGAACTCTTCCTTAGAAAGCCATAAGGTTCATTTCACTCAGTACAGAAAGAGCAGACCTTATCCTACCATCTGATGATCTGGGCAGGAACGAGTGCATTATAAGCCCAGCACTAGTAACTCATGCCTGTAATCCTAGCTACTCTGAGGATCGCAGTTTGAAGCCAGCCCAGACAGAAAAGTCCATGAGATTCTTATCTCCAATTAACCAACAGAAAACCAGAAGTGGTGCTGTGGCTCAAAATGGTAGAATGCTAGCCTTGAGCAAAAGAGCTCAGGGACAGTGCCTAGGCCCTGAGTTCAAATCCCATGACCAACAAAATAAAAGAATAAAAAAGAGTGAGTTATGGAGCCTTGGCCTCTTGCTCATCTCAAGCCATTTTTTATGAATCTCAGCATGTTCTGGAAACCTGGGGTGGCAAGATAGTTTCACTATCCAGGGAATTTTCCGTGCGGCCAGGAAGAGATATATACACTAAGCCATTAAAAATACAGTGTGGAGCGGATGACTCAGGCCTATCATCATAGCTGAGATATGAGGATCATGGTTTGAAGCCAGCCTGGGCAGACTCAAATCTCCAACAAACTACCAGAAAGCCAGAAGTGGAGCTGTGGAGTGATAGCCTTGAGCACAAGAGTTAACAGACAGTGCCTAGGCTCCAAGTTCAAGCCCTGGGACTTGAAAAACAAACTAAAATAGAAAGACAGAAAGAAAGAAAGAAAGAATAAAGAAAGAAAGAAAGGAAGGAAGGAAGGAAAGAAAGGAGGGAGAGAGAGAGAAAGAGGAAGGAAGGAAGGAAGGAAGGAAGGAAGGAAGGAAGGAAGGAAGGAAGGAAGGAAGGAAGGAAGGAAGGAAAGAGAAAGAAAGGAAAGAAAGAAAGAGAGAGAGTAGAGAATGGACAAGGATAGAAATTAAAATTCCAAAGGTACCACAAGGCACAGTGAATAAGAAGATTCCTTCTAGCTTCCTGGAGGAAGCATTAGCAGAGCCAGCACTGTTTCTATGGATCATTTTCAAAGATGACAAAGTGGAGGGAAACATTTTCAGGAGGAGGAGGCAGCAAGACAGGCCGAGAAGGCTGCAGGCCGCATCAACATCTGGAGTAGCAAGTCCAGGTTGAAGCAGAGTAGCAAAACATGAAGATCCACAAGAAAGACAGACAAGGTCATTCTGACAGGTTTTCCTCATCCCACTCCAAGGAGCTGGCTCTCCAGTCTGGAACCAGCACTCAACCCAGAGATAACAGAGGGGAAATTTTAGGTCCAGGTAGGTCCAGGCACTTGGCCAAGATTTTGCTCGGACGGGGGACTTGGTTAGCCCACAAAGGTCCAGGTGGCCTTACCACTGAGATATCGGAATCGGAAACCCAGACCTGGAATAAACTGGTCACTTACCCTGGAGTGGGACTTCAGTGGTGTTGCATGGGCTGGTAGAGCGCTCAGTCAGGAGAAAGTTACCTTGGTGGTCCTCTGGTAGGGCATCTGGTCGAACCCCCTTCTGAAGTGGAGGCGGGGAGCAAATCCACTGGGGAGCCTGTCCCCGTAGGGGGCCACCAATGAAAGAGAATCCCACACATCCATCTCAGGGGACCACACAGAGGCAGACAGGCACAGGAGAAAGATTATTATAAGGTTTATTAGAGGAGCCATATTTCCCTCAAGAGGGAGCACATGGCCTCCGTCACCATCCAGGTAGCAGGAGGGTCTGGGGGATAGGAAGTGAGGTAGATGGGAGTTCAGGTGGGTCTGGGTGGAGAGAGGGAGGGGCCAGCTGTATGGAGGGAACTTCAGGAATGGGAAGGGGCCCAGGTGTGAGTGGAGCTGAGGACCAAAGGTGAGCATAATACTAACAGAGGCCTTCACTGGCTACAGCAGAGAATGTATGTAGTTTAGAGTAGTAATGGATTCAGCAAAATCTGTCACTACATCTTCTTTTCATGATGATTCTTTTTTTATTATTGTGAAAATACCGTACAGAGGGGTTACAATTACATGGTCAAGATAATGAGTGCATTTCTTATCAAGCATTGTTGCCTCCTCCTTTGTTTCCCCTTCCCATCCCTTCCCATCTCTCCAGACCCACCCCAATCATGATGATTCTTTTTTTTTTTTTTTTTACTTTTTTTTTGGTGGGGCCTGGGCGCTGTCCCTCAGCTCTTCAGCTCAAGGCTAGCACTCTACCACTTGAGCCACAGCGCCACTTCCAGCTTTTTTCCTTTTTGCTTATGTGGTGCTGAGGAATTGAATCCAGGGCCTCAGGCATGCAAGGCAAGCGCTCCACCACTGAGCCAACTTCCCAGCCCCATCATGATTATTCTTTTTTTTTTAATTTAATTTTATTTTATTTGTGAACATACTGTACAGAGGAGTTACAATTACATGGGCAGGATAATGCGTACATTTCTCACCAAGCATTGCAGCCTCCTCCTTTGTTTACCCTTCACATCCCTTCCCAGCCTCCCCCCTCCCCCCCCAATCCCAATTCTTCTCCTTCCCCCCCTTTCCCCCCGCCCCCGCACCGACGTTGTAAAGCTCGTTTTGGACATGACAACTCATTGTTGCAACAGGTCCACCTGTATCCTTAAACAACTGGTTTTTCCCCATCTCCTCCACAAGTTATATTGACATCAAATATAGTGAAAACAGGGGTTATACTGTCGGGGAGGGACATACAAAGCAACAAAGAGATAATCTTATAAATGCGTTAGAAACACATGCATGAAAGAAAAAAAACATTAAAATACATATCTAAGGGTTCATCGTGATTATTCTTAATTGCGGATTTTCCTGTCTTTTTATACAAAAATAAACTATGTTTATAAATGACAAAGACATCATTATTTAGAAGTATAGGGGCATCTAGACTTACTAACATCTCAACTAGAAGAACAAATTATTATCAATTATGCAAACAAAAAAACTTCTGAACTTTAATCTGCATTGTTGTACCTTCAGTATTTCAAGGAAAGCATGAGAATTGCCATTTGTCTAGCTCGGGAATGTGCCCATAAATAGCCCCTGCCTCTGTGGACATACTGTGCTTAGAAGAGATAAAATGCCATGGACAAAGAACAGAGCCCAACTTAGGGAGCAGTTTATTTGCTGAAACCATGAAAAGCACCAAGTATTAAAACCTCAGGGAAAAGGACAAGATGTCCTGCACTGAAAAAAACCTAATTGTTTTAGTAGCCCGAGAAAAAAATGATAATCTGCCAGGAAAGAGAAAGTGCCATTTTGTTACTAGCACATGCTGTTCTCATGAATTGCTAGAAATAAAGAAATGTACACTAACAACACAGCCCTGGTTTAATTCATTTACATTCCCTTCCTAACCAAAAACTTAAAACTCTGCACTAAAAATGAGAGCCACCATTATACAGAGCTAGAAAACAATTTTTGACTTCTTAGAAGTTAGTATTGTACCTTAACTAGTAGCTTTCTCGTGTTTTTCTCACATCTAACAGGAAATAAAAAGCAAGGTTCTCTCATCTTCATTGGGAAAGAATAAGATTTCATAAGACTCATCATTAAAAAGCTCCAGGAAGAAAATGTGAGATTCATTATAAAAAAAATACAAAATCCATAAAATACAAAATCCATTGATTATTTGCTTACCGTATGTTCTGTGTGTCTGTGAGTGTGCATACACACTTGTACATGCACATAAGTACTTCTGGGTTCACTTATAGCTTTTTGGTGATTAATTGGAGATGAGTCTCACGGACTTTGCTGCCTGGGCTGGCTTTGAGCAGTGATCCTCAGGTCTCAGCCTCCTGAGTAGGTGTAAGCCACCTGCACCCAGCTCCTTTGTAT
Source organism: Dipodomys merriami (assembly GCF_024711535.1). Lineage (NCBI taxonomy): Eukaryota > Metazoa > Chordata > Mammalia > Rodentia > Heteromyidae > Dipodomys > Dipodomys merriami. Next base: position 3,477,123 of record NW_027202382.1, on the reverse strand, counting down.
ATATTGACTCACATTAGCTTCCACTTATAGATGAAGATGCTGACATCCTGTGAGTTAAATGATTTGTAAAACTAATGTGTTACAATACCAGGCATCAAATCTTTTTTTTCTGATTCTGAAACCCTTTCACTTGGAGAAGGTCCTTACACAAACTATTGTCTTCTTCTCATCATGGCATAAACACACACCCAGTTGCCAGGCTGGAAACCTAAGGCTTACAACTAACAGACTCACTCACTTTACCTCCAATGGATCAGCAGTCCTCAAAACCACGCATCTCTCCTCATCTCCATGGCCTCTAGGTGAGCACAAGCCACCTAAATTGCTCCTTGGACACCAGCAGCATTTTGAGACTGTGTCCCCCCTCCCCTAACATCTCTATACCCCACTCCAATCTCCTTCACCCAGGTACATGTTTAGAAAACTCACCTTAGATAGATTATATCATTCCCTTGCCTAATGCTTTTCACTGGCTCTTCTCCAACAAGCAAACCAGGTATAGGCAAGAGTAGGGAGCTGTGAAATACATAACCACACACCAGGCAGCCTTGATATTCTAAAAGAAGGAGAATGCACCTTTAGAATCAATGAATCCTGTGTTTGAAGCCTAAGGACATTGACTGGTTAGGGCCACCATAGCTAATTCCCATAGGTAAGTGACTTGAAACAACAGACAGTTATTCTCTCACAATCCTGGAAGCTACAAGTCTGAAATGAAGGCATGGCCAAGAACATGCTCCCTCTGAAGGTTCTAGGAAAGAATCCCTCTGGGCCTCTAATGGTGGCTGGAAATCCTTACTGTGGTTTACCTTGTAGTTACAACTCGCCAATCTGCCTCTGTTGCCATGTGGCCTTCTGTGTGCTCAAATCTGTTTCCTTATTGGATTTAGGACCCACCCAGATCCAGTATGACCCAGTCTCAAGTTGAGATGAAGGTCTGTGTCAAATTAGGTCACATTCACCAGGAAATAGGACATCCATGTATCTTTCTGGGAGCATGCAATTCTAATCTACTTCATTGGGTTTGCCCCATGACTTCACACTTCAATGAACCTTTGATTTCTCATTTATACAACAGGAATGCTAATACCCAATTCCCAGGGTTACCATGAGCAAGGACTGAGTCAATGCATGTGACATGTTTATTACAGTGCCTATCTAACAGAGAACACTGTAAATAGCAGCTGTGATCTACCATCAGATTTTTTTTCCTTAAGAAAATTATTAAATGCACTAAAGAAACTTGGCATTTAAAGAAACCATTCCTCTGTGCTGAATCTTCCTATAGCAAGATACATACATAGACTATTATAACACAAAACAAGATACAAACTTAGAAGTGAAGTCTCCCCAGGGTGCTGATCTGTGATGGGAATTGAGAAAGAGCTCTAATACAAACATGTTAAGGAAACACTCCCCCCTCTCACACATACACACCCATCATTCCAACAAGGTCACAGTCATTTCAAAGGAGGTATCTCTGAGCACACACCTGCCAAATGCTTCTCCTTCCAGCTGTCCAGCTGCTTATTAGCAGAGAGACAGGAGATTGGAAGGGAAATCAATGGCTGTTTGCAAATTCAGATCCACACTCCAGTTCCCTGCTGCCACCAGGTTTGTTAACAACAGCTTTAGCAAGGCATCATTGGTCTTAGCAGCCCTGGGGTCCTTGTGAAAGCACCATCCAGGCAGAAGAAGTATACTTAGTTTAGTAGTGCTGTGGGTGGCATTTAGGCAGCCTCCCTTAGAGAGTATGGTAGAAATACTTAATGAGAGAAAGAAACAAGGGCCTCCTGGGAGAAGCTGTTTCTTGCATTCAGAAGCCAGAGTTGGCTCCTAGGCTCTCTAAGAGCCTGACTGCCCATGGGACATGATCCGGGGTTTTTACTGCTGTTCTGATTTATTCCCATGTCCTTAGGAACCTATTTGGTTGCCAAGTCAGAAAGCATCTTCTATCACTATCTTTTCTGTTTGTCAGAGTAGAGCTGGGCATTATCCTAGAGGGGGAATGGAGAGAGGAGATATACAGTGATACACGGTACTCTCCCTCCTCCTCTGTGTAGAATACCCTCAAGCCAAGGTGTGTTTGAGGCAGTCAGAAGCTCACACTCTAGAACTCCATAAGAAATCAGCTTCAGAAACATATGACATGAACTCCAATCCCATTATTTTCACTCACTAGTTGTGTGTCCTTGAGCACGTCTCTTAACCTCTCTGAACACCTTTTTCCTCATCTATGAAAATGGGCACTGACACATCTCCTTTGCAGGGCTGTCATGAGGCTTAACTTAAATGAGAGAGATACATAGTTCAATTTTTTTCTTTTTCTCATTCCAGAGAATTGGCCAATATATTGAACACTTAACTACTTATAAACCTTGCAAGTAAATAGAGAATATATTTTATCAGAACTTTTCATAACAATGAAGATCAGTCAGTGTTTTATTTAGCACATACCTGGTTCTGCTACTGCATTAATTTTATAGGTATGGTATGTTTCTTAGTGAACAGAAGCCATTAGGATGTGTAATACACACACACACATACACACACACTCACACATACAACACGATATAGCACTTGTAGTGAATGAGACCAGTGAGCCAAGTAATTGTGAGAGTATAACATAAATCCTGTATGTTCTCAAATAAAATAAAATACAATTAAAAAAAAAAGAAATTGTTTAAATAGGGATGCAGGTGGACCCATTGCAAGAATGAGATAGACAAAACGTTTTGTTGAAAATGAACTATACATCTTTGGCGCCAGGGATGAAGGGTAGGGGTTTGGGGTGGTGGTGGTGGGGAAATGGGAAGGGATGGGAAAGGGAAACAAAGGAGGAGGCAACAATGCTTGATACGCAGTTTACTCATTATCTTGCCCATATAATTGTAACCCCTCTGTACAGTATTTTCACAATAAAATACTTATTTAAAAAATGAAAAAAAAAAGATGTTCAGAAAGCAGGTATTAAATTGAGAAACATCAGAAAGTGGGGTACTATTTTTCAAAAGAGAAGTGGGAGTGGGGAACATCCTAAGTGAAAATAATAGCAGGTCCCCTATCTTGGGACTGTAGGTATCTCAGTGTCCTGTGTCACAAAACAAAGGACAATATTTGGTTAGTTCTTGGGGCTGGTAATGTAACTTAGCAGACATGTGCATACCTTGGAGAGAGAATAGAGCCGACTACAGCAGACAGGATTGTAACTGGCAGACAGAGGAGGGGAAACAACAAGGCTGAGTCCTACTGTGTGCCTGGCACTACCTCTGTCTCCTGGGAACATATAGTCTGTGTCTGAGCTATTCTGTGTAAGTGATTATGGAGCCCGGGAAGTATCTCATCCAAACTGAGTGGTGCTATACTAAAAGATTCTCTGGTTTCCAAAGAGCAGGAACAAAAAAGTAAATATTAGCATGTATCATTATTCATTTTTATATTAATTACATGTTAAAATTATAATGATGTGAGCTGTGTACCAATGGCTCCCACCTATAATAATCCTACTCAGGCGGCTGAGTTCTGAAGATAGTGGTTCAAAGCCAATCCAATTAAAAAAAAAACACCCATGACATTCCAGCTAACCACCAAAAAGCCAAAAGTAGAGATATGGTTCAAATAGTAGAGAACCCCTGGAGTAAAAAAGCCAAATGAGACCACAAGGCCCTGACTTCCAGCCTCAGTACCAGCACACACACACACACACACACACACACACACACACACACACACACACACACGTATAATAATGTGGATATAAGTAAAATATAAGATGAAAATTTCCTGTCCCTTTTTAAATGTAACTACCAGAAGACTTGCAATGACATATGTAGCTCACATTATATTTCTACCAGACAGTGCTAGTCTAGAGGTCAAAAGGTCTTGGCCTTTATTGCTGTGGAGAATCAGCAGGACTCAGGTAAAAGAGAAAGAGGAAGAATTTTCCAAAAGACAAGAGAATGATGAGTACAAGCACCAAGGTGCAATATGCAATGTATATTTAGGAAATCTCAAGTAGGCCATCCAGAAGGAGTCAGAAAAAGAGAACCTTCCCTTGGCACTGTTTTAACAAAGTAATGTTTTCAGGAATTCACACTCAGATATGTTGATAAAGATAACATGACCCATAGACACTGAGAGGAGGGGGGTAGGGGGAGAGTGAGGGAAACAAGAGAAAATTACAAAAATTACAAAATAACTTCGTGAATGGTTTTGTAGTCAAGGACTGCCTTGGAGAAAATTTAAATGTTATCTCATGATTCAAGTTTCAAAACAATGATTCCTTTTGTTTGCCTTTATGGGATTTTTTTATCCTATTAATGAACAATATTTAATTCTATTGACATGGAAAGTGAAAAAATATCCACACTATTGTAGAAATTTGAATAACAGAAATAAGTGTTAAAGGTAAGTCTGTATTGTTATACAGCATCAACTAGGTTAGTGATTCTTGTCATAGCCTTTATTTGGACTTCCATCTTGGAACTATAAATTCATTATAGTGAAGGGAAAGATGGATGAAGGAACAGGTGACAGATGTTTTCATGTGGTTTTTAACAGGAGAATTAAGAAAGGTCCTTAATCTTTCATGACAGCATGCTGTGGGGTGACTACTAGGTATGACCCATAGCAGCTCCTTGCAACAAGAAATATTGAGCTTGAACTGCTTCAACATGGTTGCTCTCTGATGAGAAGATTTCTCTTCACAAGATGATTTTATAGTGAACTCTGGCTTTTCCTTACCATTCAACGAATGATATAATATACCTGATATACAGTGTTGGATACTTTCTGTAGTTATGTCTATAGAGCTGCCCATACTGTAGGACCAGAAATGAATGATGGTTAGGAGGGAGTGTCCGTTTAATAACAAATACACAAAAAAACACATTAACATAAAAATATGTAAGTAATTGGTATGTTGATTCATAGTGTGGGAAGAGGGAGATCGCAAGAAAGATTAAATGTATGTTATATTAATGGCAGGACTTGCTTCTCTTATCCAATGAACCCTCAGAACCAACAAGTTAAAAGTATCTCACAACATGAGAAGTCAATAAATCTCATGTAGGAAGTCTCCAAAAAACATCCAAATACCATATTTTATATGAGCATCCCTTTCCTTTTTTTTTTTTTGGGTCCGGGCATGGGGCCTGAACTCTGGGCCTGGGCGCTGTCCCTCAGCTCTTCAGCTCAAGGCTAGCGCTCTACCACTTGAGCCACAGCGCCACTTCCGGCTTTTTTTCTTATGTGGTGCTGAGGAATCGAACCCAGGGCCTCGAGCATGCAAGGCAAGTGCTCTACCACTGAGCCACCTTCCCAGCCCCATCCCTTTCCTTTTATACTGATAAATACAAATACATCTGAGCCACACACCCCACTGGGTCAGAGCTACTAGATGCCTATGCTTACAGAGACTAAAGTTCTAAGCCTGACCTTTCTCCTTATGAATGTGTTACATTAAGAAAACTTTGGGGGCAAAAAACTATGTAAACCTCAGTTTTCTCATCTGCAAAGTGAGATAATAAAGCTGTTGTGATATGACAGGAGAGCATCTGTAAAACATTTTGCCTGCACCAGAAATGTATGCTTTGGTGATGGGGTAGATAGTGCTAAGAGTATCTGTGTAAGTTTTCTTTGTAAAGAGGAAAAGCGAAGGCTTAGGATCAAAGAGGGGCATTTTACAAGATTTCTGAAAGTTTCAGTGGCTATCTATGAAGAGCAAGGGAAGCATGTGCATCTGAAGTAGAATATCCTACGTCTTTTTTCCCCTTCTGTGCACTCTCACCTGACACACTTCCAAGAAAGTCCATAAGCCACTGTGCTTCCTTATTCCCCTTCTTACTCCCACTCCTAAATACCTTTTTAAGAACTTCTCCAATTTTTCAAGTATATGAATAAAGAGCACTTCAAATTATTTCAAGGGGGAAATCTGTGTGTTTTTATTGGTGTCCTGAATCAAAACAGACTGTGGTATGATCATCAAAAGAAGTGATGAAGTATGGTGATCAATATAAATGCATCAAGACATAGGAGTTAAGTCATCACCAAAAAACTCCTCCCTCCAGTCCCTGGATTCCTACTTATATGAATGAGTCATTTCTGCTAAAAATAGTATTCCTTAAGAAGAAATGGTAGAGCAGTAATTACTCAGACAGCAGCTCCCTCCACCTGCTTGCCTGCACAGGAACTAGGATACCAAAGACAGAGGCACAGAGATGTAGTCCAGAGAGGAGAACAATCAGACAGATGCTTTGTGGCAGAGGAAAGTTTCAGATCTATACACCTTTCATCTGTTTGCTTTTTATTCCTTTTACATCTGGGAGAATTGCAGCTTGCTGAGTAGACAGCCTATTTGCATTTAAAAGGGGCACCATTTCTGCACAATTCCTTGCCTCTTCATTTTAAAAATGAGGCTGTTGTCCCATAGCTTGAGATTTTGAGGGTCATAAAGGTTGGGACCAAAGTTCCTGCCTGTTTGTTCTTCTTCTGGTATTCATGAGAAGCTGAAGAACATATTTGAAAATGCTGACCTACATAGAGCCTGGCTTCCTCTTGTACCATTCTGAGTGTGTTTGGGCCTTTTCAGGAGAGCAGCTTTCTTTTTTAAAATTTTATTTTATTGTCAAGGTGATGGGGTTACAGTTACATATATAAGGTAGTGAATACACTTCTTGTCAAACTTGTTACCCCCTCCCTCATTTTTCTCCCATTTTCCCTCCTCCCAACCCCCTCCCCACCCTAGTTGTACAGTTCATTTTCCATATATTGTCTTGTGAGTATCAATGTTGCATTGGCTCACCCCTTATCCTTTGTCTCACCATACATTTCTCTGAAATCAGCTTTCTTAAATGTCTTTCTCAGGTCTTCACCTAAAGGTCTTACAGTTAATACAGACCACCTGGTCTAAGAGCTAAAATGAGAACAGATTGTCAACACCAAAAATGCAATCTACTATGGACATTAGTTCTTAGTCCAACTGGCCTTAATAAAGTTAATATCAGAGTGGGATGAAATTTACCCCTAATGGTTATTACTATTATTCTATAGGGTAAGCTCTTGAGTTTTCCCATCACAGCTTGGGTTCAATTCCTAGACTTTTCACCTGAGGTAGTTGAGAACCCAGCAGAGAACATGCGGCACCCTCAAAAGAAACAATTGAAGAAAGTGAAAAACAATTTGTTTCCAAAGATATTGGTAGGAATATTCATCTCCTAGGACTGTGGTATCAAAGAGCCACTGAATGACTTAAAGCAACAGAAATTCATGATCTCATTCTAGAATCAAGACATAAGAGAACAGTTTTCCTTCTGAAAGCTGTAGTGGGTCCTTCCTTGCCTCCTCTCAGCTTCAACAAACTTTAGCATCTCTTGGTATTCAGCTGCATAATTCAAATCTCTGCCTTCATTCTCCCTGTGTGTCTGTCTGCTTACACATGGCCATCTTTTTCTGTTTTGTTTTGTTTTTTGTCTGTTCTTGTTTGGTTTTTTTTAACTTTAATTTTCACTGACACATTATGGTACATCTTTATGGAGTACAATGTGCTTTTGATAGATAGATAGATAGATAGATAGATAGATAGATAGATAGATAGATAGATAGATAGATAGATTAATCAAATGAGAGTATTTAGTGTGCCTTCAATAACTCCACATTTGTTTGCAATGAGAAACATAAGAATCTGTCTCCCCGTTATTTTGGCATATAAAATGCATTGCTTTAACTACAATAATCCTCCTGTGCTCTAGAACACAAGAGCTCTTTGTTTCTATCTTCCAATAGTCATTGTACAGTTGACCAAACCCCACCATTTTCCCCTCTTCCCAGGAGGGGAGGATCATCTTATTAAATAAAATCATTCCAGTTTTGCTTTAGAATCTTCCAGTCTTTATCTTAGCCAATTTTATCTGAAATAATTCTTTATAAATAAGGTCATATTCTAAGGTACTGTAGGTTAAAATTTTAACATATCCTTCTTGAAGGGACAAAATCCAGCCCACAAGAGTAGAGTTTAAGTCCTCTACAAGTCCATGACATATTTTTATTATTTTTATCAGTCTGTTTCCTGATGGTATTGGAAGGACCTTTACTAGGACCTTCTGAGATTATGGCTGTAGAATAGGGCCACTGAACAGGAGGTATGGCCTTGGGTAGAGAAACATGGCTCCTAGAAGTCCAGACACCAGGAGAAGATTTGGGAAAATACATGTTCTGGCCTCCTTCCCTCCCAACTTCTAATCTCTTCAGTTTCCTGCTAACTCCTCCCATTGATTGAGTCCAATAGAAAGTCCAAAGGCAGGAACTCATTAGCACAGCACTTAAATGTTATACTCCCAGACTACAAAGCAAGGTAAAGGAGGAAATACTGAATATCCAGAAATAAGTAGCATAATCAGTTAATATCTCTAAAACTCAGTTTCCCTGGCTATAACAGGATAATAGTAGTGCCTTACTGCATGGGGCTGTTAGCTTGGTGCCTACCATGTAGTAATGATGTGCTAACTATTGCTTTATTATGAGTTTTGGTCATCTTCACATGACTCAGCTTCCCCACGACTACCTGCTGAACCTGCTAAATATAAGAGGTGAAGATGATGTCATCTTTGTGAACTATGTGCTCTAATGTTTTAAGTCATTAACTAAAGCAGATATTCTTTAACATCTGGGACCTATTTTGGCCATTAGGCAGCTTAAGCAAAGGCTTGGTAATTTCCAGAAGAAGAGAAGAGCAATCTAGACTCTGAAGGATGTTGTGCTTGGTGAGATCGGGAACTCAACATCTGGTAGGACACAGATAACTCCTACAAGTATCTTTAGATCTGCATTAGGACATCTAAAATTATTGTGTTGGAAGTGCAGTGTTTCAGCTGGGACTTGAACTGTAAGATTTAAGCATATGGAGATTGTAGGTGAAAGGAATTCATAGCCTATATCAAAAAAGGTATTATATAAAGATGACATAGGAAACATGAGTAAACCTAGAGATTGTAGATGATGAAGTAGAAGACAACAAATAGTTTTATAGAAGAAATGAGATTTAAAGAAATATGGTTAAAGATTTGGTCTTCCTGGCTACCTAAGTTTAACATTTAATATATGATAGATATACTTACCCTCTAGGTCATAGTAATATTTTTTTCATTTTCTAAAAGTGGAAACTGACTCTTCTTTTCTTCTTGTGATGACCTCATTTAAAAATATGTGGCTAAAATTGAGCTGAACTTTATAGCCTGAAGTTGAAAGGGGTAACTCTTAGATTCCGTAGGTGATAGTTTAGACATTACAAAAGGAGGAAATCTAGAGCCACCAGCTAACAAACTCTCCATATGCCAAAGGAAGCCACTCAGACATGTTGGAAAAGCCAGAAAGCGAGCCATCCTAGTAGAAAGAAGCCTAGGAAGAAAAATTAGCACCTCATACTGGTATGAGTAAGATTCTAAGAAGGTGGAAGGGATGACCATGAGGGAAGGAATTCAGCTTCCCTTGGAGGGAATATAAGCAGCTACAGTGAATGTAGACAGAGTTGAGGGTAGGAATCAAGAGCAACAAAAACTCAGGTATTTCAATTGTCATGGCTGAAAACAAGTAGACAGGGATAATAGGCTCAAAAAAACACAGCTATGTGTAAGATTACAAAAGAGGCAAAGGAATTGCAAAAAAAATGTGGAGATGGAACAGAAACAATAGAATAGTGTAGGTGTGGTCTATGGGCTATGAAAGTGGAGAATTAAATGATAGGAAATTTCCAAATTAGTCAGGGAAAAATAAGGAAATTCAACTCACGAGGAAGAATGGTAGCGAAAGGATGTCAGAAACTACCTAAAAGAAGAGATATTTAAATGCTTTGCCTTGAAAAGTGATTCTTTAGGTTTCTTTAGGCTGACTGGCAATTTCCTACATCAGGGACAAGTTTTTCTTCATTGTTGTATCATCGGCTCATGGTAACATACTTAACTCATAGGAAGAATGCAATAAGCCTTTAATTATACATTAAAAATGAACTAATAAGAGAGTTGAATGAAAACAGAGAGACTTGGAATGAAAGGAAAGCATTAGAATAAAGACATGCATCCTGGGAAAACATAAAAGAAGATAATGATAGGGTCTTGAAGGCCAAAAGAATTATGGCTGTGTTTTTTGAAAACAGAGGATAAAATCAGATTATGATAAATTCAATAGGATTAACCACACATGACAACCCAGACCTCTCAGGTATGAGTTTCTAGTATTTCTATTTTCACTTTTTATATTGGTTGTAGTCTTGGCAACCACAAAGACTTTGTATTCCGTTCATTGTGATATCTGCCATAGCAATTTGACTTAAATGAAAGCTCTCTCTATGGAAATGATCCATTCCCTGGTTTCAGAGAGAAACACAATCTAGTTCACAGTATTGAAGCTGACAGCCTGAGGTCTTACACAAACAATTCTGAAAGGGTCCACTTGTCATAATTGCAGTCTAAACTTCAGAAATCCAGCTAAGAAAAAGCTATTCAGGCTCTGCAGGGGCAGTTAGAACTTGTGGCCACCTGTGATCCTTGTTCACAATCAAATATGGCACCTTCAGATTGAGCTGTTAACCATGGTTTTCAGTGGAGGTGCCCTCCTCCCATTCCCATGTAAGACTTCAGTAGTCAGTCTCAGCAGCCTCTCCCACTGAGCCCAGCAGATGCAAACTCCAAATTGTTCTCATCGCAGCACTTTAGGCAACCTCCACCCACCTGTTCTAATTGGCAAGGAAGTTGAAAACGATTTGACTCCAGCTTTCAGAAAGGCTTTCACAGAGGAAATTTATACGACTGGAATTCATACCACTGGGCAGTTCTATACATCTGTCATGAAGAAACTCCTTCATTTACTAATGAAGAACTACTAATACCTTATCCACACTAACCACCAAATAAGAATTATAACTGTGCCTCAGCATGGTTGCACATGCCTACAATCTAGCACTCTGGAAGCTGAGGCATGAGGATTGTGAATTCTAGAATAACCTGAACTGTATAGCAAGACCTTGTCTCAGTAATTAAGGGTGGGGGGTCAGGGGGGGAGATGGAGGGGCAGAGAGGAGGGGTAAGGTTTTACAGAAAACTGAAACACATTCACTTCCAGTACCATTTTGATGGAAGTCATTCTAAGGAGTACGAATCACACACTTCCTGCCTGGAAAATGTACTACGTTGGGCATAATTTAATCTCTTCTCACTCTAGTTCTTTATTTTTCAATATATTGAAAGTATCTTGTACATGTGTAGCTGTGTCTCAGAAGACATCTTCCTCTCTTCCAACTAGCTTCTGCATCTTTAGACATCTGTAGAGTACCACTTGATTATCTTCCAGTGGGCTTATCTGCTTCATTTCCTCTTTAATTCTAATTTTGAAGCGATTTAGGCAGGATGAATAGTTACTCAAGAGCTAAGGTTAAATGGTAAATTACCAACTCATTTTCCACCATATCAATATGACAGGTGGGTGGGTTTGGTGAAGAATAGTTTCTTGGTATAGTGATAGATAATTCTCATTCTAAACCACAGGCTTATATGACAAATACAAGAATCTGTGGAATTATCATTCAAAGCTAATGGGATACCTTGGCATCACTTGAAAACTGTTTTGTTTTGCTACAGTACTTGTCTGAACAAACTAATATGAATCCCCAAGTTTTAACTAGGTTATAGACCATGAACAATGAATATCCATTAAGAGAAAGGTTTTTTTTTCAATGGCAATGAGGAAAATTATCACTGAGAAAATGAGGGCATTGTCATTCTTCTGCATGTTGTGAACATGGTCTGTAAGATCCCTTTCATTGTCTCCACATTACATACCCATGCTGGCAGTATAACAGCCCGTGTGGACCAGTGTTGGCTGAGCAAAGCTGTTGGCCATGAGTAGACTCATGGAACTAGGATGATAAGCTGGAGTGGAACAGTAGGAACAGATCACAAATCATTACCAGCTGGTGTAAGGTTCTCAGCTCTGTCAGAAAGATACTGTTAGGAAAAAAACCAACTTGTTTTCCCATGTCCCTTTCTTTTCCTTTTTCATTTTCACTCCAAGAGCCACACCCCCTTTCTTTATCTACAAGGAAATTCACAGAAAATATGCCTAAAGGACAGGAAGGTAGCGTAGCCTCCAGGGTCTTCATTAAGGCAGACAAGTGGCATGGTAACTGTGTAGGCAAAGAAATTGTACAATTAACCAAGCAAGGTAAAAGGCATATTCTCTGGGCAATCAGGAGTTGTGACCTTTTGCACAGGAGAAAAGGCTATGATTTGGGAACCCTTGCCATCCTTTGAGCACACAGGTACTGGAGGACAAACCAGCCAGGCTAAATGTCAAGAATATACCTAAGTCAATGTCCTGGGCAAGACAAAATAAACTCATGAGCATGGACACAGTAGAATGTATGGATCTCAAAAACATGTGACATAACCAAATAGACAACTTAGCTATGAGATTTCTTTCAGTGTAAACTAGAGCAATAGTTATCCATTTCAGGAGCATTTCAACACTGTCAGCATAATTAACTACACATAAGGTTATTGGGGGCTGGCACATGCTCATGTGCATGAACATGTACGTGCTTGCACATACACACACGCACACGCACACACACACACAAAATAGAAGCTGATTTGCAAAATACCTGGAAAATAATTTGTATCTACTTGTGTGTTTGGTTGTTGTTTGTGTATTTTTGTGAGTATACACACACCATGTTTTGTTTTCTCTGCAGATGGCCTGGCTAGCTGTGAAAAAGTGGCCCACTCAAGGACATTGCTAAGTGTTTTTAATGAGGCCAAGGTCACAGCTTCAATTCCCATTTGGCCAGTTAGCTTTGCCTGGAGCCACAGGCTTTGTTGCTCTCTAATTATCACATCCAAGCTGTCTCTATAGGGTGGGGGGATGATGGGTAAGGCAGACTATCAGGGCTGGTACACAACTGCAGGTCAAGCATGTGATGGACAGGTCTAGATGAATGAGAGCACTCACCAGTCACCAGCCTGTTCTTCATCTTCAAATGGTAACTACTTCAGAAACTTCCCTGTGCTGGGTCTCTATAGAAATCCATTTGGGGAATCTTTATACCGGCAGACTGAATTGTTTCACCATCCAGTCTCAGAGCTGCCAGCATAGGCTCCTGGAACTCAGTGAGCATCATTATCTTCAGAGATCAAAGGATGTATGGAGGCATTTGGTCCTATCATATCTTCAACTCTTAATTCCGTTGCTAAAGAATCTGCTAGCAATATACAACAATTTTATTTACCACATTTATTATTTACCACATAGCAAGGGGCTCTCCTTTAATGTTCAAATTAACCTATGGGGTAGAACCCAGTATTTATTTTCACTTAGGATGACTAAAGTTGAGATCTATAAAGTTACCAGTCACACTTAGTCAGGGTCTAAGTCAGCAACCTATTTCCATAGTCATGCTGCAGTGAAATTAAGCTACAAATGTGGCATGCTAGACAGAGTACTTAGCTATTGGATAACTACTCTGGATTCATACTGCCTTTTTTTTTTTTTTTTTTTTGGTCAGTCCTGGGGCTTGAACTCTGGGCCTGGGCACTGTTCCTGTGCTCTTCAGCTCAGGTGAGCACTCTACCCCTTGAACCACAGCACCACTTCCGGTTTTCTAGTGGTTTATTGGAGATAAGAGTCTCATGGACTTTCCTGCCGGGGCTGGCTTTGAACCACAATCCTCAGATCTCAGCCTTCTGAGTAGCTAGGATTACAGGCATGAGCCACCAGTGCCCAGCTTCATACTGCTTTAAATTCAGACCTAATATGGTAGATGTTCCTATTTGTATCATTCTTTTTTTTATTTTTTTTATTTTTTGTGAACATACTGTACAGAGGGGTTACAATTACATGGGCAAAATAATGAGTACCTTTCTTTTTTTATTTTTATTTTTATTTTATTTTTTATTTTATTTTTTATTTTATTTTATTTGTGAACATACTGTACAGAGGGGTTACAATTACATGGGCAGGATAATGCGTACATTTCTTACCAAGCATTGCAGCCTCCTCCTTTTGTTTACCCTTCACATCCCTTCCCAGCCTCCCCCCGCCCCCCCACCCAATCCTTCCCTCCCTTCCCCCCCACCCCCCTCCCTGCACCAAAGTTGTAAATTTCATTTTTGACATGACAACTTGTACTTCTCATTGTTGCAATGGGCCCATCATTCTTATTAGAACTAGATTCAAGATGACCACTTGGCAAACTGTGCTAGTTAAACAAGCTTTTCACAGTACCAGTCTTATTCCCATGTCCTGTCCATACTTCTTTATTGAATCACATATCTCTGATAATAAGTGGACAATGGTCTAGACCTAAGAAATTTTGATGATACAGAGGGACTAAAACATGCTTGTATTTCACCAGACGAAACTTGTGTTCAACGAAGCCTTTGATCCAGTTGTACTCTTTCCAAGCATCATATTTTGGGATGTTATTTTCAAGTGCTAAAAGAAAACCCACATGAAGTCCAAACATAGTATTCTCACCAGCCCTCTCCTCCATCTCTTATCATGAACATATGGTTCTAGTGGCTTACAAAACAATATGGTATAACACGGTGCTTATATTTCCTTTCTTTCTTTCATTCTTTCTTTCAATGCATTAATATTTTCTCTTTTCCTGTCAATTCTCATACAGGCTGATTCAATTTGCAGAGATAGATACATAGATAGATAAATAGACAGACAGACAGACAGACAGACAGACAGACAGACAGACAGACAGACAGACAGACAGACAGATAGATAGATAGATAGATAGATAGATAGATAGATAGATAGATAGATAGATAGATAGATAGAATCTTTATATAATTTGGAAAAGAAAGGGAGGGAGGGAGAAATAAAGAATGAAAGAAGGAAGGAAAGAAAGGAAGAGGAAGAGAAGGAAGGAAGGAACGGGGAAATACAAAAAATACTACTGCCCCATCTCAAGAAACAAAAGCTTTGCATACCTGATTGTGAAGTTATTTAATTTTAGCTTCAAATCTTTGAACATTTGTACTATTTACAAGTTGGCTAATATAAAACACTGACACATTTCTAAGTTTTCATTGGTCTAACTGACACTTGACAACTTCTACCATAATTGTACATACTTCTATGTCCACATCTCTATCACCCACATACTCTAAAGATTTTCTAGGTCTTTTGTTTTTAATCAATGATGGTAAAATTCAATAAGCTTTCTTATTCTGGAATAAATATTTCTAGGCCCAGACAATTTAAGTGAAATCAGCTTTATTAAATAACTTTGAATTACTTCCTTCCCTGTCCTACTGTTCCCAATCTGCTAACACATATGGTGGTACATAGTATGTGAAACTGAATGCAGATTAACTTTTTATAGATCACTTCAAAATCATGAGCCCCAAGGACCAACCTTAGCCCCTCGATCTTAAAATTTTCTTTCTCCTTAGATGTCCTTTCTGACTAGTGAATCAGTGTTTACCTCTTTCCAATAAAGCTAAATAATATTTTCCTTATCCCAACTAACTTCTGTTTAAAAATTGTCTCATATTCCAAGATTGATTGATGGATGGATGCATTTAATTTCCTTATTTGTTCTTAAATGACCTTACTTAATTACCTTTTTTGTAGAATTCTGTTATGCTGGTGAGGTTCTGGTTTTAGCCATTTGTTTCTTTTTCTTATCTCTATTTTTCCTATATTTTGAAACCTCTACTTCTGTATTTTGAATTTTCTCTAAGTGACATCTGATTTCTTTGGGTGTTTGGGTTATTTAGATTCTGCTTTGTTTTGTTTCAAATTCCCCACATAATCTTTTGTTACCTCTCAGACTTCATTGACTACAACTTGTTTGAACATATTGTCCTTATTTCACAGATTCTCTATCTTTCTTAAGGACACATAAGCCACTGGCACTTTTTTGGTGGATAACTTTAGAACAGGTGTTTAAACTTGCTGTACCTCATCTGGAGAACATGTCTCATAATATCTGAATTAAATTAGTGACTTCCCATTACCTACTACAGTTTATGGCACTATTAGCACCACTTTTATGTTGGCTACTTGGCTTTTCACCTTATCTTTCCTTTTTCACATTCCACACACATACCCCTCCCCCTACACACACTCACCACTACCAGTGATAGAAGAAGAAAGGATCCTCTCTCAGGTTTACTATCCTTAGGCGAATACCAACTGTAAAATAGTGTTGGACCACTCAATTGAGATACTCTATAAACGTGTATTGCAGATCTTGGCTTTTTATGAAAAAAAAATACTTTTCAATTTATTGATAGGAATGAAAGATTCCTATATAGTTGACAGCCTATGTTTACTTAAAGAAATGAAATTAATAAAGTTATAAATGGTTCCCAGAGGATTCATTTGGTAACCATTCTCTCTCGCTAGTCATAACTCTTTTATAGTCACCTGCTTTTTGTTTTAATCCATAAATGATCTTTTTGTCCCAATTTTAATTTTATTTACTTTTTAATTTATTTTCCTCCTTGTTTTTTTTTTAGTTTTATTGTAAAGATGCTTTACAGAAGGGTTACAGTTACATGAGTAAGGCAATGACTACATTTCTTGTAGAGCATTTTTACCCCCTTCTGTGTTGTTCTCCCATTATCCCTTCCCTCCCCCACCTCCCTCGCTCCATAACTGATCTTTTATGTTGATATATATTATTTTGCTCTACTCTTAAATTATCCTTTCTGCCCATTTCCCCATTCCTTCTATGACATTTCTGAGGTAGCCATGATGTTCCAATTGTGCTTGTTGCTCAAATGTCTCAGCAACTCCTGTCAGTGGAAAATGTAGCTACAAGCATCCATATCTACCTCATCCTTCCCAGTGTGCTTTTTTCTCTAATTTTAGAAACCTATACATGATTTTGTCCTCTTTGGGCACATTTTCCAATAAAGGAAATCTAGGAAGCCCAAATGCAAACCCATCATAAATTCCCTAAGATCTAAAGGATGGCTTTGAAGAGTTTGGACAGCTAAATGTTTCTATGAAAGCCTTTACTAAATGCTTCATTTCTGTAGTGAGATGTAGATGCTTGAGACATACTCTTCCTCAAGAAAGAATTTCTAACAGAAGGAAAACAGAAACAAAATTAAGTTGCTAATAGATGCAGCCTACAAACACAGCTGTAATGGAGGGAATCTTTATGGTAAGAAGGAAAAGAAAATTAATTTTATCTGAGAAAATCTGGAAAGATTCCGTGAAAGAAGCCAGAGTTAAAAGATGGATAGAAATTCAACAGAATTCTAAAGGGAAATGGGTTAAAGGAAGTATTCTGGATACTTCTCACTCCTCCCCTCCCCCCTTTTCCCTCTTCCCCGGCCTCTTCTCCCTCTCTCCCCCTCCCTCTCTGCCTCCTTCCCTTCTTCCCTTCTCTCTCTTTCTCCTCTCTCCCCTCCATCCTCTGTCCTCTGTCCTCTGTCCTCTCTCCATGTGTGTATGTACACATATATGTATGTTTGAGGATAAGAGAATGAACTGTTGTAGGCAATACTTCCTAAGAAGATTAGTTGCAGACCTTTTTTAATGTGGCTCCAAAAGCCACAACACTTTATTTCCCATCTAAACAGGGCCAATGAAATAAGATTGTGCAGAGATGGAGGGGTGGAGGGAGAGAATTGGGAAACTGTGTGTTTATATCTTGTTCCCATCTGATTAAGCACACACCCTTAGACAGGGAAGCATGTTATTATCTCTCAATATCTTTCCGGTACCCGGTGTGCCTGTCAGTCTTATCCCCCATAATTTGAGGCCCCTGTGCACAGATCTGCACAAATCTGTCCCTACAGTGGTGACCTTTCTTCGAAAAGGCAAACCTGGCCTGACATCACTGACATTTTCAATTCAGCTTTCAGAGCTCAAGAGGAATTTCTTTCTGAAAGAAAGAAAGTGTGTCACCCCTAAAGCGACAGCCCCTCCTCCTGCCTGCTTGATACTCAGAAGGATGCAGGTTTCTGTGATCGTCTGTGGCAAGGGCAATTTCCATGGAGAGAAATGATCTGCTGGGTGAAAAGCACAATTTCTCCTCAAATCTCACTTCAAGGGGAGTCTGAGAATAAGCAAGAGACAAGACAGCCCATTTATGTTTCACTTTGTGAGGAAAAGAAACATGTAGAAAGACTTAAAGGCACTAGAACATTCCTGTTTGTTAGTTCTACAAAATGGGTAGAATTCCTTGCACTTGGATTAAAGCTCCGATCCTGCTCATCTGTGTATCTAAACTAAGTTGCAAGAATGACATGGGTATTCATCATTGCTGAAGTGATTTGACGTATGTTGTCCCTGTTAGTAGTCCAATGCCTGTGGATTTTCATGCTTTCACAAGGAAAGCTACCTCTCTAGGATGCCCCAAAGATCACATGGGTGGGAAGGCCCCAGTTGTATCATCTAACCCAGGTCCAATGCCTTAGTTTTCTAGGATCATTTTCTGCCTTCTTAAAAAGAAAAGACTAGACAAGGACAGCTTCCTCAGAGGTCCCTTTAAACTCTGGGAAGTCTGTAGTTGTGAGTCTGTGAAAAGATTAGTGCATTATTTTTTTCTTAAAGAACCAGTGTTGGGAACCTAACTGCGAAATGTGAAGGTATGCAAGCCCTAGGTATTTGGGGGCACTGGAGATTTCTCTACTTGACCTTAAAAATCATGATTTTCTTCCCCTAGAAAACTCTCATTTTTTTCTGTCTTCTACCCTGAGCCTCATCTCTTTTGACCCCTTTTTCAACAAGGTATTTTTAAAAACACATACATTTTACATGTTTTGAGACAACACATCATATTTATTTTATTATATATAAACAATTTAAAGTAAAAATATATTCCTATTTTCCTCTTACAGACATAAACTCACAAACTAAAATATGCAAAACTGTAGCCCTAAATAATTTATTGTCAGTATGTAGCACATTCCCTGAGGAGCAACAAAATTTTAAGTAAAAAGATAACGTAAAAAAAGATAACTATAAACCTAGATAGAAGGATCAAGGTTCAAGGCCAGCCCAGACAAAAGGCTAGTAATAGTCCATCTCAACAAAATAAGCCACACTTGGTAGCGCACACTTGTCTCACCTATGTGGAGGCAATAGGGAGGGGTATCATTGGGTCCAAGGTTGACCCCAAGGTTGACCCTATCTGAAAATTAAAAAAAAAAAAAAGAGGTGTGGCTCAGTGGTAGGGAACTTGTGAGTGGCTCGTGCCTGTAATCCCATTACTAGGGAGCCTTAGATCCAAGGATCAGAGTTCAAAGCTAGCCCAGGTGTGAAAATCTGTGAGACTCTTGTCTCAAATTAACTACTAAAAATACTGCAGATGGCTCTGTGGCTCAAAGTGGGAAAGCACTAGCTTTGAGCACAAAAAGCTCAGGGGCAGTGCCCAGGACCTGCTTTCAAGTACCAGGACTGGCACCAAAAAAATAAAATAAAATAAAAGACAAGACCTTGACAAACCTCAGTTCTAAAAAAAGTGGGGGAAGGGCAAGTTTATAATCAGCCAGCTGCTAAAGTGGTAGACAATTCAGATATTTTGATCTTTATAAGTGAATACAAATATAAATTGTATTAATACAATTAAAAGTAATCTCTTAAGAACTGTCTATACTATATTTGTTCAAGCCCCTTTTATAAACAAGCTCCTTCTGACTATATTTTTATAGCCTATACCTTGAATATTCAAAATATTCTACTATCAATGAAACTAAGATGCAGCTAGAGAAATTTTTACCAAAAGAAAGTACTAGAAGCAATACTATGTGTTTTCTCACCTTTAAGCACTATATTTTTTCTTGGTCTTCCTGTCTAATTTCATTCTTGTTCAAAATTTGTTCTGAAAATTCCAATCCAGGGTTAGTGCATAAGAAAGGCCCTATTTACTCAAATATACTTTTGGACTTAAGAGTTCACAGAAAGAATATTTATCTAGTCATGAACATAGAAAATCCCAGTACAAACGAGCTGAATTAATGATGATAAATATTCCATACCAGAATACCATTTTCAGATACTTACAACTATCCAGTATCAAAACATGAAAAAGGCATAATGTACATTTTAAAAGCATAAACATGAGCTTTTTATGTTTCAAGTATATTACATGAAAATATATATTGGTCAGGAGAGCAAATTTGGAGAGCATTGATGACTTAGAGCACAGACTTTGGGCTGAGACTCCCTAGTTCCAACCTCAGCACCTTTGACTTGTTCTGTGCTTTGGATAAGTGGTTAATCTTCCCTTTCTTCAGTTTTCTCATTTGTAAAATGAGCGTTTAAAAAAAAAACTGATCTTATAGCCTTGTGGGAAGGATTCAGTGGGTGAACTTAAATTCATAGGCACTGCTTAATAGATGTTTCCTTAAAAAATTATACACATGTAAGTTTGGCCCAAATGCACTGTCCTTCAGAAACCTATCTTCTACATATATTCATTTTAATTCTGGCTGACCTAATATGTCTATTTATTTAGCAGAAATCAGTCCTTCTAGGCACCATCTCTCTCTAACCACCATAGTTCCAGCACTTCTGTCAGCATTTCCAACACCACAACATATCCTCACTTCAGGAACTCTGAGTTCACAACTACAGTGTTGAGGAAACTATTTTGTCTTCAGTTTACAAGATGTCCTATAAGCAGTTTATTATTCACAATGACACAAGTACCCAAGTTCCTCAACTTACTTTGACAACTGAGAGCACCTTCAGGATTTTCTCTGCTACTTCAGCCTCACTCAACTGAGATCCAGCAAGTTTTCTCAAACAGGAAGTGACCAATGCTATAAAACTCTGCTAGACATTACACTCTGTGTAGTCAACATATTAGTGAGTCCCTTGAATGGTACAAGAGTCATAAATACAAATGTTGATCTTAAATGAGGTAGAAAAAAACTTAAAGTTGAGAAACCACTGTGCTACCTAACATGGTAATGATGAGGTAGCATAAATACTTTGAAAACTGGAGCAACATTCACTGCTTCCCCTAGTTACTTTTGATCAACAAATGTTACAGAGGAGAAACTTAGTCATGAAAAGTCTACTATTTCCAATGATACCAAAGATATTCCAAGTATACCCTTTCCAAGGAATGGAAGACTGTTCAGGGTAATTGACCTGGGCACAGTATTCATGATGGGGAGCTCTTCTCCTCCACCTTCCACAGTATATCTGGATTTGACTCACTCCTTAGATCATAGGTAGAAAACATTACTCATCCAGAAGGTCTATGCTTGATTTACTACAATCTTAGAAAATTTTTCACCAATTATTTATATTTGATAGTGGCAGCAATTTGTGGATTAACAAGGCCCTGTCCAAAAAATAAGCTAGAGACACTTCATTGTAAACAAGATGAATGGAAAACGGGATCTAGCCTGGATGATGAGTTCGTTGATTTCTGCCAACAGTTCTGTGGGAAAGAGAGAGTAAATGTAATGTTTTTAGACTAAAGAGTCCTCTAATTTAGTAAGATGCAGGTGTAAGTAAAGCAAATAGTTTTAATGTTTATATAGTTAACATTTACGAAGACTTCTTTATCTTAATAAGGTCATGACAGGTTACATTTGATATGCAAAGAGTATGCAAAAATCAGTAGCTACTAAATCAAGTTCACTAATTTTTTTTCAAGTGGCCAGATGATTGGTGAATTTATTCAGATCAGTTTTTTTAAAAATGAGTGTTATCTCCCCTAGCAGGAATCTTGCAATCAAGACACATGAAAAATTACAGCAGTTACCCTCAAAGCATTCTCAAAACCCAAGCAAGCAATCAAACAAACTGTATTTGTTCTGTGATAGCAGGATCAGTTAGGCATAACTACTGGTTAAGTGGTCTCTGTTATTGAACTTGGCTCCAAGAAAAGCATATTATGACTTGGAAAAATGACCCTGTGGTTTCTGCATGCTTCCACCTGGCATTGATCTGATGACAGGTCATAAATGCTGAGCTCCAACTGAGCTTTATCATCAACACTCTTTACTCAAGGACTTTCCAGATGGTGACTGAACATACCTTTACTGAGATTGCTCTGCTCTCTCTAATGCCAACTATCTACACTGATTAAGGTCTGGCAACATATTCCCTCCCCTATTCTAGCTCAAGATGTGTGTACTGGTTTGAAGGATATCAAGGAGTATGCAGTATACTTGAAGCACTGCTATATTCTAGTCTCCATCCCATCATAGAAGACCCAGACACATAAGTCAGTTCTCTCTACTTTACATTTTCCACTTCAACAAAGCCAATGCCATCTCCCTATATCCTGAACTGAAAACTGAATTCTCCTGTTTATATAGACTTCCATTACTACAGAGGCTCTACTTCCCTATCAGGAGCAGACCCTCCTCAAATTATGCAGGAGCTATATGCTCTTTTAAGGCCTACTAAGTTGGGTGATTGTATTTAAGGAAAATGGGGACTTTTGCCAAAATGGATATTAGCACATGGATTTGGATGTGGGAGAAAGGGAGAAGAGAAAACTTAAGCACAACTCCTGATGCTTTTGGCTTGAACATCTGGGTACAATGATGGCTACTTCCTTTAGTAGAAGATAAATGAAAGATTAACAGGTTGAGGTTGGGAAATTGAAATAAAAATTTTCCAATGAACACATGTTGTTTTCACCTTCTCAACACAAACATGTTACTTTTACTGCTAAAAAAATGTTCAAGCAACAATGTTAAAGTAAAGCAAAGAACTGAGATATTTTGCACCTTTTAAATTAATAACTGAACTAACATCATTGGTACAAAGAGAACAACAATCACCTTGAACATTCATGAAAGTGAACTTGAGCCTCATTAAATTTTTTCAGCCCACTAAACATCGAATGGAGATGGCAGATAATCAGTAGAGTCTTCATGATTGTAAGGAAGAAGTCAGTACTAGTGATGTTTGTTGTAGCAATTAGAGGTCGTGGAATTAAGAGCAGATGAGAAGCTGGGTGGTGGTGGCTCACACCTGTAATCCTAGCTACTCAGGAAGCTGAGATCTAAGGACTGCAGTTCAAAACCAACCAGACAGGAAAGTCAGTGAGACTCTCATCTTCAATAAACCACCAGAAAACTGGAAGTGGTGCTGTGGCTCAAGTGGTAGAGCACTGACCTGGAGCTGAAGAGCTGAGGGATAGCGCCCAGACCCAGAGTTCAAGCCCCATGACAAAGAAAGAAAGAAAGAAAGAAAGAAAGAAAGAAAGAAAGAAAGAAAGAAAGAAAGAAAGAAAGAAAGAAAGAAAGAAAGAAAGAAAGAAAGAAAGAAAGAAAGAAAGAAAGAAAGAAAGAAAGAAAGAAAGAAAGAAAGAAAGAAAGAAAGAAAGAAAGAAAGAAAGAAAGAAAGAAAGAAAGGAAAGAAAAGAAGGAAGGAAGGAAGGAAGGAAGGAAGGAAGGAAGGAAGGAAGGAAGGAAGGGAAGGAAGGAAGGAAGGAAGGAAAGGAAGGAAAGGAAGGAAGGAAGGAAGGGAAGAAAGGAAGGAAGGAAGGAAGGGAAGAAAGGAAGGAAAGGAAGGGAAGAAAGGAAGGAAAGGAAGGAAGGAAGGAAGGAAGGAAGGAAGGAAGGAAGGAAGGGAAGGAAGAAAGGAAGGAGGAAAGAAGGAAAGGAAAGGAAGAAGGAAAGGAAGAAGGAAGGAAGGAAGGAAGGAAGAGATAAGAGTTTCCACAATTTAGGGCTGGGAAGGTGGCTCAGTGGTAGAGCGCTTGCCTTGCATGCAAGAGGCCCTGGGTTTGATTCCTCAGCACCACATAAGCAAACAGAAAAAAGCCGGAAGTGGCACTGTGGCTCAAGTGGTAGAGTGCTAGCCTTGAGCTGAAGAGCTGAGGGACAGCACCCAGGCCCAGAGTTCAGGCCCCATGACTGGACCCAAAAAAAAAAAAAAAAGAGTTTCCACAATTTACATACAGAAGTCAGGAAGTACAGGGACACCATGGGAGAATCTCAGGAGTAAAACAAGTGCTCAGATGTCACATGATACAGATAGGAAAGTGGTCACCATCATTACATCACAGTGGTCTTTAGTAAGTTAGGCCAGAGCAGAAGCATTATTCTGGTGCATCAGCCTCTTAACTAGTCTCCCTCTCCCTACATTTAACCAATCCCTTCCTCATTGTTTACACAGTAGCCCAAACCATCTTTTTAAAACTCAAGTCCTATAAGTCCAAAAAGAAATGTATTCTTTACCTTACTTATAAAACTGTAACCCCTCTGTATATCACCTTCACAATAACAATTTTAATATAACTTAAATCCTAATAGCCACTTGCAGTTTTTTCATCACCTTACCACTTGAACTTAGAATAAAACACAAACCTCCAAAGCTAGAACCAGTTTCAGATGCACAAGACATAAATACAGGGCTGGGAAGGTGGCTCAGTGGTAGAGCGCTTGCCTTGCATGCCTGAGGCCCTGGGTTCGATTCCTCAGCACCACATAAGCAAAAAGAAAAAAGCCGGAAGTGGCACTGTGGCTCAAGTGGTAGAGTGCTAGCCTTGAGCTGAAGCGCTGAGGGACAGCGCCTAGGCCCAGAGTTCAGGCCCCACAACCGGACCAAAAAAAAAAAAAAAAGACATAAATACAAAATTTAGAGGAGCATCCAAAATCTCAGTAGTCATGATAAACAATAATTAATGTAATCGTTTAACAACACAAGTTGTCCGATTATAGCCTGTGTACCGACCTATATTGCTGAGGTTTGGGGCACCCATTTAAATTTGTTATAGCCTAGCCCTGCCAACCCCACATGAGGCTCTGTCTAGACTTTCCAATGAATAATTGCTTCTTTTATAGACAATAAATAAATAAACACTAGGTTATATTTTTTAATGTTTCAACAACCTATGAAAAGCCCAAGAAATAGAAAGCACTTTTGTCCAGCGGTACAGAGAGAAAAGTTTCCAAGTTAAACATCAAAACAGATAAATAAGGTGAGCACTTCTGGCTCACACCTGTAATCCTAGTACTCAAGAGGCTGAGATTGAGGATTGCTGTTCAAAACCAGTAAAGTCTATGAAACTCATCTCTACTTTATCACCAGAAAACTGGAAATGTTGCTGTGGCTCAAAATGGTAGAGTGCTAGCTTTGAGTGAATGAGCTCAGAGACAGCTGCCAAGCCCCACAAATGACTAAAAAGAAAAGAAAAAAAAGAAAGAAAGGTGAATATTTAATTCTCATTTTTTCCCAATGGATCTGATCTCACTGAGGCAGTGCATGCTCAGTGAGCCATGTACATTAATAACAGCAGGAGAGCCATTTTTAGATGAATCTGATGATGTTTTCATAGAAAGGTTCCAGGCAGATTAAAGTTTGTATAAGACATCGTGCTTTTTGACTGCCTAAATATGTTAGGAGCATAAGTTCATTTAGTGACTTCTTCAACAGAAAGAAAAGGCTTTTCTTATTTACCAATTTATCAGATAAAAGAGTCAAGCAACCTTAATTTCTTCATTCATCTAAAAAACTCAAGTTACCATGCTGAAGCATGAATGATCTTGGCAATGTATTAACAAATACTATTTATTTGTTTATTTTGGTGGTACTGGGGTTTGAACTGAAGGCCTCATGATTTGGCAGGTGCTCTACCATTTTAGCCATACCGCTAGCTCTAAAATATTTTTAGGAAGGCATGTGGTTTGATATTTGACTAACAGAATATATATCTGTAGATTTTCAAAGTTAGGGAGAAAAGTTTTCTTTTTCTTAGTCTTTCTGCCTTCTTGCCTTGTGAATAACATTGTGGATAAATGGATTTGACAGGACCTATAAACTATTGACTATCTTGTTAAACTCTTATTTGAGTCAAGAGTTTAGTTCTCATACTACCCTTTATACTATTATATATCTCATTTTTTCTATTTGAGAGTTGAGAATTGCTAATATACAATGCTATCATTATGACAAATGGAAATTTGTTATACAGATCTGGCCAATGTGACCCACATGTCCACATAAGTTTATTGGTTAAAAAAATACCTTAGGGGCTGGGAAGGTGGCTCAGTGGTAGAGTGCTTGCCTTGCATGAATGAGGCCCTAGGTTTGATTCCTCAGCACCACATGAGCAGAAAAAAAAAGCCGGAAGTGGTGCTGTGGCTCAGGTGATAGAGTGCTAGCCTTGAGCTGAAGAGCTGAGGGACAGTGCCCAGGCCCAGAGTTCAGGCCCCACAATTGGACCCCCCCCCAAAAAATACCTTAACGTGTCTAAGCGCTAACATTCCTAACATGTCTACCTCATCAGTCAGTGACATTTTCTACCATCTACCTGGATGATGGCTGGTATCACAGGGGAAAGCTAGCAGGGTAGTCTGGACCTATTCATAGGGCAACTGGAGAGAGTTCTAAGGGACATCTCAATGTGTACAAGACTCCTCATTAGTCCAGGCTAACAACTAGCATATATCTCTTTCCCTGGGAACAGTTAGCCCAAGCATGTCCCAGAATCAGCCAAGATACAAGAGAATAGAAATAAACATCATCTGATAAAGGGTGGATCTGCAAAGTCACTGTGGTAAGGGGATGTGGATTAGGGAGAGAGGGACAATAATTACAGCCATTTTACAAACTACCACCATAAAGTTGGAGACCTCATTCTATTATCTATAATAAAGTAGCAGTTTTGAACAGGAACTACATGGGGGGAGGGAAGGGAATGAAGCTGTCTTAGAGAGAACCACTGTGTGGTTATTACCATTTGCAAATGTAAAATGGTGGTCATTGATGAGAAAAATAGCAAAATTGAAGCAAATTATTTTCCCATCTGTCTGGGATAATAATCACTCACTTGCCCAGTTCTGTACAGTTTCATGAGATTAAAAAATCTTGGCCAAAACTTCTGAGAGATTCAGGATTCATTCAGAGGTAGAAATTCCAATTGGGCAACCAGCCATCATTGAGTTTAGATGGCGAATTGCTCCAGTTATAGATTCTTACTGTTTTATATCCTTGTATATGTTTATTGAGTGCCTGTAGGGATTGAGATTTTGCATCTGTCATCTTATTTAATTGGATCATTTTTTTAAAACCTCTCTGAAATAGTTGTCTTCTGCATTTTACATTTGTAACTCCTGAGGCTAAGAACCCTTGCTTTAGTAACTAGCTGAGGGCCACAGATCTAGTCATTGGTAGAGCCAGAACTCTGTCAAAGGTTTTCTTGTATTCTCAATATCATCCTACTGTTTTATCTTTTTCAAGTATACTTTGTTTGTCTTTAATACCTAAGGTTGTCAATACAAGTGTGAAAATCAAGCTTACTGGAAAATAGTTATTCCATAACCAAAAAAATAAAAAATTAAACAGATTACACTACATTCTCCCCACATATGTTTAAATGTTTATTTTATTTGTGAATTTCCAATACAATAAGGAGAGCCAGAAACGAGAAAATTATTAGAAGAATCTGCTAGATGAATATCCATTGACAGTAAAGATAAATTCAATTTACTAAAATTTGGTTTCCCACAAAACTCTAGTATGTGTGTATTGAATAAAAAAGAGGTCACTTAGAGAAAAAGTTTCCTCAACCAAGTGCTGTCTGAAGATCTGTGTCCTCCCAGGGATTAACAATTTCCTAATTCCACCTGGCCCATCGCCTCAAACCTGCAACGATAGAGAACCCCATTTCCTAGTCACAGCCCTGAGTATGAATCCCAATCTTGCCAGCTACTACATCTATGGCATTTGCCCTTCACTAAGCCTGACTTGCCTTTCTTTTCCCAACAGTAAAATGGGATTGATATGTTCGAGGAGCTTTAAATATTAAATGAAATAATGCATTTAAATCAAGCTAGTCCAATACTAAGTGCTATTGATTGGTCTCTCACTGTACCTTTTCAACAGAAACTAGCACAGCACACATATTGCTCTTTTGCATTTGTGAATGCTTCCCTTATCTTCTGTGCTGCGTATCAACAAAACACCAAATGGGATGGCAAATGGCATTCCACAGATTCAAGTTCTAACCTCACTCCTTCCTGCTGAGCAACTGGCTGTCCTTATTCCATCCAGTGACTTCATCATTCTGAGCTTATCTCCCTTCCAGCTCTGAACCAGAGAGCCTAAGGATATACTAACTCTTTGAAAGTTTTAAGACATACATGAAGAACCCCAGGCACATGGCTCCTTTGAGCCTTTGTTTTAAGCCCTTGGCATTGATGAGAAATTGTGCCAAAATGCCCAAGCAGGTTAAAAGGGCAGTGTTCCTTCCTTATCACATTTGTTTTTCTTTCCTTTTGGGGAATGAATAAGGGGTTCTCCCTCAGCCTTGTGTGTGGTGAGTGTACCACAGGTGCCAGCTGCCCTCAAGGCTACCAAAGCTCTACAGAGGGGCAGCATTTAAAACAAACACCACCAGAAAAGTGGATGCCTGATGGCCAGAGCAGACCTTTGGCACCCTGCCCAGATTGAGCCCACTGAATGGAGTCAGACCATCTGCAGCAAGATTCAAGCTTTTTTCCTGAAGAGTGTGAACTAATTGAGAACCTGTCAGTATGTGTAAAATGCTCCTTGCTGCCTTCTGCTTCCCTCGCCTCTGCCAGATCCCGTTTCAGTGGCACCAGGCTGTCAATTGGATGAACTGGATGGGTCCTTTTAGAATTCTGCCTTTCTGTCAGTTAACAGTTGCTAATACATGCCCTTTGCAATAGTGTCTTCCAACTTCCAAAGGATAAGTATCTTGAAAGCAATAAATTGATGCTTTTCAATTCTTTGGGAGTCATGGACTTTTTTTTTAAGAATCTGGTGGAAACTTTGGATGTTCTTTCTCCTATGTCCTGAAAATTAATGCATACAGACAAAACTTGACACAGAGTTTCAGCTATTTCACAACCCCCCCAATACATACACCCACACCTACATACACTCACACAACAGACCCCCAAATTAAGAACCAGACACCTGCTGGGAGCCAGTGACTCACACCTGTAATCCTAGCCACTTAAGAGGCTAAAATCTGAAGATTGCTGTCTAATATCAAGTGGAAAAAGCCTGTGAGACTTTTATTTCTAATTATCTGCTAAAAAGCCAGAAGTATAGCTGTGGCACAAGTGGTAGAGCACTAGCTTTGAATGAAAAAAGCGAATGGACAGCACCTAGGCCCTGAATACAATCTCCAGTACCAGCACCAAAAAATAAAAAATAGCACTTGGGTTTATAGCTGCATGGATGACATTGTCCAAACCGGTAACTTAATACCATAAAGCAGTTTGCAAAAAGTACTTGTATCTAAAACAAAGTTTCCAGGGAACCAAATGATTTTGTTGATCTACTCATGGATTAGTGGGAAAGTAGGGAAGAAAAGAGGTCTTGCTGTAAGACCTCCAATAATATAGATAATTTACATATACTTAATAACTAGCTTTGAGACAAAAGTATAGCCACATACAAAACTGAACATGTGAAGAAAATAAAGATTGCATTAGAAGTTCCTGACATGCTGGACCAACATGTTGCTTATCGTACATATGATAAGTATGGAAAATGTAGTAACAGCTGAATCTAACTAGTAGAAGTGTGATCGTTCTGAACTTTTCTCACATTCAAAATCTTTAATTATAAAAACTTGAACAATGAACACAAACCTAGTACTTTGAGAGAAATGTCAGCCCCTGGACTATGCTTCCCTTCCGGACTAGATTTCTTTTACTCGATTGACAGGCATCATTTTCCATTGTCTAGTATGTTATTATTCATTGCAAATTCCTATATCTAATGTAACTATATTTTAGGAAGTAATCAGCTTTTCAATATCAATACCATGCAACATTATATGACTACAATCAGTATTTAATATGGTCTCTGAGTAATAAGCTTGCACAGTGAGACCTGCAACAAAAGGAACTTGCCAGAATTATAAGAAATTCCCCATTGCCAAAATCAGAGCTCCACCCCAGCAGTGATTAAAGGGGTTGAGAGGGAAGTTTTCTCTACTGATTATCTCTCCTGCCATTTACCCCTAATTCTGTAACCGATTTTTTTAAAATTCCAACACTGAAAATAATGCTTCATATCTGGCCATGAAGATGGTGCTTACTAACGTGGGTACCTCCTGCCTCCATTTAACAGTAATGAAGTTAGGATTTACAGAGCGCATTTTCTCCATTTTGGTTACTATGAGGCTACATTGGTTTTCAACTGCACAAATCTCCATTGTGCTGTTGACAGATAACAGATAAGATATGCCGCAGGAGACACAGCTACTGAAATTCCAATGTCAGTCCACTGCGATTGCATCAGTAAAAACTGAATACTAGCTTTAGCTAGTGACATATTTCAATTTCATTTCTTTTTTTTGTTTTACACTTTTTAATACATATATTTTCTTGTAAAGATACTGTACAAAGGGGTTACAGTTACATGAGCAAGGTAATGAGTACATTTCCTATCGAGCATTGTTACCCCCTCCTTTATTTTTCCCCTACCATCCCTTTCCTCCCCGCCTCCCCAACTCTTCCCACCCCTCCACTCCCCGCCCCAAAGTTGTAAAGTTCGTTTTCTATATGCTGTCTTGTACATCTCATTGTTACCATGGGTCATCCTGTATCCTTATTTCAGCATTCATTTTGTTATTTCCCTTCCCCTCCCCAAATTAGAAAACTGTATATAGAAGATGCAGGATACCAGAATCAAATACAGTGAAAACAGGGGTTGTACCATGGGGGAAGAACCTACTGAGAAAAAAAAAAATCACATAGTACATTGTAAGTACATTAAAAAGAAAAGCAACAAAGCTATAGCTGGTACAATATACACAAATCAATTAATATAATTCACCACATCAACAAGAGCAAGGATAAGAACCACATGATTATCTCAATAGATGCAGAAAAAGCATTCGACAAGATCCAACATTCCTTTATGATGAAAGCTCTGGGAAAACTAGGAATTTATGGAACATTCCTCAATATAATAAAGGCTGTGTATGACAAACCTACAGCCAGCATTATACTTAATCTCCAAAAATTAAAGCCATTTCATCTAAATTCAGGAACGAGACAAGGATGTCCACTCTCTCCACTTCTCTTCAATTTAGTAACAGAATGCCTAGCAAGAGCAATAAGACAAAATGCAAGCATGAAGGGGATCCAAATAGGAAAGATGAAGTAAAGCTCTCCCTCTTTGCAGATGACATGATCTTGTATTTAAAGAACCCGATAGTAACCCAAGTTACTCAAGTAACCCAATGGTAACCAAAGTTACTTGAACTGATTCGAAACTTTGGCAAAGTAGTAGGATACAAAATTAACCCTCAAAATCAATGGCATTCCTGTATGCCAATAATGAGAAGAGCACGGCTGAAATCAGGAAAGCAACTCCTTTTGTATTAGCCCCACAAAAAATAAAATACCTTGGGCTGGGAAGGTGGGTCAGTGGTAGGGCGCTTGCCTTGCAGGCATGAGGCCCTGGGTTCGATTCCTCAGCACCATATAAGCAGGAAAAAAAAAGTTGGAAGTGACGCTGTGGCTCAAGTGGTAGAGCGCTAGCCTTGAGCTGAAGAGCTGAGGGACAGCGCCCAGGCCCAGAGTTCAGGCCCCATGACCAGACCCCCCCAAAAAAAAAGATAAAATAAAATACCTAGGAGTTAACTTAACTAAAGAAGTGAAGGACCTCTACGATGAAACTTTCGTTTTACACCTTGAAGATTACGTGAATTTTGTCTTTATAAGATTAGAAGGATTTATGATGCTGAAAGTCATAGTTTCTTTTCTAAATCATGTACTTTTTGTTTGAAGCAAAGCTAATGACTTAAAGCTCTGTTTCTTTAAGTAGTTCTAAGATTAGAGGGTTTATGCTTCCTGAATAAATTTTAGCATCCTGGACAGAAGGGAAATTCAGTATTCAAAGTGTCTTTTTATGTCTATTTGGACAACATAAAGACACTGGTACCTTGGATCAGGTATATATTGGCATTAGGGTACAGAGTTACATTTGTCTAGCATGCACGAAGCCCTAAGTTCCATCCTTACCACTGCAAAAAATACACATACTGCTCAAGTTAGACTCCCCGAATTTCATTCTGCCTGTATAATTTGAGATGTTACTTAACCTCACTCAGCCTTCCTCTCAGTCTTTAAAATGGGTATAGTAACACTGGAATACCCATGGACATAAACAGATCATGACCAAATATCCTAATTTCTCATGGAGGTACTAGATACTGTGATCTGATTATTATACTATATAAATACATACATACAATGTATTTGAAATGTCACACTGTGCCCATAATTAGGTACAATTACTATATCAATTAAAACTAAAATATACATAGAAAAAAGAAATATACTTGGACTGATTTATTAAAATGCTAAAAGAGAAAGTCATTTTATGTAATATAAAAATGATAGGTCCATATGGATAGGTATGGATCATTGTCTTAATTAAGCATAAACAATAAAACTTCTGTTTAAAAAAAACTGGAGAATGTCTTCAAGACCTAGTATTAGGCACAAGAATATACAATGAATTTTCAAACCATGATGTTAAAATAGCAAACAACACAAATACAAAATAGGAAAATGGTAAGTACAATTATTTTGCAGAGGAGACTCTACAAGTGGCAAATAAGCACATGAGAAGATTCTCAACATCATAAACCATTAGAGAAATACACATCTGAACTCATCTCTGCCATTAGCACTTCAGATCCAGCTGAGCCACCAAAAGGAAGACTGGCTTCCAACTTAAAGTATCCTCACAATAGAACCCAGGGATCAAAACAAAGAATTTTTTTTGTTAAGACTATGCTATACTATTCAAACTATTTCTGCAGACCTAAACCCTGACACTGGATCCCCCACCTCATACTTTATTCACTCATTGTGAGTTTCCTGTTTGAGCATCCTCCTTTCTTTGCAAAGCTCTGGTCCCACCACTTGCAATAAGCAATGAAAATATCAAGTGATACTGAACATCAATATATGTGCAGTATACAAGACACTATCTCTCAGAAACTTACCATTCCAAAGAAGGAAGCAAATCAGTATATATACATATGTGTGTATGTGTGTGTGTGTGTGTGTGTGTATATATATATATATATATATATATATATATATATATATATATATATATACATATATATAAAACTAAAAGAGAAGTTCAAAGAAGGGAGATTTGACATCATTGCATTTCCACCAATATGAGAAAATAATGGACATGTCAGAGTACATATCCCTGATAAGTTGAAAGAGAATGGTGCAAAAATTACTGGGACAGCATCAAAAGTCAAGAAAAGGCTGGACATCAGTGGTTCATGCCTGGAATCCTAGCTCCTCAGAAGGCTGAGATCTGAGGATTGTGGTTCAATACCAGCCCAGGCAAGAAAGTTCCTGAGAGTCTTATCTCCATTGAACTACCAAAAGCCCAAAGTGGAGTTGTGGCTCAAGTGGTAGAGCACTAGCCTTGAACAAAAGAACCATGCTCAGACCCTGAGTTTAAGCCCCAGGACCAATACCACCAAAAAAAAAAGTCAAAAGAAAAATTACACATTTCCATGTTGAGCTGAGCAAAAAAAAAAACATTTGCCTTCTAGCTTCACTATAATTGGACAAATGGGATCATTAAATATATATATAAATGATTGAACTTATTTATTATTAAAAATGCCTTATTGAGCATCTAGCACCATTGTGTAAGGTGCCTTGGAGGAATACAAACTAAAATAGACATTTTCTGGGCCCACCAAAAGAGTGTTCTATAGTGGAAAAGAGAGAGATAATGATAGAAAATAATGAATAGGAAGAAGGCATGAATGGGATATTCAAGCAGCCAACCAGTCTTCAGAATGAACATACTTGTGCCCCACTTTTAAAACTCCCATCTGTGGTATGAATGATTTTAGCTACCTCCTGGTTTCTCTTAGATACAGAAGAGCAAATCAAGAGGTAGAACCGATTTTCAATGGAAGTACATTTCCAACAAAAATTCTCCAATGCTTAATCTTTGTGCCTCTTACTATTTTTCTCAAGTTTACTTATTTGCACTCATATTATTAAATATTTACAGTGGTTAGGATATACATTTGCATCCTAGAAATGTCAAAACTAAATTTAGCAAATCTTGTGTCTATATTTTTCTTACATGTTATGAAAATTGTGTCAGGGTCCTGGCGGATCAGAACATGGTGCCAATACAATTTCTAGCATCAGAAATTAACATTTCTATCCATAAGGTTATTCTTTTAGATTTAAGATACCATAAATATGGAAATTATTATGTATCAAACTCCCATTATACTGCATTCAACTTTATAATAATCTTTTCCTCTGGGCCTCTTTTGAGCTCTTAAGTCTAGAACATTTATTTAAAAAAAAAAAATTGGCAAGAGCTGGGTGCCAGTGACTCACACTTGTAATCCTAGCTACTCAGGAGACTGAGATTGAAGGATCACGGCTCAAAGCCAGCCCAGTTGGTAGACTCTTATCTCCAATTAATGACCAGAAAACTGGAAGTGGCACTGTGGCTCAAGTGGTAGAGCGCTAGCCTTGAGCTGAAGAACTGAGGGACAGTGCCCAGGCCCAGATTTCAAGCCCAACGACCAACCAAAAAAAAAAAAAAATTGGCAAGAAACTTTATCAATAATATTGTGAAAAATCATACTTTCAATTTTATCAGAGGCACAAGGCATTTTAAGTATCTACTCAATGAATTAAAGACTTACAGTGTTCTGCTATATGTTTAATTTATACTTTTGTAGATGCAGTCTTTCTTTTTTATAGTACTGGGGTTTGAACACAGGACCTTGTGCTTCCTAGACGGGGGCTCTGTCATTTGAACCATGCCTCTAGTCCTTTCTGATTCCGTTAATTTTTTCTGTTTAGGACACATCTAAGTCCATAGAACATCGGGTAGTTCCTGAAATATATTATGGGTGAAATACATGCTTTAAAATATTACTAAATGAGCAAATAGATGGGTTTTTTTTATTTACAACCTACGAATCAGTGTATACCATTGAGTCCTCAAATACTGTGAATGATTTTTTCTTTCTTTTTTGAGCTTGTTATTTCCTTAAAACAAAAACACTAGTCCCTCAAATGTGAGAAATCAAAAGACTAGCACATCTCTAGCCACAGTGGTAAGTGGAGCCCTAGAGAGTCCTTTTCCTACTTAGTTACTGATGAGCAAGTCTTAGTGCAAGTCTTAGTGCAAGTCAACTTGATATATGGGAGGGGGGGATTTACACCATTACTTGAAACTGTACCATTCTTTTTGAACAGTTACCCTCCCTCATTTTCTCCCCCCTCCCCTCTCCTGGCTCCCCTCCTCCTCTCCAAGTTGTAAAGTTCATTTTCAACATAGTGTCTAGTGAGTATCGCTGTTGCATTTGTTCACCCTTTGTCTCACTCATTTCGGTGATTCCCCTTCTCTTCTCCAAATCAGATAAACTTATATACAAGACAAAGGGTACAGAAACAAAAAACAGTGACAACAGGGAATACCATTCTGAAGGTCATAACAAGTTCCTCCATGACCTTCAAGAGCCAAAATAATCTTTTATAAATCATAACAGCTGAGTGCAGGTGGCTCATGTCTGTAATCCTGGCTACTTGGTAAGCTGAGATCTAAGGATTATGATTCAAAACCAGCCTGGGTAGGAAAGTACATGAGACTCTTATTTCCAGTTAACAACCAAAAAGCTGGAAGTGGAGCTGTGACTTAAGTGATACAGCACTAGTCATGAGCACAAAAGCCCAGGAACAGTGTCCAGGACTGAGTTCAAGTCCAGGACCAACATGCAACTCACACACTTGATGCATACACACACACACATATCATAACAGTTGTAAGTATAAAATAATAGTGCTGAAAGAGCCAAAAGATAAGAAAATAGCTTCTATACTTCCTCTACTGCTAGGTACTAGATCACAAATACAACAAAGCAAAAATATACAAAATGTACACAAAATCTGTCATTCTAAATCTGCAGCAATTACCTGGCCTCCATTGAAAGTTCATAAATGCTTCTTTATATTTTTATTGAATTTGGAGTTGTTCTGCCTGCAATCTTCTCCCCACATGTCACTGCAAGGAAATTCTTGTTTGCCCAACACTTCAGAAAAATCTGGAGTTGAGCTGCCTAAGAGCCAAGATTTGCTTTATTCTACTATATGGCCTTGGATAAATGAGTCAAACTTTCTCAGCCTCAGGGTCTTCATGTAACAAAGAGTGCAGGTGTGGCTAAAATACCTATTATTATGATTCAATAGGTTTTTATATGTAAAACATTTGGCATATACCCTTTGATGGATTGAAATCTGCCTGGTTTGCTATTAGAGGAGAGGGATGGGTACTGGGCCTTGAACTTAGGGTCTGGTTGCTGTCCCTGAGCTCTTTTGCTCAAAGCAAACACTCACACTGAGCCATAGCTCCACTTCTGGCTTTTTGGTGGTTAATTGGAGATAGAGCCTCATGGACTTTTATGCGCAATCTGGCTTCAAACAATGATCTTCAGATTTCAGCCTCCTGAGTAGCTAGGTTTACAAACATGAACCACCAGCACCCAGCTTAATTTATTTACTATTATTCTTGCGATTTTCCAACTCTAGCATTTGTTGAACTTCAAAAATATCACTTCTGTTTATTTTCCTTAAATGAGTAAGTTAGAAGTTTAATTTGTCTTGCATACCTGAGGTCTTTGGTTTAATCCCCAAGACAAAAGGAAGGAAGGAAGGAAGGAAGGAAGGAAGGAAGGAAGGAAGGAAGGAAGGAAGGAAGGAAGGAAGGAAGGAAGGAAGGAAGGAAAGAAGGAAGGAAAAGAAAGGTGATGGAGATAATAGATTAGTTCATTTGGGGTTCTTAACTAGTCAAAAAAATTGGTTTAACACCAGAACAGAGCACCACTAACAGATTGTATTTGATTGGCATATCAAAATTGTTCATTAGCAATTATGAGAATGTCTCAAACAATACAATACAGTATATTAATGGCAGTATATTAATGGAGATGGCATTGGCAGAGAGGTTGTTAATTCCTAAATTAAGTGAAATGTTGCTTAGTACACAAAATGCACAAAAGGCCTGAGGCCCTCCCTGCCTCCTCCCTCCCTCCCCCTCTCTCTCTCTCTCTCTCTCTCTCTCTCTCTCTCTCTCTCTCTCTCTCTCTCTCTCTCTCTCTCTCTCTCTCTCTCTTTCTCTCTACCCCCCCGCACTCTTTCTCTTCATTTATAAAATGGAGATTACTGTCTTCCACATACCTGTTTAAGATTAGAATGATGAAGCAGTCCTTAAAGAAGTAGAATTAAATGATCACCATTACTGTTCCTTTCGCTAGTAGAATAAGTAGCTAGAGACTTCCTTTACTGACACAGAAGCCCACAGCTACTGGTGCCTGTGTGGCTCACTCACCAATGGCATTTTAGGTAGCCACAAGCAGGGACCTTGGAAGACACAGATGTGAATCCTGTCCTGGAGGACCATACAACTCCCTGTATTTGTGAGGGTATGGGAAGAAACTGTGTACAAATACTCCCAATATAGAATGCTAAATTTGTGAAAGGCATTTAAAGAACTGCTATTTAAAGATCTGTGCTAATACCCCAGTGGAATCCACATGATGCCTATGTGGAAAGCAAGAAGAAACTCTTAGGACTTGTATTTATTTTTATCTTTAAAAAAAAGAGGAAAGAAATTAGTCCTTTTTGCTTAATGATTGACAGTTGTACATAGATAGGTACATAGAGATAGACAGATGATAGAAAAATGATAGATAATAGTACAGATATACATCAGAATTTCATACTTGTTCAGAATGTTTCTGATAATGGCATATAATCAATATCGTTTGGAGACACTGGTTGTATACAATTGTATGTTTGCCAGCGATGGTCCAGGACTATCCTAACACTACAGTGGTGCCTTCGCCTTACTGTGGATTCCCAATTATCTCAGAGTAAATTCCAATAGATGTATCTTCCTGTCTTTCTGACAAGCTGCCATCTCATGAGCTAAACTTTTTTCAAAGTTGTGAAGGTTCTGTACTTCATTCTTCAGTCAAATCATGATTTTTCAATAGGGACTTAGGCCCTTACGCTGAACATGCCCACAAATCATCACACACACTGCTTCCTGGATGTAAGAAGCAGAGTCCAGGGCTGGAAAGATGGCTCAGTGGTAGAGTGCTTGCCTTACATGCATGAGGCCCTGGGTTCGATTCCTCAGCACAACATAAGCAAAAAGAAAAAAGCCAGAAGTGGCACTGTGGCTCAAGTGGTAGAGCGCTAGCCTTGAGCTGAAGAGCTGAGGGACAGCGCCCAGGCCCAGAGTTCAGGCCCCACGACCGGACCCCTCCCCCCCCCCCCCATAAAAGAAGCAGAGTCCAGAGTAGAGAAAGTAGATATTCCAGCAAGAACCTGGACTCATGACTCGCCTATGGCCTTTCTCACAAGCAACATCTTACTGAGTCAGTGTGTTAACTAAACAACCCCTCCCCCCTCCAAAAAAAATTTCAGAGTTGAGGAAAAACTGTAAATCCAGTTCTGGGTTCTACCTTCTCTGAATTTTCTACCTCTAGAAAACCTATTGATCAAAGCACTTCAGTAAGTTACTGGAACTACATGGTGCTGACCTAGCCTGTGCCCTTCGTAAAGTGCTAATTTATGGGACAGGAGAGTTGGCGGAAACCAAGTTAAAGACAAAAGCATCAGTTGTGGCGTTTCCTCCTGCCACAGCTGCCAAGTTAGGACATGCCTACTTGGCCATCCTCTAGTGTCTTATGAAACTCTAAGCCTCACTTAACAGTTCACTCTGCTTTGCTCAGACATTGCCCTATTCCCAAATCCATCTGATAGCATGAGATTACTGTTTTCTTAGGTGATTTGCCATTCTTTTCCTAATACCCAGTGCCTGTGCATCCAACACTGGTCTAAACACTTTACATGTACTAACCCATTTAATCCACATAAAAGCCCTCTGAATTAGATACTATCATTGTCCCTAATTTTACAGATGATGGAATTAATTAATTAAGAGATTTTAAGTGCTCTGCTCAAGGTCACAGAGCTATGAAGTGACACACACAGGAAGTGAGCCCCACAGTCTTAGCCTGAACTCCTGGGACAATATTCCTCATCCTACTTTATTTTCTCTCATGCACAACTATTTAAAAAGCAAACTCTTGTTCGACTGTCTCTAGGCAGTTTCTCCTTCATTCCTCTCTTTCGAGATATATCTACTTTCTTTCATTTCCAATTTTTAGAGTAAACTTTATGTGTTTGCTTTTTATAGCCTTTAAGTCGTTGTACAAGGGAGTTTCACTTCAATAAGTCAGTTTGTGAGCTCAGTGCATCTTCAGCTATGCCACACTTTCATCATTCTCTCCCATCTCCCCCACCCCCCCACCCCTTCAACTTACCTACTTTCAAATATCTTTCAACAATCCAAAATATTTCCTGATCATAAGACTGTTCAAATAAATGACCAAATAAATGTTCTGCTTCTGAAACGTGAGAGTGCTCCATCAGGAAACTTCTTATTTAGATCATTGCTGCCCTTTCTCTCCATCCCAAATCTCTGTAAAACAGGATTATGAAGTAGGTATGTCTACATTCAGCACCTTGTCAGTCAGACATTCTTGCTTTCCTGAAGAACTGAGATTGTGGGGCAATTACCCAGAATCCAATGTAAAGCAATTCGAATTTTTATATCTTAGTGGTTTTTCCCTGTGGAAATTTATTTAATCTTTCCTTCTTTAATGTTGTAGGAACACGATAAGACATGTAAATGGAGAGGAAAATGGCTTTCCATCTAGTTAAGATGAGAGGTGAAAGGGGTTTTATTTTTCCTTTTAGATTTCAAGTTTTAGATTTTTTTGTACCTCTTATCTAAGTCTTCCCAAAAGACTTGGAGGTTTATTTATTTTTTCTCAGGAAAAATATTTCAAATATTTTTGTTTGTTATAGGAAAATGTAGTAAAAGAAAAAGAAGACATCATATTCACTTGAGATATTTGCCTGATTTTAATATGTAGGAATGATAATTGGACTCTGTATGGAGAGCAAAGTTTTGAACAAAGTTACATCATATTCGGCAAAATTATTTCTCAACTAGTGGCTGTCCAGGGTCAAAGGAAGAAAGGTGATTTAAGGACTTGAGAATGGTTTCTATCCATACAACTGCTTTCAAATGGGTTATTTATTTTATTATCTGGGCAAAATCTGGATACATTTAAAACAATTAGGAAATAAGTATCAGAACTTCCAAAAAGAAGGGGATTTTACCAAGAAAGACAATAGATATTAATGACATCATTCCAATTGTTCAACTGAAGTAAAAGGTAGGGTCATTGGGGGCAGGGGAGGTGGATGGGTTAAAGTGAATAAAGACTTGAATTGCAGAATTCTCTCTCATAAGTAAAAGATATATTTTATACATACTGGCCTGGTTAGAAGTCTTGTTGCTGTGGAGTGAGAAGAAGTTTGCTCTGGGATACCAAAGCCTCAGTTTAGGATTCCAGGGCGCACTTTTGAACTCTCTAATCATGAAGAATTGCTGTGTATAGTGGAGACTGACAAAACAACATTCTCCTAAAGCTGGCATCGCCTTCAAACTGACCACCAGGAATTGGACTTTCAAATTACTATAGCCCAAATTGATAGTATTCTGATGTATTATAATATACCAAGCAATAACAGATGGCATTGACATTGGATGGTATAATAATGGGTAGTGTTAAAATTAAGATGATTAAAAAGAGGACACACATCAGAATGCCAAGATTAATCCCTAAAGTCTTTTCAGTCTTCTTTTCAAAAACAAGCAGTCTTCTGTAACACACACTAGAATAAACTCGCCAGATGTTCACTGAATCCAAAAGTAAATCATGACACTGAGGCCAAACCAACACACTGGCCATCATTTGTTACCTCCAACATAATTAAAGCTCCTTTAAAATTGAGGCTTTAATATAACCTGCAGTGTAGTGACTGGACTGTGCAGCTATTCAGGATGCAAGCCTAAATGAGGTGAACATCAGTAATTACCAGTCCACATAATGATGCTGATCAACTCTGCAACAGAGTGACATAAAAGGAAAATGAAAAGACATTTGAAATGGCCTCTGCTTCCATTTGTGCATCAAGCTTAATTTAACCTGGTATATTTTCATGTCTGCAAACTACACTTGAAGGAAAAGTAGTGATGTCAACTCCTGTTGACATTGAACAGTGGGAAGTTTTGCAAAGGATTCTAGCCCCTTCTCTATATTCCTTTCTTTTTCTTTGTGAAGTCTCTCATATAAGGCATTTCTCTTCCACTTATTGTGTTTTCTGCTCCTTCTAGCTTG
Organism: Dipodomys merriami; assembly: GCF_024711535.1. NCBI lineage: Eukaryota > Metazoa > Chordata > Mammalia > Rodentia > Heteromyidae > Dipodomys > Dipodomys merriami. The sequence goes on along the minus strand of NW_027202382.1, from coordinate 3,435,857 downwards.
TGAGGGGAAAATAGAAGGAAGTCAACGGGGTAGATTGTTTTCACACCAAAAGACGGATTTCGGTTGTTGTTTTGTTCTTCCTCAAATAATTTCTTTATATATATTTTTTAATTCAAATTCAAACTCCCCACTAGTAATACTTTTGTTCTTCAGAATCTCACCCTTTTCTCATCTCACCCCATTCATTCATGCTGGGTGATACCACTAGGGTAACAACCGACTCATAATTATTTCTCCCATTTAGCCACACGTTATAAATTTGCTAACTGAAAAGATGTGCTCTTAGTTTCTCTCAATGTATGTTCAAAGGCTGAGTTTGCTACACTGGAAAATTTTCCTAAAGGATTATTCAGAAAAATGTGGAGCCATTTATTGAGCTGTCTGATATAGAAGGAGAGAAAACGAGTAGACCCACCAGATAGAAGCAGGCTCATATCGTGCCTTTCAGAGCAAAGAAAGAAAACAAAAACCAAATTCCCATTCACTCCAGTTCCAAAACTTGCTCAGAGATATTTTCTTTTTTCCTTTTTCTTATATATTTCTATTGTTATTATCAAGATGATGTACAGTTGTGAAAGTCAGATAAAAATTACATGTCTTAATGAAAGCATTTTCTTACAGTGTTTTTACAGAACTCATTAAGAGCCCACAAATCAGGGAGCTATGGCAAATTTAATGATGCCCATAGACTCTGCTCAGAACCACGAATCTAGAACCCTTCTGTCTATCTGAGACACATAAGTTCTCTAAGGATCTATAAAAAAGTGTTCAGAACTAGAAAGAACAAATACATTGTATTGATTCTAAAATCCAAAAAACAAAGGCATTTCTACAAAAATCAAGATTATCAAATATTTAATTGAACAGCTATAAAATATTTAGTACCAACCTCATTAAGTATCAAATTTATTCTTCTCAAAATATTGCATTGCAAAGTAAAACCAAATCAAGGATTCAGTTTTGTAACGTTCCAATATTTTGAGCACAGCAATCACAAATTAAATGAGTTGCACATCACCAATAATTTGAAATTCAGAATTATAAGAACCCTCTCCAAATTTTACACAGGAATGGACATTCTTTATGTGGTATGGGAACATTTTACTACTCTTTATATGATGTATGTGGTAGGGGCTTAAAAAGAAGAGAGAGAACGAGAGATCAGGCAGCTCATGAAGGTCCTAAAACAACTCTGCAACAGTTACCTCTTTTTTATATGTACAATTGTTTCTGCCCAGGTTCAGGGCAAGTGACATGGGCAGTGGTCTAAACCTGAGGGAACACAAGGACCCCATACATTGCAGAAGAGGTCACACTGAGTGGGGGAAGCAGAGCCATTCAGTGAGTGAGGTTATGCCAGTAGAATCTCGGTGTCTCCTTGTCTGACTTTGTTTCCTCCAAGCAGCTGAACAGTCCTTCATGTTCTCACAAACCTTTCCAAGCTGGAAAGAGATTTCCATTTTTAGAAGAGAACGTGTGAATTGGTAGAGACAGGCGAAAAAGTAAAATATCTGAATTCCATGTGCAATAATCCTTATCTTTAGTTCAGTGACCAAACTTCTTTAATTTTCTTTATTTAATTTTCTTTAATTTTCTTTATTGTGTGTGTGTAGTAATTGGTACTGACTCCATCCAACTCATGAAAAGTGACATTCCCTTACAAAAGCCACTAATGACATTAGTCTTGCAAAAAAAAACAAAAACAAAAAACACGTTTTCTTCGCATATACTAAAGTGTTATCAATTTATTTTCATGAAGTGAGGTGAAGTTTTAAAATAATTTTTGCAGTTAACAATATATCTTAGATAGTTTTCTCTTTCTTAATACATAGGAATTTCATCTCATTGGGTACATAGTATTCCACTGCATGGCTAGAATTATCATTAATTATCATTAATCTCTATGACTGGGCATTTGAATTGGACATTCAACATTGGCTTTTCAAGAGAATTTATCATATACCTAAAAATGACTATGTGTTGTCTAAAATACAGAGTTTGTCCCTTATTTTTGGCTTAACTCATCCTAGGAGCAGGAAAAAAACTCTCTACTAATGTATGTCATTAAATGTGACTATATATCAAATTCATTATTTATTTGTCTTTTGTTTTTGCCTTTTCTTCTTACGCAGTCACCTACAGCCGGGGATAAGGATGAATCAGCTCTACCGGTAGGAAGGAATAGCTCTGTCTGCCTGGTCCTGCGCCTGTGGAGAGCATGGGGCATGGGTGGGAGGAAGGGAAGCTATGTGCTCAGTAAATCACCCTCTCCCTTGGAATTCTTGAATGGCCTGATCCGGTGGAGTATATAGATACTCTGTCCTGCAATTAGTAACACTGGATTCTGATATTGGCTGGCAAGTTATTTTTGGTCCCAAGCTTCAAAAGTTGGATGTTCATGCCCTTCCATTGAGCATGAACTTTTATAGCAGTTGAAAAAGTAAAAAAAATTCCAACTTCTGTTCCAAGGGATGTTGAGCTGATATTGGGGACAATATGCAATAAATGCTTGATAAGTGTTGTTTTGTAAGTGTGTGTATCTGCATGCACACACATTATGATTGAAAGTTTCTTTTGGTCCTCTCAAAAGAAATGTTGTGTGAGACTTACATATTCAATATAATCAGAATGCCTGAAAGAATGCTTCAAGCTCTTCTGTCAATATAATGCTATTCTAAATGTGAATGTATCCATAGCAGAGTTCTAGAATAACAACTATAATAGCAATGATTATGAAAAAGTACTAACAATCACATGTTCCACTTCTTATCCAATTAACACTTCTATCACATTTCATATTGTGCAGCATGGCAAGGAAATGACCTTGTGACTTTTGTGGTTAGCCCTTAGTGATTAAATTTCAACTGTATTGAAGTCTTCTTACCTGGCTTGTAAAATATTTTGAACCTTAATCATTGAAGTCTTCTATAACTAAATAGCATTTAAATTTTCTACAAAGCCAGACACCAGTGACTAGCTACTTGGGAGGATGACATTGGGAGAATCGTGATTTAAGGCTAGAACAAGAAGAAGTTTACAAGATCCTTTCTCAACTCACAGCTGTGTGCACTGATGCATGCCTATCAATCCAAGTTAGATGGGAGGTTAAGATTGAGTGCATCGTGGTTCATGGCCAGACCATCTACACAGGGATAGGTAGGCACAATGATATACACCAATGGTCCCAGTCATGACAGGAAGTCTAAAGCAAGCATATTATAGCTCAGGGGCACATCTGATTAGGAAGCAGCACTTTATCTCAACAATAACCAAGGGGAAAAAACAGGCTGGAGGCATAGTCCAACTGGTAAAGTTCCAGCCCAGCAACTATAAAGCCCTGAGTTCAAACCAAAAAGGAAGGAAGGAGAAAGGGAAGGGAAGGGAAAGGCAAAGGCAAGGAAAGGGAAAAGGAAAAGGAAAGGAATTCTCAGACTTTTAGTGCTGAAAGGACTTGTAATGAAGATACTCAGGACCCAGAGCAAAAACAAGAGCAAAGACTTAAGACTTATTACTTGAGATCCCAGAGAAGATAGCTGAACCACAGCCACAGTCTCTCTTTTAGAGGGACTGATTATCTTATTTACAGCTGAATCTCGTTGATTTGAGAATATAATTTTTAATAAAATAACCATTATACTGAAAATCACACTAAGAGACACTAAGAAAGTCAAATTTCTCCATTTACTTCATACTGGTATTTTACTCATTACACCTTTCATGTTTCACATTTATGGGTTTCAGTTTTTTTAATGAGCATCACAAAATCAGGGATGCGTCTGCAATAGTTTGGAAACATTGTTCATAAGTTAATCAAGATAACCAGATTACTCTCTTTTTTATTTGTATTTTATTTATTTATAATGGTAAATTATGCCTCCAGCTCTTCCTGGCTTTCATTATTATTCAGATAAGTTCTCACAAGCTCCACATTGCCCTCCCCAGCTGACCTGGGACCTCCATCTTCCTACTTGTCCTTCTCAAGTAGGTGTGAATTAGAGGTATTAGCCACCATAATCAAACTTAACCAGATTTGTTTACTTTTTTTCTTTTGGCCTGAGACTGGGACTTGAACAATACCTGATGCTTTCACTCATTGCCTAGCACTCTACCAACTGAGCTAACCTTCCACCCCAATTGTTTTGCTATTTAACTTTGTGGTCAAATGTCTGTTTTAAAACGCTAAAGATGAGTTGGTCTAATATATAGCTCTTTTCAAATATGTTTAATTATGGCTTCTCATAGAAATTTTCTTGGGAAATTCTTCCTTGCGTTTGAAGTACGTAATACAGAAGGTGAGAAGACTTAATATAAAATGAATTTTTAATTTTAAAATAACTTCCTAACTTCTGGACCAAAAGTGCAATGAGAAATTAATTCATTGATATTATGTAAATCAGTCTTATAAAACTTGATTGCCTCAGAGCACCTTCGCCTGTAATAAGCAGGCACAAAATCTACTGGCAGAAAAAAAAAGGATAAAAATCTGTCGAAATATAGAAGGCTCAGTGTGTTATTTGTTTTTAGATTGTTCCCTTTTGAAGATAAGAGAAATAGAATTGGTGTGGAACTTCATCCCTGAAAGCTCGTTCATCCTCTCTCAAACATCCCTCTCATTTATTTGGGCAACTCCTAGGAGTTGGTGCAAAGCTAGGCAGGTGCTCCCATGGATTCAAAATGGAAGGGACTGTCTCCTAGATCTCACTGAAGAAAGGCCAAAGTACTTACTGAATTAGACCAATGATTCCCAGGGTAGAGAAGAGGTATTCCAGGAGTTGTGCAAAATGCTCCTTGAGGAAGCAAAGAGAAAATGTTAGCATCTCCATCATTTACTGTCAGTAGCATTCATCATTCATTGGGAAATGTTCTGTATGCTCATATATTAGTATGTGTCTGTAGAGATATGAATATGAATATGGACATTAATATACAGATAGACCTTCTCAGAGAATTTTACCTGCAGTGTGCTCAATCCAAAAATTTTGGAGACTACCAACTAATTTAATAATAATCTTAAGGCAGACTTGAAATCCATGTCTTCACCTTTTGTCTATGTAACCTGGACACATTTTATTTGAGACTGTTTCTTCATCTATCTAAAGTTAACACTAACAGTATCTACTTCTCATGGTTTATTTTGAGAAGGAGATAAGCAAATGACATTAAAGCTTGTACAGTCTTATCTGGAATTTATTGATCCTCTAAAATATTGAAGCAGTTCATGAATGTTATAGGAAAGAATATGAGAAAGCCATTCCTTAGGACATTTGAGCCCGTAACAGGGCTTGAACTGAGGACCTTGCACTCTTGCTTGGCTTTTCCACTCAAGGCTGATGCTCTCCCACTCCAGCCACATGTCCATTTCCAGGACATTTGAAATGTGCTTTGAAAATTATTGACGTGTGTGTATGATTCCATGTGCCATCATGTGACACAAGTCAATGACCACAAACTAGATGAAGACCTTATCTTTAATGCCCGGTCCATACATCTCTGAGAACTAACTGTATCTTTGCTTCTTCTGCTCAGGCTAAGCCACGCCTCCAGCGAGGTGGAAGTTCTGCCTCCCTCCACAACAGTCTCATGAGGAACAGCATCTTCCAGCTCATGATCCACACCCTTGATCCACTCTCCGAAGGTAAACATCAGGCTTAGCTTCGGGAGTTTGTTTAGAGGAAAAGATGATGTCAAGGGCTTCTGTTCACAAGACGTGCGTATTCTATGATCACACAGCCTGCCAGATTCCTTTTGGTTAGCATCCACCAAAGGAAGCCCTGATCCCTTGCTGTGCTTTACCTGCCACAATTTAGTTCCTGATAGGTAGGTTTTGAACCAGTAGGATGTGAAGCTTGTGTGCTGATTTTGTCTTTTGATGCCTCTGGCATAAACACAGTTTGTTATGAAGCAGAGGACAGAAAGGTTTGCTTCACCTTCCAGGTAGAGTACCATTTTCCTTTATCATCCTTTCTAAATTTTAAAACAAAATTGTGTGTGAAGATAAATTGTGCCCCTTAAAAAGGAGAGCAGGAAAAAGAACATTATGACTTGCTAGGGCAATGAGCAGTGAACGCTGTTCACAGTAGAACATTAGTATTGTCCTGAGTCGTGGGCAGTTGGTGGGGGGAGTGAACATCTAAAGAGCCCTAAAATAGGATCAGTCATGAGAGGCCCAAAAAAGACCTGGTTCACCTCCCAAGGTAATCCTAAGAACCATCACAAAGATTCAGGTAATATGCCCTCCCAGTTATCCTCAGTCACAGTAAAGCCACATGTATCCTGTTTCTTCGATTACATAAGTATCCTAAAAAAAAATAAGTGAGGGGAAAATTCAATAAAAATTGTAGAAGTGGTGAATTTGTTCAAAGTACATTCTCTGTGTGTGTGTATGTGTATGTGTGTGTGTGTGAGTGTTACAATGAAACCCTTTTGTATGACAAATGTATTTTAGCTCACAAATGTAATTTATCCAGTAGATAGGTTTCTGATATGTCAGATAAGCATGAGAGTTTTTCCACAAGCAAAGTGGTTTGATATAGCCAAGTCTGTCTGTCTCATATTTACATGGGAGCTAATAGGGATCATGGGAATAACAGAAAGTTTCTGAAATTGGCACGTGATCCTGAAAGAGCACACAGATATGATGGCAAATCATGTCCATACATGGTCTCCTCCAATATCAAGCTTTATAAGGAATTTCAGAGGTACAGACAATCAAGAGAATTACATTCTGTAAAGAAGTCGGGAACCCGAAAAGCAGTTCCCTTGGGCCTACCTTTCCTCATTGGATATATATCTCCCACTCTGAAATAATAGCTAGAGATCACAAGGTCACCTCCTACTGCAGAGCATGGAGCATTTCAATTCTGAACTTCTCCCTGTTATTCCCCCAGAGATTGTCTAGCTGACATGTCTAATTGATATCTCCTGAGGAGACCTGCTGCACAGGTTCATTTACTAGATGTGATCATTAACTAGAGACATTCTAAATATTGTTACTCACTTCATCCAGAGGTTCATTTGACTAGAGTATTAGACCTAGTCATCAGCCTCCTTTTCTTTCCATTTGGTTATCCCTGCAGAGAATCACAGGCCAAAAGCTTTTCACTCCTTCCTCCTGTCTCTAAGCAATCATGTGACTTTGGACAAGTTAGGGGCTCTCTACAAACTGGCTTCTTCATGTGTATTAATTTTTTGTTTTTGTTGTTGGGTACTTTACAGTTCACAAAGCATTTTCATGCCTGTGCTCTTAGTTTCACAGTAATATTTTGTAGCTAGCATTATTCTCCATTCATGAAGTCATACACCATCAACACAGACATCAAATGTGTCTACCACTCTGCCTTTGCTAAGTCAGTTTTCCAGCCATCTTTATCACTTTCTGAAGTGTCTCCTGAGCTGGCCCTCCTCTTCTTCTACTGCCTGTTCCTATATTCATCTACACAGCAGCCCAGATGGTCTTCTTTAAAGGTAAATCAAGTTATATGACACAGCCCCTACTTACAATTGTCAGTGCCTTCCCAGGTGCTTTCAGGAAAACTATGAAACCTATTCCACGGTCTCTGTGATTTGCCTTTTGTTCCCAACTCAACTGGAGTCACTTTGTTTTAGGCACCTGGATCTTTCTAACTCAGCCTCAGGGTCTTTGCCATAGCCTGTTCCCACCACCATCTAACGTTTTCCCTTCCTTTCACCTCCTTTTCCTCCCTGCCCATCTCCTTCCTATTCTTCATCATTCTATCTAAAGACATTTCCTGGCCATCCAGTATAAATCACAGTCCCTAATCCTCATCTCTCAATTTACCCTTTATTGTCCATTTATGTCCAAATAATAATTAGTGTGATTACTTGTCTGTTGACTGTCTCTGCTACAACAATGTTTCTGGAGGGCAGGGGCACTGCTGCTCCAACGCCTAGAAGATTCCCTGACCCATGGTAACTACTGAGACTCAGAAAGTCCAAGCACCTTGGTAAAGACCATGTTATTGAACTGATATTGGCACAATTTGAACACCTCCCAATGCCATTCGGATATGTGAATAATATCTTGGTTATTTTTGGACATCAATTCTCTGTCCCATTGCCCTCGAGAATCATATGAAAAAAGAAGAGAATAATTTTCCCTTTTCTGGCTCATTGATGAGCAAGTGACAAGTATGTTTATTTCTGGCAAGAGGGTGAATACCTAGCAATTTAAAGGAAAGACTCCTAATCCAGAATCTTTGGAGTCCATATACAGTTCTGGCTTTATTATCTGTGTGACCTTAAACAAGTTGCTTCATCTGTATATTCTTCAGTATCCTCATCTGTAATACCATGATCATTATCAGCATTATAGAACTATTGTAAGGACAAACAAGATAAATCCACATAAAGCAATTGACTCACTACTTAGCACATCTTAAGTATCATGTACATATTGGGGCTTATTCAGTTACATTGTCTTGAATTATATTCAATTTTTAGAATTAAAATAGAGAAAATACTTTGTTTTTAAATATGCAAAAGGTTACAGTGAAAAAATCTTTCTTGTCATCAATCCTTCCACCCCATTTTCTCCACTTCCTTTATTCTCCCCAAAAGACATCACTGTTATCAGTTTCTGGAGCTTCTTCCAGAGATGTTCTAGCATAGATAATTCTATGTGTGTATGAAAGCATGTGAGACCCGTAGGTATTAACAATATAAATCATTCTCTCTCTCTCTCTCCCTCTCTCTCTCTCTCTCTCTCTCTCTCTCTCTCTCTCTCTCTCTCTCTCTCTCTCTCTCTCTCTCTCTCTCTCTCTCTCTCTCTGTCTCTCTCTCTCTCTCTCTCTCTCTCTCTCTGTCTCTCTCTCTCTCTCTGTAGCAATTCAGTTTCTACAAAGGCTTATTTGTGTTTTCCTGCCTAGAATGGAGGTTACCTTTTGTTTCTGTGAGATAAGAGAAAGTGAATTTGGGTTGTCTCAAAGTTGCACCATCAGTGATTTTCCAAAACACCTGGTCCTTATGGAGCTAAGCTGCAATTAAATTGTTTGTTTCTGCTGTAGCAGGATGTGCCTTCCGAATCTGGGTACAGCTTTCAAGGTGAAATCTCTCCCTGAAAGACATGAAGGCTGCAGGAGTATGAATCTAAGAGATGCTGAAAGCTATAATCAGTTCTGGACTTGAGTGATTAGAAAATATGGAAAGCCCTTCAATGCTTTAAAATTGCTCTGTAACATGCGGCCAAGAAAACAGATTGCTCTGGTATTTTTCCTTCAAAATTCACAATCATTCTCCATTTCAAGAACAGCCAAAAAACATTAACCCACAGTTCTCAGAAATAGTCATCTCTTTTTGTAGTTTGCATCTACATCACTTGAATTTATATCAACTCACTGTTCCCTTTGAACTATGCTGGTTACCAGGCTGACTCCATACACATTGCAGTGGCTTCCCTATTATACTAAACAATTGTGACAAGCCATGGTCAGTCTGACAGACATTGACATCCCTGGCATTCACTGGCTGGGTAGCACTGGCATCACTGGTGTCATTTGATGGTCACAAAGGGAAGTATTCAACTTCCTTTGGAAAGGTTGTCCAGGTCAGATGGCCTAAGGAAACACAATTCTCTTTTTTCTCATCTGTGCTACTCAAGTGTTTTTGTCTTCCAACATCCAGTGATTGCACCGAGGCTAAAAGCCTTCTTTCATGGCTGGTTGGTTTGGCTTCTAGACCTGAGTCACAGGATCCCACATCATTGTATTCCCATTGTCTATTGATTATCACAAAGCATGGCAAGATCTATGGCTTAATGCCATTTCACATCATTATTATGCATGATTTCGCAGATTTGGAATTTGGGGATCAGCTAGTTTATTCTACATCCCATGAGATATTGATAGAGGTCATTTGATAGTATCCAGATGGTGGGAACATAGGACAGATGGTCTGAGAGGGCCTTACTGCTGTGTCTGCACCTTTGAAGACACAGCTGGGTAACTCTATGCTTTCTCGAGGCCTTTCCCACAAGACTAGTCTCTCTCTCTCTCTCTCTCTCTCTCTCTCTCTCTCTCTCTCTCTCTCTCTCTCTCTCTCTCTCTCTCTCTCTCTCTCTCTCTCTCTCTCTCTCTCTCTCTCTCTTTCTCTCTCGGTGCTGGTCCTAGGCTTAAATTCAGGGCCTGAGTACTGTCCTCAAGCTTCTTTTTGCTCAAGGCTAGCACTATACCACTTGAGCCACAGCACAACTTCCAGCATTTCCTGAGTAGTTTATTGAAGTTAAGGGTCCCATGGACTTTCATGCCTAGGCTGGCTTCAAACCACAATCCTCAGTTCTCAGTATCCTGAGTGTAGCTAGGATTATAGGCCTGAGCTTCTAGTGCTCAGCCTCTTTTTACTTTTTGACTGAAGGTTTCAAGAACACAACTTCCAGAAGGCCCAGATGGAAGTTACAAGGCTTCTATGACTTAGCCTTCAAAGTCCTAGGACCTTACTTTTTACTATCTTCCCACAAGCAAGCAGTCACTAAGGCTATCCCAGAATCCAGCTGACGAGATGAGCCTCCATTTCTCAAAGAAAGACCCAAAATAAGTAGCCATCTCATTAATCCAGTTTGTTTTAGGGATTCAACATTAGTTGCTCACCTGTTCATGTTGCTTTGTGTGTCCTAGGCAGACCACATTGTGTTGAACTTCAAGCCATAGTTAATCTGACAGATAAAGCTGAGCAGTACCATTTTTAGAGGCACAAAGTTCTAATCAGGGCTCAGTTCATGAAATGAAGGGATGTGCTGGGAGCCAGTGACTCACACCTATAACACTATCTACTTGCGAGACTGAAATTGGGAAGATCACAGTACAAGACCATCCTTGGTAGAAGTCTTTGAGATTCCATCCAATAGAAGAAACCAGATGTGGTAGCCTATACCTGTCACCCCAACTAGATTAGAAAGCAGAGAAAGAAAACAGGAGAATCATAGTCCACATAGCCAGGCAGAAAATGAGATCCCATCTCAAAAATATCACAAACACGGCTAGAGGAATGAGGCCCTGAATTCAAACTCCAATACCACAAAAACAGGGAAAGTTTGTTTTGTTTTGTTTTGTTTTGGGGGGGGGAGTCCAGTCGTGGGGCCTGAACTCTGGGCCTGGGCACTGTCCCTCAGCTCTTCAGTTCAAGGCTAGCACTCTACCACTTGAGCCACAGCGCCACTTCCAGCTTTTTTTTTCTGCTTATGTGGTGCTAAGGAATCAAATCCAGGGCCTCAAGCATGCAAGGCAAGTGCTCTACCACTGAGCCACCTTCCCAGCCCCAAAGGGGGAAAGTTTTAGGCTTACAGTGTAAGAATGGTTGGAATTAAGTCTTAATGTCCTTTCTGAAAGTCCTAGAGAACTAAAATTACCAGTCCTTGAGATTATTCCATGGCTATGTGAATCGATCTTTCTAATAAACTCACTGTTCTGTATTGATTTTAACATTTCTTCTAAAAAAAATCCCTCATACTTATCTAGGTGCTCAGATTTATAAGACTACCACCAAGATGCTACATGGAGCATGTTTGGAATGAGAAGCAGCTTTTACTGCCTATTCATCTAATAAGAAAAGACCAACTAACATTTGCAGTGTACTTACTGTGGACCAGGTACTCTTCTGAGAGTACCACGTCAACAATCTTATTTCATCCTTACCCAACCCTTCTTCGTCATGCACAGGACACTGACTAGTAAAGAATCTATGACGTGCTTCAGAGTAACACAGGAAACTAATGGTAGAGGAGGGTTTGAACTGACGCCTGCCTGACTCAAAGTCTGTGTTTGCTCTTGTGGTGTTCTGCTTCCTGTGTAACCTCATGTGTAACTCAGTGCTCCTAGTATAGACACCTCCTGAATGAATTCCAACTTCTCTCTTGACCAATGATACACTCAATCCACAAGGTAGATTTTTTTACAGGTAGGCTTGCCTTAACCACAGCCTGTGCATCACCTCCAGCCCTCGCCAGTCCTCAGTACACCTTACTCTGATTACTTGGATTTTGCTTAAGCTTTTTTTTTTTTCCTTTCTTGTAACATCAAGCTATCCCAGCCTGCCTACCTGCCCAGTATGACTTTAGGACTATTTACATAGCAAAATAAATCTCATCGTCAATTCTGTAACTAGAAAAACCCATCACCTGGTAATAACAATGGAGAGGTTATCGTGGGAACAAGATAGATGAGATGACATTACAGTTTGGTTGTTATGAATCTGATCAGCATGTGTTGCTTCTAATCCTACCTTGGCCTATTTTTCTGAGACTTTAAGCAAACTTTTCAACTTCACTGAGCGTCAGTTTTTACATTTTGTAAAACTAGGTAATTATAACATCACCACTAATTATATAATTAGTATTGCTCAACCTTTTCAAGCTTTGAGTTCTTCATCAGTGAAAGGGAATAATGACAGCTTTACTATCCAAGTTTACGGTAAGGATTCAATGCAGTAATGCCCAAGATAAGCACTGGTAATTTTTTTCAGTTAAAATATTACTCTGTAGCTGGGCACCGGTGGCCCATGCCTGTAATCCTAGCTACTGAGGAGACTGAGATCTGTGGATCACGGTTCAAAGCCAGCCAAGGCAGGAAAGTCCATGAGACTCTTATCTCCAATAAACCACTAGAAAACCAGAAGTGGCACTGTGGAAATGGTGCTGTGGCTTAAGCGGTAGAGCAGCGGCTCGCCTTGAGCTGTAGAGCGCAGGGACAGTGCCCAAGCCCAGAGTTGAAGCCCAGAGTTCTGTGTCCTGTAACAGAATCCAAGTGGCTTAACTTAGTGGCTTTATTTTTCTTATTTAACCAGAGCCCAATACTACCATTAGGATCCCAGTCACCTTCCGTTCATTCTTCCATCCATGGCATGGTGTGAGTCAGTCACTTTTGTCCTTTAGGATGTCAACTCTTCCTCTTCTACATAATCCCATCATCTTTTTTCTAGAAGGCAGAGGGAGGGAGGAAGGGATGAAGAGCAAGGCAGCTGTCTTTCTTAATAAGAAAATCATTCAGGGCTGAGAAGGTGGCTCAGTGGCAGAGCGCTTGCCTTGCATGCATGAGGCCCTGGGTTCGATTGCTCAGCACCACATAAGCAGGGGGAAAAAAAGCTGGAAGTGGTGCTGTGGTTCAAGTGGTAGAGCGCTAGCCTTGAGTTGAAGAGCTTAGGGACAGTGCCCAGGCCCAGAGTTCAGACCCCACGACCGGACCCAAAAAGAAAAAGAAAAAGAAAAAAGAAAATCATTCAAATTTCTATAGATTATAGACTTGAATTAGTATCATGTGGGCCAGTACAGGATTATATGACCATCCAAACAAAGGGATTTTGTTTGGCTTCTTTGTACTTGGATTCTGGCTTCTTTGTACTCCCAGAACTAAATCAGAGTGTGCTCAATGTGGAAGAAGATTATGATGAGTGTCAGGAAATCATCATCGTCTACTTTTTTTAGTTATTTTTGCTCTTACTTTTGCTACTTAGGAAGGCTTGAAATATCTGCTTTGTCAGAGAAAGTATGTTTTTTTTAAGTTGCCTTTTCTTCTGGTTTGGGGCAAGGAAAATATTTTTGAGTTAAAGATGCTCAGGAGTGACCTTTTGGGAGGATAAAAGAGCACAGGAAATAATGGTTATATCTTTCTCCCAACACACATGTACTCTGCAAGCCCTGAGGGTCCTGTGATTCGTTAATTTTCATCATGCAAGGGAGTATTCATATATCACATTGTCTTTGGCTATTCTAGAAAGTTCCTGGAGCTCAGACCCAGCTGTCTAAATAGGAATAGGCAGAGCCTCAGACAGGCGATTGACTCCCAGAGACCTCAGAGAAAGGCATACCACAGTCTTCTCTAGCAGTCAGTCATATTCTTACAAGGCAAATGACTATCAAAAATCCAAAGATGAGAGAAAAGAAAGCAAAAGTTTACACAGATTTGCTTTTGATATTCATGATAATAGTATACATTCTAAATGTGAAGTCTCAGTTTTACATAAATGACTTAAAGTTTGAAAAGAAAATCATGGATGAAAATTGATGCCTTGACCAAAGAGGCAGAAAAGCTATTTTTTAGTAAAAGAATGTCTAATATGGTAGTATTTTTGCTCAAGAAAATGAATCAACATGATCAACAATGTCAATAGGAGCTCACTTACTGAACACTTTTCTGTGACCTTGTATGACTATCATCATTCCCATTTAATGGATGAATAGCAAGATCCATAGAAATTTGGTGACCTAAGTAATCATATGAGTATAGATGTATGTCTGTATCTATGCTGGTTTGGTTCCAAAGCCATTCTTCTGGTAGCCTATCCACCTGTTGAAGAAATGGAAATCAAACACATGACAGCCTATACATTTCTCATGAAAATGGGATTTTCTTTTCTGTTTGTATAGAATTTTGAGCACTGAATCAACATAGAAGATAAACATATGTTTATCAAATAGACAGTCTTTAATAACAGTTTGGATTGACTATAAGCCTAGATCTCCCAATTCTGTCCTTTATTAGTACTGTGACTTTGGATGATCTGTTTGTCCTACCTGTGAAAAAAAGAATGCTACCTACTTTGATGTCTGCATTGAGCTGTTTTATGAGAATGGGAGCTATTTGGTCTGGAAGGCATGGCTCAGCTGGTAAAGCCCTTTCTTAGAAAGTGCAAGGCTTTGAGTTTAATCCCTAGTACTACCAAAAAAGGAAAAGAAAATATAGATGAGCCAATCTGTGAAATATAATATAATACATGAAAACATAATATATGAAAAATAATAAAATATGAAAAAATAATATAGATGAACCAATATATAAAAAGCATTTAAAGCAAGATCTGGTTGAGAATATCTACACTTATCATTACTTGGGAAAGGAATCTTAAGATCTTGCTTGTCCAAATGCACATAGATGTCATATTGGAGCACTTGCTAAGGAGAAAATACTGTCTTTCACAAGCATTATCAGACTCAAGTGTTTTAGCAAGCCTAGCACATGAGGGTCATAGTGCTTGCCTGTTAAATGAATGAAATTAACTCATGCTTTGATGATTTTTGTCTGCTGAATAACTGTATATTTCCAGTCATACAGATTCCCATGTCATAACAAAGGACTCTTTAGCTGTGACCAACAATGCCCTTTTTCACTGATGGTTATTTTGTAGTAATGAAGAGCACCCTAGTTTAGATTGACTTCCATTGTATCCCAGCCTATAGCCATGGTACTAATTTTAAGCAAGTGCTATGTCTGTACTTGCTGGATGATTGAATAAATCTTCCTCTAGCTCAGGAGTCCCTGCTAAAATGTGAAATGTTCTCTCTCTGCCCCTCACCTCTTTCTCATCTTTCATCTTTTTCTTATCTTTCTCATCTTACCTCATCTCTGCTCCTTTCAGGCACTCTGTTCTCTCATTCCTTTCCTTTTCTTCCTGGTTGATATACTTTTGGCCCAGTGGCTTATTGTATTCTGGGGCTTAATTTTATAAGTTCCAAGAATTACCAACACTACAAGTTTCTAAGAAGCTAACTGTTTGAGTCATTCAGTCACTTTACAGATCTAAACACTTATAAAATTACAGCCAGCATGAAATTTGAGCTTGGAAAGAAAAAAATATCCTCAAAAGTGGCATAGCTCCTCACTTCATTGCTAGACCTCAGGAACTCTCCTCCAATTCCAGTCAT
This sequence comes from Dipodomys merriami, assembly GCF_024711535.1. Taxonomy (NCBI): domain Eukaryota; kingdom Metazoa; phylum Chordata; class Mammalia; order Rodentia; family Heteromyidae; genus Dipodomys; species Dipodomys merriami. The sequence continues at coordinate 3,420,211 of NW_027202382.1, read as the reverse complement.
TTCTCCTTCCTTTTGGACACTCAGCTTTTGGCTTACATCTTTTCATTAAAACAACTCTGTTGGCCAGGCGCCTATGGCTCACACTTATAATTCTATCTGCTCAGAAGGCTGAGACCTGAGGATCACAGTTCAAAGCCAGCCTTGGCAAGAAAGTCCTTGAGACTCTTTTCTCCAATTAACCACCAGAAAAGAGAAATGGCACTGTGGCTCTAGTGGAGGAGCACTAGCCTTGAGCTGCAGAGCTGAGGGACAATGCTCAGGCCCAGAGTTCAAGCTCCATGACCGACAAAAAAAAAAAAAACTTCGTTAGTAGTATTGATATTTGTGAAATAAGTGCAAATACCTTACCAAGGGTAAAAGAAGAATAACATATGCCTAGTGATCCTGTCATTAAACTAAGGGATTATTTACTGATAAAATTGAGTCCGTTTAAAACAACAGCAGGTCCTCATATTATCCCCATATGGAATTCCCTTGAAGCTATTTTTTGTGGCAAAACCTATAATAAGAGCATCTTCATAACATGATGCTTTCCTTATTTACTGTTATAAAAGACAGGCAGATTTCCCCCATGGTAAACTCATGTCTCATCATCAGAGCCAATCACTGCTCTTGTTACTTTCCAACCAACACAATCATCTTCCTGAAGATTGGGCAGAGGAATCTTCCCCAGCGTATTCTTTCTGTTGCCTTTGTACAGGACAGCTTGTGCCCTCATTTCCCTCTGGCAGCTACTGTGACATCCTGATGCCATCTTTCCATGGCCTTGTCAGTCTGTTTCAGGCAATGAGAAATAAGCAGGTAGCCTTAGTGACCTGAATTTCAGAATGTCCTGATAGGAAAAGCTTCACAAATGAGTAGCAAATACCTATTCTCTTCATCTTTCCTGTTGTGTAGAACATGAGTTTTCAATTCTGTGAGTGTGTGTGCATCTATGTACCTGCACACATGTGCTTGCCAGTCCTGGGGCTTGAACTCAGAGACTAGGTGCTATCTCTGAGCTTTTTCACTCAAGGCTGGTACTCTGCCACTTGAGTCATAGCTTCATCTCTGGCTTTTTGGTGGTTAATTGGAGATAAGAGTCATGGACTTGGGGCTGGGAAGGTAGCTCAGCGGTACAGTGCATGCCTTGCAAGCATGAGGCCCTGGGTTCGATTCCTCAGCACCACATAAATAGACAAAGCCAGCAAGAGTCATGGACTTTCCTGCCTGGCTGGTTTAAAACTGATCTCAGCCTCCTGAGTAGCTAGGATTACAGGTGTAAGCCACTGGCATCTGGCCTCAAAGGGGCAGAACCCTTTTGTACAAAGGAACAATTTGTTTTCATGGTTAGCACTTTGTTAAAGTTTTACAAACATCAGTTTCTTTATCAGTGTGCCAAATTCAGCAGCCTTCCAATAGGTTAACAAATGTGAGTCTAAAAGAAAGACCCGGGCTGGGAATGTGACTTAGTGGTAGAGTGCTTGCATTACATGCATGAAGCCCTGGGTTCCATTCCTCAATATCACATAAACAGAAAAAGCCAGAAGTGATGCTGTGGCTCAAGTGGTAGAGTGCTGGCCTTGAGCAAAAGAAGCTCAGGGATAGTACCCAGGCCCTGAGTTCAAGCCCCAGGATTGGCAATCATAACAATAATAATAATAATAAAATAAAGACTGTACACACAAATATGACAAGGCACCAAAGCTTAACTCCAGAGAAATAATTAAGAATTTTGTAGTAAAAATAATTACCATCATCCTTCTTGATGAACATGAAAGATTGCATAATTTGATTTGTAAATTTATGTAGACTAAGCAAAAACAACCCAAAACACATTTTTGGGCAAAGAAAGACAAAAAAGGAGGAGGTGGTGGTGGAGGAGAGGGAAAAGGAGGAGGAGGAGGAGGAAGAGGAGGAGCCACAGCACACACTAACACAGAAGAGGTTCCTAAAGCAGTAGCTCTTAGTCACTGTCCTTAATGTCTTAAGGAGAAAGATAAAGAGGCTAGCCTAGAGGACAGGGCTACCTGGAATGGGCTGTGTGCATCACTGCCCTCAATCTGTGATCCATTCTTGGCAGAGCGCTATGACCAGAGTTTCTTAGAATATGAGACTCTCCCATTTGAAGGAACCATGTCCTCATTCCTGAGGCAGCGCACACATTTATGGATGCAAAGCACAATGTAACAGATGTTCTTGAACGTACACTGTGCAAAGCCTGGCAGCTGGCACAGAAGAAGCCTCCCTGCAGGTGAGCTCAGCTTGCCTAGTCTGGATGAATCCATATTGCTGAGTGAGCCCTGAGAAAAAGCTGTCAGGCAAGTATGCCTGGGGAAAGTAAGCTGTAAGAGAGGGCAACAAAGGAGCTGGCTGCTTCAACAGAACTCAAACCATTGACCCCTGGCCCAACTGAAATGAGAGCTCCATCAAGATAGGTGGGTGTAGCCAGGTGTCAGCGGCTCAGGTCTGTAATCCTAGCTACTAAGGAGGCTAAGATCTAAGGATCTCAGTTCAAAGGCAGCCCGGGCAGGAAAGTCCGTGAGACTCTTCTCTCCAATAAACCACTCAGAAAACCTGAAGTGGCGCTATAGCTCAAGGGGTAGAGCGCTAGCCTTGAGCTGAAGAGCTGAGGGACAACACCCAGGCCCAGAGTTCAAGCCCCATGACCACCAAAAAAAAAAAAAAGATAGGTGCGTATGTGAATGTTTACATACTGAACTCTTTACTGTCAAGGGATACTCTGTGCGTATGTGGTGTGTGTGTGTATGTGGTATGTGTGTGTGTGTGTGTGTGTGTGTAGATTTAAGTTAGGAAGTAAAGGCCTAAGAGAGGAAGGAAGATCACAAGAGAGTGGGGCTTTCAGAAGAGCTACTCTATGCCACACTGATGTCAGTCATCTAAGTGATTCTCTCAACCATGGCTATAGAAATTGCTTCTGAGAAAACTGAGTCAGACACGTGGCATGACTGACTCATAGTCCCCTATCTCTGAAGTTTGACTTCAGAGGCAGGATAATCCCACTATCCCACTCATCTATAGCCACACATGCCTGAGCGGCCACTCTCTATTGTAACATATACATTTAATGGCATTTAATATGGAACTGATTAAACTGTATTTTTCTTGCTGGGTTTTCTTTTTTCCTACCAAACAATAAGCCTTGGTATTTCTCTCAGCTTCTATGTTTTTCAAAAAGCTTCAAAATGAGCTTTCATAGATTTTTCATTTGCTCCCACAGGAAAGTCATTTCATGCCTGTTGCACTAAAATGTGGAGGTGTATGCAGTATTGTAACCTTTCCTTCTCTCTCAGGTTGTACACGAGTTTAAATTAGCACGAAAGATGTTTGTGTGCAGCCTCGGCCTGGTAAGCAAATAGGCAACAGGAGATGACATTACTAGAGAAGGAGAAAATGCAATCTACTGGCAGCAGCTTAATATGGTGACAGTAGTATAAATCCCTGAATAGAAGAGCACAGGCTATTAATGCCTCTCATAGAGCAAACACGGGGCAAGTTCAATAGCTCCTCTCCCTCAGAGAATAGTAAATCATCATTCTCATATTTGAATGTCAAAGATGGTTGAAACCCAATCTCTTTTTGTGTTGTACACATTATAAATAAATATCATTTGGGGCATAAGGGATTGTGATGGTCTGACTAAAATAAATGCTTTTGAGTATGAGAGTAACTCTTTTCTCTCTCCTCCTCCTCCTCCCTCTGCCTCCAAAAATGGAATTTGATAGCATTGGAGCTTAAACAGGGAGAAAGTTTCAGCTTTATCTTTGTTCCTTGGGACACATATTCAAACTAGATGTCCTTCCAAAGGACACACTCAGAGCTGAGATGAAAGATGGCTATCGCAAACATAGTTCCTTGAGGGACAAAGGATGGGGGACAACCTGAGGATAAAAAGGCTCTTTCATTTTACCAAGCTCTGCACATTCAAAATGCAGATTGATAAATACATATCTCCCATGGTATAAAGCATTCATAGGTATTTTCTTCCAAATGAAAGGCAATGAGGCTACAGACACCTCAGTTCTTATGTTTCATAAATAGCAGGGCCTCTTTTAATGGAAGGGAAGACGGCACTTCCTTACTGGCTCTCCCATCTGGGATCAGCACCAGACTATGCATTCACTTCTACATGGGAATCATAATGTGATCACAAATCCTTAAGTGGTGTCAAGACCCATTTCTCTCCTGACCTCCCATGATCAGATCCACTAGCTCTGGCCTCTTCATCTCAGCCATGAAAAAAAGAATTCCATTCCATACACTGTCCTCTACTGGTTTTTCCAGACCCAAATCAGACTATATCAAACACATGTGCACACAGCCATTTAAGAAGAGGCAAACACCAATTTTATTCATCTAAAGTATATAGTTCTACATTTGTTCATATATTCACCCATATGAATTCTGAAGACATTGCAAACTGGCATGGATGGTAATCCCACTGGTAACATTTTCCTTTACATATCCCCACTGGAGACAAGTTCTTAAAGGAACACTAGCTTGTCCCAGAACTTCCAGAATACTAGTTTAAATACTGTTCTTGAACCTGACCTTTAGAAACATAATTGCCATACCAATGCAACTACTTGTCCTTTTGTACTTCCCAGGGTGTCAGAATATAAGCCAAATAACCAGTAGTGAGCAGAGCTTTAACTTCAAAGCCTTTCAGCCAAGACAACCATCATTGTCAGGAGTTAAACTCCATCATGAGTTCATTTCATGTGAGACTACCATTTAAGATTAAAAAAAAATCTTCCCTGTACTTGTTGTATGCATGGTAGCCTCTTCGACCCGGTATTTGGGAAGAGTAGCATAGATACCTGTTAACCAGATACACTGAGAAGCCAGCTACCTGGTTCAAATCCTAGCTCTGCCGCTTACTAGCTGTACAAACTAGGCAAGTCCTAGCTCTGCCGCTTACTAGTTGTACAAACGAGGCAAGTTGTTTAGATCCCTATAAATCAGCTTCTTCTTTTGTAAAACAGGACAATATTAGTACCTATATCTAAAGGCTGTCCTGTATGTTCAGTAGAGAGCTAGACAGGAAGCAGGTAGCATATTGCCAACATATTACCAGTTCTGTTTGGATATTGCTACACAAATAAATTGTTCCCTATTTTCCTTTTCTTTTTCTTGCAGCTATCATATTTTAGATAGATTTTAAGAGTTCAGCAATAAATCATTGAATTCTCTTTTCTATACATTCGCTTAAGAAAAAGCTTAACATGTACCAATTTGTCAGGCTCTCCTATATCTACATTTGACATGAGAAATTATTTTTGTCAATCAGTTTTTAGTTAAATTTATTCAGATGATATATAATTACAGTTTCCATATTTACAAAGTTCTCTTGTCTCTTGTATGATAAGGAAATTGTATGAGATGAATGACATTTAACTCTTTTTCCTCCAAAAAGTCCAGCTATTTAGATTTCCTCTGGGTTTCATAACTTTCAGGATGTTCAGTAGTAGAGTTTAAAAAATTATCGTTCTGACATACTGATAGAAATCTGGAAAAGCAATTACTGTACTAATTTTTCAGCCCTGCTGAAATATTCTTGGGCCCCATTTGAATTATTGGGCTTTAGAAGGTCCCAATGTCTGACTCACTTATAGAAAATCTCAGATGCATAATTGACTGTCTTAATCTACCCCTGTTTGCCTCCTGGATCTTAACCTCATCTGTAAAATCCCAGTTACACAGTATAGTGTCTAAAGAGGAGTAATGACAAATGGATTTATACTTAGAATAAGTGAAATGTAGAGCATTTTATGAATACCCTTCCTACTTCAATTCAATTATTTTATTTTAAGTTCTTCATAATTTGGAGTGATTATTTCTATTGTGCTCAGGGCACAAGTGTTTGGTAAAATACTGTCCAAGGAACACTATGGTATGGAATATATGATTATAGGTTTTTCTCTTATTTCTGTATCTGTAGCATTCATTTCCTTTTTGTCTTCCTATCTTACCACCTGAATTCATTCTATTCTCAAATTCTCTTGCCTTCCCTCACATCTTTATTCTTTGGGTTACTATAGTTATAGTTGTCTTTTTTCCATCTTTGTGTCCCCATCCCAGGATAGGAGCTTTGGCTTTTCTAATATTACTCAGTGCTTCATGCACCAGAGAGTAGAAACACGGCTGTGCTGGACCAACAACTGGATATCATTGAGCTCTGATTCTCTAAGTGCAGCCAGGCTAGATGGAATCTAGGAATCCATCCAAGATATTCTCTAGCCAGCACACATCACCTGCTCTACACAGCAGTGTTTTCCAACTCATTTCCAAAAGGTTGTCACCATTTTTGCTTCTTTAAAGAAGAAATAGAGGGGGTTCTAGGAGTCATGAGATAAATTTCCCTTTCTCCAGTTTCCTTTCACAAAGACAATGACTGAAGCAGAACTATTCAACCTGCAGAGTCAGAACAATAAACTGGAAAAGATCATCAAAGGCAACAAGGCTACAGAAGGCTAAGAGAACACATTGAAGGGAGATTTACTAAGTATAGGAATTTTACTGAGTTTTAGAATTAACAAAGTAGGTACACTTCTCCCCTACTCTAAAGGGTCAAAGCAAATAGGTTAAGGTATATTTGATTTACACAACAGATTTGTATGTATGTGTGTGCCTGGCACAGACAGGTAGGAGAAAGTGACTTACACTGGGGATGGTCACCTAATTCTAGAAGAATTAGTACATCAGGAAAAGTAGTGAAATTCCAACCCAGAAAGATAGCAAGATTAAGATTGCTGTATTTCCATTTTTTATTTTGAAAAGATTACTTATCTATAAACATGCAAGACAAGTAGAAATGCTAGAAGTAGATAGGTGGTATGGAAAATTAGGAAATGAGAGTTCAAACAAGACTATTGTAGCTACCTAGACAAGTACTCAGATGAGGCAAAGGCAGAAAGAATGGAGTGGAAAAGGCAGAATGAAGGATACTAAGGGCTAGAATAGATAGAGCTCTGATTTTGAAGGCTGACAGAGGAATCAGCACAGCCATACCCCAGGTCTTGGTCATGTGAAATAAGCCAAGCTCATGATTCTATGAAGTGGTGGATCATCCCCTAAGTCCTATTTTAAAGAAATAGAAGAGAATTGAATAGTTTGCCAATTTAAGACTGCATAATAAATGTACTTGTAATCCTCACGGTAGGTTTGGCAGGATTTTTATCGGAAAGTACCTTTTGCTGGATTTGGTAAACATAATCATTCAATCTGCAGAGAAACAAAAATATACCCAACATGTTAGGTGTGATTGATGAAAATTCCAGTTTCTCAACTCTATGACTGTACCTTCTAAAAATTACTAAGAACCTGTTTTAGAAACTCAAAGAGCACAAACAGATTTAGGGAAGTAAGAAATGTTAAAAGGATGGTTTCAGATATTCTATGTCTGTGGTTATTTAATTCATCAGAAGAATAGTATTTTCTCTCTTGAAATTCCAGCTGAATATTTTGTCCAGCTCTAGCTAACATGTTAAATATTCAGCTAGAACTCTTGAGTTGATGCAGGTAATATTAGAAATAAAAACATGAATGATTAATATTTATTAAATTCTACATGTCAAACACTGTGTTAGGCATTTTACATAGGTTAACTTATTTTTCATATAATTGCATAAAACAGATCCATAGAGCTGTAACCTATCCATGTAACTATCATGCTAAATCATAATGTGTTCTTCTCCTTGACGCTGGAGAAAGAAGGAATTCAGATAAAATATCCAAGTTCAGATTTATTTTAAGATTTTTAGTGAGGATTTTAAAATATACTATTAAAAGGATGCTCATGAAGGCAGGAAATCTTTTTACCACATTGTTTTCTCTTGTCTATATTGCTCCTGGTTATTCTTTGAAAATGCTTTTCAGAAATCTGCTTCTTCTGTCTGTACTTTCCCTGCCCTTAATCCACCTCAAAAAGAAAGAAAGCAGAACAGTACATCCAGGACCCATTTTTCTTGTTTGGTCATCCAGAGCATGTAAAATATGATGAGATATGGCTTGAGTCAGCTCCTTGCAGGACAGAAATCAGTTACCACAGATATTGCTAGGCAACACTACAGAGAACCTGACTGCAAATTAGAGGACAAATTTTATAAGAAGTTGGAGTATCTGGGGACTCACTTGGACATTTTATTGTGAACCATCTAGATGATCCACAGTAATGACCACACATTTTCCATGCACTGTTCAAGGTTGATAATTCCCACATAATTGTTCTGATACCTCCCTCTGTGATCCTAACCTACCTTTCAGAACTTTCCACTATATTTTCCATAACCCACATATTTGCCAGCAAGATAATTGGGCATAGTTACACCTCATAAGCAACTTCTATGCCTCCTCTAAATAAAATTTAAAACATGAACAAAAAATCACTCCCTTGGCTTACATAATGGCTAGAGCTGTCTAGGGATGAATAATCACAGTGGAGGGAACTAGTCATGAGATCATTGCAGCTCAATCTACCCACATGGGCACCACCATGGTGGTCCCAGAGGAGCCTGAGGTAATGAGCCTTATCCAGTTTGAAGCCAGAGATGAGCAGACTATGGTACCCTTTGCCCAGTGAAGGACATAAGCTTCAAAGGTCAAGGATAAAAGCCTTGACCATTTGAAAACAAGTGAGAGGTTATTCACTTATTCCATTAGGAGTTATAAAAAAGCTAGATGGAGAAACCTACATTTCTTGTGTGCCAGTCCTAGGGCTTGAAATAAGGGTTTGGGCACTGTCCTTAAGCTTTTTTTTTTTTCTTCAAGATTAGTGCTCTACTACTTGAGCCACAGCTTCATTTCAGGCTTTTTTTTGGTAGTTAATTTGATAGAGTCTCACAGACTTCCCTACCTGGGCTGGCTTTAAACCATAATCCTCAGAACTCAGCCTCCTGAATAGCTAGGATTACAGGCTTGAGCCACTGGTGCTTTTAAACCAAGGGCTATAAATTAATGAGTCAAATATAGATCAGTGTTATTGTTTATAGCTTATAACTTCTTGGCAACATTTAACAATCATATTTTACATTAAAAATGCAGATATCTGGGTTTCCATCAAATAATCGAAAGATCTGCCTTCATTCCCATTAGGCTTTAGAAAAGGCCTGAGTGGCCCATGTCTCTTTCTGAGCTTGCACTATCTACTTTTCCATAATCCACACCATACCCCATTGTTTCCACAACCCATTTTACATACCTTCATCATACCTGCCTCCTGTCGTTTACTCGTGCCTTATCAAGATATTTATTATATTCCAGACCCTGGACCAGATGCTGGGGTCAATCTGATTCCCCACTTGGCCACCAATGTGACACCAACATTTCTTGGAGGCTTGGGTCTCAGAACAGTATCCACATACAGACATAAACACGACTAGCTATTAGGGAGACAGAAATGGCAGCAATAACAAAACATTGTGCTGGGTCTGTAGGAAACTGGAGACAAGAGAGGGAGGATTTCATAAGGGAGTTAGGCTCAGCATGAAAATCAGTGGCATCTCCTTAAAAGGCAGCCATACGTGTGGAGGCATATGGTATGCATGTGTGTATATGTCCATGTATGTGTGTGCATATGTGCAAATGTTCACTAATCCTACTCGTAACTTGATAGCTGATACAGGATTACTGCCTTCATTCATTTTGCTCTGCCATAACTGATTAGCTGAGACTGAATAATTTATAAGGAGCAGAAATATATTTCTCACAGATCTGTAGGCTAGCAAGGCCAAGATGAAGGCCCCAGCATTTCTGGTATCTGGTGGAACCTCATCTCTGCTCCCAAGATGGGGCCTTAAAGATGTGTCTTGGCAGAAATAATGCTGTCTTTTCAAGGCAAGAACAGGAGACCCACTCTCGTATACCCTTTTTACGGTGATGTTGGTCCATCATTAAGGGCAGTCTTCATGATCTGAACACCTACAAATGCATGGCTTTTACTGTTGCATTTGAAATTGTTTCCAATTCATGAACTTAGGAGCATTCTTTCCAACTATGCCAATTCTCCACAGCATCATCCTTTTATTTCCATTTGCAAAGTTGATGCCTTGCCTCCAAAAGCCTCCTTGAGAGGGTTGATTCTCATGAAACAGACAGACACACTCATTAGCATAGATTTGGAAAAGAACCCCATGGAGCAAAATCCTCTCTGTTAACGCCTCGCAGCATATGACGTATACTTGAGCTGTGTGTTGAGTGCAGCCGTCCCCAGGCAACCGGGCCCTCACTGAAGAGCCTCTCAGGAAAGTTCAACACGAACACCAGTCCCCCACAGAACGAATGCTAAGCAGAGTTTCAGCAGTGAGTCAGTATTTTGAAGGCTTTTTTGGTGAGCTTTAGAATCTGAAGGTTAAAATATTCCTTCCCTTCTGATTTGAGGAAAAAGAGATGAGCTTTTCCTCATTTAACCTCCATCTTTTAAGATGTTGTGTGTGTGTGTCAGTGATTCCTCAAAAAAATTACTTTTATTTGCAGGAACACTTAAGAGAATAATAACCAGAGAAAGCCTTTTAAGGGAAAACCATTACTTTTTGATAGACTGTGCAACTTCTATTGGAAAGAAATCAAACAAATGGCTCAGAAGTGGACAGGATTGGAAGACATTTTTTAAGTCAAGAGTTAGGTTGACTATAAAGAAATTTTTCATGTGAGTAGACAAGAAAAGACAGCAGTGTTGTTTTAACCCTGATACCCTGCCAAACACTTTTTAAAAAAATCATAATGTCTACAAATAAGAGCTATGCTTGAAAGAGTGGGATGGGGAATTGCAAATACTCAGCCCTCATACCATCCATTTGCAAAACAAACACTTTTACTCAGTAATAAAAATAAGTTCCCAGATTTATGAAGTAGCCAAGACTCCTTCATCCCCCAGACTAACAAGTTAATGTCGCACAGGACTCGGAATTGCCAAGACAGCCTTTCTCACACTGACCATTTTTCTTTTGATCATTGTCTTGTGTTAAAGGAAAGAAGCATGGAGGGTAAGATTTGACTGGCACATACCTAAGGGCAGACTGGAGATAATTAGCATTTGAATAAGATTTAACTGCCTTGCACTGGGCTGGATGAGATGTTCTTGGTGGATCATGCCCAAAATATGAAGAGGAGCACCAGTTATTTAAAAATGTTTCATCAGGAGGAGGCTGCAATGCTTGATGAGAAATGTACTCATTATCTTGCCCATGTAATTGTAACCCCTCTGTACAGTATGTTCACAAAAAATTTTTAAAAAATATTTCATCAGCCGGGCGCTGGTGGCTCATACCTGTAATCCTAGCTACTCAAGAGGCTGAGATCTAAGGATCCTGGTTCAAAGCCAACCCGGGCAGGAAAGTCCATGAAACTCTTATCTCCAATAAACCACTAGAAAACCAGAAGTGGCACTGTAGCTCAAGTGGTAGAGTGCTCGCCTTGAGCTGAAGAGCTGAGGGACAGTGCTCAGGCCCAGAGTTCAAGCCCTACAACCAAAAAAAAAAAAAAAAAAAAAGTTTCGTCAGGCATAATATCTGTAATAGCAGCTACACAAGCAGCTACTCAACTGTGATCAAGAGGATCACAGTTCAAGACTAGCCCTGAAAAAAAATCAGCAAACCCCATCTCAACAAGCTAGGCCTGGTGGTTGTTACCTATAATCTTAGCTACTGTGAGCTATATGGAGAGGGAAAACAGTCCAAGACCCACTCTAGCAAAAATAGATTTTATCTGAAAAAATAAAGCAATAAAGGATTAACTCCCCCACAAAAAAAAAATATTCCTACAGACCAGTGCAACGTACTTTACAGACATCTTATCAGCTGCTCCCAAAACTCTCAAGAATAAGCGTTTGTTGTCTATTTTCTCATTTGATAGAAGAGGCCAAGGCTCAGAGAAAGGCATGCAGCTCCTACGAAGTAGTGCCAAGGGTGAGGCCCACTTCACCTTTATGGTAAAGTTATGGTAGTGGTCGTAGAAAAGCCACAATCAGTGCCTATCTTCTAATGGTTCAGCACACCAAAGCATTCTGAACATAGCTGTCATCTAAGAGCGGGGTGTTTGCATACTTTATCTAGACAACATGAGGAGAGCCTTTGATGGAAATGAGTGTAGTCCCAAGTCCTCCTGGAGGAACAGAGACTCTGCCTCAAACATCTACACAATTTAGTCATAGGGACAGACACACATGCAAATATCGGAAGAAAAGAGCTGTAATGAGGCCAACTGGATGAATGAAAGGACCACTTTTCCCTTCCTGCTCCCCTGGCTTTGTAATCTATGTTTCAATTCCATCTAGATCTGAAAGGAAATAAGCAGATTAATGAAGAGATCATTTCATGAAATAGTGGCATCAACACAGTGAAATCTCTTTTGCCATTGGACAACACAACCTGATTTAGAACTTTTGGAAGTAGTGTAGAATTTGTTTGTTTTGACAAGCCTAGAGAGAATATCAAGTTCTCAGCCAGGCACCAGTGGCTCATGCCAGTACTCCTAGCTACTCAGGAGTAGGCTGAAATCTGAGGATTGTGGTTCAAAGCTAACCCGGGCAAGAAAGTCGATGAAACTCTTAACTCCAATTCAATCACCAAAAACTAAATGCCAGAAGCAGAGCTGTGGCTCAGGAGCACAAGCTGAAAAAGCTCAGAGGCAATGCCCAGGCTCTGAGTTCAAGCCCAAAACCAGCAAGAAGAAAAGAAATTACATTTCAAAAGTTCTCTAGATGCCCTGTTACATGGTTTCTCCTTCAGTCATCTCTGTGGTGCTAGTATTAATGACAGCTTCCTAACAATTGTCTGCCCTCACTGCCAAGCCTAGATTAGATATAGTTTCCATGGCCCCTTTACAGCTGAGGACTGGAAGGTCCCTAGGGGTAAAACAACTTACTCAAAGTCACACATCAAATAATGGGCAGATCTTGCATCCAAACCTACAGTCCCTGACTTTAAATCCCATATGCTTAACTATCAAGCCCTACCAAATGGAAAACAAAAACAAAAACAAAAATCAGCCATCTACAAGTGTGTTGCAATCTATTGTTGGTAAATACTTCTGTGATAAGCATGAGATGACTTCACCAAGATACTGCTGCCTGTATTGAGAAAAGCCTTGATTGTTCGGTCTCTCCCAAAATAAAACTAGCTCTTCAGAAAAGTGACCAACCATTATTTTTCCCATCAGCTAACACTTAAATAATAAATGCTTTGGTCTTGTTGATTTCTCTACCTCTACTTTTCATTTTAATAAAAATGAAATTAGTGGAAGCCCTTCTATTGGCTTTCCATTTGAGCCATCAGAACGTTGAGGTCCCAAATGGGAGCAATCATTTTCTACCACCTCTAGAACTTGATGGGAAAAGGTTGAGAATGTCAAAAGCCTCCAATTGAGGAGGAAAAAAAAAACTGAAAGGCCATCTTGGAAGAAATCTATGACCAGATAGGAGGATGTTGGTTGGGAACCCCAAATACTAATTTCTATCCAGAGATTCTTGTGGACTGGAGACAAAATAAAGCCCTTTGGTTTTGCCAATTGCTACATTAAGGGGTACCTTAAAACAGGTCTTGCTGGCAAGATTCAAAATGAACAGAGTGGAACTTGTTGAGTTCTAGAAGCTGGGATACCTAGACCCCCAGCTATTTTTATGGCCAGAAAGCATGTGCTCTTGCCAGGCCAGGCAGTATCCATGATCTGAATTCAGGCTCGCCTCAAACAGCAACCTCTGGGTACTGGGGAACTGTTTCAGGCCATGAGGCCTTCTTAAGAAAAAGGCTTTCTTATGGAAAAAAGACAGGAGGTGGTACCCAGAATGCTATTTCCCAAGTCACTGTCACTCTTCTGATCCTGGCTGCCTCATGCTCAGTTGATACAGTGATCACTGCTAGATGGAATTAAATAATAGCCTCTCGAACTCCTTCCCAACCTCCCTCCTCCTATCCTAAAGAAACTCAGGTTGGGTTGAATCCACTCTGAATCCTAATCCAAAAAAAATGAAGGTATTTATTATGGGTATTTATTATGGAGAATGTGCTAGTTAGAAGCCATGTGCCTGCACAGGAGACTTCTCATTCCTACCTGTCAGGCCCTCTCAGCCAAGCTAGGTCTGGATACTGGCTATCAACTTCCCTGAAATATCCATAGGCTATAGACAACAGCTAGGCATGTGATGGGCTGTCGCTTATACCTGCATGTTGTATTTGTCCAGGTCACATGTCACACTCCTCATTCTACAACTTAACCTGGGGCAGGGAAAAGGGCTATCCTGCTTTTCTCAGGATACAGCTAATAAAGTTGTCCTCTCTCCATCCCATGGCTGCCAGTCAAGACTGTTCTAATAGGCTACTCCTCCTTCAGTCTTTTCTTTTTTATACTTTTGTCTGTCTTCCTTCCATCCTTTTTTTGTGTGTGTGCTAGTATCAGGACTTAGCTTTCCTATTCATCGCTGGTACTCTACCACTTGAGCCACACCTCTAGTCCAGTATTTGCTGGTTAATTAGAGATTCCTCCAGTCTTTTCTGCCTTGTATTTAGTAAGCTGTAGTCATAATTCTCTCCGCCTGGGCAGATACCATTCTACTCCTTCCTCTGGGCTTTGAGTACTCATGGCCTTGCTGGTACGCAGCTTCTCACTGCTCTTAATTTCACCACCGTTACCTTCACCATGTATGCTGTGTCTCATTCTTGTCTCTCTGCCCTATTCATTATCCAAAGAAACAGCTAACTATTGCTAGCCACAGTGTCAATAATATGTGAGTGTGAGCTTTGTCAGACATCAACGGTTCCAGTTCTATGTAAACATAAAGTGACACTGAAACAATACGATTGCATTTGTTTATACCTGCTTCCACAAGAGATGAGGTAAAGCACAATATCATCTGCCACCAGCAGATGTTGCCGATTGATGCATGGAAACAGGTGTGTGCATGCAGAGAAGGTTGCATCTAACAAGATGGATCTGTGAAAATGGAACGGGGTGTCTTCACTGCATAGAATATGATTTCCAGCCAGCCGTGCAAACAGTCACTCATGTTCTGTTTTCTGAGCAAATAAATGTGAATGCCAGCAGCTTATTCTACTGCTATAACTAGAAGAAAGAGGGGCTACAAAAAAATTAGTTGGCTGATATCATTCATCAGCTTACTGTGAGTTTACATACACAGATATGATGTGTGGAACTACTATGAACATCTGTTTAATAGTTATAAAGGTATTTAGATCATTTACAAATTCCAAGCTTGTGTAATATTGCATATATTATAGACATCTGTTCCTCAAATAGTAAGTATATATATATATACATATATATGTGTATATATATATATATATATATTCCACCAAAGACAGTCTTCAGAAGTCATGGGGGGGAAATATTCTTATTTACAATTTCTTACTGAAGCACCTGAATCTTTTGTAATATATCTAACAAAAGCCAGACTAGGCGAGTTTTTATAAAAGGTGTAAAGATGGGTGATTTTTCTCTCCCAAGGCATAATTTTGTACTACCACATGTTAGGTATATTTTAAGCATGTGAAAAAAAGACTATATGTATGATACAAATATACAAGAATGTTTATTGCATCTCAAGCTAGATCCTTCCTCTTGTATACAAAGCCATCAATTATAAGTTAATTCAATGGATCTCCAGCAGCTGCCTAAATTAATGGGCTGTGGAAGCCTTCAGAATCACAGGGATATCTCTGGAGTCTAATTAATTTCTTGAAGTTTATTGGGAGACTGTTACAATCAAGAAAATAAATATTGTTAATCTTCCCACAGTGTTGCTCGAAACAATCTGGGATTTTCAGAAGAGCAAGAATAAAAAAGTTTCTATTTTTAAACTGAAGTAAAGGTGGGGGGGAAGCAATGGTATATCGTCATCTTCTCTTCCCCCACCCCTCCACTCCAGCTGCCAGGCACCAGCTGACTCAGAGCAACTCCCTGACTGCCAGCACTTTCCAGCCCAGCTAGCTCCACTGGGCCATCTGCACTCAAAGGAAGGGCTCTTATGCTCCAGGCCCTCTGCTTTTTAGACAGCTCTGTCACCTGAGCCAAATGATCTTCCCTGAAAATATACAGCAGTAACAATTCCCAGAACACCTGGCAGTGTTTTAGACCTTCCAGCATTGGAAATCAGCAGTAAACAGACAGTTTAAAACCTAGGGTTGTTGTTTTTTACCTTGGATTTTCCCCAGGTAGCTTCCATATTCTTCAGGAAGTTCTTTAGGTTCTGTTGGAAAAAGAAAAGTCATAAGATGAACCATGGGCCTACTGATTCATGACAAGGAATGCCAGTGTCCAAAAGCCTCTATATTGTTCATGCTCTGTCTCTAAAAATTGCAGGGCTAGATGAGGTCTGGGTGAAGTATTCTTGTCAAGTATTCTGTGTCATTGGCTGTTTAAAAAAAAAAAAAAAAACAGTGTCCGACTCTGAAATGCAAGGCTCATCCCACCCCCAATAGAATAATACATCTTAAGTGATTTCTGAAAATGAGCCGTGGAAGCTGTCTGCCACATGGTCTGTGTCTGCACACCTCCATACAGTTACGATTGCCGAATTTGACAGTATAACTCTGAATCTGATTAATTAAGATTGTGTAAAAACAAAGTTCTTGCCTTATAGCTCGTTCCTTATCTTTGTGTCTTTTACTGTGATGTTGTAGAACTTGGATCATATGGAAAACTAAAATATTATGACACAATGACTGAAGAAGGTAAGAATGATTTTAGAATTGTATGCATCAGCTTTTTCTTTCTTTTTGCTGTTTTTCATTTCTGGTATCTGTTGCTTGCCCATGGTTGTTTTTTTTTTTTTTTTTAACCTTTGGTTTTCCTCTTTGCATGACTTCAGTGACATTGTGTGACTTTATTATTCCTTCTGCATTTTTGTCTACTTTTTGCCATTGTGTTTATTTGGAATTGGAGACGTGCAATACCATGGGTAATCATGTTATTCCATTCAAACAATCCAAACCATCCTAACTGTATAACACACTCAGAGAAATGGTGTCATAACGTAGACCCAAGCACACACTCACTGTCTCAGTATTCTTTCTCTACATGCTCATATCAACATATAGAGAAACATCCACCTAGCACACCTGTGTCCTTCATTTCAAAGGCAGAATAGGTCCTAGTGAGATCCCAAGGGACCTGTGTACCTCAAAGCAGCTTGATTCCTGCATCTGATGCAAAGAGTGGTAGACCCTTCTCTTCAGGTCCACCAGTCCCTCCCAACTGAGAACAATAATCTTCGAGTGTAGGTCACTCTTCCAACTATTAGAATTTTCTACATTAGGGATCCCAGTCTGTGAAGTTAGCATATCATTTGAACCATTTTCCCTAAGAGAAGAGAATTTCTTTTAGCTATTTTTTTTTCTCATCAGTAATGGGCTTTGAACTCAGGGCCCCAAGCTTGCTAGGCAGGTGAACTCTACCACTTCATCCACACCTACAGCCTGGCTGTTTTGCTAATTATTTTCAAGATAGGCTTTCAAGAACTTTTCTGTCTAGACTGGCCTTGAACTATGATCCTTCCACCCTCAGCCTCCCAGTAGCTAATATTTGACGCATGAGCCACCAGAACCCAGTACCTGGATACCATATTTTTGAAGGGTTTGAATATAAGGCTTGGCACTTGCTAGTAGTTTTACTCCACCATTTGATCATGCCCCCAACTCTATTCATGAATTCTAGGCACTGTCCCAAAGGATTATCTTGTCCCAGACAGAATCAGTTTCTCAGAATTAAATTTGTCATGGAACAGTGATTTGAAAAGTTTTCTTGTAAAAGAAGTTGTCCTACACTCCTAGCCTCACTTCACACCTCCACCTTTTGAGTAATATATAGTTTTTGTAAATTACAAAAACCATTAGGGTTTTAACGTGATTTTTCCACACATACTGACAAGAAATCACAAGGCACCCTGGTAGAGGAATTTGCTAATCTTATCCTTCTACATGGGAGAGAATTTCCCAAGTGTGTTGCATATCTTGCATTTAGCTTCCAGTATTTCTAAGTTTCCTTAGCTGGTCCAAGAGCTCCTAGTTGCTTTGCATGCAAGAAGTGGACATCTGACATCCCTGGGTAAGAAGAACTTCTCAGCCCCTCCCTCACTCCGGCTTCCGCACACCTGGGCTCTTCCCTGTTGCTATTCTTGTGCTTTCACTTAACCACTGTGATATTTTTTAAGGCAGCAGACCACTATTAGAATTTCAGACCGGGCCCTATCAACACTGAGGAGAAATGCAGACCCTGCAGGCTCAAAGACAGAATTCTACCTGTGAGAACAGGCATCTACGCTCAAGACACAAAAAGAGCACTCCATACTTTAGGAAGACTTTTTACCCCAGTTGTTATTTTGTTTCTGCCTTGAGGAAGGGGACTTTTTAGCTTCTTCCTGTCACAAATCTCCAGTGTCTGCCTTTGCTCCATCCTCCCCTCTGCCTCCCATCTGTAATTCCCATTACCAGTGAATCCTTTGTCTCCCTACCACCTCAGTGACGCCTTTCTCCCTTGCCGATCCTTTATTTCCTCTTTTCACATCTACCTGAGTAAACACTGTTGTTCAGGCTCTCACTTCTGCTTTCTTCTCTACACCAGACAATCCTAGACCATACGAAGATAAAGCAATGGTCCTTACAAGCCAATGATCTCACTTTAAAATGACTGGGTTTCCAATGCATAAATAAATTAATTAATTAAGTCTGGAATGGGAACTAGGGCCAACCCTTAGCGAGACTGTCAGCTTGGGTTTAGTATCCTCATGGATCACCTTTAGCATTCCTTACCCTTCTTGAAACTCCCATGCCTTCATGAATAACCTATTGTGGCCTATTCTTAGCTGAACCTCCCTTCCCATCATGGTAAAAACATCCAATTTGGTTACTACCAAATTCTTTTGTTGAAAATGCATTCTGTGTCTCTACTAATACTAGGTATTTTATAACAACTCGGGAGGAAGGGATATTTTACAGTTAAATAAATAGGACAGCTCATGAGTTGAGCCAAATAATTTCTTCATCATCCAATATGCTGCAATACACCACAACCTTCAGTCAGCCATACTGAGGGCTAGTGTACAGGATATCTGACTTCTTTGACCAGAGAACATTTTTTGTCATCTATCTCCCTGAAGGACCATAGTTGGTATGTTTCTTAAGGTACTCATTTGGAACCCAAACTCATGCCAATCTCTCCATGGAATCAATAAAGAAGATAGTAGGAAATGGAACTGACCACCCCAATTGCATCTTTCAGCAGCTGCCTCCAAAACAAGCAGGCTTTGCAACCTAATTCTGGGATTCCACCAAAAATACCCAAACCCAGTCATTACCCTCCAACCTGATGCCAGCCCGCCATGACGTCTGCAAATTCTCAAGGGCTTCTCGCTTCTCATAGAACAATAATAATCGCATCTGTGACTTACACCCCTTCTAGGCTGTGCAGTTTAGGGGAGTGTAATTCAGATGAAGATGCTCAAGGCAATAGCGGTGGGCTTACTAGCCTTTGGGAAATACTCCCCTCCATTTAAACATTTTCACAATTTTCGAGTTGTAGCTAGCCTTTGAGTAAAGCTGTAGTGAAATCACATATATACTGGGTCATTACTTATAGCCATTTCAGGATTCTGGACAGTGCATGAGGCCAGTTACTTGCAATGCTTCCTTTTCAGTTCGTTTTCCTCCCTAAGTGGATCAACTGGGAAAGTACAGTATATATGGCATCCTCACTGTCCTATCCCTGCATCCCTTGGTGACATACTATTTACCAGCCACCTGTGGTGATGTGGTCTCTACACAAGGCATTTTGCTAGGCCTGATAGATGAGCCAGCTTCCCTTCTCCCAAGGTCCAGATTTGCTTCTCTAACAAGACATTTCTATGTTTAGAAATCATTCAATTCCAAAGAGGAATTAAATGATGATTTCTAAACATAGAAAATTAGCCTATACATATTCAGGTCATTATTTTTTTTTAATTTTTAATGTTATTATAAAGGTGATGTACAGAGAGGTTACAGTTACACAGGTCAGATAAAGAGTAAATTTCTTTGGGGATAATGTCACCTCTTCCCTTACTCTCTCCCAGTTTTTCCCTCCCATCCCCACCTATATGTTGTATAGTTCATTTTCACCATAGTTCCCAGTGATAAGTTCATTATTTTTAAGCACATAGTGCGTGCAAGTTATTCTGTAGGTGTTTGGGGGAAGTTAGGACCTAGAGGCAGGGATATTTGATTCCATGAAAGATCTCACAGGTCGGGGTATAATAACACAGAAATCACAGCAGCACAAGGAAGAAGCGATGAGTACCTTAGGTGGTTAGAAGATGATAATAGATGACAGGGGGGAAAGATGGCTTCCAATAGGGAAAGGGAGAATTGGTAAAGAAGGTTGGGTTTTTTGTTTGTTTTATCAGTCCTGGGGCTTGAACTCTGGCCCTGGCCCTGGCCCTGAGCTTCTTTTGCTCAAGGTTATTACTCTACCACTTGAGCCACAGAGCTACTTCCAGCTTTTTCTGAGTAGATTATTGTAAAGAGTCTCCCAGATGTTCCTGCACAGGCTGGCAGATCCTAACCTCCTAATTAGGATTACAGGCAGGAACCACCACCGCCCAGCAAGAAGGTAGTTTTTTGAGTGGGCCCTAAAGGCTCTGTAAATGTGAGATAAATTGGAAGAGACTGACAAGAACCCATCTATCTAGCCGAGAAGTTATGGAGAATCGATCTTTATGAAAGAATTTGGACCTAATGATCAATGCCTGTAATTCCAGCTACAACAGGAAGTCCAGAATAGGTGGATCACAATTCAGACAGCTGCCTATGCAGGGTATAAGATCCTATCTCAAAAAATAAGCAATGCAAAAAAGGGCTGGCAGCATGGCTCAGTGATAAGGGTGCCTGACTAGCAAGTGCAAGGCTTCACATTCAAACTCTAGTATAGCCAAAGTGGTGAAGAGGGGTAGGAGGGGGAGGAAGAGGGAGACGAGGAGGAGGAGGGGAGGAGAAGGAGGAGAAGGAAGGAAGGAAGGAAGGAAGGAAGGAAGGAAGGAAGGAAGGAAGGAAGGAAGGAAGGATAAATTAGTTAAGCAATGTACTTGCTCTCAGACATTGAACAAAATCATGGCATTTGCAAGGTCTAGCCTTGAGCAGCTCCCTGAACACCCCCCCCCCATCTTCTCTCACAAGCCAGACAGACTATCATCTCATTTATTCACTCCCTAATTCATTCATTTATCAAAACCTAGAATGATCAAAGTGCTAGATTCTAGAGGTAAGGGATGTGATGCATGGAGCTAGATGCCAGGGAAGCCCTGTGGAAGGCATTTCACTCAGCCTTAGGAAGTGAGAGCAGTAAGAATCTAGGAAGCCAGCAGACAGTGTCCTCTCTGCCCTATCTCTGCATCCCTTGATGACATACGATTTACCAGCCACCTGTGAAGATGTGGTCTCTTAATAATAACTGAGCACCTGCTCTACACAAGGCATTTTGCTAAGCCTGATAGATGAGTGACCTTCACTTCTCCCAAGGTCTAGATTTGCTTCTCTAACAAGACATTTCTGGAGACACAAATGTATAATCCTGGCCTTTGGCCTTTCAGGGACCTTGGTTCCCTCCCACATGGAAAGCCATTGTCTCTTCCTATAGTGATGCTGTGTGTTCTTCAGAGAACAATTTCAATTCTTGATTAAGTTAATAACCCACAGTTTCTTTCTCATTTGCAAATGCCCAAATCGCATCTCATTCTCAGTCAAATTTCTCAATAAATTGATCTTTGTTTCCTTTACTAGTAATAACTCTAAATGAAAATGAAGAAAGTTAATTCAAAATAAGTGATGTGATGATTTAAAGGAGACTTTCTACCCATGGCAACATTCAGTAGTCATTCTTAATTTTCATGCAAATCTGTAGATAAGCAGACAGACATCCTGACTACCATCTTTCAAAGAACTGAGGTAGAGAGAAAGCTGCCTACATGGTCTTAAACTCATTGTCACATGACTGAGGCCATTTGCAGAAACAGTAACTACACTATTTTCATAAAAGTTAATCATTACTCATTTGCATAAGGAAAAAATAACATAGAAAAAGTTGTCATGTAAAGGGGTAGAATTTAATTTCCTTAATGAAATTAAGCTGCAGCTAACAGCCTCTTTACAAAACTAAGAAACTATTAATGTCCTACATGAATCACTGATTTCAAAAGCACAAAAGCACTACAAGGTTCCCTAATCTAGCTATTACTCAGTATTCTTTCTTACAGTGAAGTAATCCAGTTTTCTTTCAAAGACAATTGGATTGTAGAGTATTCAGCAATGATTTCCATTGCCCAAGATGTGTCCTCTAAAACTATAGTTCTGAGTGTGGTGGCTCACACCTGAAACTTAACACCTTGAGAGGGTGAGATCAAGAGGACTAGGATTCAAGGCCAGTCAGCCCAGGCATAAAGTTTGCAAGACCTTTTCTTACCCAATAGCTAGACATGATGGTGTGTTCCTGTCAATCCGTATATGAGCGACTGAGATCAGAAGGATTGAAATTCCAAGCCAAACCAGACCAAAAAAAAAAGGTAAAAAGTGAAACTCCATCTCAAAAAAAGGAAGGCCTGGCCACTGGTGGTTCGTAACTATAATCCCAGATACTCAAAGGCTGAGGTCTGAGGATCACAGTTCAAAGTCAGCACAGACATGAAAGCCCATGAGGCTTATCTCCAATTAACTACTAAAAAAGCCAAAGTGGAGTTATGGCTCAAGTAATAGAGCATTAGCCTTGAGCAAAGAAAGCTCAGAAACAGTGCCCAGACTCTGAGTTCAAGCCCCAGGACTGGCACACAAAAAAGATGGAGCTAGGCACAGTGGCATACACCTTCTTATAGTAGGAAACAAATAGAAGGATCATAATCTAGACTTGTATCCAGGACAAAATTAGACCTCTTCTCAAAATAAGCAGTGCACAAAAGGGCTAGAGCCATGACTAAGTGTTAGAACCCCTCCCTAGCAAGTTTGATACCCTGAGTCCAAACCCAATACCACCAAAAATAAACAAATAATCCAATTGTATCATCTGGGGCCTTTGCAATACATCTGAATCCTTGCTTGAATGAATAAGGCAGTGTTACATACACTCATATATCAGGTATGATTAGTGGAGCTATTTATAGCAGAGATTTTTGTATCTTAAATCAGAAGTTTATTCTTCTGGCAATTCCATAACAGTTAAAAACCCAGGTTCCTTCCCACTCATCCTGCTACTTCACCATCCTATTATGTATGATTACTAAATGATTGTCACCTTCAAGGACACTTCATGGTCCAAGGTGGATGTGTTCCAAAGGATACAGAAAGTTAACAAAATAATTTCTACAGGTGTTTTGTCCTCTTTTCAAGCAGTCATCCTGGAAGACCCTTCCAATAACATTTGCCCAAACCCAGTCACATAACTACACTAGTTCTAAGATAGCTTGAACACGTATTTTATTAAGCTTAGTGAGTCACAAAGCAATTCATTTTCCTCTGAGGCACCCAAGTATAAACATTAAGAAAGATGTAGAAGACTGGACTTGGAAGAGAGATCAGACAGGGCTATAATGGAAATATAAAAGTCATAAAATACAAGCATTCTTTTCTCCTGCTTTGTCAGTTGTAGGGCTTGAACTCAGGGCCTGAGCACTGTCCCTGAATTCTTTTGCTACAATTCTGCCACTTTGAGCCACAGCTCCACTTCTGGTTTTTGAATGGTTAATTGGAGATAAGAGTCTCACAGGGACTTCTCTGCTTAGGCTGTCTTCAAAACAAAATTCTCAGGTCTCAGCTTCCTTAATATTTAGGATTGCAGGCATGAGCCACCAGCACCCAGCAAAATACAAGAATTCTTTAAAACTATAGAACTGAGCTAGGCACCTGTAATCCTAGCTACTCAGGAGACTAAGATCTGAGGATCACAGTTCAAAGCCAGTCTGGGAAGGAAAATCCATAAAACTCTTATCTCTAATAAACTACTCAGAAAAGGCCAGAAGTGGCGCTGTGGCTCAAGTGGTAGAGTGCTAGCCTTGAGCACAGAGAGGCTCAGGGACAGAGCCCAGACCCTGAGTTCAAGCCCCAGAACTGGCAAAAAGGAAAAGAAAAACTACAGAACTTAGTGACAATTAATAGCTGATAGGGAAGAGAAGGCCGGGATTGAGCTCCAAAGACCCCACATCTAAGAATTTGGGAAGAAGAACAAAGATCAGGAAAAGAAAGACTGAGAAAAAGGACCAAGAAAGAATTGTATCTCTAAGACCAAGTAAAGAACATGTTCCAAAGTGGAGCAGTGAAAATATACAAGAGCTGAGTAGTAGCAAGTTACAAAAGAGTGACAGACATAAAATGAAGGGCCTTGTGTAGACATGTTGGGAGTGATGCTGTTGTTAGTGACAGGTCTAGGGACCAACCCCAGAAGTGGATGGGTGAGGACACTGGAAAAAAGGTAGCTGGAATTGCATAGGTTGGGAGAGGAAGGAGCCAAAGGTGGCAGAGCTCACCAGTGTAAGGTTATCACAGTTGACAACAGGAGTACCAAGGTGGAGAGCAGTAAAGTGGGTTCTAAAATTTCCATAAAACAAGGGAGGGTGGGGATGGCTGCCCTCCTTTGAGATAGAGGTGATGGAGTTACTGGTTAGTGATTCCAAAGATGAAGGAGAAATGGTGGAAAGAGGAAAGAGGGAGGGTACTTAATAATAATAATAAATACAGTATTTTAAAGAGGGAGGGTAGGGTATTTAAAGAGATAGGGAGCTGCCACATCTGAGAACTCCCCATGAGCAATGTCTTTCAGCAAATGCTTGAGGTTCAGTTGCAACAAGAAGGCAAAGAGAACATTCCACGAGGTTCAGCATATGTGGGCGGTTTGTAGATGGCAGGTGTGGGTGACTTGTCAGGTTAGAGATGTTTAGAGCCATCTGGAGATGTGATCCAGATGCTAAAAGAGAAGTGGAAGCTCTGCTGATATGAAAAGGACGCAGTATGGCGTTGGGGGACATCTTACCCAATATTTTAAAGTTTCCTACTGTCACCTCTCTCTCTTGGAATTAGTCTCATGGCAGTGTGTAGTAGGGTCTTTCATATTAGGAAAAGCAAGCTTTGGGTCCCTCCCTTAAATCCAGCTGGTGCTGATGTCATGTTTGGGGAAATAGGTCAGCCTTCCTCAATTCAGGGAAAGTCCAATCCTGTATTACCAAAAAGCAAGAAAGGCAGATATGTCCGAAAGCCATGAATTTCCCCCTTTCAGAGGAGCCAGAGGAGCCCAGCACAGAAGAGCATTTGGACAATAGACACCGAATGCTCCATCCAGTGACACATCCAAGATTCTTACCTGCTACTTTTTGTAGCAGGAAAGCAGGATGTCAGACACTGGCTTACAGTCCACTTAAACCTTTTGAGCAATTGATCTTGTACTTATTTAAGCCACCACCAAGAAAGCTGCCAGTAATTCTAGCCCACAGATCCTAACATAAAAACATGTCTATTATTTGATCCAGATCACAGCCAAATTTCTCATTAATGTGGTTAAACATAGCAAATGGTATATTCCATAGTTCCTGTAGAATAGACCTTTGACAGAATGGAGGAGGGGAAATATATATTTTTTTCCTTTTAGTAACTGATATAAACTTTTGCCACAGTGGAACTTTTAAATCATAAATTTATTTTATGATTTAAAACATTACATACACTGAGAAATGAGACATTATTTCTATTCATACTGTAGCAATAACCACTTTTATCGCTTAACATTCTCTTTTGCAATGCACTGTTCTAACCTGGCTTTTTTATTGATTATTATCTTAGAAAATTTTTCATATTAACACATTTATTAGCAAATTTAAATTTTGTAACAGCTGCATTGTATTTTGGTGTGTAGCTGTTCCATGGTGGGCTTCTTGGGTGTTTCCATTTTTGTTTATTGCCTAGGTATTCTAACAGTGCTGTAGAAGCTTCTTCTGGGTCTATGTAGAAAATTCTATCATGTAAAACAGACACACACACACACACACACACACACACACACACACACACATACACACACACACACACACACGTCAGTTCCCAGAAATAGAAATGTCAGATCAAAGAGAATACACATTTCAAATGTTAAAAGATACTGCCAAATTGTCCTCCAAAATGATGACACCTATTTCTTACCCCCACTAACATTGACTGACAGAACTTCAAATAGAAAATTTAAATAAGACCTTTGAAGAAAGATGTGTACTGACTTCATTGTGAAGCAGATAAGCCTTTTTTATATAACCATCTTCTAATTTACTTGTTTCAGAAACCTGAATTTTTTTCCAAAGTTGAGTTAAAGCTAGGTAACAACTCTGATTAAAGTATTTGTCCTGTTTAAATTAAGTGCCAGGGTTGCTCCTCCTACCCCGAATATCCAGTTCCCACCCCACGTGCCTTGCTTGCTCCCCACTGTCAATATCCCCACAGAATGTCTGCAAGCCAACTTGAAGCTTCCAGTTACCAAGACAGGAGCCCTACTGTGTACAGACACCATTTCCAATATTGTGTTATGTTTCATTCATTCCAAGTTCATGGTTAAACTCATTCAGTCTGACCTTCCATGGCCAGGGATTGTTTTCTATGCATTTGAACAGATGCTCTGTTGAAAGGCTGGGCCTTTTCCAAACAACAACAAATGTATTGAAGTCATTAGCTCTCAACCACATGACCTCTTTAGAGATGTATTCTTACAAGCATCTCCCTGGGGCTGGCTCTTAGAAAGACAGCAGCCTAGTTGACGTGCATAACCAAATTAAACCAGCTAGTCAACCAGCATCAGGTCTGTCAGAGAGACCAAATCAGCTGTGTGGAGAAAACCACAGTCTTCCTGAAAACCAGGACCAAGGAGTTCATCCAGTGAGAATACATCCAGCTTTTCAAACTTCATTGTGTCTTATTTTCATGATCTATACTGTCAGCAGTAAAAGCAGAAAGATTGGATTTGGCAAGTACAGGCAGGCTTGGCCACATTGCATATGGAGAAGGTGTTAAATGGCAGCAGAAGGCAAATTGTGGATGCCTCTATTTGTTTCTGACATCCCTACAGCTGAAAATGTGAAGTTACGTTCGTGGATCACACTGGAATACTGTTATTATAAGTTAATAATTCCTCTATTCACATGAAGCTCTCTCTTTAAAAAAAATTTAAGTATGAATCTATTAGACCAGGTAGCTGGTATGCTCAATTAAGCATGGTAAGTTTTTTACTGATTATTGAATCTAAAATGAATCAAATCATCTCATTTTGCTTATGGGACTCTAAGGTTAATTGAAGGACTCAGGATGAGCAAGCACTTCTGAAATACAGGTGACAGCAGGTGACATAAAAAAACAAATAAAGATAAAAAGACAAAAATGAACTAACAAAGCCATACAAAACTAACTGCTACCGGATACATTTTAGCCAAATCTAAAATATTTTACTTTATATCAAGATAAGTAATAGAGTAAGAAAGAACTGTTTTTGCTTAGCTCTATATCTTACTACTTAGGTCATAAGAAAACATTCAGGGCATCTTTACTGAGCATTTACTACTTTCCAGGTTTTGAAAACAAATAGAAACTCTTCCCAGATGAATAGATTAATATCACACATCCCATTTTCAGAAATGTGCAAGCCGAATTGACTCAGAAGAACCCTTTCCACCTGTGAGGAGGTATTTGGGTTAAATGTTGGCAGGTCTTGAGATAGAAGGTCTGCCCTACTACTAGTAATCATTCATTCATTTGTGTCTTGAATATCTCCAGGACTCAAGGGATGGAAACAGAAGGAGTTTAAAGCTTCTATCTGACATGCCTTCCCCATGTCAGATCTTAAAACCCGAGAATCAGACAAATCTAGAGATTTGCTTTATGTGAGCCGTTTGTATCTCTCTATACAAGATAGAAATGTTCAGGAAATGATATTCTTAAAACAATAAGTCAGGCGATCAAAAAGGCTAAAGAACACCAATTCTGTAGCTTCAGCAGCTTCTGCCACTGGCAATATATTGACCCTTTTCCTGAAACATTGTACTCTATATCCTCATACCTGCTGCCAGGTATGGGGTTTGTAAATTTTCAGTTTTTCCCAGCTCCTCCATTAAAAATGAGAGAAGGAGGGATCCAAATACACAAGTATTAACTATAGATGCCATCAGCTATGCAGACAGAGAGTCTGGAAATGTACCTCTGTGCTTTTCTTCTTCCTCTACCAACAATCAAAGTAAACTCAAAACAGAACACCCCACAACAAACAAGCCAAGCACCGCCCTGACATTTCCACTAACACCCACCTTATTGTTTTCATTGATGTGGTTATGCTGATGCTCACATTGTGGATAGTAATTATTCAGAGACAGTCAGCAGCCTTATGCTTCAAAGCCCACTCACTAGTTATGGAGAGGGAAGGAAAACATCTCTCAGGTTCTATGACTACCCCTGTGATAGGGTAGCTAAGTCTTGACATAAAAGAAGGAACTCAGTCCTGAAGGATGAGATGCCAAAAGCAGAGTCTTGAAAAAGAATAAGACCAATAAGTATAGAGCTTCCATAACTTATGAATGGGAAACTTAAGGTTTTATGAGCCAAGTCCTGGTGGCTTACTCCTATAATCCTAACTACTCAAGAACCTGAGATCTAAGCATCAAAGTTCAAAGCCATCCTGGGCAGAAAAGTCAATGAGACTTATTTCCCATTAACCAACAAAAATCCAGGAATAGAGGTATGGTTCATGTGGTAGAGTTCTAACCTTAAGCAAAACAGTTAAGTGAGAATACTAGGTACTGAGTTCAAGCTCTGGCACTGACAAAGAAAGAAAAGAAAGGAAGGGAGGGAAAAAGGAAAGAAGGGAGGAAGAGAGGGAAGGAGGGAAGAAATGGTTTTATGAAGGCATGCAGGAGATACAATTGAAAACTGGAAGATCAATTAAGATGCTTTAAGCAACTTCCAGGTTGGAAAGGCTTAACCTAAAGAGTTCAAAGGCAGAACCCAGAGAATTTGACAATAAATTGGATATTAGCAACAAAAAGATCTCTGAGAGGAGTGGAGAAAACTGGAGTATGGGAGCCACTAGTAGAATATACAAGCAGGAAGATGACATGTAGACTTTGAGGCATGTTGAGTTTGCCTGTCCCACAAACTTCTTGTAAGGGGAGGTGTTCAGACATTGACTGGAAAAGAATGTCTGGGCTTGACAATCATGGGGAATCAGGAAGTGGTGAACTGAGTCCTCAGGAGAGAGAGCCAGGAAGGACATTGAGGAATACTAATATGGGGAGCACTGAGGATCTCTTGAATCAAATCAAAGATGATTTTAAGGAGAAAAATGAAAAATACCAAAGCCTAAAAGATGTTTTGTAAAAAGTAGCTATGGCCAATACCTTGCAAATATATTGAAAAATGCCAAGTGCAGAATGAATATGTGAACCCAGGAGACAGGAAGCACCAGCAGGAATCCTGAAGTCCAGAAAAAAGTTCCTAAATTGAGAGACACTTGGTCACAAGTGATTTTGAGGAAAGAGGGGAAGATTAAAAATCAAAGATTAGAGATTGGTCCGGCACCAGTGGCTCACGCCTGTAATCCTAGCTACTCAGGAGGCTGAGATCTGAGGATGGAGGTTCAAAGCCAGCCCGGGCAGGAAAGTCCGTGAAACTCTTATCTCCAATAAACCACCAGAAAACCAGAAGTCACGTTGTAGCTCAAGTGTTAGAGCACTAGCCTTGAGCTGAAGAGCTGAGGGACAGCATTCAGGCCCAGAGTTCAAGCCCCACTACCGACAAAAAAAAAAAAAAAAAGATTAGAGATTGGAGAAGACAAGTAATTGAAAGCAAAGAAAAGACATCAGTGTTTAGATACTGGTTTTTATAAAACACTGGAAATGTTTCAAAGTATTTACAAAAATATACTCATATTTCCAATTGTGAGGTAATCTTATGAGGAGGTAGAACAGAACAAATTCCCATTTCGACAGATCCATTCTTTACATGTGGCCACAGGGATCATTCTTATGAAACATTATTAAAGAAAGCTTAATGGGGAATTCTGGATGATTCTCTTCATTATGTAATGGGTTTGGCCATCAGTTAAGATATAATTATACATATATTCTCATTAATTACACCAACTACTTCTATAATTATGTCTATAAATGTATTGACAATTGAATTATGTTACCTATCTCTATTATATGGTTCATTCACAAAGTACTTACCAAAGACACTTAACAAAATACTACAAGAGTATTTAATTTCCATTAATATTAGTATTGTATAATAAATAATTTATATGATGGTTTACAAAATTTTTAAATTTAATTTGAGACTACATTTCAGGTTTAGATATAGTATTCTATACTTTTGTTGAAAAACAAAATTATTATCTTTAATAATTTTTAAGAATAGAAATCAAGCCAGCCCTTATTAAATAAATAAACCACTAGAATGGAAAAAGACTCATTTCTTCTATGTAGTCTCTTGAACCTGGACACTTTTATTTTTATTCTCAGAGCTTCCATAACCGTCCCCTCATTCCCAAGAAAACCTCCACCATCAAAGCATCTGAGCACCAACCTGAAGGCTTTGTTGCTAGTCTTTTTTCCCCCTCCAGGCTGTGAAGTCTATAAGGACCACCAGCTTCTGAATCTACCTGACTCACCAATCATTACCCAATATGTAGCACATGTTTGTTTACTATTTACAGTCTGGAAGATTATTTGTGACCTATGCTAGCTCAAAAGGAAGCTTAACTTCCCAGAAGTGCTAATTGTAGCCAGAGCTTCTTTGCAAATCTGTGAGTACAGATGTGTGTAATGAGTCAGGCATTATTCTAATAAGACAAAGATGGCAGGAGGTGGTCTGTTCACCAGAGAAGACTGCCCTCTAGTGTGGAACAGACATGTGAACAGAAAACTGAACTAATGCTGCAGTACAAGGGCCATGAGAATGATGGATTTTTCCGTGTGGGAAGGCGTGTGAGTTATCTGGAGAGAAACCTTCAGGTTAGCCCTTGATGAATAAGGAAGATATTAGTAAAGAAAGAGGATTTAACAGGACTCACTGAACCTCCTCTATCACAGGAACTCCTTTCTTCACCCACCGTGTTGGCCCTGGAAATGGACAGAAGGGGGAAGACTGATGCTTTCTGCCTTCTGCCTCCATAGTATAAACCATAGTATAAATAACTAATACCTATTGTCTTTCTTTACCTCTAGAAATTCCTAAGATCTTATACTTAGACCTCAGCCTTACCTCAGCCATGGGTCTGGGGTATCATGAAAGCACTGACTTTGGGTCGTTGACCAACAGGAAGGAGTTAGAACTTCAAATTCTTGCCTAGACATCAAGGATCTATTAAGCCCTACTGGGTGCTGAGAATATGGCAATGAACAAAATCCATGAAAATCCCTGTCCTGTGGAGCTCATGTGTTAGTAGAAAACAACAAGTAATCAATAGTAAATTATTATGACTAATATATAGGCATCCTGGGTTTAGAGAAAATAAACTGGCCATCAGAAATAATAGAGATTCTGAAAATTTAAGCAAGCTCAAAGAAGCCTTAATGAAATGACATGAAGGAGGTGAGCCACTGAGCCACAGATTCTGGAGGGAAAACGTGCCAGGTAGAGAAGCAGCCAGTGCCATGGCCCAGAAGTGGAATAGGGCACTGTGTTTTCAAAAGTGAAAAAGCCAGCCTGTTTTGAGCAGAGTTAGCAAGGTCATGGCTGTCAGGGTGAGCTTAATTGGATAGAACCTGGCAAGTCATTGTAAGGACCTTGACTTTCACTTTGAACTGGGGAGCCAGGATTTTTCACAGCAAAAGGGGAGGTATGATCTGATGCATTGACCCCTAAGGCTGCTGAAAGAGAAGGACAACAGCAAGAAACTCAGAGCAGCCCAGGTGTTCCTGTGAGCCTCAATGCAGGCTGGGCCCAGAGCTAAAAGGCGAGGGAGGAAGAAATAAACTGATTCTGAACTGTGGAGTTCAAACTAGAGCTAACAGAGCTGTGATGGATGGCATGTTGCATTTGAGAGAAAGGGGAGAGCTCAGGATAATAATGCTGCTACAAGGGTTCTGTTGATATGGGCCTGTCTGCCTGAGCTCAGCCATTGCTTCCAGGAAACAGAGCAGGGGAATAACTTGGGGAAAAGTTGAAGCACACTTTTGCTTTCTAAACTACCTGCCAAGCTGTAAACTTCAAAGAAAGAAACAGAAAGGGCGAAAATGAAAACACAAAAAATAGATTCTGAGAGACTTATTTTCATGTGTTCCTTTGTGTTTCTTTTTTTTTTTTTTTATCTTTTTTTTCTCTCAAGCCACGGTCTATTCCCCCAAGGTGTGGATAGTCGCTCCGTATACATCAGTCCTTT
This sequence comes from Dipodomys merriami, assembly GCF_024711535.1. Classification (NCBI taxonomy): domain Eukaryota; kingdom Metazoa; phylum Chordata; class Mammalia; order Rodentia; family Heteromyidae; genus Dipodomys; species Dipodomys merriami. The sequence continues at coordinate 3,387,850 of NW_027202382.1, read as the reverse complement.
TTGTCCCTTTCTTTTTGGCTCCATGGCAGCTCAGACTTGAGCTAAGCCGATTGCCAATCCAAAAGATTCCTTTTGTAACTTCCTGTTATAGACTTGGTGGGAAAGATGTGAAGGAATTTCCAAGGGGCAGTTTTCATTAATTAACACAACACAAACCAAATTCATTGCCTTCCCCTGAAGAGTCCCTCCAAAAGCTATTTTGCAGGGGTTGGAGACTGTGATAGCTCAGATTTTATAAAAGATTCTAACTGCTAGTTGTTTTTCTAAACATATTTTTATTCACATTTGTCCTTTAGCTTTATCTTTTTCCTTCCACACTTCCCTACCACCCCCTTAACACTCATTCCTCTGAGGATACTTGACTGGTACTCTTTTGCAAATTTCAGAAGAAGCTAAACTATATTAAAAACTATGTGCCAGGTTTTGACGTAGGTGCCTCACGATTTGGGCATAGTTTGCTATTTCTGAGATTTCTAAGTATGCAAATATCTGTAGCTATATAAAACTACAACACCTTAAAGGTTTACACCTCAACGGATTATACTTTTTAAGGTTGCCTTAAAACATATTAAACATCACTTTTTCACTCACCTTGAGAAGTACTCAAAAATATCACCAGGCACAAAGCTTCACAATTGTTCCTGAGATCTGTCCTTCAAGGCCAGCCCTAACAAAACAAAATCTGTATCAAAACTTTGGAGCTAATTTTTTTGGAGAATTCTCTGAAATCTAAGCACCAATCCAACAAAGTACTGGATATTTTTATTGTTCTGTCTCTATGTGGCTAATTCTCTATTCCTGGTTTTATGACATTGAAACAAGAGAATATAGCAATAATCCTCAAGCAACTCAAGGACCCTAAAACTTTGCCCTTGAGTTTCCCGAAGGTGTGTTTCTCTTATGTGCAGAAATTTTCTGAAGCCATATGCTGTGGTTAAGAATTTTATATACATTTTTCTCAGGCCATGGAATCCCTATTTAACAGATGAGAAAATCAAAGCTTGGGATTATGTAGGAACCTTAGGAAAGAAAGAGAAAGGAAGAAAGGAAGAAAGAAAGAAAGGTAGAAAGAAAGAAAGGAAGAAAGAAAGAAAGAAAGAAAGAAAGAAAGAAAGAAAGAAAGAAAGAAAGAAAGAAGGAGAGAGAGATAAAGGAAGAAAGAAAGAAAGAAAGAAGGAGAGAGAGATAAAGGAAGAAAGAAAGAAAGAAAGAAAGAAAGAAAGAAAGAAAGAAAGAAAGAAAGAAAGAAAGAAAGGAAGGAAGGAAGGAAGGAAGGAAGGAAGGAAGGAAGGAAGAAAGAAAGAAAGAAAGAAAGAAAGAAAGAAAGAAAGAAAGAAAGAAAGAAGGAGGAAGGAAGGAAGGAGAGAGAGGAAGGAAGAAAGAAAGGAAGGAAGAAATAAAGAGAAAGAAAGAAAGAAAGAAAGAAAGAAAGAAAGAAAGAAAGAAAGAAAGAAAGAAAGAAAGAGGAAGGAAGGAAGGGAAACTACCTAAAAAGCCAGTGAAAAATCTAGGACATAGAGTCAGATCTACCTGACTCTCATCCTCCTCCATTTAACCACAAGTCTATAATGTCCTTCCAACCTGAAACGATAACTTGAAGCAAACAGATCCTGAAGGTGCCATGATTTCCTACCCCCAAAGGACCTATTGAAAAATCAACATTTCTCAGAAGTAGTCCCAGGTTTCTCAGAGATCTGCTGGGTGAGCATGCCGTCCTTTCTCTGGCTCTGCACACCACCAAGGAAGTGCATGTATGTGCACTGAATTCTGAAGGAGAGCCTTCCAATACTGTCTTTCTAGAAACTAATCATCTCAGGAAAATCCTTTTAGAATGTGGAGCAGCCATTGTCAGCATTTAAAATGCAGAATGGTTGCCAGGTATGACCATAGGGACAAAGACTGGTCAGGGAACATGGGTGAATTAAAGAAGTTGAAGTCTGTGTAGGAGACAGTTCCCTGACCAGTCTCGGCTGCTGTGCCTTGCTACCCACAGGGCTGTAAAATCCCAAAGCAGAGTCCCTCCTCCACATGGTACCACACTCTACCTACCAGTAAAATATTTGCAGAATCCTAATTCCCCAATCGTCTCCTACCTCATTCACATCCTCCTTCTTGGAGAATTGGGGAAAACTTAACCCCCTGCCTGGCCAACTTTATATGGAAAGATACTTCCTAGATATCCCCTCACATATTTTGGAGTCCTCCTTTATTTTTTTGATCATTTCTCTCTGGCATACATCTAAGCTCTGAAGATTCCTGTAAATACAGACAAGATGGGATCAGCTGGTTTCTCACAAACATTCCCTTTGCCATGTGTCATGGCCACATTATTTGTATTAGGTTCTTATTTCCAGATTTATTTCCACAGCAATGTTTAGTTCCTCTTCTTTATCCTTTCCTACTTTATTCTTGTATGTAATTTTAAAAAAAAATAAACCTCATGCAGCTGCAAAATGATTAAGGAATGGCCCCACCATAGAATGATTTAATAGTAAAATCATCATGTCAGGTGAAGTTTTGGAACCTCCTTTTCCTCTTTAGTGAAAAGCGCATGATATGGGGACATCTGGGGTTGTATTCCACAGGAAGTATAACCCTTCTTTTGGCTTTATTTGGTCCTCATAAAAGACTCAATCTGGCAGCCACGGGAGTGCCTGGCATCATCTCCAGGCCATCATATTCCCGCCTATCACCTCCGTCCTGTATTCTTTCTTTTTCTCTTTTTCCTTCTTTCATTGCTTTCTTCTCTCACTTTCCTAGTTCCCGGACTTCCTTTGATTTTTCTTTTCTCTTCCCACCATTTGCCTTGGAGATTAAATAAAAACAACCAACTTCAAACTACCCTCCAGGATGGTGACCCTCACACTGACCTTCAACATTCATCAAAGACAAACAGACCCCAGGACATCTCCCTCCTTTTCATTTCCTTTTATGGCCTAAGCCATACTCTGACCTCTCCTTTTCCTCTGTGTAGTGTTTCACTTCCTGCCATCTTTCAGAATACACTTTGTGCTGAAAATCTATTGCCTATACCTAGCTCATTCTATCCTAGAGGTACCTTCATGTTGGAAGCTAGTTAGATTTACAACTAATGGAGCTTTGAACAGAAAGGGCCTGATCCTAGATTACCTTCCCCATTGGGGTTGGCATATCTGTCTGTCCCAGAGGCCTGAAACACAGATTTGACCATATTTTGTGATTTCCAACAACAACCAAGGGAGGGGAAGTGAGTGTCCACCAGCTATGTCCTGTCCTGGGAGGAGACGCTCTCCAGGAGACACACTTTTGGTTTGATTTGGTAGTAACCAAAAGTAGAATGAGATTCCCTGTGGTATGCAGCTAGAGAATGCACCAGCGAAAGATTCCTAGTGGGAAAATTGGGGTCTTTAGAGGAGCTCATCCTATCTGAGTGTAGACAATCATCAGTTGGTTTAAAATGAGAAGCATTGGTACCTTGAATATTCCCAAGCAAGATAATCAAGGATTAAAAAAGAAAAAGAAATGTGTTATCTATCTTTCCCTCCTCTCTCCACTTTTGCATGTTTACTTCCTTGCTTGCTGCATGTGTTTACCCCATTCATTATGAGCAAGAAGAAATGAAGCTTCATACTGTGGCAGAGCTATTCAAAGTGATTACATTGAGGACAGTATTTTTCCCCCAGCACCTTTCCCAAAGTGTCTCGTCACCAACATTACTTGCTGTGCTTAGTTGATCATTCTTTGCCCTCAATCCCCAAATGGAGTCAGTTGCCTCCTTAATGCTTTACTTGCAGCTGATTCAGCTGATATGGAAAGCTGCGATGCCTGTTCCTGCAATGTTAGTTATGATAAATGCTGGGAAACCAAAGTCAAATCAGAAGATTCCTGGGTTTGGTTTTTCTTTCCCAGCTCATGGTCAAAAACTGATCTAGGATGAGTATTTAATTACAGAGAAACGTCTATGGCTTCAGAGTAGCTCTGGGTATTTAGGACTCTTCCAGATGTCAAGCAGTAGGGAGAGTGTTAGCAACACTTGCTTGTTTTTGTTTATTTGTGAGGGGAGGGAAGAGGTCCCCATCAGACCCTTCATCTATGGTTCAGCAGCTTGAGGCTCTCACAGAGAGTATGGAGGTTGAAGAATCCACAGAGGTAAGAGAGTGCCCTTCACACAGGCCCAAGGGCATGCAGTGGTATGGGCCCTGCTGGGTGTAGTGCCGCGTAACTGGAGAAGCTGCATGCCTGCTTTCTGGTGTTTCTCCTTTGCCACAAGGCTCTCTTCCTCCTCACTCTGTCTCTTTCCTACCACTCTCTCTTGGTTCAGGGAGGTTCAGAGAAAAGGCCTCAATTCTCCACAAGATTGCCAAGAAGAAATGCCATGTGGATGAGAACGAAAGGCAGAATGGGGCTGCCAATCACGTCGGTGAGTACAGACAGACATCTATCACTTTCGCTTCCAGAGACTGAGGGGAACAAGGAGGCAGAGCTCAGCGTAGGCATCTTTGACTCCATGCCAACACAGAATCCTCTAGCACAGAATGGTCCCTAATAAATCTAGGGGAAGCCCAATGGGAGTAAAATGATTCTAATGAACCCCCTAACCTGGCATCAGCACTCAAGAGTAGACAATATCTTCATTTCAGGGACCTGCACAGGTGTTTTTTAATGGTTTAACAAAGGCAAGGATTCTCCTATAATTCTTGCCTGACAACCAGATTTTATGCCTATGCATTGATTATTGAACAACCACTAAGAAGTCACTATTCAAAAAACCTCCCGTGCTCCTAGATTAGGAAGATTAACATTGTGAAAATGGCAATACTGCCAAGGCTATCTACAAATTCAATGTGAAACCCAGCAATATCTCAACTTCACTCTTCAAGGAAATAGAAGAGGCAATCCAAAAATTTATATGTAACAATAAAAGACCCCAAATAGAAAAAACAATCCTTAGCAGAAAGAACAGTGCTGGAGTAATATCAATACCAAATTTCAAACTCTACTACAAATCCATAGTAATCAAAACAGCTTGGTACTGGTACAAGAACAGACCTGAGGACCAATGGAATAAAACTGAAGACCCAGAAATGAACCCACAGACCTATAGCCACCTAATCTATAAGAGAGCTAAAAAAAAAAAATAGAATGGAAGAAAGACAGACTCTTCAGTAAATGGTGCTGACAAAATTGGTTAAACACCTGTAGAAAACTAAAGCTAGATCCCTGCACCAGAATCAACTCCAAATGGATCTAAGACCTCAGAGTCAAAGCAGACACTCTGAAAACATTACAGGATGGAATAGGAAAAATTCTAGGCCTCCTTAGCACAGGCCAAAATTTTCTTAATAAAGACCCACAAACACAACAAATGAAAGAAAGGTTGGACAAATGGAATTGCATGAAACTGCAGAGCTTCTGTATGGCAAAGGACATAGCTAGCAAGATCAATAGAAAGCTCATGGATTGGGAGAAGATCTTCCACTAGTCATAGAACAGACAAGGGTCTCATATCTAAAATATACTTAGCACTCAAAAAATTAAATCCCCCAACAACAAATCCTCAAAGAAACAACAGCCTAATAAATAAGTTGGCTAAAGGCTTAAAGAGAAACTTCTCTGAAGAGGAAATAAGAATGACCAATAGACACATGAAGAAATGCTCAACTTCTCTAGCCATAACAGAAATGCAAATCAAAACAACATTGAGATTCCACCTCACCCCAGTTAGAATGGCTATAATCAAGAAATCTAATAACAACAGATGCTGGAGGGGATGTGGCAAAAGGAAACCCTACTGCATTGTTGGTGGAGTGTAAACTTGTTCAACCACTTTGGAAAGCAGTATGGAGGTTCCTCAAAAGACTCCACATAGAACTCCCCTATGACCCAGCAATCCCACTTTTGGGCATTTACCCAAATGATCACAAACAAGGTCATACTAAAGCTACCAGCACAACTATGTTTATCACAGCATTATTCACCTTAGCTAAGATATGGAGCCAACCCAGATGCCCCTTGGTAGATGAATGGATCAAGAAAATGTGATATATATATATATATATATATATATATATATATATATATATATATATATATACACACACATACACACACACACACACACACACACACACACACACACACAAAATAGAATTCTGTGCCTCCATCAGAAAGAATGACACCACCCATTTGCTAGGAAATGGAAAAACTTGGAAAAATTATATTAAGTGAAGTAAGTCAGACTCAAAGAAACATAGGTCCCATGGTTTCCCTTATCTTCAATAACTAGTATATGTCTAGGACAAGCAGAAGAGGTCAAAAGCTATCTACATATGACCGTACGAGATTATGATAAGCGAAATGAACCCCAAGATAGGGATGCAAGAGATTTTATCTTTCGTGTTGTTCTTTTTAATGTACTATGTAATTTTTTTTGTTTCTTTGTATGTTCTTCCCCTATGGTATAACCCCTGTTGTCACTGTATTTGATCTGGTGTCCTGCATCTTGTATATACATTTTTCTTATTTGGGGACGGGAAGGGAAATAACAAAATGCTGAAATAAGGATACACGATGGCCCATTGTAACAATAAGATGTACAAGACACTATGTTGAAAACAAACTTTACAACATTGTTGGGGCAGGAAGGAGGAGTTGAGGTGGGGAGGAAAGGGATGGTAGGGGAAAACAAAGGAGGGGGTAACAATGCTCGATGGGAAGTGGCCTCATTGCCTTGCTCATGTAACTGTAACCCCTCTGTACAATATCTTTACAATAAAAAATATATTTAAAAAAAAGAAGTCACTACTCAGTCTCTCCTTGAGAGAGTGCCAGAATCTCTTCAAGTTGCTGCTGCTGCTGCTGCTTTTCGTATGAACTCAACAGCATCAGCCCTGGTCTCCTTTGGCTGACTTTTCTAGATCTCCTATGTGACCAGATTGTGACATTCAGGCATCTTATTTTAACTTGAAGCATGATGTTCCTCCTGTCTGTAACTATAATATAGCTCCCTAATTCGAAATTCAAACCAAATTTAACCTAATCTGGATCTATGCTATAAATGAAGCTATTTCCCAAGTAACTAAAATTATCTGCAGACAAAATTCAACAGCGTTACACTCAAAATATCTGACACTCCATAGAAGTTTCTGACTCTCCTCTTATCCCAACTTCTAGCTCAGGGGAAAATTTTAACATAATAATACTTGGCATTCAAAATATTAACCTGGGTTACTTCTTGAAGTTGGGATTATAAAGCATGTATTTTGCTGTTGTCTTATGAAAACATGAAGTCACACCATTAATGTCTGACACCTGGTTTTGCTTAAGATATTGGGATTAATTAATTGAGCTGTTTGAGGGTATTTTTTTGTTTTTCCTTTATTTCACGTGTTTATTTCTTTCTTTGTGGCATGAAGTAGACTGGAGTAGAAGACTTGCTTGAGTTCCATCTTAACCTTCCTCCCAATAATTGACATTCTTGGGCCTGGACTGAATCATTCATGAAAGTATGAACACATAAATCCAAGAAATTTCAATGATGTTAGGCCTTCAAATTATTTGATAATCACAAATACTGTGTATCTAAAGTCCTTGCTATTCAGAGAAAGCTCAAGACTTAATTTTCATATTTTATTTGGTGGTAAAAACACGACCAGATAAAAGCACACATGAGTGAGATACTTGCCTGACAGGTATTTTCTTATGGCTCACCTCTGTCCTTGGCCATCCAACTCCCTTAAGTACAAAGTACCCTGTCCTGGAATCAAGGTGGTCATGACAGATGGGTCTTGAGGTTATATCACTACAGCCTAAAAGAGAGTTTTTATATGCTCAATGTACTGAGCAGCTTTTAGTTCAAATGATTCAATCAGCACACACGTAGTTTCTATGGCTTTCTATATTTATACTTATGTATGCTTCTCTATGACCCAACTAAATACATAAATGTAAACTATTTCCCTATGATTTCTAAGATCTGGCTGCTTCAAACCCCAAAATTGTCCTGAGCCTCTTAGATTATTTCCTTAGGTACAAAGTGATAGAGATATCCAGTCCCATTGAACTTGTTAGGAAAAATACAAATTGAGGCTCAATGGGCAGCCTGGGACTCGTTGCATCTATGAGCTGCCTGCTCCATTGAGCCCTAGGATTGACTCCACACCTAGTGGATCACAATAGGAACATTTTTGTTTCTCTCCCACTGAACTCCAGTTAATCCTGGGTGCACCTGAACACCTGGAATTGCTCCTCTTAGCCTCAAAAAGAATCTTCTAGTAAAAGGCAGGTAGTATACTGGGAAAGCAAATAGTTTGCAGACTAGCTCTGTACCCAGACACAGCTCAGTGCTTTTCATGTACTTTCTTATTTCACAATGTCCATCTTCTATGGTAGTATACAGGCACACAGGTACTCTTCACATCACTGTTAACACTGATTCTCACAGAGGTTTGAGGCACTTGCTATAGATCCCATAGCACCAGTTACAGAGAGTATGAACACAGAACTGATTGCCTCCCAGGTCTCAGAGTCCCAACTTTTAACCAAAGCCCTCAAGCCACTTCTCACATCACAGTGGAAAACTTGGCTGCTCTTGACTCGTTGCTTCACTCCACCCAATTAGGAAAGACACAGACTTGGGCCTCCATTCCTTATCCATCTCCTCGCTGCCTTTTGTGAGGTAAGAAGCTCAGGTATAAGACATGCTAAGTCTGCCTTCCCAGGGCCACTGGAGGAGCACAAGCACACACTTTGCTCACAAAGCCTGAGAGGTCTTACAGCTGAAAGCAATGGACCTTAGCAAGCAACTGGTTTGACCGGCTCATTTCACAAAGAAGGAAGGGTCCCCAGACACAGAATGAGGAGGAGATTCTCCTAAAGTGACAGCCTGATGGGATGGCCTAAGAACTTGGTCTTAGGCCAATATCCTCTCTGGGGTGCAGTACAACCGATGGTTGAGGGGTACAGTCCAAAGTGTAAATGACAGTGTATAAGTTTGAGTGTAGTTTGGGCTTCTGAAAGTCTGCATTTATGTTCTTGAATGGCTGGTTCCACCAAAAAGGTAAAAAAAAAAAAAAAAAAAAGAAATGCTGTCAGAGCTGATAGGACAATCATGTGACGTCAAGCCATAGCTTAATAGAAATAGAAGCCAGAGCTTATAGTAGAGGGAAAAGAGCAGGGGGAGAAAAGGAAAGGCTGTTTGCTATTTAGCCTAATACCAGGCCAGCTCTCTGACATTACTCTCTCCTTGTGCCCAGCATTTCAGAATGTCATTTGTGGCATGCCTCTTACCCCCCATTGATTGTGTTTGTTTTCTATGTGTTTAAATTATGTCACAGAAAAAATCGAACTCCCAAACAGCACGAGCACTGAAGTTGAAGTGACACCATCCAGTGAGACTTCAGAACCTGTGCAAAATGGAAACCTCTCCCACACCATCGAAGCCGCAGAGTCCCAGGTATGGCTCTTACATTGCTCTGGACTGCTGTTCTTCCTGGTGTGTAAGCACAGTGTTATGGAACGGGTATCCTTCTTAAGGGCCCCAGCTCCCAGCTGGGTGGACACCAAGCAGAATTGGTTCTATCTTTGCATTTGTGTCCCAGTACCATACCATGGCCTCCACAGGTGGCAACTTTGTGTTTATTGAATAAATGAACACATATATTCTCTGAGCTATTGTTTCCCAGGATTAGGTTAGATGACTCATGCCTCACAATCTCATCTCAGGGATGAAAATGTAGGCCTTGATGTATCAAAATAGCTGTTGCCTACTCTTCTCTATCCTTACGGTCAGAGTTAAAGAATAGAAATATTACAACCATCACATCTCCATGAGACCCCACTGGCCTCCTCTGTCCCTCTTGTTGAAGTTAACATCCTCTGGCCCCACCCACTGTTCAATGGCACAACCAATCAGATTGTCCCACCTAGTAGCAATAGTCCCTAATACTTAGCAAACACCTGCTATGTGCCACAGACTTGACCTAGGCATTATATGTGTATTGTGGCTCTCAGTGTCTCCAGTTGAGGAATCAATAGCTCATTAAGAAGAGGTTAATTCATTGAGTAGACCTAGCTGGGAGAAAGGAAGACTGAGAGTTCATCTGAGCATTGTCTACATACATTGTCAGAACCTTCCATCATACAGTACTGCCTCTGGACCATTCACTCAAAAAGTCAATGCTAGGTCAAGGCTTCTCAAACTCAGAGATGTGCACAAATTTCAGAAGAGAGTCTTGCTTAACTCCAGACTTCAGTGTAGCAATTAAGAAGCAAGCACAGAGCTTCTAAAACCTCTAGGTTTTAGAGGTAGCATATTAACATGTTAGTGTCACCTCTCTGACACATTGCTGAGTGCCAACAAAGGCTACTACCTTTGGTAGGAACTTAGAACTTAGAGAAGGAAAAGGCTCCATAAAAACAAATCCTGCTATAATCCTAGCTACTCAGGAGGCTGAGATTTGAGGATCATGGTTCAAAGATAGCCCAGGCAAGAAAGTCTGTGAGACTCTTATATCCAATAAACTCTACTCAGAAAAGGCCAGAATTGATGCCATGGTTCAAGTGGCAGGGCACTAGTCTTGAGCAAAAAGCAGCTTAGGAACAGAGCTCAGGCCCTGAGTTCAAGCCAGAACCATTACACACACACACACACACACACACACACACACACACACACACAATTCTGATTTCTGCTTGTTGGGTCTGGAGATAGGCTCAGAGTCTAGAGTCCTAGTGGGCTCCCCAGCCACTCAATCCACAGATTATCCAAAGATTATCCCATTTTCTTCACAGAATTCCTAATGAGCTGAAAAGTTAAGATACTGCTTACCAGCATGTTTTAGGACTTTACTAGCATGCGACGGCATCTACTCTTCCCAGGAGAAAAGCATGGTAATTGTTGCCTGCTGCCCTGTTCCCTCATAGGAAGATACAAGGGAAAGTTCTTCCTTCAAAGGGGAGGATGAAGCGACTGCAGCTCCGCTGCCCTTGCCTCCTCTGCCTTGCTGGCTCCTTGCCCTCCTGCTCAGAGCCCCAGGGTCCCTGGATGTTAGCTCAGGAGCAGGCTGGCAGAGCAGCTCCTGTCCACATGGACAAGCAGCATGTGACAGTAGGAGGCAGGCCTCAAGGACATCTGGCTGCCCTTAGGGCTGGCCTAGGCATAGGTGTGCAGAGGGCCATATGGGCACCATGCTGCTCCATCTGGCCACTAGATCCCCTACGAGGGAGGATCTTGCTGCAGAAGAGCACGCGTCTCACTGACCTCTCTGGGGCACAGTTGCCCCAGGTCTCAGTGAGGAGACTCAGGGTGAATTTGCACACCTTGCTGATACACTGATTGCTTAAAAACAAGCATGCCTCCAAAGAAGTGTCTACTCTCTATCACTGATGCAGGAAGGCCTAGTGGTGAACTCTGCAAGCCTACCAAGGGCAATCTACTTACCAACCTCATTGAGCTCTAGTTCCCTGTCCTCTAAAGAGCAGATCATTACAGTACCTGCCTCCGTGAGGTTAAATGAGATAGTATGCAAAAAGCACACAGCATAGAATTAGACGCTAAATATTCATATCCCGTGTCCATACTTGCCACTTACACAATAATAGGTTTCCCTCCTTTGAAGTAATGTATTTTATGTAAAATGAAAAGAGGTCGTACAATGTTTGAGGGATATTCAGGCCATAAATAAGTCCACCAACAAACGTTTGTGCTTGGTAATTAGCTATGACCCTGTGTTGTTTGTGCAAAGTGCTCTGAAGCCTGCCAACAAGGCATTAAAAACTCCACGGAAGAGTAATACTTAAGTTGGGTATTGATGGATGAACAAAGAGTTTGTCACTCAGGAAAGAAAGAACTAAATGGCAACATGTGCAGAGAGAGGTATAAGACCTTAAGAAAGAATTTTGTGTTTAGGGGTTGGTGGAAAAGATGATATGCCAGAAAGGATAAATTGACTTGAACTTCTTCACCTGTTCATCTGAAAGTTTTCAATGGCTCATTTGTGCCAGGCAGTGGCTGGGCACTGGCCAGACCCACATGTGCTAGCAGAGCCAGGGCTGTAATATCAGTCAATACGCCTGTAGTTGATAGTGGGAAGAGAAGACTAACAAAACATGGTGACAATAGGGGAGAGAAGAAAGTTGGACACAGGAAGTCTGACTACACTGAGGCTAAACTTCCAGAAGGAGCTAGCCAAGTGAATTATACCTCAAAGGCAGATATGAACGTGGGCTCTTTAAGGAACAAAGAAAGAGTGAGGGGAGGAAGGAGGAGGATGGCAGTGGGGCCAGAGAGGAAAGCAGACCCATAGACAACAGGGAAGTTGACTTCTTTCTGGGGAAGCAAAGCCGCTGGACATGCCTATATGTGATTGACATGCGTAAAAAGGGTCCCTGGGGCTGTGATCCAGAGATTGGATTGGAAGGAAGCATGGATTACAACAACGGAAGGGAAAAGAGATCGGTGGAGGAATGGAAGGAGAGATCTGGGGGTCTAGGCAGCATTGTGAGAAGTGTGAGATTGTGAAGAGCATGGCATATGTGGCCAAGCAGGCTCACCCCCAGCATGGTGGGAGGGCATCTCTGAAGGCCTTGGGGGAGCAGGGATAGCATCAGATAGCTCTTTACCATAGTCAAGAACATCAAGTGTCTGTCACCCACTCTTCAAAATTCAGTTCATAGCTGGGCCTGTTATCCTCGCTACTCAGGAGGCTGAGATCTGAGGACTGAGGTTCCAAGTCAGCCCCACAGCAAAGTCTATGAGATGCTTATCTCCAATTAATCACTAAAAAGCTAGAAGTAGAGCTGTGATTTAAGAAGTAGAGTACTAGCCTTGAGAAAAAAAAGTTCACGCCTGTAATCCTAGCTACTGAGGAGGCTGAGATCTAAGGACCAAGGTTCAAAGCAGCCCAGGCAAGAAAGTCTGTGAGACTTTTTTTTTTTTGAAATAAGTTTTTTATTCTGAAAATACTGTACAGAGGTTGTTACAATCACATGAGTTAGGTAACAAGTACATTTCTTATCAAGCATTGTTTCTTCCTACTTTGCTTTCCCCCTACCATCCCTTCCTCCCATCTTCTCTCCAATAAACTACTCAGAAAACTGGAAGTGGTGCTGTGGCTCAGTGGTAGAGCGCTCGCTTTGAGCTTAAGAGCTGAGGGACAGCGCCCAGGTCCAGAGTTCAAGCCTCACGACCAACAAAAAAGAAATATAAGAAAAAAAACTGTCAGGAATACTGCCCAGACCCTCCATTCAATCCCCAGAAGCAGCAAACTACACACACACACACACACACACACACACACACACACACACTCAATTCATGTCCTGTCCCTAGGCTCACATGGGGGCCCTGCACTTACCACATTGCATAAGATGTGTCTTGTTCTAGGTCCGATGACCTCTAGGTCTGATGACCTCACAAAATCCCTAAGTTGACACAAAAAATGATAGCTGGTGGCTATCCTGGCTGCTCAGGGGCTTTACTTGCATGTATTTATTTAATCTTCCCAATATTCCAATGGTGAAAAATTGTTCCCATTTTACAGATGAGGAAACTGAAGTGAAGAAAAGGGAGTACATTGAACAGGAATAGCCACTCCTGTAACAGAGGCAGGATTCAAATAGAAATCTATCCGGAGATTTTGCTCTCTCCCCTACATGTAATTATTTTCACTGCTGTTTTCAAAAAGCCCTTCTAAGGGGTTTCTAATAATGTATGGCACTCTAAAAATGTACTGTCACAGAGAAAAGACAGTAGATCAAAAGTAAGAAAATACAAGTAAATCACAAACTTTAGTTAAAAGGAGGAGGAGTAGGAAGAGGAGGCCAAGTGTGGTTGTACATGTTTGTAATCCCAGAATTCAAGAGGCTAAGGCAGTAGGCTCACAAGTTGAAAGCCAGTATAGGGAAAACCTATCTCCAAAAATAACAACAAACCCAAAAAAGAAAAAATGTCAAGAAGCGGTGGAGCAGCTAGAAGAGAACTAGCCACCGGGAGGTAGAACAGAAACAAGAAAGATTCAGAGATTGACACGGTATAGCTGAGTTCACCCCGCCGCCATTTTTTAAACCACCCATGAGACGAGAATGGTTTTTAAAACTTTTTTAAGGAAGCAACAGCAGCATATGTGACAGAGACCATATGGACCTCAAAACCTGAAATATTTACAGTCTCTCCCTTTAAAGGAAAAACTTGCCTGTTCCTAATATAGACTATCCATAGTCCTTAAAGAAAGGAATGGAAAAGGGAGGGGAAAAAAAAGAAAAATAAGGGCTCTTTATGTGCTAATTGGGAAGGATCTTCAATGCACGTTAAGTGAAAAGGCGACATGCCAAAGTATATCTCATGGTATAGGACAGTATAGTATGTATCTCAGTGCGCTAAGGAGAAAAGGAGAGAAATACCCTGGCAGCTTTGGCTTGGGTGTGATAACTTCCAGAACAGATCTCGACAATGAGGCACTGGAATGAGCACAGTTTCCATACACACCTCCATGGCTGTGAATTCTGAACCCATTAATAACTGTACTGCCTCTTCAAAACAGAGTAACTATCCAGGGACCAGTGGCTCACACCTGTGATCCTAGCTAATCAAGAGGCTAACATCTGAAGATCAAAGTTCTAAGCCAGCCCATGCAGGAAAGTCTATGGACTTCTTACCCCCAATTAACCACCAAAACAAACAAACAAACAAACAAAAATGCTGAAAATGGGGCTGAGGCTTAAGTGATAGAGCACTAACCTTGAAAACAAAAGTTCAGGGACAGCACCTAGGCCCTGAGTCAAACCCCAGGACCAGTACACACACACACACACACACACACACACACACACACACACACACACACACACACACACACACACACACACACACACACACACACACACACACACATAGAGCAACGACGACAACAAGAACAATCAAATTAATAATAGATTAGATTAAAACAGAGGATATATTACTTAGACCTTGGAGAAGAGACTGTCAGAGATAGATGACCTGCATTCAAACCCCAGCTCTGCTGTATGACCCTGGGTGGAGTAATTAATCTCACTGTTCTCCATTTTCTTTCTCTATGAAACAAATATAATGTCAGCCTCCATCTTCCAGCTTCGGTATGAGAATCCGTAGCTCTTAGAACAGTTCTCAGCACATTGTAAGCAAGTGTTAGTTGTAATTAGCTGGCTGTGCTTAGCAAAAAAAATTAATGTTTAATCATTTTTAAATAGCTAATAAGTAGCCCAGGTGACAAGGGGTTAAGCCAAGTTTTGGTTGTGGTCTGAGTGGCACAGCTGGATTGTAGAACTGTTCCTGAGCTGGAAATGAGGTTTGGCATGCACAGGTCATGGAAAAGGAACAGGAAAAGGAGCTCAACCCTGTAGCTGATGCTGACAGTCCCTGGCTGGAAAAGCTGGGTGATAGAGTGAATCAGAAAAACAAACAAACAAACAAGCAAGGATGCAGTAGGCCACCTCAGGCCACCTATGGCCCAGCTGCACAGAAATGCCTCGGTGCTATTTTGTTTTGTTAGTTTCATTTCTTTCTGAGTTGTATTTTTATTAGGCACTATGACAAGTAATGTGTGCATCCCAACTTTACTCATGGGAATTCTGAGCACCCTACATCATACTCTCATTGCTAGTATTCTCCTGAGAGTTTATCCTTCCTTCTTAATTAACCTTCTGTTTTTAAGGGACTAATGACATGTGAACTAATTCCCCACTGACACCTCTTCTCAGAGGTTTCTCCAGTATAGCATTCTCTTCCTTGGTAATGAAGAATGTTTTAAAAATACACTCTCAAGGCCAAGTGTGGTGGCTCACATTTGTAATCCTAGCTGCTGAAGCTACTGGCCTTGGATGATCACAGTATCAGGCCAACCCTGTCAGAAAAGTCCAAAGGAGTCCTTCCTGTTCAACCCACAGCTGGGCATGGTGACACACATCTGTCATCCTACCTATGCAGGAAGCTAAGATCTGAAGGACAGCAGAG
Source organism: Dipodomys merriami (assembly GCF_024711535.1). Classification (NCBI taxonomy): domain Eukaryota; kingdom Metazoa; phylum Chordata; class Mammalia; order Rodentia; family Heteromyidae; genus Dipodomys; species Dipodomys merriami. The sequence continues at coordinate 3,371,883 of NW_027202382.1, read as the reverse complement.
AAAGCCCAGCAGCTCCTGTCTTCATGGGGAAAATGGACATGGCAAAGTGTGCTTGGCATCTCCACTGCAACAGGAAGCCTAAAACAGGCCAGTGGAAGGCCAGGCATGCATGTGAGCAGGAAGCCAGACCCTATCTCACAATAACCAGTGCAAAGAAGGGCTGGAGACATGACTAAGTAGTAAAGAGCCTGCCTAGAAAGTGTGAGAAACTGAGTTCAGACTTTAGTATCACACACACACACACACACACACACACACACACACACACACACACACACACACACACACACACACACACACACACACACACACACACACACACACACCTCATAAAGGAAGCAAGCCCTGCATAAAGAGCCCTGCTTCATGTATATCTTCTGTAGGAACCAAGAGCTAATATGACTTTTACACAACTTAGAGCAGATTCCCTTTTCTTATGCTGGGAGCCAGCTCATGTTGTCCACACCAATGCAGGAAAATGGATCCAAACTGCCACCATTTACCAACCTTCCTAAATGTTCCATGTGGAGAAGTTAGCCAGGATTGAAAAACAGCTAAAAGAAATTCTGTCTTACCCAGAACCTAGGCTCTTACATTTTAATGTTGCCAGGCTAGGGGCTATGGCTTAGCTCAGTGGTAAAGCACTTGTCTCATTCATGAAGCCGTGGGTATGATTTCAACCACAAAAGAAGGAAGAGCCTAATACCAGTGACTCATGCCTGTAATCCTAGCCAGGCTGAGATCTGCTCTTTTCCTCTATAGTTATTGCATCCAAAGGAGTTTCAACTTTGCTAACAACAAAGAAAATGTAAGACGCAAGAAGTAAACTCATTGAACATCTGCTAATCCTCCCTCATCTTAAAAAATAATGCTTTACAGAAAATTGAGGTGAGGGGTTGGGTTAGGAGGGCTGGTGGAGAATGATGAAAAGGGTGATATTGATGAAGATCCACTTATATTTATAAAATAATTTATTGAATAGTAACCTTTATGTGTAACTAAAAGATAATAAAAATAATATTTAAAAATAACAACAAAAAAGCCATGTTTGGAGCTGGACACCTGTGCCTCACACCTATAATCCTAGCTACCCAGGAAGCTGAGATCTTACCAGAATGTCAGACAATTCTCCATCCAGGCCAACACAGCAAAACCTAAGTTGTTTTACTGACTAGGCCTTAACATGTAGCTTCCATTTCTAGGGAAGATAACATTTTTTTTCTGTCAACCTATATGTAAGTAGGAAAGTTAAACTCCAGATCCTGTGTCTGATTACCTGCACAATATTTTCCAATTGTTTAAGATGCACTCAGAGGCCTTTTAACATATTTAAAAATGAAGTATATACAGATATAAGACTCGAATTTTGGCCTAACTTCAAATGTCGACAAATTGTATGCTCTACTCACTGAGAATCTTGCTGTTAATGATACCATTTGTCATTGTACTTTCTGAACAGTTTGAAGAATGTCTGTACATCGTTAAGATACTTTAAAAGCTGACTACTAATAAAGGAGGGAACTCATTAACACCCTGAAAATACATTAACATCAATCTTCCTATGACTAATTCTGATCCAACAGATAAGACAATGAAAATGATTTTTTTATTATCTTTCATAATTTTCCTGTAAGCTCTTATGGTAACAAATCTTTGTAAATTATATCAACAAGATTTACAAAGCTGATGAAAACTCCAGAAAACTAATTTGCAATAGCGCTACAGAAAGAAATCCATCTTGTCTGTAGTCTGCATTGCAGAATTATTTGGGCAAAATGCAAAGTACAGGAAAACAATTGCATTGCACCACAATCTCCAGAGGCCATTTGATATTATTGTAAAGTGGTTTCTTGGCTTCTTAGAAAACTTAGGCGCAGACAGCTTCATCACTCACAATGATGGATTTTGAAACCTTGGTTTCAAATAGAGCCTTGGACATGATTAAGTTTTCAGGTTGCCATTGTTCATTTTCTGTTTAATGTGCAATCTTTTCTTTCTTTTCTTGTTCTTGGAGGTGGTGGTGGTGGTACTGGGGTTTGAACTCTGGATCTTGTGCTTGCTAGGCAGGCACCCTACTACTTCGCCATTCCTCCAGCCTTCATGTGCTGAAAAATGTTATGCTAGGATTGTTTTCATCTATATTTAATACAAGCCATGATCGTATTGTAAAAGGAATGAATTATTCCCAACCATCAGGCAAGGAAGGATGTGTCATTTTTTAAGAAATCTGTTTTCTACTTAAATGTTAGCTCTGCTAGTTCAGGATGTCCACACAGAAGGCAAGACAAATGTGTCAGGATGCTCTCTTCCAAAAAGAGATGTCTCTCCACTTACTTCTTTCCCTCCTCCCCTCCCCCCCACGGACCCCAGCAGTCATGGGGCCTAGGCACTGTCCCTGAGCTTCTTTTACTCAAACCTAGTACTCTACCACTTGTGCCACAGCATCACTTCTGGCTTTTTCTGCTTATGTGGTACTGAGCAATTGAACCCAAGACTCCATGCATACTAGGCAAGCACTCTACCACTGAGTCACATTCCCAGCCCCTCGACTTACTTCTTTTGGGCTTATTTTGTGTGCAAGAGATAAGGGATAGGCACATTTAAGGTAAATACAAAGCTTAGAGAATGGGGGATATTGGTAGGAAATATGAATATGAAGATATTGAGAATCTAAGAGAACAAAAAGAAAATGTTCTAAGACTCAAAGACAGAGTTAAAATGAGGGCAGTTTCAACGCAAATTATATTCAGTAAACACAATGATTTATTTCAAAACCAAAAATTATCTACTGAAAGAAATGACCTCTTTAAAAAGACCTAGCTGGGAAGGTGGCTCAGTGGTAGAGTGCTTGCCTTGCATGCATGAGTCCCTGGGTTCGATTCCTCAGTACCAACATAAGCAGAAAAAGCTGGAAATGGTGCTGTGGCTCAAGTAGTAGGGTGCTAGCCTTGAGCTGAATTGCTGAGGGACAGCACCCAGGCCCAGAGTTCAGGCCCTACAACTGGCAAAAAAAAAAAGTTCTTCTTTAAAAAGACCTAATAATACCATAGTAAAATACCATGTACTGAATAACTTAAACAACAGAAGATTCTTTCCTAACAGTGTAGGAGTTTAAATTTCAAGATCAAGTTCTCACAGAGTTGGCCTCTGTTCAGAGCTCTCTTCGTGTATATACATATTGTCTTCTCATCATGTTCTTCTATAACCTTTCCTCAGTACACATTAGTGGAACAGGGGGAGATACTGAAAGAGAAAAAAAGAGAAAGACAGAGAGGGAGAGAAAAAAAAGATAGAAGACAGCAAGGGAGAGGAGGGAGAGGAGGGAAGAGGAGAACACCTGAGACTTCCTGTGGCTCTTCTCTTTGAGGACACTGATCCTTTGTGATCAAGGCCCCACCCTTACGCCGTTCTGGAACCTTAATCACTTTCTTAGAGGCTCCACCTCCAAATAGAGCCGCACTGGGTGTGGGAGGTGTTCACAGAGCTTTCAGTATTTAAGTATCAGTAAGGACTCAAATCTTAGAGTTGAGTTGGAGCTTTCCAAGGCTCTCTGATTTTCTATCATTTAGCCTAACAAGTTCTTCTTCAAGACTCCTATTATTATTGCCTTTTCGAAGAAGAAAGGCAAATGAGGTTTTATCCTTAGATTTTCAGACCTTTAAGTTGTTTTTTGTTTCGTTTTGTTTTTTTGTCGGTCATGGGGCTTGAACTCTGGACTTGGGCGCTGTCCCTCAGCAATTCAGCTCAAGGCAAGCACTCTACCGTTTAAGCCCCAGCGCCACTTCCCTCTAAGTTTGTTTGAGCATACTTCATTTATCAAATCCAAGAACTACAGCTTCAGGAACCCAAAAGAGATGTTTAATTTCACATGTTTCTGTCCGTGAGACCAAAATGATTCACAACCCAGTAGTGAATATTTTTATGGGTCAGTCTTTTCCATAATCCAACTTCAAGCATGTCTATTTCTGAAGTCAGCTGACATAAGGAAGGCTGTTAGTATTTGACCCCACTAATTAGCCAGCACATCTAGCTGAAATAGAAATAAGAAGGACTTACTAAGCCCAAGTAAGCCAATGTTTATGAGTAGGAGTTTGTAGACATTTCCTTTGTCCTACAGTGTGATGTAATTAAACTTAAATAAAAGAAGGCACTCTGTGGATCATTTCCTTGGAAGGTAACTTCTAATTGCTAAACCACTTATTTCTGCACCTTTCACTGTCTCAAAGTGTGACTGACCACTTTTGGTAATCTTACCTCAGAGAAATCCAACTCTATTGTTGTTTTTAACCCAGCAAAAGCACAGAGTGAAGGTGTCACAATATTATGAGTCTCACCATCTGCTCAGAAGCTTTGTTTCTGGGAGAAAGTCTACTTGAAGAAAGCTACTGAAATACAGTAGTGTTTCTCCTTATATTCACTTTAGTTTTATTTACAAGGGCCTTCTATTTTATTCATATTCACTAAAAGAAAAGGAAATTAAATATGGGATCACTCCAGTCAACAAGTGCTTAACAAATATTAGAAGAAATCATAAAAACCAGCTTTCATGTCAAACAATTGAATTATAGAATTTTCTTGCCAGAAATATTATTATAATTTACCTACTCCAATTTCTCTCTCTTAGATATCCTTGAAGAAATTGTTCTCCTGACAATTTACTTTTAAAAATAATAATAATAACATGCTTGAGTGTTTATCGTGTATCAAACACTGTTCTAGATGCTTTTCAAGGATTAAGCCATTTAATTCTGTAACAACAGTGATGTAAAAGAATATTCTGGAATGGCATTTATATTTATGACAGCCTGTGTCTGACTTCCTATTGAATAGGAAACCAGGGGAAAAGTGAGCCTTTGCTGATCCCTTCTAGAACTTTCCTTTTATAGCTAAAGCACTGTTGGGATTTCTCTCTGGAAGCCTTGCCCAGGCTCATTGTAGAGGTGCACATACATCTCATCAGACCCTATAGAGACCTAACTGAAGAAATTATATGTGCCAGCTTTGTCAAAGAGAGTGTTTTTAATGCTTCAGTAATGAAGGATCGGGAAGGGGAAAGGAGAGTAGGGAATCCCATGACTAGGGATGAGGCTATTTTCTTGGATACATTCTTATTAATCCTCAAACTCTGAATGCTGGAATCTGAAAATAATTCCATCTCCTATTTCAGCTCTTGCTTAAAGTTAGCCCTAATAAGGTTTGTTATTTTAAAGAGCCTCCTCCATCTTTCACAATATCTCCCCGATAACCATTTCAGAAGGAGCTAGAATGGGATTATCCACAATTATAGGAATTCAGAGTGACACCAAGCAACAAAGTGCACATAAAACCTCAAGCCCTCATTGGGGCATTTAGTAGGCTTGATGGCTGCCTTCTTCCACAGAAACCAGAGCTGAAGCTCTGCACTCTTTTCTCAGATCCAGATGCTAAGTAACAAGTTGTTTTTCATAAGCTGTGCTTAAGAACCTGATATCCATTGGAGTCTTCTCAGTGACTGCCTTTTATTTTTAAATGTGCATTTTGGAGATGTCACTCAAGGACAGCTCCTTCTATTCACACCCCAAATCTGTTCTTCATTTTTCCTCTCTGCTGCTGTGGATGTTGCATGATGCTGAGAAAAGGGAGAGAAGGCAATGTGCAGATATTTCCTGGCAGCTTTGCAAAGAAATGTGGGCCATCTAACCCACCAAAACTTGTCTTTAAGCTCAAGAATATCAGGTTTGCTAGCCTGAAAATAATAATAATAAAGTTAATATGAAACAAAAGGGGGAGCCTGACATCATTGGGCATAAATTGTAAAGCCTGTTTTCAGGACTGAGGAACAAGGGTATTGTGGAATAGAGAAAGAGGTCATTAAGGGTCAGAGGTCAAGGCCTGGCCTGGCACTGTGGGCCAGCCTTTAGCACACCACTTCCTCTCACAGTCGGTTATCCACCAAATGAAAGAGATGGTCTCGAAGAGCCAGCACTTATTCAACTCTGCACTCTGGGGCCCTTGCTGTCAGGACCTCACACTCTCATCTTAAATTATTTCAGAGGTCTACGATTGTAGCTTGTCTTTGTAATCTATTAATGCACAGAGGATGAGTCATCTGGGCAAGTGCAACCCAAGAAGTTCATCCCATATTAAAGCAAAACTCACAGTGAGATGGTCTTTAAGGTCTTCTAGGCAGTGAAATGCTCTACAATGAGCCTGGGCGAGGCTTCCAGAGAGAAATCCCAATGAAATGTGTGCTGGCAAATGAACTGTACTTTTACTGGTATTTAGGATCTTTAGATGGTGATATATTCTTTTCCTCCAGTGTCATGTTACACTGAAGGGCTCCCCAGTGAAAGGTGGTTCTGAAGTGAATAAGTGCCTAGGATTAACACTTTACTTCCAGAGCAAGAAGTGGGCATGAAGCATTATCACCAATCAATAAAACTTTATTTGAAGGTGGCCTATTTCTAGATTCCTCCTATGTTTTCATTTTACTTCTTAAGTAGCAGCAATTGCATTACAGTAGGCTGATCTTCAGACAGGAAGACAAAAATAACAATTTGGATTGCTTTTAAAAAATAGTTCTCTGGCTTTAGAAGCAGAATCCAGCCCAGGCCCCTCCACTGAAAACCTGGTGATGAGCTAGCCACACCAGATACAGAGGGAAGGGAATAAAATGTACATACAAGGAAGCTGAGTAGATACTATGACACTAGGCAACATTCACTGGTAAAAGTAAAAAAGCTGATTGCTGCAGACACATCCCAGCAGATGCTGCTGATACCTAGGACTGCTTTCTGTATTCTATAGGTATCCTCTTGGTCCTTTCAATATCTAGAACTGATATAAATATTAACAAATGTCACCAGTTTTCCCCCTCCTTCTCCCCACTACTTCAATCAGAGAAAGTGTCCGCTAAATCACTAAAGAGTATTTCACTTAGGTCTGCCGCACCTCATTTCACAGTGATTCAAGGCTACTTGAAAAGGTACCTCTGAAAGCCAGGCGCCAGGGACTCATGTCTGAAATTCTAGCTACTCATGAGGCTGATATATGGAACACTGCAGTTTGAGGCCAGCTCAAGCAGTAAAGTTCACTAGGATCCATCTCCAAAATAACTAGCAAAAAGCAAGGCTGGAGGCATGGCTCAAGTGGAAGAGCACTAGCTGTGAGCAAGCAAACCAAGCAAGCACAAAGCCCTAAGTTCAAGCCCTGGTACCACCAAGAAAGGGAAGAGAAGGGAAGGGAAGGGAAGGAAAAGATAACAAGAAAGAAAAGAAAAGGAAGGAAAGAGGAAGGAAGGAAGGAAGAAAGAAAGGAAGAAAGGAAAGAGAAAGAATGAAAGAAAGAAAGAAAGAAAGAAAGAAAGAAAGAAAGAAAGAAAGAAAGAAAGAAAGAAGGAAAGAAGGAAAGAAGGAAGGAAGGAAGGAAGGAAGGAAGGAAGGAAGGAAGGAAGGAAGGAAGGAAAGAAAGAGTGCATAATTTAGCAAAAGTACAGCCAAAGGTGAAAAGAAAAGGGAAATAGTAAGGCTGAAGTTACTGAGCAGATTCCAAGACCATGATTGTTGATAAAAGTTACAAATTTTGGGCTGGGAAGTTGGCTCAGTGGTAGAGCGCTTGCCTTGCATGCCTGAGGCCCTGGGTTCGATTCCCAGCACCACATAAGCAAAAAAGCTGGAAGTGGCGCTGTGGCTCAAGTGGTAGAGCACTAGCCTTGAGCTGAAAAGCTGAGGGACAGTGCCCAGGCCCAGAGTTCAGGCCCCACGACCAGACACACAAAAAAAAAAAAAGTTACAAATTTTCTCTGAATTCTTAAGTGGACAAAGCAAAGAATCAATTACTTGATACAATTACTTGTTTCTAAGATTTAGTGTTTCTCAGATGAAGCATTTCTTTTACCTGATACTAAGATGTGAGAACGATTCCTCCTTTGAGTCTTCATTTAAAAACATTTTTTAAAACATAGACCAGTTGATATTGGTTCCACCCTGAGTGGCCAACACCCAAAGGAGCCAAAGTTTGAATGAACAGAATTTTCTGTCTCTCTTAAGTCAGTCTGGGCAGTCCAGGGTCAGAAGACTTCTTGATGGGTGTCAGGAGCTCAGATCTTTGTTATTGCTCCTCTGTACTGTATTCTTCCTCTGTAATGTTCACATCCTGTCCAAAATGTCCTCATTGCAACCTGCAGGCAGGAGGAGGAAAGGACACAATCTCATCCTTTAAAGATGCATTTAGAAGTGGTAGGAGGATGCTTCTGGTTCTATCCCATTGTCTAAAACATAATCAGTGGCCACACCTGGTGTCCTAGGAAAGGCTGGAAAAAGTCTAGGTAAAAGTGGGCCTCTTGTTTACTAGGCAAAGAACAGTGCATTTGATGGCTCAAGCCATCTTAACAAAATAACAAATACTGGGTATCTTCAACAACACAAATTAACTTTCTCACCTTCTGGAGGCTAGAACTGGTGGGATTTGCTGTCTCTAAGACTTTAATTCTTGCCTTTCAGATGGCCATCTTCTTGCTGTGTCCTCTTCTTCATGTGCCTTTTTTCTGATATACACCTTTGGTATCTTTCTCTGTGTCTTAATTTCCTCTTATAAGGACACCAATCAAATTGGTCCTGACCCACCCTAATGATGTTTTAATTTAACCAATGTTGTAAGATCCTATTTACAAATAAAGTCACATTCTGAGATAGTTGGGATTAGGATTTCAACTATGAACTTGAGGAAGATACCATAACAGGCAGAATGGATACTGAAGAAGACTCAGAAAGATATTGCCAACTTCCCTACAGATGAGATTATTTCTTTCATCTCCTCTTTAAATGTGAAACTCTGTAAAGGAGTCCTAGAACTGGGGGCTTTGTAAAACCTGCAGAGGATGGCAGTAGCTGCTTAAGGAATCGGTCTAAGCAGAAATGAGCACAGAGTCCTGATTCTCTGCCCCTGCTTCTCTCATGCTTCTGTAAATCCTGACATCTCACACAACCACTGGCCACCTGGGAAGCTAGAGTCATGTGATCTTTTCTCTTATCAGAGATTACAAGGCCTGGAAGCAGCAATGACTGGCCTTGGGTCTGCATAACGACTCCTAAAGAGAGCTCCTCCTGTCTCCTTTGATTGGCTGTGGTGGTTCACACCTGTAATCCCCAACAAGGAGGAAGCTGGAGGATCTTGAGTGGGAGACCTGCCTCAGCAACAGATCGACTCTGTCTCACAAAAATTAAGTCATTCAGATTCTTTCTGAAGTGCTCTGCTTTATGGTTACTCTTCAAAAGCAGTAGAAAGTCAGAGTGGGTCATTGCAAGGCCAGTATCAGATGACCGTGACTCCAGGGAAAGTTGGGAAACCATTTCCGTGACCTCAATGGCCTTTTACCGGGAGCTGAGACTAATGAATGCACTAATATCCCCAGCTTGAGCAAAAGCAAATTGAGCCCCACACTTGGAAAAAGCATTTTCTGCTGTTTCTCTAGCCAGCCTACAAGCTGTCACCTTTTAAGCCAGAGTCAGATTGTTCTGGCAACAAGACAAAGAGAATTTCTCTTAAAGGATGCTGGTGACTTGGCCCTGGGATCCCCTCCCCTCTGCCATGGGGTTCTAGATTATTGCACTTCCCTACAGAGAGACTTGACCCCCAAGATGGTAGGAAGTCCCCACAGAGAGCCCTGTTTTCGTAGCTTCAGATGTAGCCTCTTGTCCTAGTCCACTTCTGCCCTAGTAACAGCCACTTCAAATGCAGTTTTGGAAGCCATACAAGATAGCTAATTGTTTGTATTTGGACAGTAGTGTGTTTCAAGCTTACACATCTAAACAGACAATTATTCCCTGCTATTTGCTAGTGGCGCTGCCTGCCTAGGGATTTTGGCAGATGGAGAAAGGAGCTAATCCATAGGTTATAAGCAGAAGGGTTATTGATGAAATGTCACCATCTGTTGGTGTCATTAAAATGATATGAGTCATAAAGAGTTGCTTTTGGTAGTTTTTTTTTTCCTCAAAAAAAGGTTAGATTGGAGTTTAGAGAGAAGTTGCTAGATTATGGATGGCAGGGGGGGGAGAGGTAGGAGGGAGGAGTCTTCAGAAAAGTAGGTCCTCTGCAAGAATAAAACTTCTTGTCTTCTCTGGGCGCTGGTAGCTCACGCCTGTAATCCTAGCTACCCAGGAGGCTGAGATCTTAGGATCACAGTGCAAAGCCAGCCCGGGGAGCAAAGTCTGGGAGACTCTTATCTTCAATAAACCACCAGAAAACCAAAAGTGGCGCTGTGTCTCAAGTGATAAAGTGCTTGCCTTGAGCTGAAGAGTGCAGGAACAACACCCAGGCTGAGTTCAAGCCCCACAATGGACAAAAAAAAAAAACTTGTCTTATATAAGATGAGGAATTTATAAAGAATGATAGCCAAATACCAATGGCTCATACCAGTAATTTGAGCTACACAGGAAGCTTATGTCAGAGGACTGAAGTTTGGAGCCAGCCCGGGCAAAAAAGTCCATGAGACTTTTATCTCCAGTTAACTACCAAAAAGCCAGATGTGGAGCCATGGCTCAAGGCTAGAATGCTAGCCTTGAATGAAAAAGCTAAGGGACAGTGATCAGGCTCTAAATTCAAATCACAGTACCAGCACAAGAAAAGAATGATACAAGCTGGGCTGGTTGTCTCATGCCTATACTACTAAGGAGGCTGAGATCAGGAGGACCACAGTGTGATCCCCAGACCCATCTCAACCACTAAAAAGCTGAGCATGGTGACATACAACTATCATTCCTGCTACTTGAGAAGAAGAAACAGAGAAATCTATCCAGGCCTACAGCAGAAAAAAGCAAGACCATATTAAAAATAAAAAAAACAAAACATGCCAAAGGCATGATTCAAGTAAGTGGTAAACCACCAGTCTAGCAAGTATAAGAGCCTGACTTCAAACCTAAATACCAACAAAAATATAAAATAAAGAATGATGTGGGCTCCAGGCTTAGTGGTGCATGCCTATATTCCTAATACTATCAAGTTCAAGGTCAGCCTGGGATTCTTAGCAAGACCTTGTCTCAAAAATATATAATAATAATAATAATGCAGTATTTCCTGTCTCCCATGCCCATTTCTAAAGTGTCTACCAGGGGAGGAGTGGAAGTCATTACTTTGGGTTAAACATACAAGAAGCAGCTTTACAAACTGTATTTGAAAGGCAGCAGTTAAAACACACCTGTTTCTGGGCTGCCAGTTCTTCACACCTGTAATCCTAGCTAGTCAAGAAGTTGAGATTTGAGGATTACAGTTAGAAGCCAGTCATGAAACTCATTTCTAATTAACTACCAGAAAACAGGAAGTGGCATGGAGAAAGAAAGAAAGAAAGAAAGAAAGAAAGAAAGAAAGAAAGAAAGAAAGAAAGAAAGAAAGAAAGAAAGAAGGAAAGAAAGAAAGAAAGAAAGAAGGAAGGAAAGAAGGAAGGAAGGAAAGAAAGAAGGAAGGAAGGAAGGAAAGAAAACACTTGTTTTCTGAACCCTCATTGACACACAGATTATTCCTGCTGCCAGCTGACACGCTGGGAGAAGAGTGGGCTCCTAGCGAATGATTTGCTTTATCTGCTACATCATCTCAGAAAAAGGAGCAGTGGTTTGGAACAGAGACCAGAGCCAGCAACCAAACTTCCATCAGGGCTAGAAGCCCTGGGATTGGAGGAAAGACAGCAGTGAGCACATGGATTACATTAGCAAAAAGATAGACTGTAGAAGGTGTGTGTTTCGTGATGACCCAGATGACCAAATCCCACTGCACCAGCCTTCTATTTCCACCTGTTAACCTGACCCCATCCCATGCCGAGGACACACACCCAAAGCAGAAGAGCTTATTCTTTCCACACATCTTTAACATGGCTTCAGATCTCTTTTCTATTAGTAGTATTTCAACTCATAGAGATGACTGAAGTCTGGATGACTATTTAAACTACAACAGATCCTTCTGTCAGTCCTTAGGGTTTGCCAAATGAGTAGATAGAAAAGTAGCCTCACATTAGCCCTGACCTCTAGTTGAGTCCTTTACCTCTGAGCCATCTGGCCCAAGCCTGCCCTCCATATCACCCTCTTTGGGACACAGATGCTGGCAGGATCATGGCTGATGCTGGCAGGATCATGGCTGCTGTTCAGAAAGTGTGTGGTGCTGGGAGCCAGAGGAGCAGCAGGCAGGAGCTGCCCACGGGCAGAGGATCTCCAAACCCTGCGAGGCTCTTTCTACTGTCTAGAAAGGAAGCCTCCATGGAAAAGTTCTGTTGGTATTTTTAGATCTGATGCTTGGTCCTGCTCCTGCACTTTCATTTTTAAACAAGCAGGGGAGATGGTGATTGATGGGGTCTGCTATGCTTTTTTTCGAGGCTCTGGGGGCCCGTCTGACAAGCTAATGGTCATCCTGCCAGGCCCAGATCACCTTTGGTCCCCTCTGGCTCAGAGACTTCAGAGCTGCTGACTATAGCCGCTGGCAAACGTAACAGTGGCTGCCAGTTCAGACTCAGAAGCTTATATCCTGTTCTGAGGCCCCGTGCAGGGTCACAGCCCGGCTCTGCTGCTGTCCTCTGTTTCTCTCAGTCCTGACACAGAGGCTTGAATAATAAGCCTTTGGCTACAGGTGAAGTACTCTAGGATTCAACAAGTTTAGGCAGCCCCACGTCAAAACTGTTGTTTCTTCCTGGGCCAGTGGGAAGGAATGAAGCTTTCTCAGAATTATTAAGGAAATTTCCAGGCACTGGTAGCTCACGCCTATAATCCTAGCCTGTAATCTTAGCTACTTAGGAGGCTGAGATCTGAGGATCAGAGTTTAAAGCCAGCTCAGGCCGGGCAGGAAAGTCTATAAGACTCTTACCTTCAATTAACCACCAGCAAATTGGAGGTGGAGCTGTGGTTCAAAGTGGTAGAGCGCTAGCCTTGAGCAAAAGGAGCTCAGGGACAGCTCCCAGTCTCTGAGTTCAAGCCCCACAAGCAATAATAAAAAATAAAAATTAGAATTATTAACCAAAGTGTTTCTGTAAGGAGCTGAAAATCAGTGGGAAGGAAGAAAAAAGGCGAGAAAGGAGGGAAAAAGGGAAGGAGGGAGGGAGAAAAGGAAGACATTTTCACTTTTATAAATGCTCTTCCAAGGATTCTGAATCTCATGATGCAGTCCTCGGGGAGAAGGAAGGAGGAAGATGGGAGCTGTCTCTCTGCAGATAAATTTCTCGCTAAAAGTTTATGAGTAGCCAGTCAGTGGTAAATCCTTACTACTCGGGAAGCTGAGCTCTAAGGATCAAGGATCAAAGCCAGCCCAGGCCAAAAATAAACCCTAGAAACTCTTACCTCCCACTGACCAGCAAAACGCTGGAAGTGGAGGTGTGATTCCAGTGATAGTGCCAGCCTTGAGCAAAAAAGTGAAGGGCCAGCCCCCAGGCCCTGAGTTCAACCCTGGTGTTCACGTGCACACATACAAACACCAACACACAAAATAGTTCATGAGTAGTAAATGTAGCTCACGTTCAGTAATGAGAAGCTGAAAGGTGTCCAAACAAAAGAAAATTCTCAGGGCCCACAACTAAGCTGTTTCTTCCAGGACCTCAGACCAATGTGGCCATTTAAACCTAAAAAGTACCTGTAGTGTGCTTCCCTCCTCGCTGTGGTCTCGCTCTTGTAGCCTGTGTTACTCTAGTCCTTTTCATCTGTTTGTGTGTTATCTGTTTCTACAGCAAACCACAGAGACAGCTGAGGAGGAGGACAAGCCCCTCAGTCTGGCCTGGCCCACCAATGCCCGCAAGCAGGTCACCTTCTTGATTGTTTTCCCCATTGTATTTCCTCTCTGGCTGACCCTGCCTGATGTTCGCAAACCTGTGAGTAAAAGCATTTTGGAAAATGATACCTTGTTTTTAAAGAAAATGGGGGGAAAAAAACATGATATTTTGTTTAGTCTGCTTCTGTTTGTATTAAAGGAGAAAGGGAGGTAATACAGATGCATGTGTATTCCTATGTATTTGGTACACATAATCATAGTGATTATTCATACCAAACCTGTATAACAAACCGCCCTAGAACATCATGATAGGAAACAATCACAATTCTATTCTGCACATGGATACTGCAGATCAGAGACTGCAGTAAGGCACAATGGAGCTAGATTGTCTCTGTTCTAATGTTGGGGTTCACATGGATGGGAAGACCTGAATGACCAGGGAAGGCTCAGAGCTGAGGATCACCAGGGACCACAACCTGCCCCCAGGAAAAAGGAAGGTCCTGTCTGAAAAATAACTACAAAGCAGAAAGGACAGAGAGCATGGCTAAAGCAGTAGTCTTGCCTAGCAAGACCCTGGGTTCAAACCCCAGTACTACCAGAAAACAAGAAACTAGGCAGGGATCAGAAAGAAAGTAGAGAAAACGATCAATTCTTAGATATTTGTTTATCCTCCTATAGAGCTCTGTCAGCTTGTCTTATGTAATTTTATTTATATCAGTGCTTTTTTAAAAAAATATTCATGAAGAGGAAGATCCTAAACTTTACCAATAATTATAAGGAAAATGACTGTATACTTCTAGTTTCAGAGTAAATAGTACTCCCAATTTGTATTATTTCTAGTTCATTTATATGCAAATTATATGGCAGTGTTTATTGGGCTCAGATAATTAACAAGAGCATTACATTTGTAGATTTCTAGATTAAAAGAACTGAAGTGATAACCTTAAACAAAAGACTATGTTTTTGGTAAAAGGTGAAACTAGTAAGCAAAATAAAGGCCACCCAAGGCATCTTCTCTTATATCCTGGCATGGAATACATCTAATGAAATATGAGCACATGACTTGTTAGAGCTAGAAAGGAGCCTGAGAGCCCAAGGGAGTGTTCAAATTTTCTGTTATTAGCTGGGCACCAGTGGCTCACACCTGTAATCCTAGCTACTTAGGAGACTGAGATGTGAGGATCACGGTTCAAAGCCAGCCTAGGCAAGAAAGTCCATGAGACTTTTTTTTGTGTGTGAAAAAACTGTACAGAGGGGTTACAATTACATGGGCAAGATAATGAGTACATTTCTTATCAAGCATTGTAGCCCCCCTTTTGTTTCCCCTTCCCATCCCATCTTCCTCCCACCCCTCTATCCTCCTCCCCCCCCCACATGAGACTGTTATCTCCAATTAACCACCAGAAAACTGGAAGTGGCGCTGTGGCTCAAGTGGTAGAGCGCTAGCCTTGAGCTAAAGAGCTGACAGACAGCGCCCAGGCCCAGAGTTCAAGACCCACGACCAACAAGAAAAAAAAATTCTATTATTTACCAAGTTTTTGTCTACTTCAAGACAGGCAGGATTGAAGTGGCTGAGCTCAAGGTGAGCATAGTGACTTGTCTAATCACACTCAAGGAAGAGACAACATTAGGACTCCTGCCCAGGTCTCCACATCAATCTCACCTCCCTAAGTAATAGTTTCCTCATCTCATAAAAACCATAATAAGCTAGGCAGTCACTAGTAGCTAGCTACTCAGAAGACTTAGATCTAGGAGCACAGCTCAAAGCCAGCCTAGGCAGAAAAGTCTATGAGATTCTTATCCCCAATAAACAGCAAAAAGTGTCAGAAGTGGTTATATGGCTTAAGTATCAGCCTTGAACCAAAACCAAGTATGAATGTAAGGCTCTACAATACCAGTACCCCCCCAAAAAAAAAATCCCAAATGAAGCTAACATGTATATAACAACTACACTTATTATCTGAGCACTTGCTATGTGCTAGCCATTTTATGAACAGGAAATCATAAGAACAACTAGATTTTTGGAATTACTTTGAGTTTACAGATGAAGAAACCAAAAACTTAACGAGGTTAAAAAAAAATTGCTAAACACCAGTGGTAATTTGTAAAGAGATTTCAATGCCAGTCATATTAACCCCAAGACCATACTTTTAGTCTTAAAAATAGTGTTTGGGGGAACTTTGTTCAATATGTATACTTCAAGGAGGGTGCAGTGGTAACCACCTGTAATCTCAGCTGCTCAGGAGGCTGAAGCAGAAGGATCATGAGTTTGAAACCAGGGTTGAGCACCTAGCAAAGGCAATTATCTCTCCTGCTATATTTTGAGTGACAAAGAAATGTGTATTTCAGAACCCTGCACAGAATAGCTACTCAGTGACTTGTATTGAATTTAAATCAGTAAGGATGTGATCATCTTTGATGATCACATTTTTTCAAGCCAATATCACTCTGATGTACTGAAAGCTTGTAATGAGCACATTTGCTGTCGCTTGTAAAGTATACCATTACACTAGAAACAAAATTGAAAGCACATGGACACAATTTGCTCATTTGCTAATTAGTAGGAGTCCTAGCCCAACAGATGTCAAAATGAGCGCCATTACTGACCACAAATTGATGTGCTAGGCCTTGGCTTCCACAGGCTAATTTCTCCTTGTCAATGAGACTGGTAGCTCCATAACTCTAGGTGCTCCAGGACAATGTGTCTGAGTGTCAGACTATAGATAGAGTCCAAATAAGGAGGAAGTGGTTCAGACAAATCTAAAAGAAGGTTGTGAGATTAGGCCTGGAAAGGTAGTTTGATAGGGAAACGGCCAGACTCTGGATGCACAAAAGGTTGAAACTTTCCAAGCGAAAACAATATGGGAGGTTGAATGAGGCAGATGGCCATACAGCTGGAATGCTAGTCTCTGTTTCCCTGATGCTTTTTTTATTTCTGACATTCTGAGCCGAGCCTAGTATTATGATGATGACACTCATTATGTCTACGGCTGGGTATATTTTGAGCATTATTAGTCCTGTTTTTCTTTAGGAAGTCAGTATGACATACATGTTTGAAGCACAGGCTGTACTATTAGGCAGACCTGCAGTTGAATTTCATCTCTAGTTCAAGATGTGGCTACTGAATTGTTGCCCAAACTTTATCAACTCCTAGTTTATGTGAAGACTCTGAAAATTCATTAAAAGAATTTTATTCAGTGTGTGTATGTGTGTGTGTGTGTGTGTGTGTGTGTGTGTGTGTGTGTGTGTGTGTGTGTGTGTGTGTGTGTGTGTACTGGAACTTAGGGCCTGGGCTAACACTCTACCACTTGAGCCACGTCTCCACTTCTGACTTTTTGGTGATTAACTGGAGATGAGAGTCTCATGGACTTTCCTGCCCCAGCTGGCCTCAAACCATGATCCTCAGATAGCAGCCTCCTCAGTAGCTAGGATTATAGGCATGAGCCACTGGTGTCTGGCTTATATTTACACTTTTTTGAATGAGCCTCTTGTGCAATATGAGGTACTACTGTTGGTACCTATTAATTACTTATTGATTTTTTAATTCAGTCCTTTAAATCTTTAGTTTGATACTTCCTTCCTACCTTTTGACTGAGAATGATGTAAAGTTCTCAGTGATGAGAAATAAGTTCAGATATTTGATTCTAACTTGGAAAATCATTTTTCAATGGACAAACTTCTGATCTGGGTATGCCTTTAATCCCAGCCTTAGGGAGTTTAAAGTATGATCCAAAGTTCTTAGACAGGCTGGACTAAAAGGTGAGATATTGCCTGGGGGCGAGGGGGCGGGCACCATGTAGTAAATGAACTAACCTAGAAAGTTAGGAATCTGTGGGAAAAACCTCTCTCAGGCCAGATGCCACATCAAGTAGGGCGGGACTCTGCCTTATGGAATGATGCTCAGAATCAAGTCTGGCCAATGCTCTAATCACTTATTGCCTTGCATGGCAAGAGGGGCCCTTCTCTTCCTTGTATTTGAGCATGACCCTTGATATAGAGAGCCTCAATATAAATGAACATCCTGAAGTGATAGCTAATGGCCAAAGGGAAAACTAAGAAGTCCAGTCAGATAAACTCCTTGCCTAGGACAGCAAGGTATCTGATCTCTAGAATCCAGCCAAATTCCCAACTTTAAAGAAATCTGCTCTTAGTCAAGGTCTGAGGGAAGGTCTGAGTCACAACTTTGAAAACTTAATAACTTTTTTTGTGTGCCACTCCTGGGGCTTAAACTCAAGGCCTAGGTGTTGTCCCTGAACATTTTTGCTCAAGGTTTATATTCTACCGTTTGATCCACGGCTCCATTTCTGGCTTTTATTCATGATTAGCTGATGATCAGAGTCTTACAGACTTTCCTGCCTACACTGGCTTTCAAACATGATCCTCAGATCTCAACCTCTGGGCAGCTAGGATTACAGGTGTGAACCACCAATGCCTGACTAATGCTTTTTTTTTTTCATTTTTATCATTTCCTGTTAAAGTACTTAGATCCCTGGGAGGAACTAAATCCCTGTCTAAAATATTTTAGGGAAAGAACATGAGGAAGCAATCCCTGATTCCCTCTCCCAATTTAATCAAGTCTGCTCAGCCTACTAGACATCTCAGCTAATGAATAGTTCCTCAAACTGCCACATTTAAAGAGAAAAGATTGTTACAAAATTTAAGGACTATGTGCATAATACTTTAAAAAATAACTAAAGAGGTGAAATTTTAAAAATTTAAAATGGGGGCTAGGAAGTTGGCTCAGTGGTAGAGTGCTTGCTTGTCTCACATGCATGAGGCCCTGAGTTCAATGCCTCAGTACCACATAAGCTGGGAAAAAAGCCTGAAGTGGTGCGGTGGCTCAAATGGTAGGGTGCTAGCCTTGAGCTGAAGAGCTGAGACAGGCCCAGAGTTCAGCCCCCACAATGGACAAATATAAATAAATAAATAAATAAATAAATAAAAGCAAAAGAGGCTGTGTTTATCAGTAGACTGGAAATATTCAAAATCTCTTCTTCTAATGAAATTTCAAAAGCCATGGCACAAAATGTCCTGTGTGACAGTCCCACGACATACCTTTAGACAATCAGGTCTATTTTGTGGTTCATTTACCCAGACAAAACTGGATAGCATTATCAAAGCAAAACATGGGATTATTCTTCAGCACAGAAAGCTTTCAAATAAAGGGACTGGGAAGGTGGCTCAGTGGTAGAGTGCTTGCCTTGCATGCCTGAGGCCCTGGGTTCGATTCCTCAGCACCACATAAGCAAAAAGAAAAAAGCTAGAAGTGGCGCTGTAGCTCAAGTGGTAGAGCGCTAGCCTTGAGCTGAAGAGCTGAGGGACAGCGCCCAGGCCCAGACAGAGTTCAGGCCCCACAACTGGACTCAAAAAAAAAAAAAATTGATCAAATAAAAAGGTTTTGGTGATAAATAGTGACAAGCTCTCTGACAGCATTCTGCTGGTTTGGGCATGTTTGAGAAGAGTTCAAGTTTTCCACAAAGGATATCAACAGAACCCCCTGTACAAGGCTGGATTTTCCATAAGTGGGATGTGATGAGAAACACAGCTTGTGTGTGTGTGTGTGTGTGTGTGTGTGTGTGTGTGTGTGTGTGTGTGTGTGTGTGTGTGTGTGTGTGTGTGTGTGTGTGTGTGTGTGTGTGTGTGTGTGCTGGTCTTGGGTCTTGAACTCAGGGCCTAGGCACTGTCCCTGAGCTTTTTTTGCTCAAGGCTAGCACTGTACCATTCAACCACAGCTCCCTTTCCAGAATTTTGCTGGTTAATTGGAGATAAAAGTCTCACAGACCACCTGGGCTGGCTTCAGACCACAATCTGGAGTAGCCAGTATTACAGTCATAAACCACTGGTGGCTTTTTGGGGGAAGTCGGGGGGGGGGCAGTCCTGAGGCTTGAACTCAGGGTCTAGGCAACATCCCTGAGCCTCTTTGTGCTCAAGACTAGTGCCCTATGGCTTGAGCCACAGCACCAATTCCGGCTTTTTCTGAGTCGTTTATTAGAGATAAGAGTCCTACAGACTTTCCTGTCTGGGCTGGCTTCAAACTGTGATCCTCAGATCTCAGAATCCTGAGTAGCTAGGGCTACACACATGAGCCACCAGCACCCAGCTGGCCTTTTTTTTTTTTTTGGAGGGGGGGGGTCCGGTCGTGGGGCCTGAACTCTGGGCCTGGGCGCTGTCTCTCAGCTCTTCAGCTCAAGGCTGAAGTGGTAGGCTAGCGCTCTACCACTTGAGCCACAGTGCCACTTCCAGCTTTTTTCTTTTTGCTTATGTGGTGCTGAGGAATCGAACCCAGGGCCTCAGGCATGCGAGACAAGCGCTCTACCACTGAGCCACCTTGCCAGCCCATGGCCTTTTTTTTTTTTAAACACCACATTTTATGTGTCTGATTTTTTGTTGATATTCCTAGGAAACTTTGAAATGTTCACACAATATATAAGCTTGAAATTGTACAAAGTCCAAAGCTAGAAACAGAATTGGACTTTTATATAGTTTAGAGTAGAGAGCAGGAGTAGAGAGCAGAAGAGAAAACAATGTGCAGAACAATGTCTGACACATCCACCTCCCAGTGCAGATAGTTCCAACTGGATATCACTGCCTCTGTCTTCGCCAGCTGATTTGTGGCTACCATGTCCTAGAAAACAGCAATCTATCACCAGCAATCTCTGTAAGAGCTGGAGTGTGATCATCTCACAGGACTGTTGTGATTAACCAACGTATCCTTAAACCTACTTATCAATCTCATTTCTTTTTTTTTTAATTTTTATTTTTTTATTGTGAAAATACTGTACAGAGGGGTTACAATTACATAGGCAAGATAATGAGTACATTTCTTATCAAGCATTGTAGCCTCCTCCTTTGTTTCCCCTTCCCATCCCTTCCCATCCTCCCCCCGCCCCCCCACGCAATCCTCCCCGCCCCCCCTCATTTCTTTTTAATGTAGTTAATTACACAGAGTTGGTCACATGGATTATTAGAATACATGGTTTGAAAGCAGTAGAAACAGATTCTGACAAACTTGAAAGCAAACAAAGAAAGAGGAGGAGCTAGAATGATAATATGAGATATGAGAAGTGCAGGCTGAGAACCCAGGCCTTGGATAGAGAAGAAATAGAGCACATCTGGGCATCTAGCAGAAGGAAATAACAGATGTTCTATTTAAGAGACTTCTAGCCTGGGAACCAACATTGTGATCACTCAGCACCCACCACCTTCATACTTCCAAGAGAGAATTTTACTGTTTTTATTTGACCCGGAGTATGTAGGGCCCTTTGATTGCTAAGACTACTAAGATGAAGTAGGGGAGAATCATACAAGGTTTCAGTTCTGGGCTGTCAGATCGCCTCCGTTGGTAGCCCTGACTCTCTCTCTCTCTCTCCTCTTCTGCTTTGTGCAGTCATCAAGGAAGTTCTTTCCCATCACGTTCTTTGGTGCCATCGCTTGGATTGCGGCATTTTCTTACTTGATGGTCTGGTGGGCACACCAGGTAAGGCCTTGGCAGCAACACCTGTCTGTCTGGTTTTTCTCTAACCTTGGTTACCAAGTGGTTAGTCAGTGTGCTTGCTTTCTGAAACTCACAATGACAAGAGTGCAACACAGACAAGTTTCACATTGTAGAACTGAACTTTTCCTTAGTCTCCAAGTCTTTCCCTGTGGGTAGGAATTAAGTTGGCATAGCCACAGGAAAGCCATGGAGAGGAGGCTAAGCCTGACTGGTGTCAGCTCTGTGTAGATAAAGCCAGGTGAAGCCAGGAATGTCAAGGTTATATCTGGCTCAGTGACATGAACTTTACCTTGCACAAGTCATTCAGTTTGGCTCTCACCAGCATTTAAAACTGGCTGTCAAGAGTGAGGTGCTAGGGCTGGGATGGTGGCTCAGTGGTAGAGTGCTTGCCTTGCATGCATGAGGCCCTGGGTTCAATTCCTTAGTACTACATAAGCAGAAAAAAACAGAAGTGGCACTGTGGCTCAAGTGGTTGAGTGCTAGCCTTGAGCTGAAGAGCTGAGGGACGGTGTCTAGGCCCAGAGTTCAGGCCCCACAACTGACCAAAAAAAAAAAAGAGTGAGGTGCTAGTAGTTCATGCTTATAATTCTAGCTACTCCAGAACCTGAGATCTGATGATCTTGAATTAAAACCAGCCTAGGCAGAAAAGTTTGTGAAATTCTTATCTTCAGTTAACCCAGGAAAAAGCCAGAAATGGAGGTGTGGCTCAAATGGTTTTGTGCCAGTCTTGAGTGAAAAAGACAAGAGAGAGGGCAAGGCTCTGAATAATAATAATAACAACAACAACAACAATAAATGGCTCTCAGGAAAGGACCTAGAGATCAAGTGGCCTCTTTTTTGTGTGTGTATGTGTCAGTCGTGGGGCCTGAACTCTAGGCCTGGGTACTGCCCCTCAGCTCTTCAGCTCAAGGCTAGCGCCACTTGAGCCACAGCACCACTTCCGGTTTTTTCTGCTTAAGCAGTGCTGAGGAATCAAACCCAGGGTCTCATGCATGCAAGGCAAACACTCTACCACTGAGCTACTTCCCAGCCCAAGTGGCCTCTTCTTGAGTTTCAATTTGTAAAATTAATAATGCTTTCACTCTGTACCAGTCAAAATGCCTATCTAGAGAAAATGTCAGTAATTGTGGTTAGAACAGATGAATGAAAGAAATTAGATACAAGGGTTTCCCATTCTCACGAATCAAATTGAGTGTGTATATGTTAGACAGTTCACATCCCTTTGTCTTTATACCTTTGATATTAACTCTGTACATATGTCCAGGTCCTATGAGGGAAGCATATTACTATCTGTGACATAAAGATAACACAGCTTAAAGCTGATCAGAGCCTTGCCCACAATTATCTACATAGTAAATAGCAGAACTGAGGAACCTAACCCAGGTTTCTGCAACTCCAAAATTCATGCCTTTGATCTCTACTATATACTACATCAACTCTGAGCTGCCCACTTGTATCCTTTGTTTAATATAGTCCTAAAATTACTATAACTTGTTAACATAAATGAAATGTAGCAAGTTGAAATAAGGAAATATATAGCAAGAACATATGTGGATAGACTCTTCAACAAATGGTGCTGGAATAATTAGATTTCCACATGCCAAAAAAAGTGAACTTAGATCCTTACTTCATACCATGCTCAAAAATGAACTCAAAGTGGATCAGCGTTCTAAATGTAGAAACTACAACTATCAAACTTCCAGAAGAAAGCATTAAAAAAGAATCTGCATGACCCAGTTTGATCCCTGAGCCCTTCCTCCTTCCTCTGGTTTGCCAAGTCAGCTTCAAGGACAAGTTCTTCAAAAAGAAAAGCCCATGGAGACTGCTTCAGAAAAGTTGTTAGAGCCATATAGTTTCATTGGATGGTTAAGGCATAATGAAAAGTCTCCATTATTCATGGCATTTCACACATTGTAGATTGACACCCGTCAACAACTTCTAAACTCACTCACCAAACACTAGCTGTTATGGTCAAATAATTTGGAGAGGAAAAGGAATAATACCTGAGTTATATAGCTATCAGCTATGGTTACTGATCATTTACCTTATACCTTACACTGTGCTATTTGCTTTACAAGCATCATCATAGATAAGCATCACAACAACCTTAGTGGATATTATCATCTTCTTGCAGATAGGAACAATTTGGGTGGTTGGCTTGGTGAGGAATCCAGGATGATCAATGTCCCCACCCAGAACCCTTAACCACATCAGCCTATTTCTCCTCTTTGGCTTTTGCATTTCTCCATCTGTAGCAACATTTAAATTCCAAATTATAAGTGGTTTGGAAAATAGTTACTGCTTTAGAGCTCCCTCTCAGAGTTCAAATTATTAAGAATGTGTGAAATAGATTGGAACTTTGTTGGAGTGACAATCATTTAGTCAGCATTTTTATCATATTTGACATTTCACTCCAAGTCTAACAACAGCAGCAACAACAAAATAAAAATCAAAGAGAATAATTTGCTCAGGTAGGCCAGTCTATTTCCCTACTTCCTAGGGAAATTAGCTACATATGCAGATTGAGTTGTTCATGAGCAAATAGATGGTCAAAACCTACTCTGAACTAGATTATGCTGTGTATACGAGACATCCCATCATGACCAAGGCAAAGACCATGCTGGCGGAGGTAGCACTTATTTTCTGATGGATCTGTATACAATGAGAACAGGGCAAATTAAGTCAGCTCACCAACTCTGAAGCAGCATGACTATCAAAACAAAAACAGCTCACACTGAGGCTTTTACGCTAGTAGAAACCCAGATGTTCCTTATCTATCAAACAAAAAGAGATTGAGAGACAAATGTGCTCTAGCCCATAAAAACTTTATCCTTCTATCCCCTTTAAATCATCTCAAAATTTTAGCCCTTTAAATTTTTTTAACTCTGGATGTTATCGTGTAGGTTTTGTTAGAAAACAAATAGTATTATTTTCTCATTTTTCAGAACTGCAGTTCATCGATTCCAGAATATATAGCTTTTGAAAGGTGCAACAAGACAATCAAGTTGCTCAGGAGAATGGAGGCACTTCTAAGCAACAATTGTACAGGAACAGTTAGCAACAGGTCAAGAACATCATAAATACCAAAGCCAATCCTGAGGTCCCCAGGCTGTTACTTTTCCACAGTTACTCTGAAGATTTTCAGTTTCGCATCACCAAACTGAATACACCCAAACACAAGGTTCCTGCAGAAATAGTAGTGACTAAAAGTGTTTATGAGTAACACAGACAAATAGGAGATACTAAGGAAAAATGGAGACAGTGGGTGTTAACCCTTAAACTCTGATGGAAAATGGAAGGGTAAACCTGGCCCCTGGATTCAAAGGCCATTTGGCTTTTGTAACTCTAATATTGTAGGTTCCCTGGCTCAGCCTTAGAAAATGCTATATGGTGTCTGTACTTGAGCCCTCTATAGCTCATTGCTATTTGAGATGGTCTATTTAGTCCTATGTGCTTGTGGCTGACTTAATGGATCTGACGTCATAAAAGTGAGGCGATGATTGTCACTTATTCATCCCATTCATCTCAGCATTCAACACAACATAGGAGAGGAATTCATTAAAAGGGATTGCATTGAAATATTTGTTTATCCTTGTTGTAATGTTTAGGTTGGAGAGACAATTGGCATTAGTGAAGAGATTATGGGTCTGACCATCTTGGCTGCTGGAACCTCCATCCCTGACCTTATCACCAGTGTCATAGTAGCCAGGAAGGGACTGGGGGACATGGCCGTGTCCAGCTCTGTTGGAAGCAATATTTTTGACATCACTGTAGGGTGAGTAAACCTATAAATCTAAAATCTATAAATATGCATGCCACTTCCATCCCTTCCATTGTTCAAGAGATTATGAATTTATGATCAGACTCTCTGAAGACAAAACACAACACTATTCAGCTCAACAAGTTAAGACAAGGGGTATCATTCAGTTTCACTAATTCTATTTTTCACTTTCAGAGAACTTAATGAAGAGTAAGTCATTCCTAGACAGGCAGAAACACATACCTTCCTATAGAGTGTGTGTTTAAGAAAATAGGGGGGGGCTGGGAAGGTGGCTCAGTGGTAGAGCGCTTGTCTTGCATGCCTGAGGCCCTGAGTTCGATTCCTCAGCACTACATAAGCAAAAAGAAAAAAGCTGGAAATGGCACTATGGCTCAAGTGGTAGAGCACTAGCCTTGAGCTGAAGAGCTGAGGGATAGCGCCCAGGCCCAGAGTTCAGGCCCCATGACCGTACCCAAAAAAAAAAGGGGGGTATTAGAAATGAACTATACAACTTGTGGAGGAGGAAACAGGGTCAGGAGGGAAAAAACTGGGAGAAAATGAGGGAAGGGGGTGACACTGTTCGGAAAGAAAGGAACTCATTACCTGACTTATATAACTGTAACCCCTCTATACATCACTTTTACAATGGCTAGGCACCGGTGTCTCATGCCTATAATCCTAGCTACTCAGAAGGCTGAGATCTGAAGATCACGGTTCAATGCCAGCCTGGGCAGGAAAGTCCGTGAGACTCTTATCTACAATTAACTAACAGAAAACCAGAAATGGCACTGTGGCTCAAGTGGTAGAGCACTAGCCTTGAGCTGAAGAGCTCAGGGCAGCACCCAGGCCTGGAATTCAAGCCCCACAACTGACCAAAAAAAAAATAAAAGAAAGAAAAGAAGGAAACTGCTTCCATAACTGCATTTACTATATACAATAAGTAGTCACTATTTGAGCAGGACTGAAATGTTTTGGTAGTTTCTCAGTATTTTTTGTTTCAATATTCATATTCTATATTACCAGCCCCAGGTAAGAATGGCTTTTAAAGTAAATTGGGATAAACACAAGCCAAATACAGACATCCTACCTCTTTGCTTGGAAATTTCTGGCAGTCTTGTTTTTGTCATTGCTTCCACTGTGCCTCTGATACTCAAGGTTTTTGTTTGTTTGTTTGTTTGGGGTTTTGTTTTTGAAAAACACCCTGCTAAAACTTAAAATCCCTTAGTTCTGCAGAAAACTAGCTGAGTCAGCATCTTCCCAGCCAATATTCTCCATCATTAGGCTCAATATTAGAACCAATTACTTTTGCTCAGCCCCTAGGAAGACCCATGCCATTAGGCCACATTACTCTCCCAAGGTCCTGATTAATTCCCATGATGCTCCTGGAAATTGTCTTTCCTGGTGTAGTTCAGAATTGTCACTCTGCTTAGGGAACAAAATCTATTAGTAGACTTTAAAAAATCAAATGAAGGGGAAGAAATCAGGTGTACTAAGGGATACTAATACATCATAAAATTGAAAGAAACAGATTATAAGTGTAAGATACTGTTTTCTTTCTTTTCTTTTCTTTTTTAGGACCAAGACCAGGTTTCCAACTCAGTACCTGATGCTTTCATTCATTGGCTCTACCAACTGAGCCATACCTCCGACCACACACTGTTTTCTTTCAATCTTTCAGAAAGGCCCCTTTTTTTTTTTTTAAATCAAGATTGCCAACCTCTTGGCCTAGGGTTGTAGCTCAGTGTTAGAGCACTTGCCTAGCATGCACAACATCCTGGAGTTGATGGTTGGCACTGGAAAAAAATTTGTCAAGATTTTTTCCAGAAAAAAACCTTCAGTCTATGTATTGATATCATGGCCCCACCATCACTATGCCAATTCCCTTGCTTTTAGATTGTTAGTTCATTGATATCTTATGTTTTGACTTTTTTTATTTTTTTATTTTAAAGGTAAAATTAATTGAATAATAATTCATTAGAATAAGCAACCACAGTCATGTCAAAACAAATGAAAAGTATCATGGAACACTCTTACAAGTAAGACATGAGGGAAAACAAATCTAAAATACTGTCAGAAAAAAAATCTTTTAATCATTAACATCTTCACAGCAAAACCTTCTTTATATATATATTTATATATATACATTTTGTATGTATATATATACACACCCATTTGTATATACATTTTTCTGATTTGGGGAGGAAAAGGGAAATAACAAAATGCTGAAATAAGGTTACAGGTTGACCCATTATAACAATGAGATGTACAAGACACTATGTTGAAAACGAACTTTACAACTTTGGGGGTGCAGAGGGAGGGGTTGGGGAGGTGGGGCAGGAAGGGATGGTAGGGGATAATCAAGGGAGGGGTAACAATGCTCGATAGGAAATGGACTCATTACCTTACTCGTGTAACTGTAACCCCTCTGTACAGAATTTTTTTTTAATTTTCTACCACTCATTTCTATACCTTCTCTCCATTGTTTTCTCTTCCCCTTCCCTTGCATAAATCCTTCAATTCACCTTCCCAGGGCTGAGAGCAATATTTCACTCGCTACTTTTTCTATGTGTGAGATGTATTATCAAATACCTTCTTCGCCATGTCTGATTGTCCACCACTGTGTAACCACCTCCCCCTGCTCTGCCTTTTTCTCTCGCAGGCTCCCCCTGCCCTGGCTCCTTTACAGCATCATTCACAGATTCAAGCCAGTGACCGTCAGCAGCAATGGCCTCTTCTGCGCCATTGTCCTTCTCTTTATCATGCTGCTCTTCGTCATCCTCTCCATCGCCCTCTGCCGATGGCGGATGAACAAAGTGCTGGGCTTCATCATGTTTGGTCTCTACTTCGTATTCCTGGTGATCAGTATCCTCCTAGAAGACAAAGTTCTCCTGTGCCCTGTCTCCATCTAGTGGAAAAGCCATATCTTAAATCAATAGCATGGATGGAACCCTCCTGCTCTGGGCTCTAGGCTCCTCAACCTCTTGAAGAAGCAGTTGACACACAGCACTGGGAACCAAGTGGCCCTCCTTATTGGATGGGAGGAAGATGGCTACTCATTAGACCTTCCCACTTCACAGGCTGCTTCACCCTTGCCTACTTAGAAACAAAGAAAACCGAGGCTTCTCTCCATTTACCAATGACAGGTACTCCTCGCTGGTCGGAGGTACATCCGTTATAATGATGCAAACAAGGACAGAGGCTATATATATGTATATGTATGCATATAAAATATACATATTATAAATATATACACATGAATACACAGATTTTGCCTGCTCCTGTATTATACCTCTCCTTCCATAGAAGAATACATAACTGTACACAAATACAAAGAAAGAAAAAGTTATATATATATAGATAGATATATATATAACCACATATACATATAAGTACACATGCATCTTTTCAGGGATAGCTCTAGTATATTATAGTACCTATTTGAAGAGGGGCATCAACCTTTAACCTTCAATCTGGTCTTTACCTCTCAAGGTGAATGAATGGAATCAATAGACAAAAGTGGCATTGTTCAACTTACTTTGTCCTGTCTAGTAAAGTGGATGGTTGAGGGAACTAGATTGCATGGAAGATGGTTTAAGAGAGAAAAAAATGTAATGACCCCTCCAAAACATTTCCACAAGCCAAACAGGGAAGACTGTCTGCCAACCCCAATGGGGGTACAGTGACTGAGACCACTGTTTCCTTAGGACTATAGTTGTGAAACCCAGACTGGGTAAATACTGGTTTGGGGGTAAGAGAAAGGTGACTAGGATTGGATTATTTTATTTTCCTTATATTGCCCCAGCATGCAAGTAGAAAACATGATTGCAAGCCAAATTAGTACTTTTCTAGGACAAGCAAAACTATATAAACTGAACCTATATTGTTCCAACAATGCATGTCCCATTGTCATCAAAAGAAGGAGGGCAATTTTAGCTGTGATGTCATTTAGACATATTTTGATGCTAAGGGCTCACACATAGTCAAAAATGCCTGCCAAGAGAGCCTAAATGTGCGATGAGAAATACCATTCAGTAGAGGTGCTCAGCAGGACTTACCACCTAATGGGAATATAAGGCAAAGCTCCTTAAAGCATCTCCCAATGTGGTTATAAAGGGCTTCAGTGTCTAAGAATCATTACTCCCAATAGATCCAAACTAGCTCGATCAGTACTGCCTAATTGGAAGCAGTTTTGGAATGTTTGCAGAGGCATTAGCCCATTTGGTACACCCAGGAGGTTTCAAAGTCCTGTGCCAAGGATTTGGTTAAGCCCATGCCACAGCTATGTCTCTCTCCCATCAGAAGAGAACTTCCTGTTTTTCTTCATTTTAGAGTTCATTGGAGACTATATGCCACAATTTCGTTACACTGGTTTCAAGACTGTCACTCGCACATGTTGATTTATTAATTGTATTGACCTTTATATGGGTTCTTCTCACTTCATTCAGTGCTCCCAAATTCTGTTTGATACCTTGTATGATTTCTCAGGTCTATTTCAATAGAAAATAAAATGGTAGAGTGGGAGAGGACTAACTAAATTGATTTTAATACATGCAGAATTTTTCATTTCACCAAGTCATTGTTTCCTTAAAATTTAAAAAAAATGTAGCCTCTATAGATTCTTCTGTACTCACCCTACCTGTAAGTTGATATATATCCTATATGGAGAATTTCACTGCACGTGTTCATGTCTCTAGTCTGCTCTATACCTGATGGCTGCCATGACTGTGTTGTGAGCTCCCACACCTTTAAACAGGGCAGCAGGATGCAGAATGCACAGTGGAATAAAAAGATCAGATGACCTCATCAAGCTTACTATTCCTGCCAGAGAACTTTCAGCTAACTTAAATAGCATGACAACACCAAACAGTGTCCCTGCCCCTGAGGAAAGAGAAATCAAGATGGCTGCCACCTAGCCAATTAGCTTTCAATTCTCTCCAACTGTGTAGTCTTAAGTTTTCAAATGTGTGAAGAAAAAAAAACAAACAAACACATCTCATTCATCAATGCAGGACTTGGTATTGAGGTAAGCATTTGGGCTGACTTCTTATCACAAAAGATAAAAAGGAAGTGGACTGTGAGTTTTTAAATTCTGTTCTTTGCCCTATGGTTTACTAGAAGAACAACACATTTGGTTGTTGGATAAATTCTGTATTGTTGACTGGTTTATTGTCTTGAAGGGTAAACTCAGCTACAGATGGATACATAAAATACGAAAGGTTGCAGGATATCTGGATGGTGTCCTGTTCTTATTTCTGCACTTCCTGATGCTCCCCCATCTCTTATTCCTTCCCATTCATTCCAAGCTCACAGGGAAGACTGGCCCAGAAGCAAGAAAGCACTTTTCTTACCTAAGATTGGGGAGCTGTGCTCCATAGGAAGTGTTATGGTCTTTAATGAAAAGCTGTTTGGGGAGCAAAACAATCCCAGTCCTATCCAGCCCTGTCCATGATATGGGGGTGAGCATGACCCATGGTAAGCTGTGCTTTCTCCCTCCCTTATTGCCCTTGCTTTACCCTGCTCTGAGTACATGCTTATGTGTTAGCCCATAATCATTTACCTAATTACAAAAAATACTTTCCATGTCATGGTTTTCAAGGTCAGTCACTTTTAACCCTTTTTCGGCTCTTGTGTTCAGGTGTGTCTTTGAGTGTATGTGCACCAGATCTGTATGTACATAAATGTCATTATATCATCACACTCTGACTCAATCTCATTCCAAAATCTAAACCAGAGAGCATCAAGTTTGCCAAAGTCAAGGAAAAGTCATTCACATCAACCATTTCTTCCTGATTTCATAAGGTTGATTTATTCTACACACATAAACATATACATACACATACATACCCATAATTTCCAAACTCCAGAATATAGATGTATAGGCTTAAAGAAAAGGCCAGCCACATTCCTAATGCTAAGCTAGAGGCAAAGTATATGCCACAGAAAGCATGGGAGAAAAGTTCCAACTACAGATAGACTCTTTGCTTCTCTGGAAAAAAAAAAAAGCTATTAGATAATATTAAAATTTGAGTCACTCTAAAATAAAGGATTTGTACTCAAATTGTTTCTTGCTGTCACCTTGCTATGACTTGCTGTCATACAAGGACAAGAGAACAAGTTAATCAAGCCAAGAGGTTTAAAACAGAAACTCCTAAATTGCATCTGCGAATGCCCACGACATGCCCAGCCACCCTGTGGACCTGATTAGTTCTTGATGAAATGAAACACAGGCCTAAACTGAGTCAACCTGTAACAGCTTCAAGCAGCAGTATGTGTGCAGGGACTAGGGGTTAGGGTTGTTTATCTGCTTGACAGATGCTGCAGAATAGCTTAATGCCTTAGAAGATCATTGAAAGAAGCAAGGACTTTCGCATTGTAAGGCTTCTAACAGTTGTCACCTGATAGGGGCCATCAGAATTTATTTTATAGGGAAGACATGAGTCAGGTGATTTGCAGCCCTTTCACCAAAGCACAGCTGCCTCCCTGATTAGCCATTTGATAATGCTAGTGTGTAGCCAGTCCTGGGCAGAGAGAATGGTAGCAAGTTCCCCCACCATTGCTCACATTTTTAAATGCCTCTGTGACAATGAGATAGGACATGAGCAATGAGATGGAGCACCCACCCCCAGACCACCTGAACCGAAAAGGTGATCACAGAAAAGACAACTGGTAGAGCTGCTAGCCACAGAGATATGAATAAAATGGGAATTGTGTTAAGTGCTCTGCATTGAAGTATCTGATGTGATTGGGTGACCTGTGGAAATGTAAGCATTTCAGAAAACATTAGTAGGTTTTCTTCCCTGCACATGTACATGCACACACACATGGGCACATGCACATACACACACACACACACACACATAATTACATGGATGTTATGTTTCCCTTACCTTGAACAGGTTGCTACCAATAAGTGTCTATATTTAATCCTTGGCGACTCTATTCCAGAAAAGATAAAGGGGACCAATGCTTAAGGATGGAAAATATGCTAGGGAAGCTAATGCCCATTCTTGCTAAGCCAGGTCTTACATGCGTATCTGGCTTATTATTTGTTAAAGATATATCCCCAACACTGATAGCTTCCTCCATAAATTAACTTCTATTCGAATTAAGAGAGCTGTTGAAAAAATAGAAAAAGAAAAAAGAAGAAACAATTTACTTGTACAGGGCTTCCTATGAAAGCAAGTGTCACATTGAAAGATATCCTATGAGTTTAAAATAGAAATATTTAGGCCTTTTTTTTTTTTCAAATAATTACCAGAGCCTAATCAAGTCTTAGATTTACAAAAATAAATTGCTTGTCAGTGAGGCCTCAGGAAAAAAAGTAATCATACTCCTGCCCTACTGTTTATTTAAAGTTCAGTTTCCTGACTCTGCATCTTTGTATTTCTTCTTTTAAGCTTGAAGTTTTTTTTTAATATACAGCTAACAAAAAAAGCAATAAAGGAAATACAGCCATCTCAGCTCCATCACTCTCACTAGTGTATTCTTTCTTTCACATCACTGGATGCTTTGGGATGCATGGGCTGGAGTATCTCATCAACAGGAAGGCAGAGCATGCTTTCAATAGGTCTCCCAGACAACCTGTGATTTTCATTTTACTTGCCTTCCTCACACATGGGGAATCAGCCTGGCTCCAAAATCATCCTACAGTTCAGTTTCAAATAGCATACAAATAGTGATGGACAACAGATCATCGAAGCCAAAGCACTTTAAGTGAAGGATTAACAGAGTGAAAAACATACAGGAATAGTTTGCAAACAGATACATACCTAAGATTGAAGGAGTGCCATGGAGTTTGCATAGGCTCCCACCAAAGACTGAATCCCATTGAGAGAGTTTATTCAGCCTAACCCAAAGGACAACCCTCCAACTGGAAAGAATCCCAGCAGAAATGTTTCAACGTTTAACAACTTTGAGTATCAGAAAAGTCTCCTCCACCTTCCCCTCCCCCCACTCAGGTTAGCCCTAGTGCCTCCAAGTTATGGCTTAACCTATTGATTTTTTTTCTTTTTGGCAGAAAACAACTGTATGTGGGTACTCTTCATTCATCACTCCTTACATAGTTGGAAGTTGCTACTATATGACCCTTTAACTATTTTCATTGCAAATATTCTTAAATTTTAATTTTGTAGTCATTTTTATCCTTTCTTAATAGTTTACAGCTCTTTGCTAAGCCTTTTTAAGTGTTTGAATTATAGAACCTCATGAGTAAACATGATGTAAATATAATGTGTGAACAGTACTGAATTACTGCTTGCAACTCAGTGCCTCACTTCCTTGTCATACTTTACTGTTGGGTCACATTTATCCTGTGCTCATTAGCCACTGCATTTATCTTCCAAGACATTTGGATAAAGCCAGTTCATTCTCAGCTTCCCGATGCCCCCTCCACTTCATGTTTGCCTAGACGCTCTGCACTCTCCAGAGTCTCTGTCTGTTAGTTTCTAGCCCCACTTCCAGGTGTCAAGCCAGTTGGTAAACCTCTGCAGTGTCACCACTAACCTCCCAGGTATACTTATATTTGGCAAGCTTAATGAGGATCTTCTCCTACTCTCTTCATATTGATGTGAATACTCAAAAATGCTAGACCTCTGTACCCAACAAACAATGTGGTATTGACTACTTTTTTGGGAGGAGGAGGGGTAAGGAAAGGCTCTTCTAATTGCTACTAAAAGGTGGACAGGAAAGTGTAGTCATAGAAATAGCTCCAGAGCACCAGTAGGTCTTGAATACAAAGAACACCAATAAACATTAGGCCTCCAAGACAATAATGAACACTGGACATGGCATTAGCATGCTGTGCAGTTGAGGTCAAGCCCACACACATCGTTTTCAAGGTCATTATCCAGTACTCATGAAGAATTAAGAATAGAAGAGACACACTTTAGGTCATTCCAAAACTCTGGGCTTGTATTTATCTGCAAGGTAAGTACAAATACCAAGATGAATTAATATTTTTATTTTATAGTTTTAAAAAATAGTTGGAAGTCTACTCATCCCCAGTAAATGTACTTCCTCTTGTGGCAGCAGGTGAGCTAGTTGCTGATGGTGTCCTGGGTTAGGAAGACAGGTGTACGGTTGAACAAAAGCACGGAAATTTTTTCCTTTTATTCTTGTATTTTGGGTTGCATGTTTCTTCATGGTGGATCTGTAAGTAACTAAAACCTTGGGAGTAATATTCTCTAAAACACTCAGCTAACCAAAAGAGAATACTAATTTTTTTTTAAAAAATCATGTCACACACAAAAAAAAGAAGAAAATGAAATGTCTGGATTTCTAAATAAAATCATTTCAAGAATGAAACTGCACGCATGAATTAAAGGTAGAAAACTGCTTGCCATTTAGTTAAACAAATCTTCAATTCTCATCAGGATAAAAACTGAAGGACAATGGATGCCTTTTGGGTTTTTTAATTTTTTAATATTGCACTTTATAGTACTTCATAAGAGACAATTGTCTTCTTAATTAAAGCCATACAAATACCAATAATACATATATTCAGGGCTTCTGAATATAGTCAATCAATAAGCAGTCCATGAGTCATTCCTGTTTTGTATTGTTTGTCGTAAATTGGAGTTTATCTGTTCTATATTTTATTACCTCCAATTATTGTTCTAGACAAGCCTAATCTACTAATAAATTTTAGATATATGTTTTAATAAAACTGTGAAAATTAAAGATAATGGTTCATTTCACAAAAGCATTCATTTTCAAAATAACTTATTACATGGTTCCTTTAAGTCGTAAGTTCTGAGACTATGTTGAAATTATTTCTTTTTTAAAAATTATAAGTTAACTATTTTGGCAAAGATCCATTTGTTATATAAAGTAAGGTTTAACCCATATGGAGAATGAAATGAATAATTAGCAAACATATCTGGGAAATTTAGGATATATTTGAGTTTTTGTATAAAGACAGGATGGATCTAAGGAGTTCCCTTATAAAAATGGCAAAAATATATATTTAGCTGGTCAATAATTTCTTATGTGTAAATCAGTAACTTTCCTTTGGAGAACATGTGAAACAGCAGACCTCACAATGCATTTAGATGGTTTTCCCCTGTTTGCAGCTAAAATATACCATTTCTGATCTAATTTAGTGGACTGGTTGCATATATATATATATATATATATATATATATATATATATACACACACACACACACACACACACTCACACACACACACACACACACACACACACACACACACACACACACACACACACATACAGATGTCCCCACAACTAAAACTTTTGATTTTTCACTTCATTATGACTTGTCCTCTTATGTGAATGAAAACTAAAGTCATTACTGAACATCACTTAATAGGAGCTTACCTAGGTCCACCACAACTGAGTACTTAAATTATCTATGTAATCATAAGTATTAAATTGGACAAGCCCATCAGCTTTATTTGCTTCTATAGCCAGAATAAAGGGTGTGTGACGCAGAGCCAGTGATGTTCAGTGAACATCCTCCAGCGATGCTAGAGGCTGTTAGGAGTTCAAGAATCTCTCCGAAGGCAGAGACTCCATCCATAGCAGAGAGCCTCTGTTGGCATATGCCCTGGTGGACTCTGCACAAAATGTATCACTGTGCCTTGCACACCTAGTTTTGTAGTTTCTTCTGCCCAAGTCTGAAAATTCTCCTCAAGCAACAGCTTCAATCTTCAAACTTCAGACTCAGAGAGGGTTACATCAAAAGCAAGAAGGGTAAAAGTTGCACTCATGTTTGAGTGACATCACTGCTAGTAGTAATGGAAAGAGAAATTAGACAATCATATCTTCCCCAGATGGCGATTTGTGTGTTTTTAGAACAGGGAAGATAGCAACATTGATACCCGCATAGGCATTTGCCCTACAACACGCAAACTATCTTTTGGACAGCTTACATTAAAAATATCAAAATGCATTCAAAATCCTCTCCTTAGTTATTTTGAAATACACAATGAAGTAACTATATTTATTCATTTTGTGCAACAGAATGCCCACAACTAATTACCATGATTTGATCATTACACGAATCCAAACATCACATTGTACCCCATCAATCTATGACATATCAATCAAAAGAATTTAAAATAACTTTTGAAAATTCTTTCACAAGTATTTTTGGAAAAAATTTAAAACTCGATCAGAATGCCATTTTTGTAAAGGATCTTTTTAGGGATAAACAAGGTTTCAAGCCTCATTTGTTTGCCTGCACTTTAACCCCTATCTTCTCCCTTAGAAGAATCCAGTGGATGAACTTCGAAATCATTTTTGTCATTGTGTGTGTGTTGTGTTTGTTGTAAGAAACTTACATTGGATGATAAGATGAATGGCAATGCTGTGTCAGTTTATTCTTTGTGAATATGTCTGTATATACCTGAAAGCTG
This sequence comes from Dipodomys merriami, assembly GCF_024711535.1. Taxonomy (NCBI): domain Eukaryota; kingdom Metazoa; phylum Chordata; class Mammalia; order Rodentia; family Heteromyidae; genus Dipodomys; species Dipodomys merriami. The sequence continues at coordinate 3,335,533 of NW_027202382.1, read as the reverse complement.
TATTTATTTGTACATAGGCAATTTGGAGTAATGTATTTCTGTCACACAGATTTCCTCTGACGGGCGTTTCTTCCTGTTTCACAGTCCACATTTCTGTGCTTCTACTACTGATAATCAACTTATACAGTATCACTTTATGTAACTAAGTCTCCTTGGTGTGAAAAATAATAGTAATAAAAGTTATTGACTCAAAAATAAGTGTTAGGTTGTTTTTCAGAGTAATCCTTACCTGCAGTCAGGCCCTCAAAGTCTCAAGAAATACACACATGGTGAAAAATGAATACAAGAATTCAAGGGGATATGCAAAAGTTATATTAAGGGTAACTACCATTTACTGAGTGATCGCTAACAGCATTTGAGCTTTGACTCATCTGTGGTCATGTTATACACTGAAAGGCCTGCTCCCAGGCAATTATATTTGAGTAAATTAAATATATTACAACTCTAAGTTTAAAAGACTAGTGTTGCCTAAGACCTTGAGGTCAAATAAAAATCTTATTATCTGCCAGGTGCTGGTGACTCAGGCTTGTAATCCTAGCTACTCAGGAGGCTGAGATCTGAGGGTTGCAGTTTGAAGCCAGGCCAAAGCAGCAAAGTCAGAAAGATTCTTTTTTTTTAATAACTTTTTTTTTTTTTTGTCGGTCATGGGGCTTGAACTCTGGGCCTGGGCGCTGTCCCTCAGCTCTTCAGCTCAAGGCGAGCGCTCTACCACTTGAGCTACAGCGCCACTTCCGGTTTTCTGGTGGTTTATTGGAGATAGGAGTCTCACGGTCTTTCCTGCCCGGGCTGGCTTTGAACCGCGATCCTCAGATCTCAGCCTCCTGAGTAGCTAGGATTACAGGCGTGAGCCACCAGCGCCCGGCAATAACTTTTTTTTTAATTGTGAAAATAGAGAGATTCTTATCTCCAATTAACCATCAAAAAAGCTGGAAGCAGAGCTGTGGCCTAAGTAGTAGAACATAATCCTTGAGCAAAAAAAGCTCAGAGACAGTGCCCACACTGCACGCGCATGCGTGCACACACACACACACACACACACACACACACACACACACCTTGTTGAACTTTTTTTGGGGGGGTCGGGGGGAGGTCCGGTTGTGGGGCCTGAACTCTGGGCCTGGGCGCTGTCCCTCAGCTCTTCAGCTCAAGGCTAGCGCTCTACCACTTGAGCCACAGCGCCACTTCCGGCTTTTTGCTTTTTGCTTATGTGGTGCTGAGAAATCAAACCCAGGGCCTCAGGTATGCAAGGCAAGCGCTCTACCACTGAGCCAACTTCCCAGCCCCCTGAACTTTTTTTTTTTTAATGTTAGAAAGTCAAAGCTATTTTTAAAAACCCCAGCAGTTGAACATGATTTCTTGGAAATTATTGCTCACAGTTTTAAGGAGAACAAAAATAAATATAATTTATGTCATCTTTGGCATGTTGTAAATTCAAAATGATAGACATTTCTTTAGCAGCACAGAGAGAAAATAACACTGTAAAATGCCCTACTGGATTTGATTTTACATGATGAGAAATGTAGCATTTATCCTATTTTAAATTTCATTGTACACAACTGGTTGAACTTCTAAAGTTTTTGTATACAAATAAGAACTCATGGTCACTTTTTTCTTTGATTATGCTCAAATTAACTGATAAGTTAAAAGAACTAAATAAGGGCTGGGAAGGTGGCTCAGTGGTAGAGTGCTTGCCTTGCATGTATGATGCCCTGGGTTTGATTCCTCAGCACCACATAAGAAGAAAAAGGTGGGAAGTAATGCTGTGGCTCAAGTGGTAGAGCACTAGCCTTGAGTTGAAGAGCTGAGGGACAGCACCCAGGCCCAGAGTTTCAGGCCCCACCACCAGCAAAAAAAAAAAAAAAAACAACGAAATAATACAATGATAATTCAATTAACTAGTAATTTGGCTCCAAACTTCAGTTGGATTTCCTCAGGTATTTTTCTTTGTTTCTTTTGTTTGGATGCAGGACCTTGAGCTTTTTAAGCCAGGGTGCTTTACTGCTTGAGCCCAGGAGGTAGGGGGATTCTGGGATTGGACTCTGTCTATATTTAGGAACATAAACATTTTAAGCATAATTACAATAACAGTGATTTCACCAACCCTAATTTCAGGGTAATATTTATAAAGCAGATTAAAATTCTTAATCATTTTCTGTAGAATACAGATAAACTATTTCTGTATTTGTTTCCCTTATACTTTTATTACTATTTTCATGAAGAAATAATGATTTTCATAAAATAGGAAATGAATATATCAACTAAATTTTTCTTGTGTATCCATATCAACTTTTTTTGTTTTACCAGTCACAGAAATCTCCATGATTTCTATCATATCCAGATGACTGGATTTCACCAAAAAATCTTTTTCATCTATTTTTCAACACAATTCTATTATTTCACCAAAATTTCACCAAAAAATCTTTTTCATCTATTTTTCAACACAATTCTATTATAATGCTTCACCATAGCCACCTTAGCAACTATCATTTCTATGTTTGAGTTAATAAGGCAGACCACTTCTATTTTTCCCCACTTACACAAAATGTCCTCAGTACTAAAACAGTAGGCAACAGACACAAAGCAGATGGCAAGCCCTCATACTTCTGCTCTCATATTCCCAAGTGGGAGAGGATCCAATCAGAAAGGAACTCCTTGTTCAGGCGATCCAATCAGAAAGCAAGGGCAAGTAGGAGGCAAACCCTCCCAGTTCACCTGCACAGTCCAAGGTGGGAAGAGTGCAATCAGAAAAGATGCCATCAGAAAGGTCTCCAGCATCTGTGACCACCACTTAACAAATCAAACCAAAGACACATTCCTACAAGAGGGAGGGAACTAGGGACTGATTGTCTAGTAGGGCCAGACAAAGAAATCATAAATAGTTTTCTACTAACCTGGAAAATCCCCTTTCCCTTTTTTTTGGAGAATCTGCTCTCCTTGACTAGTATTTCTTTCTTTTGCTTTAAAATAAGTTCACTCCATTTACTTTTTTAAAAATTAGAGATAAATTAAATAAATAATAGGTCAAAAGGGAAGGGCCAACATTGGGATCAGAACATTCTTCATTAGCAAACTGATTCTGAAGTTAATTCCTCAAACTTGTCATGACGTGCTACTGTGAGGATCAGGTAGCTCAAGAAGGAAGCAAAAGAAGCAAAGGTTAGTAAAAATATGTCCTTGAAATCACCCTTTCCATTCTCCAGAATTCATTCAAAAAGTCTCCAAATATTCTACACATTTTCCTTTCGGATCTCCAGTGTTCCTTCTCAACAATTTAACAAGCAGAAGAGCAGCAGATTCCCCCAGCCACCAAAGTCTGGCTATGAAAAGTTATTTGTAACCTATCCTGAGTTTCAGGCCACAGAATCATCTAAGTTAATTAATGCTTTGAATTTTCTCCCATGGTTCCCATCAGAGTTGACCAGCTAGAGAGTCTGGGTTCTAGATTTGCAGATCCACTCTCTACCAGGTAGAAGGCTTCACACAGAAACCTAGAGGGAAGATTTTTTTTTCTTTTTAGGGGCCGGATAGTATTTAATGGGCCATCACTCTTTTCCTTTTCTTTCTTTCCCCACTAGAAATGAGAACTGGGGAAATGGCTTACTTCTGCCTAACAGTAAAATGGAAAAAGGCCCACAACATGTTGTGTTCTGCTTTAATACTCCTGTTAAAACAATGGCTTACTTATCACAATGTGTCATGTGAAAGAATGCAGCCACCTCCCTTTCACCATCCTCATAAGTGAAGCATCACATGGAGAAAGCCATGCAGCCTTCACTGGATGGTAAAATTGGAGTAATTCAGTTCAACAAAAATTGGGATAATTCAAAGTAACTAAGGAGAAAATTGTCTGCATGGTGAGATTTCTAGATTATTAAAATATTTTCCCAGAAAGGATTCTAAGGAATTTTTTATTCACCTGTTTAAAGTTTAACTTCCACCAGATGCTTCTGGCTATTGTTGGAAACGAGATTTCTGTACATCACTGGGTTAATAAAGCATACTTCTAATTTTTCTCTGCACCTTACACAAAACATCCTCAGTTTTAAAATAGTAGGGAAACATATATATATATATATATATATATATATATATATATATATATATATATAAAACTAAACTCTGCCTTCTTGAAGTATTTACTCCTGCGTCCTGAGTCATATTAGAGGTAAGAGCCCAAGCTTTGGAGTTCAACTGCCATGCTTCCTTGTTCTTAGTTTACTGCTGTGTCCTCGGACAAATGGGAGGCTGTAAAGGTAGGCTAAAATCCTGTAGTGATCATTAAATGCGTATCTTGTGCCTAGTACATAAATAACTGTTTAATAATGATGCTATCATTTTTCACCCATAAGACCACACAATTCTCCCAGCCCTAAGCATTGCCTCGCATATGACATATTTTCAAATCCTAATTTATAAAACATTCTCCAATACCTTAGTTGGAAAGACCATGAATGGGGTTTCTTGGCTATTCTACCCTAGATATAATCTGTTCAAAGTGTTGTGCCTTGGCTGGGAATGTGGCTCAGTGGTAGCGTGCTTGCCTGGCATGCAGGAAGCCCTGGGCTCAATTCCTCAGTACCACATAAACAGAAAAAGCTGGAAGTGGTGCTGTGGCTTAAGTGGCAGAGTGCTAGCCTTGAGCAAAAGAAGCTCAGGGACAGTGCCCAAGCCCTGAGTTCAGGCCCCAGGACTGGCATAATAAATAATAATAATAATAATAATAATAATAATAATAATATGCCTTTTACTATGATTCAAAGGTTGCAAAGGTTTATCACATTGTCAACACATCATGACATCACAAGCCCTGCTCACCATCCTACATGGTCACCACTTGGTCAAAATCAAGTGCACAGGATAGGACCATATAGTGAACCCTATTAATTTTAATCTCTGGGTTCCAGTGTATGATCTCTTATTTTTTCTTCTTTTTATTAGTCATGGGGCTTGAACTCAGGGCCTAAGCACTGTCCATGAACTCTTTTGCTCACCTCCACTTCTGGTTTTCTGATGTCCCAAAGATTAAAAAACCTAACCAAACTCTTTTGGGGGTATCTCCTAGGCAGGCAGCTTTATCAAGATGAAGCTGACTATCTCCTTGTGGCCACTGGCTGTCACAAACTCATTGAAGTGGACAATAAACACCAACTTCCTTTCTATAAGAAGCAGCTAGCTGGGCTGGGAAGGTGGCTCAGTGGTAGAGCGCTTGCCTTGCATGCATGAGGCCCTGGGTTCGACTCCTCAGCACCACATAAGCAAAAAGAAAAAAAAAAGCCGGAAGTGGCACTGAGGCTCAAGTGGTAGAGTGCTAGCCTTGAGCTGAAGAGCTGAGGGACAGCGCCCAGGCCCAGAGTTCAGGCCCCACAACCGGACCCAAAAAAAAAAAAAAAAAAAGAAGCAGCTAGCCCAGAAGTTGCTGGTGATTCTCTGAGCAATGAATGGAAGGGTTGCCTGGTGAGAATCAGTGGTGAGAAGGATAAACAAGGCTTCCCACGGAGTGGGGTAGTCTAAAGCATGGCAGTTTGTCTGCTGCTGAGCATGAGCATTCCTGTTACAGACCAAAGAGAACTTGAGAGAGAAAACACCAACCTGGTTGCATTGTGGATTCCAATTTGAGTGTTCTCAAGTTGGTTATTATTAAGTAAAAAAGAAAAAGAAAAGAGAAAAGGACAAAAAGAGAAAAGGATATTCCTGGACTGACAGGCACAACAGTGCCTCTTTGTCTGGGGTCCAAAAGCACTAGCAGAGTTCATTGATTTAAATCTCCCTAAAGAAGATGATGTCTGCCAATATGTTGGCATACTGGCCTTGAACGACAGCTCTCTACATACTGAAACCCAGGACCACAGCACCCAAGATTCTGTGTCTTGATACTCTGTGTGTCCTGCAACACAAATGCTGATATGTTACTTGGCAGAAACAACGTACTCAGAACAATAAGGAGAAGGCTGCAGAATATGCTAAGCAAAGCCAAAGAAATACACCAGGAACAGATCTGTATTAAGTGATGAAAGCTGTCCTCACACCCAAAGGTTAAATCCAGTCAAAAATAAGAATCACTTCTTAAATATAATATAAAATAAATAATATGGATAAATAAATAAATAAAAACAATCACCAGGCACTGATGGCTCACACCTGTAATCATAGCTAGGCGGGTGACAGTCCAAGCCAACTCAGCAGGAAAGTCCATGAGACTCTTATCTCCAATTAACTACCTGAAAACTGCAAGTGGAGCTGTGGTTCAAGTGGTAGAGTGCCATCATTGAGCAAAATCTAAGGGACAGCAACCAGGTCCTCAGTTCAAGCCCCAGTAAGGGAACAGAAAAACAAAATTCTGAAGAGTAACAAAAGAAATGATCAGACTTGACAAAATAATAATAAGCCTAGCCAAGCCAGTAACAAGAAGGAGTCCATTTCAATTGAATTACCTGACTCATTCTGAGCATAAAATTCTGGGGTATACCAAGCCCCAAGAATTCTCACATTGTTTGAAGGCTTTGGTGATCTATACATACTGAAATCCAAAATTACTGCTTGATCAATCCAGTCTGTAGGGCCAGCTTGAAGATTAACTACAGTCTATGTATATCTACAGAGACAGAACTATCTCATTACAAATTTACAGTTGGCAAACACAATTCTGCCACTAATGCTCCCTCACCCATGGCAGACATCAACAATCAATCACTGCACCATTTCTCAGTGGACCGCTCTGAACATCCACTACCAATTAGTCACACCGGCATGCAAGAGAAAACCCTTAATTGCCATTTTCTAACCTAACTTATAAATGATCAAAATGAAGACCAAAAAAATAAAGACAATTTTACATTCCTGTGGTCTCACACTTTATTTTTTGTCGATCATTGGGGTCTGAACAATGGGCATGGGCACTGTCCCTCAGCTCTTCAGCTCAAGTCTGGAGAGCCACTTGAGCCACAGTGCCACTTCTGGCTTTCTCTGCTTATGTGGTGCTGAGGAATCAAACTCAGGGCCTCATGCATGCAAGGCAAGCGCTCTACTGCTGAGCTACCTTCCCAGCCTGGTACATCACTTTTATAATAACAATAGAAAGTATAAATAAATAATAAAGAAAAAGAAATCTGTTTTGAAAGGCTGGAAGTTAGATCATTAGGATATAGGCAGACAGTAAATAGAAGATTCAAATTAGTGAGAACTGTACATCAATTTTTTATAAGGCTAGGGATTTTATAATGGAATTGTCAATACACAATAACAATTACTCAGGGACCAAAAATATGTAGTTATGTCCAAATTTAGCCACAAAACTGTTGGAATGTGTGCATACAGCTCTGCCTGCTACCAGCACCTAAATGACCCATGTCATTGAAGCAAAATGATATAACAGGAGGCTGTGAACATTTTGACTTTCCCATTGCTCTGGGAGCTCACTCAAATGTCCTACTGATTGCAGGGCCAGTTCCACTGGGTCTCAAGGAGAAAGAAAAGGAGAAATGTTTGCCACAGGAAAAAAATGCTATTTATTCTCATTGTCATATTCAAGCATGGTCTTGAGAAGAGCTGAGGACAAGGAGGATCTGTCTGTTCCCAGCATCCTCAAATTCCTCCTCTATCTCTGAGCAGTTGCTTAGACTTTCATTTTCATCCCTTAGTTCTCAGCTCAATGAATTCCAACCAACAGGCCGCAACTGAAGAGAACCTCAGAAGCACGTGAAGGCCTTTTGAAACTACCAACGCCATGTACTTCCAACTGCCCCTCCATCCTTACCAGTGTGCTCTCACAGTAAGAACCATAGACAGTCCTCTATGGAGAGAACACAATGGAACTTTACACAGCCATTAGAAAGAATAATGTTATGTCATTTGCAGGGAAATGGCTAGAGCTAGAACAAATCCTGTTACATAAGGTAAGCCAAGCTCAGAGAGACAAGTGGCACATGTTTTCTCCCATATGCAGAAGCTAGATCTAAAATACACTGGGACATAATAAATGATACAGGACTCTAGGCATTCACACATAGTGAGACCAAAGGAAAGTATTCTGAGGAGAAGAACACAAAGGTAAATGCCTATGTGCATCTGATCATGTAACATATTTATCTAAATGAACTCCAGGAAATGAAAATGGGTTTTTTTTCCTTTGTTGCTGTTTTCTTTTCCTTTTTTCTTGTTTGTTTATCTGTCTTTGGGAGGGTAAGGGGGAGACACAGAAATTGAGGGACAAAGGGTGGACAAATGCAGCAGTGATACTTGCTAAACACTATGTTGACAATGAACTATCCAACTTGTGAGTGGGCATGGGAGGGAAAAAAAGAGGAAATAATGTATTAGATGCCTAACTTATGTAACTGTAGCCCCTCTGTACATCACCTTTATAATAACAATTAAAATTTTTATTTAATTTTAAAAAAGAGAGAACCGGCCATAAGACATTGAGATATTGAGTAGTAAAAAGACTGAAAATCTGTCAGATGAAGGCCTTTGTCCCTGTAGAAATTGTAACTAGCACTAGAAAAACTGTGCCTTGAAGCGTTTCCAAGTGGTGAAGTAGAGAGCCATGTATTTATTATGTGATGTAGATAGATGAGGGTTTACAAAAGCTCTCTGTGCATACTAAAAGGAAATAGGTTGAATTGGCTTTACAATAATAGAGATGTGTAGGAGGATATGGATGGGGGATGAATATTGAGGCTGGGTGATAGAAATCTGGAACTACTTTATGATATTCTATTTCTACAATAGAAATCGCCATCATAACACTTACCTTAAAAGAGTGGGCCTTGGGCTGGGAATGTGGCTTAGTGGTAGAGTACTTACCTAGCATACATGAAGCCCTGGGTTCAATTCCTCAGTACCACCTATGCAGAAAAAGCCGGAAGTAGCACTGTGGCTCAATTGGTGGAATGCTATCCTTGAGCAAAAGATGCTCAGGGACAGTGCCCAGGCCCTGAGTTTAAGCCCCGGGACTGGCAAAAAAAAAAAAAAAAAGTGCCCCAAAGAAAACTTTCGGGAATATCACTCACTCCCAGAAATAACTATTATTTGCATTTCAGTATGACAGAATTTTGACAGGAGGGAACAGGGAACAAGAGATGTTTGGGATAGGAGACTGTCATGAAACCCTCTTGAACAACTAGTATATGCTAATGTTTAGAAATTAAAAGAGAAGTTAGGACAGTGGACAACGCTGAATCTCCTTCCTACCCTGTTCCTTCAGCTCCCCACCTGGATATGTGTGGCTAACTCCAGTTTACTCTGCACTCTCTCAAGGCTAGGCCACTTCTGCTCTGCCCCCACCCCTCCACCCTGGCCCCAAGATGTCCTTAAGCTCATTTTAGAAGACTGGGTAATGAGGGGTGTGTTTTTGTTTTTCTTTTCCTTTTCCTTTTCCTTTTCCTCCTCCTTCTCCTCTCCTCCTCCTCCTCCTCTTCCTCCTCCTCCTCCTCCTGCTCCTCCTCCTTCTACTTTCCTCTGTTTTGTCCTCTCCTCCTCCTCCTTTTCCTTCCTTCTCCTCCTTCTCCTGCCTTACTAAAGCTGGCCTTGAGCTCATTATCCTTGAATTCACAATCCCACTCACTCAACCTCCCAAGTGCTGAGACCACAGACATATACCACCACATCCAACTCATCACAAGATGGCTTGGGTTTGGTTTATTTTTCCTTGATTGGGCCATTATCTTGGGTCTTGGATCAAATTTGTGTCACATCTGTGTGCTATCAAGGAGAACAAGTTCATCCCAGGACTCTGAGTCATGGACAAAGATATAGTTACTGTAGGAGGGCTGCAAACTGAGTGAACTCCTGAGACCACTAGAGAGTCACCTCCGGGAGAGTCAGACACATTCCAGCCCTTGTGAGCCCTGTGGACATTCTAAGGACTCACTGGTGACAGGGTAGATGCTGACCGTTTCTGACACCAAAGATAAATGGAAGCCTGTACCCATGAGCTCATGAGTAAGAGCCAGCACACACAGGAAATAAAGCTCTAAATCAGGGGGGAAGAAAATCTCCTCAGAAAAGCCATGACTTCTATAAGCAAGCAGAGCAAGCCAGAGGGTGTCTATCAAAAGAAGGGGAAATGGCCTTCTTCTAAGGCCACATTAAATGCAAAGATGCAAGACTGTTGAGACAGGTTGAAGGTGACACCTTGCTGAGCCTTCAAGGGGGGCTGGGGAGTTACTGCCCCTCCCTTGGAAACTTTGCCTTGGAAGCCTTCTCTCTGCTTCCTTACCCCCTTCTGCCTGTTGGCATGGGGCAAGGAGAATCTCATCTTCCTATCAGCTGCTTTAACATCTGTCAGACCTTGGCAGAACTAATTTAGAGACAAGAGACTGGCTCAGACTCTTTCTGAGAAGAGGCATTTTGGGACACGAAAGAAAAAGAGGATCTGTGTGAGCAAAACTTGAGAAGTGGACAACAGGCAGCGGTCCTCCAGATGTCCACCTCCTGAAGTAGCAGAGCATTGCCAGATGCCCAAGCTGTGGGGGGAGGGCAAACTTACCCCCCACCCCCTGGCCCCACACCACATTCAAAGAGCAACTCCGCCTCAAGGCAACACCATGGCTGCTCGCCAGGCGACCTTCCCAGCCAACAGTTGCAGGGGCAACAGGGGCACTTTGGAAATATCTCTTTTCAATGTGACTGCCAAAGAGAAGAAAAAGGTGAGAAGAGGGACAGAAGGGACAGAGAGATACCAGGCTGACTATGGAACTCACCCAAGTTGCAACCAGAAAGTTCTCGAGGAGGCTGCCCTCTATGAGCTAAACAGTATACTCTAGAACTCCCCTGCCCCTTCCATACATATGAAACACCACAATGCCCTAGCTCACTTTCCAACCAGGTAGCCTGGGAGTAACAGAACAGAAGCAGGGACAGGGAAGACCAGGGGCCCAGCTGCTGGTGACCAGTGTCACCAGCAAGGGAAGATAATACATTCTTTTAAGTGGAACCTGGTTACTTGCAAGCTCTCCTGGGTTCCCAAAAGTACTGCCTCCGATGTGAAAATGCTCACAGTTGTTATTTGAACCACCTGCCCTTTCATGGTAAGGCTCGCAATACTAAATGTCCTGCTCAGAAAAGAATAATTCTGCATAAATTGGTACAAGATCCCTGTGTAGGGGCTGGGAAGGTGGCTCAGTGGTAGAGCGCTTGCCTTGCATGCATGAGGCCCTGGGTTCAATTCCTCAGCACCACATAAGCAAAAAGAAAAAAGCTGGAAGTAGCACTGTGGATCAAGTGGTAAAGCGCTAGCCTTGAGCTGAAGGGCTGAGGGACAGCGCCCAGGCCCAGAGTTCAGGCCCCTGACCAGACCCAAAAAAAAAAAAAACTCTTGCACAACAAGAGTTGTTTAAAAAAAAAAAAAAAAAAGATCCCTGTGTATGGGAGGGGAAACATTGAGAAGGACCCATCAGGCCACATTTTTTTTTTCAAATATAGGAAATTCCAGATGTCTATGTATGTTCAACAACCTCCACAATTTGAGAAGTACTACATCAAATGTTAAATGCTACCAGTTCAAACCCCAGGACCACCACCAAAAAAGAAAGGGGGGGAAGGATGGAATTTGGAAAATCATGGTATTAAGCAAAATAAGCCAGACTAAGAAAGATAAATACCATGTTTTATCTTCTTTTTTGTCTCCCTTGGGGAGGGGGAGCCATATCAGAAATTGAACTTGGGGCTTAACAGTCTTGCTCAGCTTGCTTGCTCCTAGCTGATAGCCTAATACTTGAACACCACCTCCAGCCCAGTATTTTGTCAGTTAATTGGAGATGGAATCTCCAGGCTTTTCTGCCCTGGGTTGACTTCAAACTTTGATCCCTCATTTCTTAGAATCTTGAGTTGCTAGGATTACCAGCACGAGCCACTGGGACCTGACTCATAGGTTTTATCTTATATATGGGATGTAGAAACACAAAGTACATGAAAGTAGAAAGGGGAATATTAGAGAAGAGGAGAGGAATCAGGGAGCAGGGGATAAGAGAGAGTAATGTGGGTAGGAGGTAAAACATGACCAAAGTCTATTATGCATAATAAAACCTATTACTTTATACAATTACAATGCAATAATAAATTCCAAATGTAACAAGTATTGCTGGTTGTAACCTATCTATTCCTTTCAGACAATGGCTTTAAGCATAGAAAAGTGAGACACAGTAATGGCTGCAAAAGAAATAAAACCTGTCCCTCCCCTGCCTGGGCAGGTGATAGAAATCCAGACATCACAATTCTCCTAAGGGAGAGACAATTGTCTCTGTTCTTAGGGGGGGCATTGAGAAGGGCTCACTTTTGTTGAGGACCCACTAGGCTACTTTTTTTTTCAAATATAGGAAATTCCAGATGTGTACCTATGTTCAACACCCTCCACAGTTTCAGAAATACTACATCAAATGTATTTATGTATTTGTATTTAAGGCCTTCATGCTCAGGCTGAGCTCCCAGATTTATAGATGGCTCAAAGGTAAAGAGAAATAGGTTGTATGGTAGGACACCCAGGAGAAAGATCAGCTGTGGACTCATTAGGACTATCTTACTGAATTCTCATAGCTGTTATGACATGCAGATAGAATTCCTCATTCATGGATGCAGGAGCTGAGCCCCCAGGGAAGTCCAATGACTTGCTCAAAGTCATTTAGCCACTTCCTATGGAGAGAGATGAGATTTGGATCCAGGCCCAGAAGACTCAGACAATAATGTTATAAATTCCATCCAGCCATTCCAAACACTACCTACAGGAACTTTCTGTGGTGATGTAAATATCCCATGTCTGTTCTCACTTGCCACAAGGGACTACTAAGTACTTGAAATGTTGCAGATGGTAACAACGAAACCTTCCATTTATGTTTAATTAATTTAAAGTTAAATAACCACCTAGGGTTGATGACTCTTCTATCATGCAAGGGAGGATCGTACAGTTTTGTATTTTAAAATGCTATAGGAGTAGAAATTTTCATCCTAAATAATCCTCAGGAGAGAAAAACTCGCAAGAGCATTGGCCCAATGAGCAATTTGTCATATGGCTTGTTTATTTCTCCTTAATGAAAAGGCTGACAGAATTCTTTTTAACAGTGACTGAATTAAGCAGATATAATTAATCTACACACTCAGGTTTCTGAATCTAGGCAGCCAGCAAAGGCCAGAGATGGTGGCTATGAAGTTCTTTGTGCCACTGACTAATGGACTAAATGATAACCATGAAGGCCAATGGAACCATTCCAAGAGATTATCTTTTATTCACTTGACAGACTTCAGAGACACCCTGTCTTATTTCTCCTAATCACTGTTTTTCTAAGTGCTTATAGGACAGAATCAAATAGATGTACCACTGAGTTTGACCGACAGCAATGAACTTTATTCTGCAAATGAAGAAGAAAGATAACAGGGTAGGTCAACTGGCTAGCATAATTAGCATCTGTCTCTTGGCCATTCAGTGCCCACTTAATGGGAATCCTAGTTCAATGCAGGGTTCCATAGACAGACCCCAGAACAGGTGAAAGACCCCCAGTTAAAGGACCTCTTGTCAGCAAATGGGATCCACTGTGCAATTCTACTCCACATCTTATTTGCCTTTGAAATTGCTTAAGATTCTGGACCCTTTTCAACAGAATCAGCAAACCAATCACAGCTGAAGTGGAGACAAGTTGTATCAGTGTATCGTGCAAAACTAAAGCCTCCACTAAAGTCCTGAGCTAGCAGGAAGTAGAGAGAAGCAGATGATGAAAATGAGAAGCATTTGGGCTTGTCTCACACTGAAAGAGTGCGAGGAATTTTGAAAAGTGAGTATTGGAAGCCCAGGCACTGCAGAGCAACCTGAGATAATGAAAGCAAGTTAAGGGAAGAAAAAAATAAATAATAAAGACAGCACAAAACAAGAACAGAGCTTTATGTTCAGCTATATGAGTTAGAAATCCAGTTTGGGCTCTGTATAGTACCTTTAACTGCACACAACTACCTTTGAAGGATGAGCCTTCATTATGCATCATTGGTACCTGCTGTGGGGCCCAGCACAGAGTAGTCACAAACACACAGTAAACCTTCCAAATATCACTCCGTTTCAAGGTATTGTACTACAGGATGAATTTTCTTTCTCTTATTCTTTTTCTTTTTTTTTCAGCACTGGCATTTGAACTCAGGGCCTCTCTCTTGCTAGACAGATACTCGCCTCTGAGCCATACCTTCAACCCTTTTGCACACTGATTTTTTTTTTGGGGGGGGTCCGGTCGTGGGGCCTGAACTCTGGGCTTGGGCACTGTCCCTCAGCTCTTCAGCTCAAGGCTAGCGCTCTACCACTTGAGCCACAGCGCCACTTCTGGCTTTTTTTTCTTTTTGCTTATGTGGTGCTGGGGAATCAAACCCAGGACCTCATGCAAGCAAGGCAAGTGCTCTACCACTGAGCCACCTTCCCATCCCCACACACTGATTATTTTTGAGACAGCATCTCATTTACTGCCCAGGTACATTCCTAGACCATGATCCTCCTATTTTTTTGCTCCCACCATATTTGGGATGACAGGGGCATGCCACCACACCCAGCTCCTTCATTGAGATGGAATATCAAAAACTTTTCTGCTTTGGCAGGAAAGATCTTCCCTATTTCAGCCTTCCAAGTAGCTAGGATTACAGACCCAAACCACCAGCAACCAGCTATATGCTGACTTTCCTAATCCAGTACTTCTAAAACTTTCATATGCATGTAAATTGCCTACCTTGTCTGTAGAGATGTGCTACATTTTGAATCCTTATTCAGGAGGTCTGAAATGAGGCCTAAGATTCTGTCTTTCTAACATGTTCCCAGGGGAGGCCAATATGCTAGTCTATAGCTTGAGTGAGTGATGCACACTTTCTTTTTCTCTGTTCGTCATGCACCAGCTCACTTAGTTAAGAATCATACCAGAACAAGCCAAAGGCATAAACTTACTCTGCATCAGTAGGATCACTCTACACTGTAGATGAACCCACACCATAGCTCCAAGCAGTTATCTTGGGTATTTACACACACATACGCGCGCGCACACACACACACACACACACACACACACACACACACACACATTCACCACACACTGAGATCTGAGATCTGCTCATTTGCAGCAACATAGATGGAACTAGAGAATATTACATTGAGAGAAACAAGTAAGACAAAGAAGAGAGGAAGTAGGGTAAAGAATGTTCACTATTGATGCATAATATCGCATATAATTAGTTTGTGACTAATTTTTAACTTTTAATTATATTTTAAATGTATTTTTAAAGAGAAAGGAGGCACTAAGAAAGTTTTTAGGGACAGCCTTCCTTTTACCACTTGAGTCTGTTGCCCAAAACTGCATGCAACCAAGGGGTTCTGTTGAGATGAGCACCTTACACTCTACCTTTCTCAAGAAGACTAGCAATTTTTTTTCTTGGTTGTGGGGCCAGAACTCTGGGCCTGGGCGCTGTCCCTCAGCTCTTCAGCTCAAGGCTAGCGCTCTACCACTTGAGCCACAGCACCACTTCCGGCTCTATCTGCCTATGTGGTGCTGAGGAATCAAACCTAGGACCGCATGCATGCAAGGCAAGCGCTCTACCACTGAGCCACCTTCCCAGCCCAAAGACTGGCAATTTTAAAGAATCGATAACCTGAGTTTTAGTTGCCTCTTGACAACTTTAGAGAAAATACTTTACCTCAATTTCTTTATCTATAAAATGAAGGCATTAAACTAGATGGCCCCAAATCCTCTTCGCACTCTTACATTATGCAACTCTACAATCCAGGAGCAAGACCAAACATCATATTATGTCACTGTCCACAGGTCACAGCTATGATCACTCCCCTCTGTGACAAATTGGACTCTTTGAAAGGCATCTGGTCAAAGGGCAATGAGTTATTGCAGTAATGGTCCGAGTTGTCTGGTAAGTTAGTCCATATTGGGAAAATTAGATGGCTCTTTCTTCCCGATAACATAAAGTGTTGAGCTCCTAAATCATTTTTAGAGAAGTACAAGCTATGAGTAGGAATATGTTTCATAACCCAGAGTAGGCATGAGCGAGAGAGTGCCAAGGCCCAGAGGAGTAGGGTCTGGGACAATTTAACAGGAGCTGAGAGGAGGGTCAGATGTCTTTTGTGATGGACAATTTGGACATTTTTAAGCTGATATTAGTTATACAGAGGATTTCATCAGTACATTTCCATACATTTACAATATATTCCACTCACCTCTTCCTTTGATCATGTTCCTCCCCCATCTTACCCTTTCCCAAACCATTTCATCAGGTCCAAATTATGTTTAAAGCTTTGTTTCTGAAACAAAAATCCTTCTCTACAATCCTCAGAGAGGGGCTGGGAAGGTGGCTCAGTGGTAGAGCGCTTGCCTTGCATGCATGAGGCCCTGGGTTTGATTCCTCAGCACCACATAAGCAAAAAGAAAAAAGCCAGAAGTGGCGCTGTGGCTCAAGTGGTAGAGTGCTAGCCTTGAGCTGAAGAGCTGAGGGACAGCACCCAGGCCCAGAGTTCAGGCCCCACAACCGGACCCAAAAAAAATAAAAATAAAATAAAATAAAATAAAATCCTCAGAGAATGAGCTTGACCACCTGTATAAAACTTACCTAAAGGCTGGGAATTTGGCTTCGTGGTAGAATGCTTGCCTTGCATGTATGAAGTCCTAGGTTCCATTCCTCGGTGCCATGTAAACAGAAAAAGCCAAAAGTGGCACTGTGGCTCAAATGGTAGAGTGCTAGCCTTGAGCAGAAGAAGCTCAGGGACAGTGCCCAGGGCCTGAGTTCAAGCCCCAGGACTGGCAAAAAAATAAAAATTTCCTGTCATCCACCACAGCTCCAAGATATCACCCCAGACCCAGTATCCTTATTTTACCATGCTATAAGAATGTAAAAAATGTTACTTATAGTGGTAGGGATACATAGAAGGAGGAATATCTTTTTGCTAACTTGTCACACTTTTCTGTGTCTCTAACTAGATAGGAGCTCCTAAAAGGCAGTAAACTAGACACATTATAAGGGTTAGCCACTACTATCACCCTGTTTGTTTCTAAGTGTCTTAGCAATTACTATCATGAGGTGTGCAGCTGAGCATAGTGGTACATGCCCATCAGAACTCGGAAGGCAGAGGCAAGAAGATCACAAGTTTGAGACCAGCTTGGACTACCTAGAAAGACTGTCTCCATCAAACACATGAAAGTAAGAGGCCCAACCTGTTTCCAGGAATCCAGCCAGACTCCAAATGAGTGAGCGAGCCCATACTGACCTGCTGGAGGAGAAGGCAGGCAGGGCAGAGATCAGCCATTCCAGCTAAGAGTTTCCTAGTCCAGGTAGTCCTAACTCACCCAGCCATGGGCTACAGATCTCAAGTAAGCTCAGCTAAGACCAGAAGAGTGGCATGTGAACCCAGTCAAAATCTTTGACCCAGCATCATAAGCTAAATAGATTTTTTTTTGGTCGGTCCTGGGGCTTGAACTCTGGGCCTGGCCGCTGTCCCTCAGCTCTTCAGCTCAAGGTGAGTGCTCTACCACTTGAGCTACAGTGCCACATCCGGTTTTCTGGTGGTTTATTGGAGATAGGAGTCTCACGGTCTCTCCTGCCCGGGCTGGCTTTGAACTGCGATCCTCAGATCTCAGCCTCCTGAGTAGCTAGGATTACAGGCGTGAGCCACCAGCGCCCGGCCTAAATAGATTTTAGTTTAAGCCACTAAGTTTGGGGATATTTTCTATGGAGCTAATAGAGCTAGTGCCAGAAGAGATTGTGTTTTAACTTTATATCTCTAACACCTAGTACCATGCTTGGTATGAGACTCAGTAAATAAATATTGAATAAGTAAATTAAGAAATGAATGAGGAGCCGGGCGCTGGTGGCTCACGCCTGTAATCCTAGCTACTCAGGAGGCTGAGATCTGAGGATCGCAGTTCAAAGCCAGCCCGGGCAGGAAAGACCATGAGACTCTTATCTCCAATAAACCACCAGAAAACCGGAAGTGGCGCTGTAGCTCAAGTGGTAGAGCGCTCGCCTTGAGCTGAAGAGCTGAGGGACAGTGCCCAGGCCCAGAGTTCAAGCCCCACGACCGACAAAAAAATAAAAAATTAAAAAATAAAAAAAAAGAAATGAATGAGGCAGCTACTGATAGCTCACACCTATAATTATAGCTATTTGATAAGCTAAAATCCAAGGATCATGTTCAGAACCAGCAGAGACAGAAAAGTTTATTAGATTCCATCTCCAAAATAACCAGTAAACAAGCAAGACTGGAGGCCTGGCTCAAGTGGTATATAGCACCAGCTCAGCAAGCAAGTCAAGCAGGTGGGATGCATTAAATTCCAAAACCAGTCCATGAAAGAAAGAAAGGGAAGGGGAAGGGGAAGAAGAAGCGAACAGATTCACATTACTATTTAATAACTGGCCTTTAAGTTTATCATTGTTCCATAAACTATAGAATGCAACATCATTCTTTGAGCTACAGAACTGAGAAGATTTTAGACCTCTGCCTTTTTCACATCAGCAATGTCTATGTTAATAAGTAACGGATGTGAATTTGGGTACCCCATGCTCTGAAGTTTAAGGCACATGCATATGGTTCTCTAAAGAACCCAAACCATTAAAAATTACTTTATGAATGTGCATTTTCTAGAATTGTCGCTTTCATCTATCTGCAGAACAGCCCTGAAACATAGACTCTCCACATCACAGAAATGAACCCCTGTTGTTTGTTTCTATCTGAAGAATTACTGGCTACGTCTACTGAGGATCATAACTGGGGGCTGTACAAAACAGAGTGAGGTATCCGAATGTGTCTGAATACCATCGCCAGATTCTGACAGGCACCACCCTGCTCCTCATAATAGAACCAAGTACATGCATACCTGGCAAAAATTCAGGGCTCCAGCTAGTGCCCAGGTAGGTGAGATGTGGGCAAGGGATCCATGAAGGAATCTGAAACCAATTTTAACAAATGGGAAAATATAATCATATATATCTATATATACATATATACATACATACATACATATGCTACTACATTTTATTTTCATGAACTATCAAAGTCACCGTGCACAGAATAAAATCTGTTTAACATAACTTTCCAGCCTATGTGATTATTTGCTATGTAATAATTCACTGAATTTCCTACCGATTGTCTCTGTTATAGTATTTGTGAAATCTTTATTCATTTCTCTGTTAGATCTCCACTTGGATAGAACCCATTATGTATATGTTAAAATTTACCCCTACAATTCTTTTCTCATTGACTTATAACTATAACAAAGTAGTTCATGTCTCCAGAAACTATACTTAAAGGAAGACACGGACTATTCTGAGACTTCTTTGAATGGCTCAACAATGACCTCTCAAGGAACAGGGGTTTGCCCCAAAAATCAATGGCTTTTCTGTATGCCAACAATGAGAAAAGTGTGGCTGAAATTAGGAAAGCAACTCCATTTGTAATAGCCCCACAAAAAATAAAATACCTAGGAATTAACTTAACTAAAGAAGTGAAGGAACTCTATGATGAAAACTTTAAAATCTTGAAAAAGGAAATCAACACAGAACTAAAAAAATGGCAAAGCCTCCCATGCTCCTGGATTGGAAAGATTAACATCGTGAAAATGGCAATACTTCCCAAGGCTATCTACAAATTCAACGCAATACCTATCAAAATTCCAACCTCATTCTTCAAGGAAATAGAAGAGGCAATCCAAAAATTCATATGGAACAATAAAAGACCCTGAATAGCAAAAACTCTCCTCAATGGAAAGAACACTGCTGGAGGAATATCAATACCAAATTTCAAACTCTACTATAAAGCCATAGTAATCAAAACAGCTTGGTATTGGCATAAGAACAGACCTCAGGACCAATGGAATAGAATTGAAAACCCAGAAATGAACCTACAGACCTATAGCCATCTAATCTTCGATAAGAGAGCTAAAACAATAGAATGGAAGAAAGACAGCCTCTTCGGTAAATGGTGCTGGCAAAATTGGTTAACTACATGTAGAAAACTAAAGCTAGATCCTTATATATCACCCTGCACCAGAATCAACTCCAAATGGATCAAAGACCTTGAAGTCAAAGCAGACACTCTGAAAACATTACAGGATGGAATAGGAGAAACCCTAGGTCTCCTTGGCTCAGGCCGAAATTTTTTGAATAGAGACCCGGAAACACAACAAATCAAAGAAAGGTTGGACAAATGGGATTGCATAAAGTTGCAGAGCTTCTGCAGGGCAAATGACATAGCTAGCAAGATCAATAGAAAGCACACGGATTGGGAGAAGATCTTTACTAGCTATACGGACAAGGGTCTCATATCTAAAATATACTTGGAACTCAAAAAATTAAACCCCCCAACAACAAATCCTCAAAGAAACAACTGCCCAATAAATAAGTGGGCGAAAGACTTAAAGAGAAACTTCTCTGAAGAAGAAAGAAGGATGGCCAATAGACACATGAAGAAATGTTCAACATCCCTAGCCATAAAAGAAATGCAAATCAAAACAACATTGAGATATCACCTCACCCCAGTTAGAACAGCAAAAATCAAGAACTCTAACAACAACAGATGCTGGAGGGGATGTGGACAGAAAGGAACCTTACTTCATTGTTGGTGGGAATGTAAACTTGTTCAACCACTTTGGAAAGCAGTATGGAGGTTCCTAAAAAGACTTCACATAGATCTCCCCTATGACCCAGCAATCCCACTTTTGGGCATTTACCCAAATGTTTACAAACAAGACCACACTAAAGCTACCAGCACAACAATGTTTATTGCAGCATTATTTACCATAGCTAAGATATGGAACCAACCCAGATGCCCCTCAGTAGATGAATGGATCAAGAAAATGTGGTATATATACACAATGGAATTCTATGCCTCCATCAGAAAGAATGACATTGCCCCATTTGTTAGGAAATGGAAAAACTTGGAAAAAATTATATTAAGTGAAGTAAGCCAGGCCCAAAGAAACATAGGTCCCATGGTTTCCCTTATTTGCAATATCTAGTATATGTATGAGTCAAGCGGAAAAGGTCAGATAATGTGAGGTCAGGAAAATGAACCCTTAGATATGTATTTTAATGTTTTTTTCTTTCATGCATGTGTTTCTAACGCATTTATAAGAATATTTCTTTGTTGCTTTGTATGTCCCTCCCCCACAGTGTAACCCCCGCTTTCACTATATTTGATGTCAGTATAACATGTGGAGGAGATGGGGACAAACAAGTCGTTTAAGGATTCAGGTGGACCTGTTGCAACAATGAGAAGTACAAAATGTCATGTCAAAACCAGCTTTACAATGTCGGTGTGGGGGGGGAGGGGGTATAATTGGGTGGGGGGAGGGGGGTAAAATTGGGTGGGGGGAGGGGGGAGGCGGGGAAGGGAAGTGAAGGGTAAACAAAGGAGGAGGCTGCAATGCTTGGTAAGAAATGTATGCATTATCCTGCCCATGTAATTGTAGCCCCTCTGTACAGTATGTTCTCAAATAAAATAAAATACAATTTAAAAAAAAAAAAAAAGAAAGAAAACAAAAAAAAAAAAAAAAGATTATCTCTTTGTTGCTTTGTCTGTCCCTCCACAGTATAACCCCTGCTTTCACTATATTTGATGTCAGTATAACTTGTGGAAGAGATGGGGAAAAACCAGTTGTTTAAGGATACAGGTGGACCTGTTGCAACAATGAGAAGTACAAGTTGTCATGTCCAAAACGAGCTTTACAACGTCGGTGCGCGGGGGGGGGGGGGGGGGGGGGGGGGGGGGGGGGAGAAGGGGGGGGAAGGAGAAGAAGAAGGAAGAAGGAAGAAGAAGAAGAAGAAGAAGAAGAAGAAGAAGAAGAAGAAGAAGAAGAAGGAAGAAAGAAGAAGAAGAGGAAGAAGAGGAAGAAGAGGAAGAAGGAGAAGAAGGAGAAGAAGGAGAAGAAGGAGAAGGAGAGGAGGGGGGAGGAGGGAGGAGGTGGGGGGAGGAGAGGGGAGGAGGAGGAGGAAGAAGAGGAGGAGGAGGAGGGGGGAGGAGAAGAGGGGGAGGAGGAGGGAGGAGGAAGAAGACGGGGGGAGAGGGGAAGGAGGAAGGGGAAGAAGAGGAAGAAGGGGGAGGAAGAGGGGGAGGGGGAAGAGGGGAGGGGGAGAGGGAGGAGGGGGAGGGGGAGAGGGGAGGGGAAGCGGGAGAGGAGGAGGAGCGGGAGGAGGTGGTCGTGGTGGTGGTTCTCTCTCTCTCTTTTTTTTTAATTTTTTTTTTATTGTGAGAATGCCGTACAGAGGAGTTACAATTACATGGGCAAGATAACGAGTACATTTCTTATCAAGCATTGTTGTCTCCTCTTTGTTTCCCCTTCCCATCCCTTCCCATCCTCCCCCTCCCCCCACCCGATCCTCCCTCCCCCCCCACACACACACCAAAGTTGTAAAGTTCGTTTTTTGACATTACGACTTGTAAGTGGTTCTCTCTCTTGGACATGTCCTAGGACATAGCTACATAGGGTCCTAGAACAAAAGAGCCAAATAAGCAGGAGAAAGAAAAGGAAGCTTGACTTGATCCTGAGTGAAGCATGAGAGAGAAAAAAGAGTCTAGCCCTCCCACAGAAAAGGACCTTGAGAACTGGTCATTAGTCCTGTGCAGGATGCTGGAGGAATTCTGAGTCTGAGAGGTCTCTGCTTGCTTATTTATTAGAGAAGAGCAGGCCAGTCAATGCTGGGCACCCATCTGGTCTTCAGGTTCTGTCTCAGGAATTCCATCCTATGAGGTAGACCAGCTGGAAAAACAGAGGGAGATGAAAGGGAAGGGCATGCTAGGCAAAAATGAGATTACCAGGAAGGACACAGAGACATGGGAGGCCATAGAATGGCTCCAAGTCACATCTGTGGGTAGAGCTTACCAGCATGGGTGCCTTGGTAAGCAATGGAAAGAGGGTGGGAAAGCCAGATTGTCACAAAGATCTTCAATTCCATTTGAAGGCAATATGATTTTTTTTTGGCTTAGTTGGAGAGGGTGTTTTTAACACAGAGCCTAGCATGAAGAAAATTGTCAGCCATTGTGAGATGGAAATTTTAAAAAAAAACTTAATTTGGAAGAGAGTAAGTCTTCAGTTTCAGCAGTCCAGTAAATCCAAAAGGCTCTTGGTCAATCTTTAAGTCTAGTTTCACACTGAGTTTTTTAATAAGTACCCTCTTACGATCTCTCATATTTGAACATTGGAAATACATAGGGAAATTAATATTGATGGCAGGTTCCCACACCCATAAATTTTCACAATTGTGAATTCAAACAACAACAAATGTTGGTGGGAATGTAAACTAGTGCAACCACTATGGACAACAGTCTGGAGGTTTCTCAAAAAACTAAACATAGAGCTTCCCTACAGCCCAGCATGAACTAATAACACTCCTGTGCATCTCCACTGAACATTATAAGCCAGGATATGATAAAGACACCTGCACATCCATGCTCATCAACACTCTATTCACGATAGCCAATATATGGAAACAACCCAGATTCCCCACAATAGATGAGTGGATCCAAAAAATGCAGTACCTGTACACAATGGAATTTTACACATTAGAAAGAATAAACTAATGTTATTTGCAGGGAAATGGATGGAACTAGAACAAATCATTTTAAGTGAGGTAAGTCAAGCTCAAAGAGACAAAGAGCACATGTTCTGTCTGATAAGCAGAAAATAGATCTAAAAGACACTGGGATATGATAAACTTTACAGGATTCTAGATACAGTGAAACCGAAAGAGCATACTCTTAGGAGAGAAACACAAAGGCACAATGCATAAGCGCCTCATCAGATTTATATAAAATAATATACATATCAAAATGAACTCTAAGATATGGAAACAAGAGACCTCTCTTTTCTTTTTTAACTTATAGTCTTTATCCTTTGATGATTTTTATCTTTTTTTGTATGTATGGTGTATTCAGAGGGGTTGAGGGAGGATATATTACTGGAGAGAAAAAGTGTGAAAAAGTGAATCAGTGGAGCTCACTGGACACTAATGAAAGTGAACTATTCAACTGGTGGGTAGAGACAGGAGGGGGAGACTAGGAGAGAATAAGGGAACAGAAGACACTGTACGAAAGGAAATGTACTCATTTCCTGACCCGTGTGATTGTAATCCCTCTGTATATCACCTCTCTAATAACAACAAATTAATAATAATAAATAAATGGAAATCTATTTTAAAAACAAACAAAACAGGTAAGTGTTAGTTTTCTGGAGCAACTTACCAAACTCTGCTCCAGCATCATCTAGGAAACTTGAAATACCCTGAGCAATTCTGTCAGAATCTCCCAAGGTAGGAATGATACCTCACTTGTTTCTTTTAAAACCATCTCAGAAATTTCTAGCAAGCAGATGGTTGCATTAGGACCAGGGTAAAATGAAAGCTCAAATCAACTGAGGGCTGGCTATGATCAGTCTGATTCTAGGTGATCACACTGCTTAAAGGGATCCATTTTCTCCATTCAACAGATGCAAGCACTGAGAGCCACAAAGGCTTTAAGTGGTACAAGAAGATCCCTGGGACCTGGTATGTGTGATGCAGAGGGTAAGCTTCAGGACACAGACAGGTACAGGAACAGAAAAGCATGGCAGGATGAGATGACAGGTAGGATGGCCACATATGACCACGTGATGGTCAGACTCCAGACATACTCAAGCTATCCATGGGGCTGAGTTTAATCTAGAGCTGGGAGGCAGCCTCGACACCACATGTGGGGACCATGTGACAACTGAGAACAAGGAGTGAAGAAGTTGGGCTATTTTTAAGATGCAATGGAAGAATTTAGGACAGTAGAACACTGCCACTTCCACTAGAATTTGGCTCCGATGACAGCCCTAATGCCTGTCCTACAGAAAACAATTCTAGAGTTGGGCTCTGGTGGCTCACACCTGTAATCCCACCTACTCAGGAGGCTGAGATCTGAGGATTGCAGTTTGAAGCTAGCCTGGGTAACCTGTAATCCCAGCTACTCAGGAGACTGAGATCTGAGGATTGCAGTTCAAAACCAGCCTGGGTAAGAAAGTGCATGATAGCCGGGCAACGGTGGCTCACGCCTGTAATCCTAGCTACTCCGGAGGCTGAGATCTGAGGATCACATTTCAAAGCCAGCCCGGGCAGGAAAGTCTGTGAGACTCTTATCTCCAATAAACCACTAGAAAACCAGAAGTGGTGCTGTGGCTCAAGTGGTAGAGCACTCACCTTGAGCTGAAGAGCACAGGGACAGTGCCCAAACCCCACGACCGACAAAAAAAAAAAAAGAAAAGAAAAAGAAAGAAAGTGCATGAGACTCTTATCTCCAATTAACCACCAGAAAACCAGATGTAGAGCTGTGGCTCAAAGTGGTAGAGTGGTAACCTTGAGCAAAATAGCTCAAGGACTATGCCCAGGCCCTGAATTCAAGCCCCAAGACCAATAAAAAAGAGAGAGAAAGAATAAAAGAGAGAGAAAGAGAAGAAAGAAAGAAAGAAAGAAAGAAAGAAAGAAAGAAAGAAAGAAAGAAAGAAAGAAAGAAAGAAAGAAAGAAAGAAAGAGAGGAGAAAGAACGAAAGAAAGAGAGAAAGAGAGAAAGAAAGAGAAAGAAAGAGAGAGAAAAAGAAAGAAAGAAAGAAAGAAAGAAAGAAAGAAAGAAAGAAAGAAAGAAAGAAAGAAAGAAAGAAAGAAAGAAAGAAAGAAAGAAAGGAAGAAAGAAAGAAAGAAAGGAAGGAAGAAAGAAAGAAAAAGAAAGAAAGAAAGAAAGAAGAGGAAGGAAGGAAGGAAGGAGGGAAGGAGGGAAGGAGGGAAAGAGGGAAGGAGGGAAAGAGGGAAAGAAAGTTGCTGGGCGCTGGTGGCTCACCCCTGTAATCCTACTCAGGAGGTTGAGATCTGAGGATCGTGGTTCAAAGCCAGCCCAGGTAGGAAAGTCTGTGAGACTCTTATCTCCAATCAACCACAAGAACACCGGAAGTGGCACTCAAGAGGTAGAGAACTAGTCTTGAGCTTCAGGGACAACACACCCAGGCCCAACACACAGGCCCAGAGTTCAAGCCCAACGAAAGAAAGCAAGAAAGAGAGAAAGAGAAAGAAAGAAAGCAAGAAAGAGAGAAAGAGAGAGAGAGAAAGAAAGAAAAAAGAAAGAAAGAAAGAGAGAGAGAGGGAGAGAGAGGGAGGGAGGGAGAGAGGGAGGGAGAGAGGGAGAAAGAAAGAAAGAAAGAAGGGGAGGGAGGGAGAGAGGGAAGGAGGGAGGGAGGGAGAGAGAAAGAGAGAGGGAGGAAAGGAAGGAAGGAAGGAAGGAAGGAAGGAAGGAAGGAAGGAAGGAAGGAAGGAAGGAAGGAAGGAAGGAAAGAAGGAAGGAATGAAGGAAGGGAGGGAGGGAGAGAGGTAGAGAGGAAAAGAAACAACTGGGAAACTTATCATAGACTTGTGTGCTGTAGGCCATTTGCAGAGAGAAACTCTTTGTTTTAATTGTGAAAATGCTGTACATTTCTTTTTCTTTCTTTCTTTTTTTTTTTTTTTTGGTCGATCGTGGGGCTTGAACTCTGGGCTTGGGAGCTGTCCCTCAGCTCTTCAGCTCAAAGCGAGCGCTCTACCACTTGAGCCACAGCGCCACTTCCAGTTTTCTGGTGGTTTATTGGAAATAAGAGTTTCACAGATGGGGGGAGGCTGGGAAAGGATGTGAAGGGTAAACAAAGGAGGAGGCTGCAATGCTTGGTAAGAAATGTACGCATTATCCTGCCCGTGTAATTGTAACTCCTCTGTATAGTATGTTCACAAATAAAATAAAATTAAATTTAAAAAAAAAAAAAGAGTTTCACAGACTTTCCTGCCTGGACTGGCTTTGAACCGAGATCCTCAGATCTCAGCGTCCGGAGTAGCTAGGATTACAGGCATGAGCCACCGGCGCCCGGCTTAATGAGTACATTTCTCATCAAACATTGTTGCCTCCTCCTTTGTTTCCCCTTTCTATCCCTTCCCATCTACCCCCCCCAAAGTTGTAAAATTCATTTTTCAACATAACGACTTATACATCTCATTGTTGCAATGGGTCCACCTGTATCCCTATTTAAACAATTTGTTTTTTCCCTTCCCCTCCACAAATTATACCAACATCAAATACAGTGAAAGCAGGGGTTATATTGTGGGGGAGGGACATACAAAGAAACAAAAAAATATCTTATAAATATGTTAGAAACAATCGCATGAAAGAAAAAACATACTTATCTTGGGGTTCATTTCACCTAACATCAACGCATCTGACCTTTTTTGCTTGTCTCAGACATTTACTAGTTATTGCAGACAAGGGAACCATGGGACCTGGCTTTGGGCCTGGCTTACTTCACTTAATATAATTTTTTCTAAGTCTTTCCATTTCCTAACAAATGGGGCAATGTCATTCTTTCTGATGGAGGCTTAGAATTCCATTGTGTGTATATACCACATTTTCTTGATCCATTCATCTAGTGAGGGGCATCTGGGTTGGCTCCATATCTTAGCTATGGTAAATAATGCTGCATAAACATAGTTGTGCTGGTAGCTTTAGTATGATCTTGTTTGTGATCATTACGGTAAATGCCCAAACGTGGGATTGCTGGGTCATAGGGGAGCTCTATGTGGAGTCTTTTGAGGAACTGCAGAGAGAAACTCTTAAGCCCTCTTCTGACTTTCAAGCCTAAGATCTCTGACCTTCAACAAGTATTATTAACAGTGAGCTACCTAGTCCTAGGTCTGGTGTTGAAATATGATTTCTCCATCAAAGAAAAAATGAAGACACCACAGGATTTTTTGGAGTCAGGGCAGAGTCTAGATCGAGACAGGAAATGATGAGCCTGGACATACCCTATTAACTACTGCTACTGTAAAGTTATTAGAACTACACGAGAAGGATTCTAAGACACTGCATTCCTCTTGGTGGGATTGGGTCTTCCACATTCCTGTGTTCTGAGTCCTGACATCCAGTATCTCAGAATGCGACTTTATTTGGCAATAGGGCCACTGCAGATATAGCTAGTTCGCTTGCATTCATACTAGAGCACCACTGAGCCCTAATCCAGGGTGACTAGTATCCTTCTAAAGGGGGGAATCTAAGCCCATTTTCGAACTCATGTGAAGATGAGGGCAGAGATCAGGCAATGTTTTCACACCCTCTAGCAACGCCAGAGATTGTCAGCAAACCACCTGAATTAGAAAGAGGCGTGGAAAAGAGTCTTCACTACCTACAGAAGGTACCAACCCAACTGACCCTGCTCTCAACTTTCTGGCCTCTAGAGTGCAAGAAAAATACATTTCTATTGCTGCAGTCACCCAGTTTGTAATGTGTGTGGCATCTGTCCCTCCATGTATAATCCCTGTTACAATCCCCTCTCAGAAAACTGAGAGGGCAGGCTGAGGATATGATTCAAGTGGTAGAGCACTTGCCTAGAAAGCCTAAATCCCTTAGTTCAATCCAAATTACTGTTTTAAAAAAAAATCACTTCTGCCGGGTGCTGGTGGCTCTAGTCTGTAATCCTAGCTACTCCAGAGGCTAAGATCTGAAGATCCACAGTTTGAAGCCGGCCTGGGCAAGAGAGTCCTTGAGACAGATCTTTAATTAACCACCAGAAAACCGGAAGTAGAACTGTGGCTCAAAGTGGTAGAGCACTAGCCTTGAAAATCTTAGGGACCACGCCTAGACCTTGAGTTCAAGCCTCATGACCAACACCCCCCCCCAAAAAAAAATCATTTCTATCACTGTGAGTATAATTTATGAATATATTGGACATCAGCTTCAGCTTCTATAGTTGTTACATCGTGTGCCAGAAGGGTTTTTCCTCTGTAATTGGGGTTCCTAACCAGTTAACTCTGAAATAATGAAAAGGTGATTATCCTACTTAGCTTGCCCTAAGCAGCTGAGCCCTTGAAAGAGATTTACTCTTAGCCAAGAGATACTCAGAGCATGAGAGTGGGAGGCCTGTGGAGAAGGCCAGGCAGCCAGGATCTGAGCATGGCCTCAGGAAATGAGAGCAGTCCTTAGCCGACAGCGAGCAAGTAAACAAGATCTCAAATCCTCTACCCCACCAGGACTGAACCCTACCAACAAAGGGAAAGACCCTACGAGGGAGTGGAGTTCCTGAGGAGAAGTGGCTGGGCCAATACCTTGAGATCAGTTTCCTAAGACCGGAGCAGAGCAACTAGCTCTAGCATGCCCAGATTTCTCATCTGCAGAATGAGAAGATAATGAACAGATAAGGCTTCAAACTGTTAAGCTCGTAATAACTTGGGATATTGCATTGAATATTGAAAACTAATACATAGGCCATACTCCAAGTAGTAAAAACAGTATTTTGAAGTAACCAAAAAGGGATAATGTGAGTTTTTATTATAATGTTCATTATAAATAGGGAGAAAAAAGTGAAAACAGCCACAAAGCATTCTAGATTTTAAAAGTACTCGGGACAAGAAGGATTTCAAATAGACTAAAAATCATCCTACTAATTGCTATCAATTGGTAAGAAGCACTGAGCTGAAGTCTCGTGTACCTGCAGAAGTATAATGTTCCCGCTCTCTCAACCTTTCAGGCTCTAAACACATGTGTAGCTTAATAAAGATTATTGACGAGGGGAGGAGACAATTAACTCTTACCCACCTGGAAGCAATTAGTGACAGTGAGCAGAGGGCCCTAGGCCTATGGTTGTAAGGCTCAGAGACCGAAGCCATCCTCAAATCTCAGCTTCCTGATTAGCTAGGATTACAGGCGTGAGCCATTGGCACCAAGCTCAATGTAATTTCTAGTCATGGCCAGGAGACTGGAGACCAAGGAGAGCTGATACTCCAGTATGAGAAGCAAGACCCAAAAAAGCAGGTACGATGGAAGAAGTCTGATATAGCCTTCTGCTGGAGCATTTCTCTTGCTCAGGAGAGGCCGGTTTTCTGATTGGTTGGTTGGTTTAGGACTTCAACTGATTGAATGAGACCCATTCATAGTGTGGAGGGTAATCTACTCAAAGTCATCCAAACACATCCTCACCTCACAGAAATACCAAATATGATTTGCTGACTTGATGTGAAATTACCTATCACCCACCTAAAAGGTAGACAGTGCTCTAATTTTCCCACCTGAAAAGAAAATGTAGGTCTTCCCCATACACATTATAACTCTCAATCAACCACTCGGTCACTTAGCAAGTATTTAAGTCCTCTCTATTTACTGTGCTACCAGAGAACTCCAATCTCCAAAAAAGAATTTAAAATAACTCGCAAGAAAATGTACATCAGGTTTTATTTTCCACGTGGCTCAGGTACTGAGGGCAGAGTCTGAGTCACCCCTTCCACCCCCAACCAAATGGGGTTGGTGACACAAGTGGGTGGCAGCACTAGGGACGCAGGGTCTGCCCACCCTTCCTGCTTTGAGACCAGTTTTTTCTTCTTGGGTGACTTTGGATGACTTCAGAGAAGATGAAGCACTTGGACTTTGGGTTGAGCACTGACATCCAGATCCCTCCTTCCTCTTTGGCTCTGAGGTCCACTGAGACCAGAGAATAGGTCTCAGGTGTCCCAAAAGCCATTGCTTTCATTAGGAAGAAGACAGTATTCCCTTAGGACACTGGAGCAAGGTGGATAGAAATCACGTGGCAAATGTTGCATAGCCCCATCCTGCTTTCCTGTCATACCTGCCACACGGCACTGGATCTACTGCCTCTAATACAGTGGTGCGTTCAAGTTCCACTCACTCAGGAAACCCACTTCTTGCTGTACCCCCAGTTCCCAAGTCTGTGGCCTGTCTCTACATCTCAATGGAGTGGAGGCGCACTGGTGACACCTAGTGGCCAAGACAGCCAGAGCAGAAGAAAGCCAGGCTTTCCCTGTTGAGAGACACCTATGATACAAAGCAGAAAGGCTTGTAGCTTTTCTGAGCTCCTGTCCCGACAAAAATGGCCAAGCAAAGACAGGATCAGATCCTATCTGAGGCCCAATGACATGCACTGCTTCTAAGCCACACATCATATACCACACTGTCCCCTATTGTCCTCCACAGATATGTCACATTTGACTGTTTCAATTGTATTAATTAAAACTATATTTAGCCAGGTGCTGGTGGCTAACACTGTAATCCTAGCTACTCCAAAGCCAGGAGACAGCAAACTCCAATTAACCACTAAAAAGCTGGACTTGGAGGTATGGCTCAAGTGGGAGAGTGCTAGCCTTGAGTAAAAAAAAACAAAAAGCTCAGCGACCGTGGCTAGGCCTTGAGTTCAAGCCCCAGGACCAACACAATATATAAATAAATAGATTTAGAAGTAGATACAACTGGGAGAGAGCAAAACGGGGATGACATTGTCTAAAAAGAAATACACTTTTTACCTGATTTATATAACTGTAACCCCTCTGTATATCGCCTTTATAACAGCAATTAAAAAATAAAAATAACTAGATGTCATTTTTTTTGCCAGTCCTAGGGCTTGAACTCGGGGCCTGGGCACTGTCCTTAAGCTTCTTTTGCTCAAGGCTAGCACTCTACCTCTTGAGTCACAGTATCACTTCCAGTTTTTTCTGTTTATGTGGTATTGAGGAATCGAACTCAGGTCTTCATGCATGCTAGGTAAGCACTCTAGCACTAAGCCACCCTCCCAGTCCTAGATGCTCTTTCTGAACACTGCCATATACCACCTCTATTGTAAGTCCACAAACTAAAACTAGATTTTTTTTGTTGTTGTTGTTGGTCATGGGGCTTGAACTCTGGGCCTGGACGCTGTCCCTCAGCTCTTCAGCTCAAGGCGAGCGCTCTACCACTTGAGCTACAGCGCCACTTCCAGTTTTCTAGTGGTTTATTGGAGATAGGAGTCTCACGGTCTTTCCTGCCCGGGCTGGCTTTGAACCACGATTCTCAGATCTCAGCCTCCTGAGTAGCTAGGATTACAGGCGTGAGCCACCGGTGCCCGGCTAAAACTAGATTTTTTTTAAGTGGGAAATGTAGGCTAAATATTGGAGTTTCTATTTTCAGGGAAAGCAAAGAGCTGATGTCTGTGCCATGCTACCCTTATTTTGTTAATCTTCTAACAACTCTATGAAGAAAGTTCTCTTATCACCTATACTTTACAAATGAGCAAACTGAAGTTCCCAGAGAATTCTTGACCAACCATGCATACTCAAAAGCCTAGCCTAGTTGGGTACTCATGGCTCAGGCCTATAATCCTAGCTACTCAGGAGGCTGAGATCTGAGGATCTTGGTTCAAAGCCAGCCCAAGCAGAAAAGTCCTCACTAGACTCTTATCTCCAATTAACCACTCAAAAACTGGAAGTGGTGCTTTGGCTCAAGTAAGAGAGCACTGGCCTTGAGCACAAATTGGCTCAGGGACAGCACCCAGGCCCTGAGTTCAAGCCCCACAACCAAAAGCCTGGCCTACATCTGACTGCAACTCTGAGCTATCCTGTTAAGATTTGTACATGAAGTTCCCCCCCAAAAAAGCTCATGTGTTGGAGACATGGTAAATCCGATCCTTGAGAGGTGATTGGATGATGATGCTCTGATGCAATCACAGACAAATGCAATGATCGATTTGTGATTGGACGGCCCTATGGGGAGATGATGGAAACTTCACAGGATGGGTTGCTGGTGACATGATCCTTGGGGCTATCTCTTGTCCAAGGCCACTCTCTGTCTGGCTTACTACTTCCTGGATGCCAGGAAATCAGCTCTGCTCCAGCATCCTCCACAGCTATGTTCTGCCTTACTACATGCATCTGCTAGTATCAGGGCTTGAACTCGGGACCTCAGCTTGCTTGTTTGCTCATGGCTGGTGCTGTACTGCTTGAACCATGGCTCTAGCTTTTTCTCCTGGTTAATTAGAGGAGTCTCTCAGCCTTTTCTGCATAGGCTGGCTTCAAACGAAGGTCCTCAGCTCTCAACTTCCTGAGTAGCTAGGCATTATAGAGGAGAACTTCTGGCATCACTTCTAAGCGGTGATTTGTCTCACCACAGTAAGCAATCTAGCATAAGCCATTAAGGGTGGGAGCCATGGCTGACAAGTAATAGTGAAATACATTGTGTCTACATATGAAGATGGCCTAGGGAATCTCACTAAAAGCTGCTGAACAACAGGGCAGCCGAGAGACCAGGAAGAAAGCAAGCAATAGAGTGGGGGTTAGACTGATTCAATTATATATTTATTTTGGTACTGGTTCTGGGGCTTTAGCTCAGAGTCTGGGCACTGTCTCTGAGCTTCTTTTTGCTCAAAGCTAGTGCTCTACTACTTGAGCCATAGTTCCATTCCCAGCTTTTTTGGTAAGGGTAGCTTATTGGACATAAGCGTCTCCCAGACTTTCCTGCCTGGGCTGGTTTTGAACTGTGATCTTCAGAACTCAGCCTCCTGAGTAACTAGGATTCCAGCCATGAGCCACTTGGGACTGGCTCTAAATTATATATATTTTTTTTTTGGGGGGGGGGTCCGGTCATGGGGCCTGAACTCTGGGCCTGGGGGCTGTCCCTCAGCTCTTCAGTTCAAGGCTAGCTCTCTACCAACTTGAGCCACAGCACCACTTCTGGCTTTTTTTCTTTTTGCTTATGTGGTGCTGAGGAATCGAACCCAGGGCCTCAGGTGTGCAAGGCAAGCGCTCTACCACTGAGCCACCTTCCCAGACCCTAAATTATATTTTTATGCATGTGAAATACCGTGGTAAAACCCTTTAGTTACAATTAATATACATTAGAACAATGAAAAAAATGACAAGAAAGGAAAGCAGGCTTGGTTTTGGAGGCAGGTACCAGGGGAAGGGGGAAGGAGCAATGGAGAGCATGAATGAGGATGACTATGGACAAAGCACGTTCTACGCATGCACAAGAATGAAACAATGAATGCCCCTGAAATTGTTTTAAGAAGTGGGAAGGAGTGGAGAGGAGTGAAGTGATGAGGCAGTTGCATGCAGCGTGGAAAAGTCTCAATAGCTCCCCCCACATGTACAACCGTGGGTTAATTTTAAAAATCTTCCAAAAATACAGATTGGGTAGGATCACACGGAGAGCTGAAACACTCTGTAGGGACAGAGACAGAAGGCTCAGAACAAGCCTGGAAGAAAGCACAGGAATTTATGTCACATGAAAGCTCAGATTAGGTGAGTCTAGTGCTGAGAACAACGGGAAGGCCTGAGCTCCTGCTCTAGCACCGTAAAATTTAGAAATTTATGTCTTTAAGAAAAACCTGGATTGGGCTGGGAAGGTGGCTCAGTGGTAGAGCGCTTGCCTTGCATGCCTGAGGCCCTGGGTTCGATTCCTCAGCACCACATAAGCAAAAAGAAAAGAGCCGGAAGTGGTGCTGTGGCTCAAGTGGTAGAGTGCTAGCCTTGAGCTGAAGAGCTGAGGGACAGCACCCAGGCCCAGAGTTCAGGCCCCACGACGGACCCAAAAAACAAACAAAAAAAAACAAAAACAAAAACAAAAAAACCTGGAGTTAGCCAGGTGCTGGTGGCTCACACCTGTAATCCTAGCTACTCAGGAGGCTGAGATCTGAGGATTGTGGTTCAAAGCTAGCCCGGGCAGAAAAGTCCATAAGACTCTTATCACCAATTAACCACTAGAAAACTGGAAGTGGTGCTGTCGCTCAAGTGGTAGAGCGCTCACCTTGAACTGAAGAGTGCAGAGACAGCGCCCAAGCCCAGAGTTCAAGCCCCACGACCGACAAAAAAAAAAAAAAAAACTGGATCTAATCTTCATGAGATTTGACAGGAATAGCATTTGACTTGTGCAAATGAAGCTATCTGTCCCAAAAGTTAAACTTCCTCTAGATCACATCTATGGTAAGTTAGTTTTACAGGTGGAATGTATTTGCTTTATCACATTAAGCACATTCAAAATTCTAGTAGGCTCAGATACCTACAGCATAAACAATGAATTACTGAACAATAATACTCACAAGACACTATGTTGGAAATGAACTTTACAACTTGAGGGGAGGGGAGTGGGTGAGGAGGGAAAGTGGGAGAAAATGAGGGAGAGGGTAACAGTGTTCGAAAAGAAATGTGCTCCTTACCTTATGCAACTATAACCCCTCTATACATCACCTCAACAAGAAAATAAAAATTAAAAATTTAAAAAAGGATGAATTTTTGAGAGGAAAAAAAAGGCAAAGAAAAGCTTTTTTAAAAAGACAAAAGAGCTGGGCGCCAGTGGCTCACACCTGTAATCCTAGCTACTCAGGAGGCTGAGATCTGAGGATGCCAGTTCAAAGCCAGCCCAGGCAAGAAAGTCTGTGAGACCCTGACCTCTAATTAACCACCAGAAAACCGGAAGTAGCACTGTGGCTCAAGTGGTAGAACACTCACTTGAGCTGAAGAGCTCAGAGACAGAGCCCAGGCCCAGAGTTCAAGCCCCATGACCAAAAACAAAAACAAACAAACAAACAAACAAAACCGAAATATGCTTGGGTTGGGCTCAGAAAGACCTTGCATAACAGGAGTTTTAGACTATTACAGTGAGTTCTGACAAGGAATTAGGCATGGGAGTCCCTAGAGCCACTAATAGCAATACCCAAAATTGACCACCAGATGGAGATGATGCTCCAAAATTATCCCAAACCCGGTGGATTTGACTGGCTTTGTACACCAGAATCTGTCTCTGTAAGGAAAGTATCAATGCCTCCATTGTCATTTCTCAGCCTTGCCTCCAGCCACCATTTGTTTTATCTCCAGTTCTAGAGTAAAAATAAATTCTACTAGTTCTACTGATATTGGTTACATTTTTTAAAATAGCATGATGGTCTCTGCATCCAAGAGCAAAAGCATCTGAATGGAATGTTGTAACAAGTATAAAACAACCAGGAACCATTGGTTCAACCTGTAACTTTAACTATTTATTTTGCTGGATTACTCCAGTCCAGCAAAATGCCAGACTTGAGGCATTGATCAAGAGGTAGAATGCCAACTATGAGGAACATTTTAAAGCCCTGAGTTTAAGCCCTAATATTGGCACGCGCACACACACACACACGCGCACACACACACACACACACACACCAATAAATAAAAATAGACTGACATGATGACCTTTTTGTTTGTGAATAACCAGAGATATGGCTTTCCAGATAACCCGGTGTCACCAACCTGGATGGAGACAGAAGTGTTATTTGGAACCAAAAACTAACAGGACAGGGGCTGCCAAAACACTTTAGAGGAGTCAGAGGCCAGTGGAGTCCCAGGTACTTGGGGGGCTGGGGAGGATCACTTGAGCCAGGTATTCAAAGTAGCTGTGCAACATGATAAGACCTCATTTCCCCATCCCCCCCCCCCGAAAAAGACAAGGTCTACTCCAAAAGGAATGAACAAAACTCAATGCTTTATTTTCTTAACTTTTTATTAGGAAAAAAGTTGACAGTATGAAGGTAGATAAAATACATGACAAACCCATATCCAGATACCATCGTTTCTGGAGGGAGTGCTGGGATTGAACTCAGAGCCTTGAACTCCCATCCTTCTTTGTTGGCCTCTCATTCTTTCTGTCATAGGAAACTAAGAAAAAGTAAACAGGTGTAGATTCTCCTGCTAATGTCATTTACTGTTTTAGAAAGTCAAAAGATCTTCCAGTAGTTGGATGAAACCCACCACAAAGGAACTAGTAACCTGTAGTTGCAATTTTATATCCAACTGACATAATGAAAGAACTTCTAGTAAATATGTTTCAGCACTTTGTACTAGGACTATATTAGATGCATTAACTTCACAGTTCTCAGAAGAAATCAAAGATGAGCAACACTAATTTAAAGCATGTTTAGCAATGTTAACAAATTAACTTAGGTAAATACGCTTCATTCTACAGTCAATTAAAATGTATTTTCTCCGCAGATACTTCAGAAATCATTTTGGAAATAGTCACAAACATATATACATATTTATTCACAAGAAATGCTACTTATATCTTTAATCTTAACCAGTTATCAGAGTTCAGAAAGAGCATAAAGTGCAAAAGCTCCATTTCAGAGTCTCACTCCCAAAGTCATGGAGATTAAAATTCTACTTCAACCAGGGGGCACTGTCCCCTTATACAGCACACCTTAGAGAAGGTACAAGACAGAATCTAAAAATACTGTATTCTTTGATTACAAACAGCTGTTATAAAAAATCTTTAAATCTGGTTTGACATGTCAGGAAAAACAAATCAATGAGTCCTCTAAAAGATAGCTATGTTTTTCGTCTAAAGGAGAATGGTATCTATAAAATCCATTATTAAGAATCCCAGTCTGGCCAGGCACCAGTAGCTCACACAAGTAATTCTAACTACTCAGGAGGCTGGGATCTGAGGATAATGGTTCAAAGCCAGCTCGGGCAGGAAAGCCTCCATGACACTCTTATCTCCAAT
This sequence comes from Dipodomys merriami, assembly GCF_024711535.1. Classification (NCBI taxonomy): domain Eukaryota; kingdom Metazoa; phylum Chordata; class Mammalia; order Rodentia; family Heteromyidae; genus Dipodomys; species Dipodomys merriami. The sequence continues at coordinate 3,298,275 of NW_027202382.1, read as the reverse complement.
TAACCACTTCAAAACTGGAAGTGGAGCTGTGATTCTAAAGTGGTAAAGCACTAGCCTTGAGCAAAAATGCTCAGAGACAGCACCCAGGCCTCAAGTTCAAGCCCTGCCACTGACAACAAAACAAACAAATAAACAAAAAAGAATCCCAGTCTGGCCCAAGATGTTTCTTTGACTAGCTGGAATCACAGCACCCCGGTGAAGCAGTGTCTAAGAGGATTTCAAGTGTAGCTGGATGGAGAGAAGGAGGTAGGAAAGGGTCCTGATCTCCCCTGCAGAGATGGTAGATGGTTCCACATCAGCTCCAAGGGACAAAGTGAGGGGAAGGCTCAAATCCCAGTCCCCCAGCCTCCATTGCCCTGGCTCAGGGAAGCATAAAGGAACTGGTGAGAGAAGTTTTACACGCCTGAGATACCCAATAAACGGAATTGGTGGCAGTGTTTTTACAAAGCCTGTGTCTGATGTCCACTGAGCTTTGTCTTCAACAGGACATCTTTGATCTATGATTAATGTTTTAGGCACTCATGATTGGTCAGGCATGGAGTTCCCCCAACATGTAGCTCGTTACCAAGTGAATTCAGACATTTTATCCCCACACACCTTCCATGTGTGCACTGAAGTGATTGCTTTATAATAATGTAATAACAAAGAGAAGAAAGATTTCCTTTTCTAATAACCAACAAACACTGTAAAATGAAAACATTACAGTGGGAAATGATCACTTGCTATCATTAGTGGGTTTCCATATCTTCAGCCTAGTTCCTGCAGGATATAGATCTCAGGCAGATTCTAGCCACAGTGAAATCAGACAACCATAATCAAGACATTAGGAAATGTCAATACATTAGGAGAGATAGAGATTCATAATCTTATATGAACTACTGAGATGAGCTTAATCTTTAAAAAAATCCAAACCCATTAAAACGTATGAAGTAACACATTTACTATTTACTATGTCTCATCATTCTAAGTGCAGAAAGAATGTCATAAAGAAGGATTCCACTTATCATGTCTTAGGATCCATTCATGTCAGGCTTAATTAAAAAGGAAGATCATAGCTGGGCACTGGTGGCTCACAATTGTAATCCTAGCAACTCAGGAGGCTGAGATCAGAGGATCATGGTTCAAAGTCAACCCTGGCAGGAGAGTCTATGAGACTCTTATCTCCAATAAATTACCCAAAATACCAGAAGTGGTGGCTTAAGTGGTAGAGCAATAGCTTTGAGTAAAAGAAGCTCGGGGCCAGCATACAAGCCCTGAATTCAAGCCCCAGGACTGGAAAAAACAAAAAACAAACGGAAGATCAGTTGTAAGTCTAGAATCTAGCCATCAGTAGTTAAATATACAGCAAACTCTCGTTATCTCACTCCTGCTTTTCACACACACACACCACTGTTGCACATATTCCACTCAAGCTGCGAGATGTACTCTCAACACTAGAAGACATCTATTTACAACTACTTTAGAAAAAATGTTTTATGAGAAAGGAAGGCACCCAAATATCAAGGTATTAACAATGAATATTCTTAGGCAATAGAAACGTGTGTTGCTTTTTCTTCTTCTACATTTTTTTGTAAATTCTGAGCTTTCTCTAAAGAGCATGTAGTGCTTTAATATAAATATGGATCATATTCTCACCCAATTTAAAATAAGGTAAGTTGTATGTCTGAGTTACCACCCTGTGTGGGCAAGCTGTAATGACTTCTATTCAAAACTAGTCCTTCTCAAATATGATCCATTTCTTGTTTTCTCAGCTCTTATCACTTTGGAAACAATCTCTAGAAGGGCATACAGCTGTTCATATAAAATCATTCCTTATGATTCCTCAGTCATTTGTCTTACAAAAGAGAGCTGGAAATTACCCACAAGGCAGGGCACCTTTTTCCTTTCTTCTAGGTCATTCAAATATACCCATCAGTTGCATTTTACCCCTAATTTCAGTGATGGCTCCAGGATTTTTTTTTTAGCAGCTCTGCCAGGGAATAAGCCCTTTTCCTGATAAAGAGCAATGATCCTTCCTTGACTGTTCCCTGTCATAAGGGAAACGGGACACACACACACACACACACACACACACACACACACACACACACAAACACACACACACACACACACACACACACACACATTTCCTACATTCTACTCCTTACTTCTCCTTATTCCTATTAAGACATCTAGCCTCCAAATATGCCAATACCACTACTTAAAAACATTTTTACATTGCCAAAGAAATGAGACTAGAATCTATTCCTGGTAAGGTCAACCACAAATGAGGATGTCTGATATTTCCCTTTAAAACTGTTTAGACAAGAAAGCCAAAGGAGTTACAGCAGTTCTATCCACGAACCACTAGATGTCAGAGAAGTACAATTTCCTCCAAATATTCAACTCAAAACCATTTTTAAATATATCCTAAGCTATTACAAAGCAACATGTATATTCCCCTTTGCTGTCAGTGTTCTCTACCTTGCAAAACATCAATACATTCATGTTCACTGTCACTTCCTAACATGTTAAGGAAATCCTATACATTTTATCTTCCATTATATACCTAATAAAATACCACTTAGTTCATACATCACTCTTCTATAAATGAGGTTTGCTGCTAAACTTTGGATCCTGTACAAATTCTAATCAGAGAAACAGTTCTTGCAACACCTACCCACAAGGGATGGCCATGTCTGTGCCCTCTCCTCACACTACAGTGCTACACAGCCGGAGATGCCTGAGTTATAGTGAGTATCCCTGAGGGCCCGAGGTCCCACCCTAGACCCGATGACTATGCCAGAGCCTACCATGCAGCTGAGTGAAGAGACTCCCTATAGCCAGCATCAGGCTAGATGAGAAAACCCCAGGTCACAGACTGGCCCTGCTGTATCCATGAGCACAACCAGCCAGCCAGTGTATTGTGACCACCAGCATCTGAGAAAAGCAAGCAAGTCAGATGCTCTAGAAAACGACCAGAAGCACCTGGCATTGTGGGAATGTGGAGAGAATTCCCACAGGAAAGATGGAAAAATAAGAAGTGAGGTTCTTGGAGGTAATTTGCAGAATGGTGTGGCATACTGGCAGCCTCAAGAGAGGAAAAATTCAAAATAAAATAAAACTGCCTATATGCTCCGAAGTTTAAACCAGCGCCCCCTACCGTAACTGAAAAGAGCTCTATTGTAATCTTACCTAGGGGGTCACGAGGTGAGGAGGGAGGAGGGGGTGGCATAGAGCATCTTCGCACCATAGCTAGTCTGTGGATTTGAGGCTACTGAGCTGGCTGGAGAGTAGGGTAGAAAGGATGTCAGCATTGAGAAGTTGTGCCCATCTTCAAGAACGGCTTAAAGTGGAGTGTGATTTTGGTGTAGAAGGTTTTGCTCATTAGCCTCTCTCTCCATCTCTCAGCAGAGGTAGGTAGTAGTAAAAAGGATTCACAAATGTACAGAAAACCTGACTAATGGCAAGGGCAAGTGAAAACAGGCTCCTGAGCCACAGTCCTGTGGGGGTTTGGTTTGGTTTGGTTTAAAGAGTATTTCCCCAAGTGGAAGTCTCTGGCACCTTCCAGCCGTGACAGGCGGGGGTAGAGGGGGTCCTTATCTATCAGGGTAGCATCCACTTCAAAAGAGCGTGGGAATGGTGTCTGGGGTGGGCCAACCTTCTCCAGGAAGAGGCCAATAGGCTGCTCAGGAGCCCTAAGAGACTATTCTGCCCCAGCCCAGCAAGCTGATGCACCTGCAAGTGATGCTGGGAAAGGTACATCTCATCTCCCCAACCATCTACTTTCACACACTTCTCCAGGCAAAGTGGAATCCTGGCAGTCCGCAGAAACTAGTTAGAGCCCAAAGGAACATAACTTTTAGAAAGACACACCCAACACCTTTGGCTGTCTTTGCTAGCAAATGAAGCCCAGTGCATGAAGGAAAGGAAGCAGAGAGGCCAGCCACTCTGCCTTGCCGTCACGTGATCTTGACTGGCGACTTCTTGTGGGCGCACAGGAGAGACACATAGGGAACACCGATGAAGGCCCATTTCTCACTGGGCCAGAACTTGATCACTGGGCCTTGCTCAGGGATCTCTGAGGCAGCATCGAAGTAGGCAAAGCACACACAGCCCAGGTAGGCGGCGAGGCAGATGAGGATGTGCCTGCAAAAGAGATGGCGGTGAGGTCAGACGCAGGCAATGACTGCCGGAGGCCTGCCTGCTCCCTCCCTCCCTCTAGCACACCCTTCCCCAGGGAATTAGGAACCAGAACCCTCACAATTAGCAAGGGATGAAGTGTCAGAGCAGGAGGGTTCGTAGATCTTGAGCAATCTGAGCCCCATCTTAGAATATTCAAAAGATATTCCAAGAGGATAACTAGAGCAAACTTTAGATCCTGCCTTCTCACCTAAACAACTGGGTATAGATAAAGGAGACCCTGCATCCAGATTAAGCTGACATTCACTACCGAGCATTCAGAGTTTCCTTTCCTTTACATTTACTTTTACTGTCCCCATAAAAAAGTTTTAGTATTATCTTAGCAAGCAAAGGACCGTGTGGCATGTAAGCTTTTTTTTTTTTTTTTTTTTTGGTTCCAGTCGTAGGGCCTGAACTCTGGGCCTGGGCGCTGTCCCTCAGCTCTTCAGCTCAAGGCCAGCGCTCTACCACTTGAGCCACATTGCCACTTCCCGCTTTTTTTCTTCTGCTTATGTGGTGCTGAGGAATCGAACCCAGGGCCTCATGCATGCAAGGCAAGCACTCTACCACTGAGCCACCTTCCCAGCCCTGTAAGCTTTCTTTATTCCCTATCCTGATATTAAATTTAATTTGAGATGAACTTAATTCATGATTTAATTTATGTTTTTGTAATCTACTCCCCCAAAATAATTTTTTATAAACTTTGGGAGGAGAGGCCTTTTTTAGAACAACACAAAGTCAGTCCAGATGATTTGTAATCCTAGCTAGTCAGGAAGTTGAGATCTGATGACCAAAGTTCAAAGTCAGCCCAGGTAGGAAAGTCCAAGAGGCTCCACCTTCATTTAACCAGCAAAAAGCCAGGGTAGAGGCCTGGTTCAAATGGTGGAGTGCTAGCCATGAAGTGAAAAGGCTGGGTGAGGGCATGAGGCTCTGAGTTCAAGCCTTGGTACTGACACATGTGCATACATACACATACATACACACACACACACACACACACATACACACACACCTGACAGATATGATAACACAAAAGGTCAAAACCAGTATAGCACAAAAAATATTAACACAATAAAAAAAGGAGAACTGGGGGTGAATATTGGCATGATGATAAACAGTTAAAGTTGTTCATACAGCCAGTTGCTGATGGCTTATGCCTATAATCCTAGCTGATATCTGAGGCTCTGGATTGGAAGCTAACTGCACAGGAAAGCTCATGAGCTTTTATCTCCAATTAACCATTAAAAAGCTGGAAGTGGCTCACATGGGAGAGCACTATCCTTGAGCAAAAAAAACTAAACGAGGCATCCAGACCCTGAGTTCAAGCCACACACACACACATACACACACACACATGCACATGTACACACACACGTGCACATGCACACACACACACACACACACACACACACACACACACACACACACACACGCAAAGCTCTTCATTACAAAGAACACTAGAAAAGTTCACCATTCCATACACTGTCTGGGAGGTATTTTTCGAACAATCAGGATGGGGTGACGAGTGGGTGGCATGGTAGAGACAAGACATGATCTCCTGTTGATAATTATATAGCAGAAGCCGGTGTTGCCTACTTGGGGGCTTAATGTATTATTCTGCATGCTCTGGGAAATGCTACAAATTTGCATAATAAATGTCACACAGTTATGGAGGCTATAATGACTGTCTGCTATGTGAAAGGCACGAGGTGCTGGTATAACTTTATAAAAATAGAAACACAATAGAGAAGATGAAGAAAATTAGAAGGCACATTTCCAAAAAGGAAATACACATAGCCAATTTCCAATTGAAAAGATGCCAAACAATGCTATTTTTAAGATATGAAAGTAAACATATTTTGTATTCAGTTAGCAAAGGTTTAAAAGAACCAATAAAGCACCATAAGTGAGTGAAAGGCATTCTCTTGCAGACTTTTGTAAAAAGTGAAGTTAAACCTAAGAGATTTCAGGCAATGGCTCTTAAAACTGAAAACCCCAACTTGTGATGTTTTGTCTTGTCTTGTCTTTTGTATACTGATCTGGAAGTCCCTGAACTCGTATAAATATATACATGTTGCATTGTATATACAAGTTCAGGTTCATTTGTGCAATGAAATTAAAGCCAAGCCAGGCACTGGTGGCTCATTCCTATGATACTAGCTACTCAGGAGGCTGGTATCTAAAGATCGAGGTTCAAAACCAGCCTGGGCAAGAAAGTCCAGGAGACTCTACTTTCCAATTAAGCACCAAAAAAGCCAGAGGTGGATCTATGGCTCAAATGGTAGAGTGCTAGCTTTGATGGAAAAAAAAAAAGCTCAAGGACAGTGTCCAAGCCCAGAGTTCAAGCCCCAGGATTGGCACCAAAAATATTACAATAATAATTAAAGCTAAGTTTCTAAGTGAGACTCTCGGATGGTGTGTGTTTGTGTGTGTGTGTGTGTGTGTGTGTGTGTGTGAGAGAGAGAGAGAGAGAGAGAGAGAGAGAGAGAGAGAGAGAGAGAGAGAGATCTCAAGTCTGAACTCAGGGTCTTGCACTTTGTAGGTATGAACTCTATCACTTGAACCATTCACAGCTCTTAAGCGGGGTATCTTAAAGCCACCTCAGGATAAAAGTTAAGAATCTGGTTTGAACAAAGCTTCCAGCTCTTCAGTACTAAATGGCCTTGGATATCTTCAATCTACCAGGGCTCCTTGTCCTCCTTTTGAAATCAGCAGCCTGGGAGGACAGAGAAGGAACATTACCCTGGGTTTTGAAGCTGAAGCAGATCTAGGAAGAAAACTACTCCCCTTTCCTCCTCGGCTTTCTGGGTGGAGCTTCTGCATGAAGTTTGGTAACCTACTTTTTTTTTTCTTTAAACTTATAATGAATCTTCAGTTTCCCAAAATACAGAGGCTCCTATTCCTTATTACTGAACTCCAAGGCTGTTTTTATATAAACAGATGAATGATCATGAACAATTCATTTTAGTTCTCTGTTCTACCTGTAAAAAGAACAGATAAGACTGCCCCCCCATGACTTGTGAGGCCTGCACCTTCACTAGGCCACTCAGAATCCTGAGAACCACCCCTGTCCCCATGTAGCCAGAGCTACAGGGAGAGCATGACAGATTCCGTTTTCACTCTCCTTTGTGCTTTAATTATGGAGCTAGGAGGTGAGAGACTACAGCCCTGCAGCCTAACAATTTGGTCTTTTTGTTCTGGCTAAACCTGCAGCCTGGCATCCATTCTCCTTTCTACAATACTTTCTGTTGCTTCTGAAATGTCAGACAAGAGATGTAAGGGGAGAGGCAGGCTTGGGATCTGTGCCTGGCCATTGTCCCCTAAGTCCACCTGTGTGCCTCATAAAGCACACCGTGCTCAGCAGCAAGTCTGATATCTGCCTTGCAGCCCACTCCCCCTGTGTAGGGCCTTACCACACGCAGTGCAGGTAGGGAAAGTGGAAGGACGATAACAGTTCACAGAAGGCTCGGTCACTGATCCAGCAGCACAAAGCAAGCATCCACCAGAGGCCTGAGAAGAGGCCCAGCTTAAACACCCGGACGTTGTCACACCTGTGTGGGTTAGGCAGAGCGACTCATCGTCAGTCTGGGTTCCTACATACCTTACTGGCCACCTCATCCGTGTCCTCTGATGCCTCTCATCTGCCTTGGCCCTGGAGCTCCTTCCCAACATACAGTCAGGCACAGGCTCAAGGCTGTAAACATCACATCGCACACAAGGTTCACAGGGCCCTACTTCCCACTCCAGACTTACAAAACACTCTGTGTGTGTGTGTGTGTGTGTGTGTGTGTGTGTGTGTGTGTGTGTGTGTGTGTGTGTGTGTGTGTGTGTGTGTGTGTGTGTGTGTGTGTGTGTGTGTGTGTGTGTGTGTGTGTGTGTGTGCGCGCGCATGAAAATATTGGGGCTTGAACAAATGGCCTCTCCATCTTACTTGGCATTTTTTCTCAAGACTAGCATTCTACCACTATAGCTCTACTTCTGGCTTTTTGCTGGTTAATTAGAGATAAGAGTCTTATGGACTTTTCTGCGTAGGCTGGCTTTGAACCTTACTCCTCAGATCTCAGCCTGAGTATCTAAGATTACAAGCATGAGCCACTGGCACCTTGCTTGCAAACAACTTTCTTGACTTGCACCCTGATGTGTCTAGTATCAATCTAAATTCCCCATGTCCCTAGAAAACTCTCCTTACCTCAAAACTATTGTTATATTCAGTCTGTAAGCCCTGCCTTAGAATGAATCCCTCTACCCACCTGGGTCCAAGCCACCATCATCTCCTTGGTAGCCTGCTCCTCCCATGGCCCCTATGAGCAATTCTCAGTATTCTGCCCCAGGGCCTCCAGCAGCTTCCCCTTTAACCAGAGGACAAATCACAGAACTCACTGAGTCATAGGAACTCATGGACTTCCATCCCCTCCTCTTCACCTCCTCTCCTCTTGCCCCTGGCATCTTTGCCTAACCCACAGTGAGCTCTGAACTGCCCCTCAAACATCCCAGGCCTTAGCCTGAATAGCACTTGCATGGTCTTATCTTGGTTGTCTCTCTGCCTGGAGTGCTGTTCCCCCAGAGGGACTTAAGCCTCTCAGTACCTCTTTTTCCCCACCACTGGTTTTATCAGTCATCTCCTTCCCATGTGACTTTCCCTCTAGTCACCTTCCCTCCTTCTATTTTCCCTGTAGCAATTTCAACCGTTCCCATCTGCTCCATTGTACCAGCTCTGTGCAGTCAGCATCCCCCACTGACACGAGTACAGCTTGCTGCCATGTTCCCAGCACCTGGAACAGCACCAGACACTGGCAAGACTCAACACTTGGAGAATGAAGGCATGAGTGCCTTACACAATGGGACAAAATGTTCTGAAACAGATCCTCAAGGAAAATGTCAATGGCTGTTTTCTTTCTTTGCTAATAGGAAGGAATGGAGAGGAATGTCCAGAGATAACTGGTGGCTGAAGGCCCTTCTACACCCTTCTCTTTACCCCAGAGGCTCACTCCTGAGTCAGTCAAGGTCCCTTAGGGGCCGAGAGTCCAAGGCAACATCTGCAACTAAGAAAAAGCTTAATTCCTATTTGCTGAACACATGGGCAGATGTCAAAAGCGTAACCTGCTAATATCTTTCCCAGTTGCCAGATAGAGTTGTTAAGTAAAAGTGCAATAAAAGTAGGATGGGACAGCAGGTTCAGAAAGACCTGCTTTTAAAAACATACCAAAATACCCTCTTGACAGAAGGCTAGTGGATCCTTTGAAAATTGTTTGGAAAGAACACAGGCCCATAACATGAAGAAACTCTTGTTAGTCAATCTCTGTCATTGTGACAAAACAACTTAAATCTGGATGACAATAATTCTTACAGATAATCTCAGTTGCTTGACAGAAAGAGATTGATAGGATCACAGTTCAAGGCCAGCCCAAGCTTATATATGAGACCTTGTCCCAATTAATAGCAAGGAATAGTGGCATGCACCTGTAATCCCAAATACAACAGGAAGCCTAAAATAAGGGGACCTCAGTTCAGGCCCAGGAAGTCTCACAGGAAATGAGACCTTATCCCAAAAATAACTAATGTAAGCCAGTCACTGGTGGCTCCTAAGAGATGAACAATTCCCATTACCCCCTTTTCTTAATCATACTGTACCTGGAATAACTAAGCTTCCAAAGGCTGTTCTCACTCCCAAAGAGGTCTTCCCCTGGTCCTAGCTCTTCTTAAGGCCTCCCACTTCAATACTTCCTAAGTAGCCTTTATTAGACATACCAGCACCCTCTAATGGCAATCTCTCCGTTACATTCCTGCATAGTGCCCTGCCATTTTCCTTCATAACACTTATTACAAGTTAAAATTATGTATTTATTTAACTATTTTTAATATTGAGAAGAGCAATGACAGCAGGAACTATACATGTTTCATTCATCAGTGTATACCCACTGCCTAGCAACAGTGCCTACTAACATGCTAAATAAATGCATGCTGAATGAATAGATCAAGTTATATAGCACAGGACGACTGCAAATAGACTCTGGTGATTTTTTTGAATTTCAGTTAAAAATGTATGCGTGGGGTCACCTATTTGTAATCCTAGAACTTGGGAGGCTGAGGCAGGAAGATCATGGCTCAAAGAAAAGAAAAATTAGTTCAAGCCCCACAACCGACCAAAAAAAAAAAAAGAACCTATGAATTAAGAATGAAATGCTCTAGGGTACTTGTGGGATAACCAGGTCCTGACTTCAGCTTTTATATTAGGAATCCCTATCCCCACCTACACACAGACACACGAGACCTGGGTTGTCTACCTCATTAACTTGTCAGTTTCTGCTGCTGCACTAGCCATTCTGTCGGCTTTTCCTAACTTGACTCTTAAATCTGACTCTTCTCTAACCAGCAACCCCTGGATGGTCGGGCATTTCAGGTTTTTAACAGGACACTCCTAGAACTTTTCTTTTTGGTACCAGTACTGGGGCTTAAATGCAGGGTCTGGGTGCTACGCCTTAAATTTTTTGGCTCAAGGCTAGTACTCTGCCACTTGAACCACAGCTCCCCTTCTGACTTTTTGCTGACACTCTTGCCCAGCTAGCTGGCTTTGAAATGGGATCCTCAGATCTCATCCTCCTGAGTAGCTAGGATTACAGGCACAAGCCACTGGCAACTGACTTGCAATTTCTTTTAAGCACAAGCAGTTAGATAACAATAATTATTGGCCCGGAGTGCTGTGTCCCTAGAATTCCTAATAAAAAAAAAAAAAAGAATGAAATGCTCAAATTCTCAGAGTCCATGGTAGACACTGAAGAAGACAAAACAGACCTGTTGCCTTTCAATTTAAAAAAGATAAAATGAAGGGAATAAGAACACTAATGAATAATTAGACAATCAGTATGGTACAGGAAGTTCCATGAACTTCTTTCTTCAACTTTCTTCTTCCTCCTCCTCTTGTTCTTGTTGTTGTTGTTGTTGTTGTTCTCCTTCTTCTGCTTGCTGCTGCTGCTGCTGCTGCTTTCTCCTCCTCCTCTATCTTCTCCTCCTCCTCTATCTTCTCCTCCTCCTCTTCCTCCTCTTTCTGTTCCTCCTCTACTTCCTCCTCTTCTTTCTTCCTTCTTCTTCATTTTGCCAGTCCTTGGGCTTGAACTCAGGGCCTGGGCCCTGCCCCTGAACTTCTTTTTGCTCAAGGCTAACATTCTACCACTCAAGCCACAGCACTACTTCTGGGTTTTTTTCTGTTTATGTGGTACTGAGGAATGGAACCCTCTAGCACTAAGCCACATTCCCAGCCTCCATGAACTTCTGATGCAATGAAATCTACAAGTTTGGCTTGAAGAACTCAAGGGAACAGAGAGCAATGTGCATGGAGGTGTCCAAAACACAGGAAGTCCGATGCATAGTTCTGAGAGCCAGGACAGAGCAGGGCTGGCACCAGAGGCAGAAGGAAGCCAATACACTGGATGAGAGAGGGCACTTCCAATGGGGATGTATTTGGGGCTCTGTTAAGCTTTAGCCTGATTTTTACTGTTTCTTAAACTATCAATATAAGGTTAGGTGTTTGGGGTTTTTTTTTAATGTGGAACAAAAATAATATATATACTAGGATCCTATTTTAAGATAGAAATATCTGACAAGAATGTCCACTATGTCTTCTTTTATCATTAACTTGAGGTTTTTCTTTTAAAAAACTGCTCTTATTACCAGAAAAAAGTACATTTTAAAATAATTTTAAATACAGCTGAGTTTCTCAGCAGTATCATTCAATACCACGAATTTCAGTACATGTAAGGTCATAACCCAAATCAGAATAAACTTTCATGTCTTCAGGATGTAATAGAAGGTCCAGGGAAGACCATGAAACTATGAAAATACCAGACACAAGCTTTTGGAAATAAGGCTGAGGAGAAGCTCACTGGTAGAGTGCTTGCCTTGCATGCATGAGGCCCTGGGTTCAATTCCTCAGCACCACATAAACAGAAAAAAAGCCAGAAGTGGCGCTGTGGCTCAAGTGGTAGAGTGCTAGCCTTAAGAGAGCTGAGGGACAGCGCCTAGGCCCAGAGTTCAGGCCCCATGACCGACCAAACAATAAATAAATAAATAGTCCCCCCCCCCCCCCCCCGCTCTACCCCTTAACAAAGAAAGAGCTGTGCAATGAAAACAGTTGGCTTAGACACTGCAGACCATACTAGGACAAATGAAGGAGATGTGAGAAGGAAACGAAAAGGATACAAAGGGTACCCTCTTGTCTAGTAATGCTGGGACTTGCCTGGGGTGGTAACAGTGAACAGGGAGACCTGGGCTCTGCCCATGCCCATGCCCATGTAGAAATCCACACCAGTAGAGGTTGAACAAAACAACAACACAGATGTACACCAATGACTCATGCCTGAAATCCTTGTTATTCAGGAGATTGAGATCTTAAGATTGTGGTTTGAAGCCTGCCTGGGCAGGAAAAAACATGAGATTCTTATCTCCAACTAACCATCCAAATCGAGTAGAGTTGTTACTCAAGTGGTAGAGCACCATCCTTGAGCAAAAAAGGCTAAAGACAGCATCCAGACCCTGTGTACCAGTATCAGCACCCATTTCAACACACACACACACACACACACACACACACACACAATAATAACACAAATACTTTTCTAATTATGGTTGGAATGAGTGCCATGGGTTTGGGGTGATTGGAAACAATGTAAACAGTTCAGCCTCAACCTGAAGGATGAGTAGCTGTAAGCCAAGGAGAGTCAGAAAGAAGGAAGTATGAACAGAGACTGAGACTGGAGGGTCTGGTTCGTGTAAAGAGGCAGAACAGTTTGGGCAGATGTAAGGGAAGCTTCATGTGGGGTGGTTACAGGCCTGTCAAGGACTGTATTTTTTTTAATTGCAATATCTTACAGGAAAATGAATGACCAAATGGGATGTTCAGGGAAGAAAGCCAGGATTCTGGCTCAAATAACTGGGTAAATGATGGGAAACTGAAGGGCTATTATGAAAAGAAGCAGAAATGGAAAAGACAGATAAGGAATCTGGTTGGGACAAGCTGAAACCTACATTCCATGACCCATGGAATTAGGGAGGTCAGGCTGATAGCTAGCTAGACATTAGCAAAGTTAGAAGGGAGGACTGGGTTAGATATATAAATGTGGAAGTCATCTGCATATGAAGAGGAATTAAGCCATGGAAATCCGTGCGTGAGCTACTTCAAGGGGACGCATAGAAAAATAAGTGTGTCTTAGTCTGTTCATATCCCTACAGTAAACACCTTATAAAGTTCTTTCTTTGTTTAAATTTTCAATTTAATTGTAAAGGTGATAATATAGAGGGGTAACAGTTACATGATTCAGGTAATGAGTACATTTCGTTTTGAACAGTGTCACCCCCTCTCCCCTTTCCCTGTTTTTCCTCTCCTGACTTCCCTCCCCTCCAAGTTGTTTAGTTCATTTCCAACATAGTATCTAATGGTTTTCACTGTTGAACTGGTTCACCTTTAGTTCTGCTTTTTTCTTTCCTTTTTTAATTTGGTTTATTCCCTTCTGTTACTATTTCTGTACTCTTTGTCTTGTATATGTTTATATGCTTATCTGATTTGGAGAGGGAAAAGGGAAGCACAGTTACTTCTTTATAAGAGTTCTTTTAAAGAGTTCTCAGGAGGGAAAAACTGGGAGATAGTGGGGGATGACAATGTCCAAAAAGAAATGTACTCTTTACCTGACATGTAACTGTAACCCCCTCTGTACACTGCCTTTATAATAACAATTTTAAATTTTTTAATGAGTTATTCCTTATAGTTCAAAAGACTGGGAAGTCCAAGATCAAAATACCAGCATAAGACAGGCACCAGTGGCTTCATTCCTAGCTACTCAGGAAGCTGAGATCCAAGGATCATGGTTCAAAGCCAGCCTGGGCAAGAAAGTCCATGAGACTCCTATCTCCAACTAACCACCAAAAAACCAGAAGTAGAGCTGTGGCTCCCTGAGTTCAAGCCCCACAACAGACAAAATAGATAGATAGATAGATAGATAGATAGATAGATAGATAGATAGATAGATAGATAGATAGATAGATAGAATAATCACTGTCTAGTGAAAGCCCATTCCCTACAGACTGGCCTCCCACTGTGTCTTCCCATGTCAAAAGAGGAAAGCAGCAATCTGGAGCCTCTTCTATAAAGAGACTAATTTATGACACCTCCTAGAAGTCCTCACCTCTATCACCTTCTTGATCAGGTTTCAACATACAAATTTGGAGACACACAGCATTCAAACCATAGCAAGCAGAGAGCCCAGGATCCCTTAAGGGATCCTTGCATGCAAAGCTGGGAGAAAAGAAATCTACATGACTGATGGAACTGCCACAGTTCACAGAAAAATCAAATCGATGCACTCTCACAGAAGCCACCAGAAACATTTCAAGGATGCTAGTGCAGAGCTGGGCCAATTGTACAAACACTGGTGAGGACGTGTAAGTTGCTCTGAAGAATGACCACTGGATGGGCAACATAGCAAGCAGGGCTTGAGAAAGCAGACAGAAACCAGTGGGGGGGGGGGGGGACTGAAGAGTAAGAAAGAGAGGAAAAGAAAGCTTTTAAAGAAGTTTGGCTGGGCTGGGAAGGTGGCTCAGTGGTAGAGTGCTTGCCTTGCATGCATGAGGCCCTGGGTTCAATTCCTCAGCACTGCATAAGCAAAAAGAAAAAAGCCAGAAGTGGCACTGTGGCTCAAGTGGTAGAGCGCTAGCCTTGAGCTGAAGAGCTGAGCGTCCAGGCCCAGAGTTCAGGCCCCATGACCGGATCCAAAAAAAAAAAAGAAGTTTGGTTGTATGATACACAAAATGTGCATGTTAAATAAGGGCTCTCTGGACAACTCTTAAAGCTAGTAATAAGAGAGTGTGAGGGAAGGAGTGACATCCAAAAAGAAATGTACTTTTTACCCAACTAGTGTAACTGTAAACCCTCTGCAATCACCTTTAAAAATTTTTTTAAAATAAAAATTGTTAAAATAAAATAAAGGTAGTAATAATGTGGAGAAGAAGAAAAATGTTTGGCTGTATTTCAAGCATAAAGGGACATAATAAAGAAGAGAAGAAAATAAAGAAGTTTGGCTGTGACGTACAAAGGAGATAACAGGTAGTGCTGGGGGCAGGTGTAAAGAGTCCAGGTTGAGAGTTAAGGTGAAAAGCGGAGGGGAGAGACCCCAGTATATTCTTTCAGTGCTGATAGTAAGGACCCTTTAGAGAGGGAGGAATGGTACAGGACACAACTTTACAGAAGTAAATTTGAAGATTCCAGACTAAAGATGGGGAGAGAAGGCAGAAGATGAAAGGGGCAAGTAGAGACAGCTCTCTTAGGAAGCCCGGCTGTGAGGGGACAGAGAGGAGAGCTGCTTGGCCCAGCGCTGCAGGCATCTGAGGTCCTCAGTGATCTCAGTCACAGCACAGATGTGCTCAGCTCTGAGCACAACTCTAGCCACTCAGGCAAAAAGCATTCCAGACACAGGCTTTAGCTAAGTCAGAGTGCTAAACGCAAGAAAAAAAGGAGAGAATGTTTTTATGAAAAAGTTTTGACATAAGATTCAGTGAAAACTTTCTCCATAGCTTGATGGTAGTATAATGACCTCAGACTTATTTTGTATTATCTTGTAGTAAGGACTTATTTTGTATTGATTTTGTATTAAAGACCACAAATTCTCACTCTCTGTATCTCTTTATTAAAGAACACAGACTCGAATTTACTATGCCAAAGTGGAGAAGGTGTTTCTTCTAAAGTGTTCACACCTGAAATTCACAGTTTAAAATAGCTACATAGAAGGCTGAGACCTGAAGATCACAGTTCAAAGCCAGGCAGGAAAGTCTATGAGACTCATCTCCAATTAACCACCAAAAAGTCAAAAGTAGAGGCATTGCTTAAGTGGCAGAGTGTTAGCCTTCAACACAAAAGTTCAGGGGCAGTATCCAGGCCCTGAGTTCAAACCCAGGCTCAGCACACACACACACATACACACACACACACACACACACACACACACACACACACACACACACACACACACACACACACAAAGGACAGGTGGACAATAGACAGAATCACCTGAGCAGGTTATGGAAGGTCTTTTTTTTTAATTTACGGCTTTCTTAAGATACATTGCAATTTGTTCACTTGAAGTGTTCAGCTCAGTGCATTTTAGTACATTTAAAATAGTTATGCAACCATCACCAACCAAAATCTAATTTCACAATTTTTCCAACACTCCAAAGGAAAGATTTTACATGTTTTTAAAGCCTTTGCTTATTAGCAGTCATTCCCTTTCCCTCCCTCACCATACCCTCGCATGCCCATGCCACCCCAGTCTCACCTCAACCGCCAAACAACCAAGTTTTTGAGGGTTTTTTGTTTGTTTTTTTTCAGTCATGGGGCTTGAACTCTTGGCCTGGGTGCTGTCCTTGAGCTAGCTCTTCAGCTTAAACAAGTGCTCTACTGCTTGAGCCACAGCACCATTTCCAGTTTTCTGGTGATTAATTGGAGATAAGTCTCACGGGTTTTTCCTGCCCCAGCTGGCTTTGAACCTCAATTCTCAGTTCTTATCTCTTATCTCCAGTTAGCCACCAAAAAAGCCAAAAGTAGAGGTCTGGCTTAAATGATACAGCATCAGCAAGAGTAGGAAGCCCTGAGTTCAGGCCCCTAGTACTTGCATAGAAACAAACAAAAAACCCTTAAGATTTGAGAAATTATAGGAGAGATCAAAGTTTTTATGTTTTTGTTTTTTGGGTTTTTTTTTTTTTTTTGCCAATCTTGAACTCATGGGCTAAGTGCTATCCCTCAGCCTGTTTGTCCTTAAGACTAGCACTCTACCACTTAGCCACAGCCCCACTTTTGGCTTTTTTTGAGTCGTTTATTGGAGATAAGAGTCTCATGGACTTTTCTGCCCAGACTGGCTGCAAACCATGATCCTCAGCTCTCAGCCTCTTAAGTAGCTAGGATTACAGGCGTGAGCTACCAGCGCCCAGCATAACCAAGTTTTTGAGGGTTTTTAAATGCAAGACTCCCAGGCCAACATGTTAGACCTCAGAAATCAAAATCACTAGCTAGGCAGGCCTCCCATTTGTGCAATGTATTTCCTGAGTGAGTCCCACGTCTCCCTAAGAACTATGGGAGCTGACATTTAGGAACCACCAGGCTTTCCTACCATGAATGAATAAACAAGGGAACAAGCACAGTTCAGGTTGCAAAGAATGTTCTGACTCTAACAAGCAGTACAACAGAAGATGAAGTAGGAAGTTGCTCTTTATCTTTTATGTATCTGTCTGTCAAATTATTTGGTGCTGGGGAACAAATCTAGGGCCTCACACATGCTAAGCACATGCTTTACCACTAAGATACAGTTGCAGCCAAAAAGTTGTTTTCGAAAAAAAAAATTAAGATCATTATAGAGGGTAGAAACTGAAGCTTTCACTATTTATTCAAATATTTGCTTTTTATACTCATTTCTTGCAGGATCAACTTTAGTCTGTTTCTGAAATGGGTCTCAACAGCCCTGCTCCTTAAGGCTATGCAAAGAAGCCAACTAGACAAGACTTGATCCCCTCCTGACGGACGATGACTGCAGGGCAGCAAGCTCAAATAGCTCTTCAGACACCTCTGACCCTTAACAGTTATTGCTGAAGATCAAAGCAATCCAGGGAGGGGGAAAAAACACACAAATGTGTGTCTCCTCTCTAAATAAGGAAGAGAGAATTAATTCTAGCTGACATCACATTACACAGAGCAACTATACCACAAAAGAGATCAAAACTTCAATTAAGATAGTTGCTAGAGGGCTGGGAAGGTGGCTCAGTGGTAGAGCGCTTGCCTTGCATGCCTGAGGCCCTGGGTTCGATTCCCCAGCACCACATAAGCAAAAAGAAAAAAGCCGGAAGTGGCGCTGTGGCTCAAGTGGTAGAGTGCTAGCCTTGAGCTGAAGAGCTGAGGGACAGCACCCAGACCCAGAGTTCAGGCCCCATGACCGGACCCAAAAAAAAAAAAAAAAAAAAGATAGTTGCTAGGCATGGAACTTACCATCCCAACACTTGAGAGATAGAAGTAAGAAAGTAGCTGGGATACATAGAGGGATCAAGGACAGCCTGAACTAAGAAAGATAAGGCCTCAGAGGAAAGTTTCACAGTCAACAGCAGTCAGCTTGAAGTGAGCTTTTCCTTATGTAGAGAAATGGATTTTCCTTGACGCTTCTTCCACTCCATGTGAATGCAATGACATCTTCAGAACTTCTCCTTTCTCCTTTTTCTTGTTGCATGGACAAAGAAACTCTCCTTTCTACAGTACTAAGTCTAGAAGCTTGATGTTGGGGCTGAGGCATTCCTGATGAGCCAGTTTTTAATCACTGAGATGTCAGACATGCACTAAAGAGCTGCTGCTCCATCTTCTGGAAACAAATCATATTTTGAACTAACCCATCAAACCTGTCCCAATACATCAGGAAGGAATTAACTCTTTCTACAAAATAATATGCCTCCTCCAGGCCAGAGGGCAACCCAGGAACATGGATCTGAGTACTCCCATCTCAGGTCGAAGCCTAAGGAGTAGTCAGGAATAATGGCACCCACCTCTTCAGTTCTGCAATGAGTAGTGCAGTGCAGGGAACCCCCAGGGTCATCAGAGATATGTTGTTGATGGCAGGCTTGACAAATGCCAGGCATGTTGTAACTGCAGACAGGACGCAGACCACTGCCTTGAACCTGCCCCTGAATCAGCAGAAGGAAAAGCACATCCATTAACCAAGGAGTTCCTGCTAGTTTGTCTATTAAGGTTGAGAAGGGAACAGACACTGCCATCCATGTAAGTTGAAAAGAAATTTTGCCCTAAGGATCTAAAAGTCATTCACACTCACTGGCTCAGTAATTGGACTCCTAGGAATTTATTCTTTGGAAATAATCAGAGATTTCCCAAAGGTTCGGCCATGAAAATGACAAGACTGAAGTTAACCTTTGTATCTGGGGGTGAGAGAGTGAGAATCATTTCTCTGGCCTTAGTTCTCTGTATTTCTTTCAGATGGTTCTACATGTTCATTTAAACAAACTTTTTCCATAGAGTCAGGTAGTATTTTAGGTTTTCTGGGTCTTAAGGGTTTCATTCTGCCATTATAGAAGATAAGTTAATGATTAAGCATGTCTATGCCAATAAAATTTGATTTGCAAAAACAGATTCCATTTGGCCCAGGGTAAATAGCCTGCCAATCCCTGTTCCACTAGGTGAACATGCGTGACTTTTATTTGAAAAGCAGAGACCATTAATAAACTATAAGGTTTTCAGTTTAACAGAAAAAAAAAAAGTCCTACATGACCAGCATGCAAAATGAAAATTCTTCTAATATATTACTACCTACTGGCAACCTACAAATCTAGCATACACTTAAATTTGTCTTGACAAGGTTTTTTGTTTTTGTTTGTTGTGTTGGTGCTGGGGCTTGAACTCAGAAATTAGGTGCTATCCTTTAGCTTTTTTGCTCAAGGTTGGCACTCTACCACTTGAGCCACAGCTCCAATTGCCTTTTGGTTAGTCAGGTAGAGATAAGAGTCTCACAGACTTTACTACTCAGGGTGGCTTCAAACCACGATCCTCAGAGCTCAAATCTCCTGAGTAGCTAGGATTATAGACATGAGCCACTGGGAGCCCAGCTTGACAATTTTCTGACATAATAGACCTTGGAAAAACCACTGACTCTCTCTTCACACCCTGCACAAACTTTTCATCTCAGTGAAGTGTGAGCAGTGCCGACGTGATCCTAGACATATTCGTCTTTCCTCCCAGGAACCCCATTTCCTGATCTATAAAGTGAAAGGTCAGACCACAGCATTTCTAATGCCCCATCCATGACTGAGACTGAAGAACACATGATTTTCCTGAAGTTCTGTTCTTCCTCATTAGCAGAATTTGCTTTGGCCGTGAGCCCTGGAACAGGTCACAGTTAGGAAACTAATTTGAATGAAATTCTATTATAAAGAAATCAAAGGGCCTTGAACTTCCAAAATACAAATTTATCTCTTAAATAGGAAAACCATTTATCATCAAGGCACAGGAAATCATTGATCAAGCTGCCAGCTTTCTGAGTGGAATGAACAGGCATTGTGTGTAGTTCTGAACTTTTACCAGAAAGAAAAAGATGTGTGGGGAAAAGTCCAGGCAGCAAATTCTCAGGAGAATCGTGTTTTCCTCCTGACCTTGGTCAGCATTCTTCAGCTGGCTACTGGATGAGAAGCTGCCTGTTCCAGCCAAGTCTGAGGACCACGGCCCACAGCCATTCTTCATGACCCACAGCTACTCTTTTGCTGGGCACTGGGTGTAAGGTTCTGACACATCAGGACTTTTTGGCCTTTTGGGTGTTTGTTTCTCTTCCATTCTCTCTTCTCTCCTTCTGGGATACTAATTATGTGCATTGCTTTACCTTCTCACTATCTCCCCTGTGTCCCTTACATTTTTCATGTTTTTGTCTGAACTTCATTCTACTTTCTTCTTGTCTTTTAAAAAGTATTTTAAAATTTTTTATATAGGATAAAATATCTCATCAGAAATTTCCAAAGTGCAGCACCATCCTGCCCAGTGGTTTAGAGTTCAGGCCCAGATTAGAAAGACCAATAGAGCAATTAAAACCGCCCAGTTTTACAGGCTGCCAGTGGCTCAAATCTGTAATCCTAGCTACTCAGGAGACTGAGATCTGAGGAATGCCATTCTAAGCCATGCTAGACAAAAAAGTCTTTGAGACTCTTATCTCCAATTAACCACCAAAAAGCCAGAAGCAGAGGTGTGGCTAAGTGGTAGAGTGCTAACCTGTGCAAAAAAAGTTCAGGGAGGGCTGGGAAGGTGGCTCAGTAGTAAAGCGCTTGCCTTGCATGCATGAGGCCCTGGGTTCGATTCCTCAGCACCATATAAGCAAAAAGAAAAAAGCCGGAAGTGGCGCTGTGGCTCAAGTGGTTGAGCGCTAGCCTTGAGCTGAAGAGCTGACGGACAGCGCCCAGGCCCAGAGTTCAGGCCCCATGACTGGACCCAAAAAAAAAAAGTGTTCAGGGACAGCACTCAGGCCTTAAGTTCAAGCCCCAGGACTGACACAGGAGGGGGAAAGATATATATGTATATGTATGTATGTTTCTTCATGTAGACAATTGTGTTCAAATCCTTTCCTCACCACTTGGGTAGTTGTGGAACCAATAGTAACTATTCCTAAAACAGTACCATGATGGTGTTCTGGTGAGTATTAATGACTTAAGACAGTGCCTAGTACAAGTTATGTGCTAAAAGTCCTTTACTTCCATCTTTCCTATCATAATGAGAATATATACTATTTTAGTAATATCATTGTTATTGGGAGAACCATACTGAGGGATCAGACTGATTACAACTGGTGCTACAATCCCCAAAGCCCCCGTACGGATTGCCGAATTATTTAAAGGCACGTGCTTTCTTTCAGAACACCAACAACAAATACAACGCCCCACACACACACACACATAGATATACACACACACATTGGGTCCAGAGATGTGTTGGAATGTACTGACCTACAAGAACATCCTGTGAACACACTCAGTTCTACAAACAGTAGAAGTAAATAGAGGTCACGTGGCCAAACAGAAAGCCAGCTGCCCAGCATACTCCAGGGTTTCCAGAGGCCCTACATACAATAGAGCTAGAAATTTCTAGGATCCAGGAGTCCTGATAGGGCATTTTTTAAATTGTGGTGACAACATCCCTTCCAGTAGTTTGTGGCCCTGTATTCAACTTTCTGGCCCAGATATTCTCACTCCAGAGCCCTTAGTACCTCCCCCCTTTTCCTGCATTCTCCAAACAAAATCTAGCAACCCTACAGCACAGTCATCAGAGTATAATAATAAAACTATTGCTGTTGCTCTCATCAGCTACCCTTTAAAGCAGGAATTTTCTACCCTCTCAAAATCTGTCAAATGTTTGATAATGTCCCTTTACCCTTCTTAAAGGAAAGGGAATATATGGATGATGAAACCTGCCATTGTGGACTTCCAGCCAAAGTGCACAAATTTCCCACATGGCCTTTAAAAGCTAGAAATGTCCCTGACAGGTCTCACTATTTAAGCTACCTGTTAAGATCAAAATACGAATTATTCTGAGATGCCAGCCCTTCACAGTCATGGTTCTATGGCATTTGGTCCTGAGGGAGACCTCAATAGTTTAGTGCTACCCTGTTATTTTGTAAATAAGGTTCTAAGGCCCAAAGAGATTAAGATACTGGACCCACATCATCCAGCAAGTGAACTAAAGATATGCAGCTCCTAAGCCGCTCCCTTGCTATTCATGACTCAAAAAAAAAAAAAAAAAAAAAAAATGAAGTGGGAGCCAGGCACTGTTGGGTCACTCCTGTAATCCTAGCAACTCAGGAGAATTGTGATTTGAAGCCAGCCCCACCAAAAAGCTGGAGGTGGAACTGGCTCAAATGGTAGAACACTAGTCTTGGGAGAAAAACAACAACAACAACAAAGCTCAGAGACAGCACTCAGGCCCTGAGTTCAGTTCTAAGCCCTGAGATTTTACCTATATCTCAAAAAAGGGCCACTGATACCAACGTGAGCTAAGTGACCACACGGACCACTGGGCTAACAAGTACTTTTCAAGATTATCTCAAACACCCTAAGGTGAGTTGTTGTTGTTTTTAACTTTTCTGCTGGGCATGGCTTCAAAATATCATTCTCCAAGGCTCATGCCTAAAATCCCAGCTACTCAGGAAGCCAGGACTTGGCAGAAAGGTTCCGAAACAAGTTGGAGACCCTGTCTCCAATTAATCAGTAAAATGTCAAGCTGGAGGCATGGCTCCAGTGGTAGAGGGCCAGTTGTGAGCAAGCAAGCTAAGTGAGGTCTTGAGTTCAAGCAAAGAAGAAAGAAGAGGCGGCAAAGGAAGAAGGCAAAGATGAATTTTGACCCAGATCTCCCAGATTTCATAAACAAATAAGTAAAACCCTTACTCCCACTTCTAAGTTCTGAGGGAAAAGTAGCCTTTTTGCTCTCAGCCTAACACATGCCAGGTGCAGGTAAAGGACAGAAGCAACTGCTGGTCATGTTGTAAGTTGGGAGATACTGGGAAAAGGCAAATGGTTTGATTTTCAAGCAGGGTCAAAAAGTCTCTACCTGCAAAACCTCATGGGCTGCCTCCTCTTTCCACCTGTACCCTGAACTCACCAGCCTGCTGCTGAAGCTGAACACAGAAACCAAAGAATAAGACTGGAAGCTGGAGACTGTCTAAAGCAACCTGGCTACATTTTAAAGCACACACTTTCTGGAACAAAATGCATACAGTAAGTATATGCAAGGCCCTGGGTTCAATTCTTAGTACCACAAAAAAAAAAGTAAAGCAAACTTTCTCTGTAAAAAAGAAGCATCAGCAGGATGGAGAAGAACGTGTGTGTGTGTGTGTGTGTGTGTGTGTGTGTGTGTGTGTGTGTGTGTGTGTGTGTGTGTGTGTGTGTGTGTGTGTGTGTGTGTGTGTGTGTGTGTGTGTGTGTGTGTGTGTGTGTGTGTGTGTGTGTGTGTGTGTGTGTGTGTGTGTGTGTGTGTGTGTGTGTACATGCCAGTACTGGAGCTTGAACTCAGGGCCTCATGCTCTTACTTGGCTTTTTGTTTTTACCCAAGGCTGGTGCTCTACCACTTAGGCCATATCTCTACTTTCAATTTCTTGCTGGTTAACTGGAGTCCCTCAGACTTTCCTGCCTGAGCTGATCTCAAATCATAATCCTTAGATCTTAACCTCCTAAGTAGCTAGAATTACAGGTGTCAGTCAACAGCACCCTGCTTGGGTCATTCATTCTAAACAGGAAATCACTTTTTTTTGTTTTGTCAGTCATGGGGCCTTAACTCTGGGCCTGGGTGCTGTTCTTCAGCTCTTCAGCTCCACTTCCAGTTTTTTCTGCTTATGTGGTGCTGAGGAATTTAACCCAGGGCCTCAGGCATGTAAGGCAAGCACTCTACCACTGAGCCACCTTCCCAGTCCCTGTATGTTCATTTTTGTTAGATATCATAAACATTTTAATTTCCTCCCTTCCGTGACCCAAAAGTAGTTCAACAGTTGTTCAGTCTATATGTGTTACAGAATTTTCTTTGGTGGCTTTTGGTGTTGGGTTCTAATTTTATTCTCTTGTGGTCTAAGAGAATACAGAGAATAAATTCAATGTTTCTGAATTCCTGCCTGGGTTGGCTTTGAACAATGATCCTCAGATCTCAGCCTCCTGAGTAGCAAGGATTACAGGCGTGAGTCACCGGCACCTGGCTTCCATGTGCTTTCTACACCCGGTGTTTTTCAGATACTCTCCCACCTCAGGTGCCTCCAAAAAGCCTTCGTCTTTTTCATTTTGGTTTGGAGTATATGTGTGTGAGTGTGAGAGTGTGGATGTGAATTCCTGGGAACTGGATTCAGGGCCTCACACTTGCTTAGCAAGTGCTCCAACACTTGAGTCCTTCCTGAAGTCCAGCCTTAGTCTTTAATAGCTATGTAGCTGCTATTCCTTTTCAAAATTGAAGAAAAAAAAAACCATTATGAATTCTTTTCCTGGGATCTCTTCCCTGGGCTGGCACAGCTTGCTTCATTGTACCCATATTTTTAGACTATATAACTTGACAAAACAGAGTGTCCTGCAGAGAACTATGCAGATGCTGTGTTCTGAGCACATTACTCATCTGAATTAGGCTGACTTCCCCTGTACCTCCCTTCAGATAGCAACAAACCTCACACAGTAATTAGGAGGACTTCTGTGGCCTAACTACATCAGCATGATATCGTGGCAACACCCTGTCTACTCATACTCCAACATGAGGGTATTTCTCTGTTGGTGCTCTACTACCAAATTAGGGGAAATTCATGAGAGGCCAGAAATGTTGCCACTTTGTTTACAGCTGTATCTCAGTGTTTCGAAAAAATACGGTCCAAAATAAGTGTTCAAAAACACTATAATCCTAGCATGCAAGATACTAAAAATGCATCTTTTCCTGAATTCTGATTTCCAGCTGGAGATTGTGTGTGTGTGCATGTGTGTACAAATAGAAGTATGTATGTGTATATACATATATATATGAGTGCATGTGTATTGTGTATGTTGAACATATGTAAAACAATGATACAAATCTTAAATCTTATCCTATGACTTCAAGAATAAGATAATCAGACTTTCTACTTCCATATGTATAAAACTGGTGAAATTAGGTGACACTCAAGGAAACATTTAGGCAGGAAATCAAAGGTCTTTAAACTACTGCCCAGATATGTCTCTCCCAATGAGTCTTTCCACACTTGTTCATAAATGAACAAGTCAGCTATTTTTTTGCCCCTACCATTACATATATGCTTTCCCAAATACTACTTAAGTTTCCTCTTTTATCTCTCAGTTTGATTATACTGTCAGATCATTAAAAAATCAGTGGACATTAAGCAAATATATTAAACAAGTTATTAAACAAGTTTATTCATTAAGTAAGTTCATCACTAGGTAGAACTTAATTGTGTGCTGTTTTTCTTGGTGCTAAGTTATCTTGGGGACTGCACCTAGTAGTAATTGTAAAAGCATTTAAGCATGAGCTTACCTGTCATTCCGAAAGATCTTTGGTAGATACCTTCTGGGGAACCACATGGCCAGAGCACACATCAGAACCCAAAGTATTGCAAGTTCATCAAGCATCTGACCCAAGAAACTAAGGGTTGCATGGAAGTAGACGGATCCAATTCCTAGAATTGATTACAATTAAAAACAAAACACAAAAAACAGTCAGCCCAGAAGCACTAACTCACTAATTCAACACATTGCTTAAAGAGACTTTACTAGCTGCTATCAGAAATCACTAGATCACTCTCTCTTTGAAAAAAAAGAAACTTCAGAAAGAAACTCACACCACCCAGCCTGCAGGCTTCAAAACTAGAAAGGGAATTTTAGTTAGGGCCTGGTATTAGCCTATCAAATTTAAGTAATCCCACAGTAAAAACACTCTGGCTCTATCCACTGAGCTTTCATGAGAACAGGCAGTAAATAAAAGTCAACATTATCTCACTGTTAAGAATTCCTGAACAGCCTGGAAGAGGAAATGGAAATTACACAAATATTTCACTGAACAATGAGGGACCAAATATCTAATTTTTTTTTTCATTTAAGTCCATTAGAAACCACATCTTATCAGAGTTCAATTGTTTCACATGACTTTCTGTGGAAGCTTCCAGAAAGCTGCACTGGCACAGCACCAATACTGTCAGTCCCCCAAATCAGTCTGCAATACAGTTATGTGATAGTTCCAGGCAGACTTGTTATCA
This sequence comes from Dipodomys merriami, assembly GCF_024711535.1. Lineage (NCBI taxonomy): Eukaryota > Metazoa > Chordata > Mammalia > Rodentia > Heteromyidae > Dipodomys > Dipodomys merriami. The sequence goes on along the minus strand of NW_027202382.1, from coordinate 3,271,846 downwards.
AGTCTGAGTTGAAAAGACTCTTTTTGGTGTCCATCAGGGGGGCAATTGCTAAGACGTCAGAGTGACTTTGGTTTACAAAACACTATGTCCAAAGAGACAGGAAGCCTGTGGAATCCCATTTCCTCCCTTTCAGTCCATGTGCCCCCCCTCTTCCCCCCCCCCCCCGCACTTACCCACTACAACTAAGAGAGTCCATATCAAGTAGATGCCGCTGTTGAAGCACGTTGCATATTGACGAAACAAGCACATACAGATAGGAGGTAAAATAAAAAACAAGACGTTGCTGATCTGGAGAGAAACAAAGGGAAATGAAAGGTGACTATTAAGTAAAAGGTCATAACACAGAGGCTTGTTCCAAATGTGTACTTTGCAAACTGGGATGGATGCGGTCATACATCTTGTTTAAGCTTGGGCACTTTTAACATTGCAGATACACAGCCAGGAAAACTTAAAGCTTCTTTAATGACCATATGGAGGAGTCCTGGTTGCCTCTGGACAACAGGAATAGCTAGAAACAATGCAAACACAGCCAGGATTATAGCAACATGTTACACTCAAAAACCCTTCCTTCAATCTCTACCACTTAGGGGGGGAATTACAAACAGTGCTATCTATGAAAATTATGCAGGCTCTACTCCTGACTCAAAGTAACATTAACTTTTGCTTTTTCTGCACAGATTAATTATGAAGCATTCTCAATTATTCTCATTTCCATTGTAAAAGATGATGCCTAGCCAGACACAGCTCTTGGAAGGACTTTCACAAACCAACTACATGTCTACAACATTAGCTACTAAGAAGTCTGAGGTCTGAGGATCATGGTTCAAAGCCAACCAGGGCAGGAAAGTCCATGAGACTCTTACTTCCATTTAACTAGCAAAAAGCCAAAAGTGGAGCTGTGGCTCAAATGGTAGGGCACTGACCTTGAGTGAAAAAGTTAAGAGATAATATCCAGGCCCTGAGTTCAAGTCCCAGAACACACACACACACACACACACACACACACACACACACACACACACACACACACACACACGCACACACACGCACGCGCGCGCGCGCGCGATGATGCCTAATCCCTGAGCAGTATCTGGGGCCTGCAATCCTAGCTACTTGAAAGGTGAAGATTGAGGGATCATGGTTCAAGCTAGCCTAGACTTTAGGATTCCATATAAAGGGAAAAAAAGAAAAAGATTTTAACTCAACCAATAAGAGCCAGATGCAGTGGCTTGTGCCTTTACTCCCAACTATACAGAAAAGCACAAATAGGAAGTTTATGGTCCAGGCTGGCCTGAGAATAAGGCAAGACTCTATCTCAAAAAGGGGAAGCAGTGGGGCTGGGAAGGTGGCTCAGTGGTAGAGCGCTTGCCTTGCATGCATGAGTCCCTGGGTTCGATTCCTCAGCACCACATAAGCAGTAAAAGTTTAAAAAAAAAAAAAAAGTGGGGGGCTGGGAAGGTGGCTCAGTGGTAGAGCGCTTGCCTTGCACGCATGAGGCCCTGGGTTCGATTCCTCAGCACCACATAAGCAGAAAAAAAAAAAAGCCTGAAGTGGCACTGTGGCTCAAGTTGTAGAGCGCTAGCCTTGAACTGAAGAGCTGAGGGACAGTGCCCAGGCCCAGAGTTCAGGCCACACGACCGGACCCCCCCCCCCAAAAAAAGTGGCTCTGTGGCTCAAGTGGTAGAGCACTTGTCTTGAGCTGAAGAGCTGGAGGATAGCGCCCAGGCTCAGAGATCAGGCTCCACGACTGACCAAAAAAAAAAGGGGGGGGGAGCAGGGGCTAGCAGAGTGACTCAGAGGTAGAGCACCTGCTTAGCAAGCACACAGGCCCCAGATCAAACCCTAGTGCCACCCCCTAAAAATGAGGCCTATATAAAATAATGGCCATTGGGAAAAAATGGGTAGAAAAAAAAAAAATATTTTCCAGCACTCGAAAATTTTCTGCCATCAAAGCAAATCTCTGCTCATCAGCTTTTCCCTCCAAATTAAAACCGTTTTTTCTCAGCTTTAAAATGAGATTATCCTATAATCCTAGCTAATCAGGAGACAGATCTGAGGGCTGTGGTTCAAAGCCAGCCCAGGAAGAAAAGTTTCCATGAGACTCTTATCTCTAATTAACCACCCCAAAAAACTGGAAATGGAGCTGTGGTTCAAAGTAGTGGAGAGCTGGGGCTGGGAAGGTGGCTCAGTGGTAGAGCGCTTGCCTTGCATGCATGAGGCCCTGGGTTCAATTCCTCAGCACCACATAAGCAAAAAAAAAAAGCCAGAAGTGGCGCTGTGGCTCAAGTGGTAGAGTGCTAGCCTTGAGCTGAAGAACTGAGGGACAGCGCCCAGGCCCAGAGTTCAGGCCCCATGACTGGAGCCAAAAAAAGAAAAAAAGGACAAAGTAGTAGAGCTAACCTTGAGCAGAAAAGCTCAAGGACAGTGCCCAGGCCTGAGTTCAAGCCCCAGGACTGACCAAAGACAAAAAAGAGATCATATCATTAACCTTGCCAACTTAATATAGATTTAAGCCTCTGTCTTCACAGGACATTTGGCTTTTATAAGTTTAATGATATGTCTTATGTCTTAATACAATATATTCAAATTACTGTTGTTTGAACACTATTAAAATATTAAATATTAAAATTTCATTGGTCAGGCAAAGTGGCATGTACTTAATATACCCATCATGTGGGAGGTTCAAGTAGGAAGTGTGAGAATCAAGGCCAGCCTGAGCACATAGAAAATAAACAAAAGTTAAACGGTGTCAATAAAATATTTTACAAAAAGAAAAAAATTAAATATTTTACTTTTTCTGTTCATACCAAAGCTCTGAAGTCTAGAGCTTATTTCACATGTACATCATATCTTAATTTAAGCTAGCCACAATTTCCTGTGTTCAAAAGACACATGTGACCAGAGATAGCCATATTGGAAACTATGACATTTTTTTGCTTATTTGGGTTTGGAGGCTTTTGTTGTTGTTGTTGTTGTTACAGAGTCTCCCTAGATAGGCCATACTGGCCTTAAGGATCCTCCTGCCTCAACCTCCTGAGTGCTAGAATTGCAGGCATGTACCATCATGCCTAGCTTAAAACTAACCATTTCTTTTCTTTTTTGTCAGTTGTGGGGCTTGAACTCTGGGCCTGGGCATTGTCCCTCAGCTCTTCAGCTCAAGGCTAAGCACTCTACCACTTGAGCCACAGTGCCACTTCCAGCTTTTTCTGCTTATGTGGTGCTGAGGAATTGAACCCAGGGCCTCATGCATGCAAGGCAAGCACTCTACCACTGAGCCACCTTACTAGCCCAAGACAGATTTTTTGAAAGAAAAAGATAAGCTACTGGGGAAGCTGAGATCTGAGGATGGTGGTTCAAAGCCAGCCCCGGCAGGAAAGTCCCTGAGACTCTTATATCCAATTAATCACAGAAAAAGCCAGCAGTGGAGCTGTGGCTCAAGTGGTAGAGGGCTAACTTTAAGCTTTTTGCTCAGGGACAACACCCAGGCCCTGAGTTCAAGCCCCAGCGTGGCACCACACATACACACACACAAAAAAAGTATTTTATTTGCCTTACAATGAACATACCAACATACTACATAACACATAGGATAATTAGTAATTTAAAAAGGATTTGGTTTCAACCATCCTTTTTATCAGCCAGTCCAGCAGTCAAAAATGAGGACAATTCTGAGTGTTTTTTAAGCCAGTAAGAAAAGACAGGATTCAAAACAATATTCAGAGGGGCTGGGAAGGTGGCTCAGTGATAGAGTGCTTGCTTTGCATGCATGAAGCCCTGGGTTCGATTCCTCAGCACCAGATAAGCAGAAAAAAATGGAAGTGGAGCTGTGGCTCAAGTGGTGAGCACTAGCCTTGAGCTGAGGAGCTGAGGAACAGCACCCAGGCCCAGAGTTCAGGCCCTACAACTGACAAAAAAAAAAAAATTTTTTTTTCAGAGAAGACTGGCTAGTTATGCTATATCTAGAACCAAAATACAGCCATCTTCTCTTCAGCAGGAGTTGCTCCCAGGGTCTGTGGATTGAGATCCGCTACCCTGCTTTGGGGAGCAGGGAAGGATGTGCAAAGACCAACAGATAACCCTTACCTTGTTTAAAAGATACCTTGGAGCTGGGTGTCAGTGGCTCATGCCTGTAATCCTAGCTACTCAGGAGGCTGAGATCTGAGGATCACAATTCAGAGCCAGCCCTGGTAGGAAAGTCCGTGAGACTCTTATCTTCAATTAACCACCAGAAAACTGGAAGTGATGCTGTGGCTCAAGTGGTAAAGTGCCTGCCTTGAGCTGAAGAGCTGAGAGACAGCACATAGGCCCAGAGTTCAGGCCCGACCAACAACAACAACTAAAAAAAGACCCCTTGCCACTAACATGGATGGTCTGTGGCAAAGCATCTGAAGGACACTTCTCACCCTTGATGAAGAGATTGAAGCGTTCACTTGGTTAAGAAAAACCCTGCACTGAACCACATCACAATACTAATATTTACTGCTGAAATTAGTGTTCTACATAATCAGCTTAAATAAAGAAAACTTAAAATTTGATATGCCATTGTGAACACACATTCAACTTTGGATTCAATCATCAAGACAGTAGGGATATTTTTAGGAGGGGAGTCTGGTCATGTACCTGAACTCTGGGCCTGGGCGCTGTCCCCCAGCTCTTCACCTCAAGGCTCTACCACTTTAGCCACAGTACAACTTCTGGCTTTTTTTTTCTGCTTATGTGGTGCTGAGGAGTTGAACCCAGGGCCTCATGCATACAAGGCAAGCGCTCTACCACTGAGCCACCTTCTCAGCCCTGACAGTTGGGATATTTAACTCTCAAAGAACATTCATTCACACAATGTCCCATATTAAAATAGCTGTACAGTTAGAATTCCAGCAACTACCATGGTACTTATTAGCTGATAGGAAGTTTCACAATCTAAAGATCAGAAAAGCAAGATTTCAGCATTGTCTTTATAAAGATAATACTGTTCAATTGCTGAAAATAATAAGGGATCATATGCTTTTTTCAATAATCAGTTCTAGCAGGATACAGCGGCTCACATCTGTAAGGCAAAGATCAAGAGGATCACAATTCAAGGTCAACCCAGACTAATAGTTAGCAACATCACCATCCTACTAAATAAACTGGATGTTATGGTGACTACTAACATGGAAGGTAAAACTAAGAGAATTGTGTTATGAGGCCAGCCTAGGTTAATATATATACATATCTATCTATATATATATATGATCCTATCCATAAAGTAACAAAGCAAGAGAGTTAAGAGTGGTAGAGCACCTGTCTAGCAAATCCCAGTACCAATACACATGTGCACACACATACACACACACACACACACACACACACACACACAAAGTCAGTCCTATGATTTTCCAGATATCTAGCCCAAATCTCAAGCTTTATCATCCAGGTGTCTTGTTTTCAAGCTTCATCAGCAGTTTATGGCAAGGTGAGAGAAGTTGGGCCAAGGGAACCATCAGGAAGAGAGTGATAAAGGGAATGAGGTTGATTGAAATATATTTGTTTTTAAGTGTGGATATATCAAATGAAACTTCTCTCTATTATCAAAGTAATTAAGCTTTTTTAAACACAAGAGAAAGCCATATGATCTTGCCTAACCTTGTCAACCTTTAGAAATGCTTTACTCTGCACAAAGATGTATTTTCTGGAGCTGGTGGCATAGAGAAATGAACTTGTTTATTTCCAAGAGAAGCATGAGCTGGTCATCTTTCAGCTGTTTTGAAAGAGCTTGCAGACTTGAAGCAAGCATTCATCTCTCTGTGACAAAACATTAGGTGATGAATTAAGTTATGGGAGCCTATCAGTGGCCCCTTTCCTCTAATAAATAGAGAGAACAGGCCATCGTAGACATGTTCCATCCATATCAGATGATCTTTTTCATGACCTCCCGCCCTCACATTTCATACCCAATATCAGACGGTGAGAAAAACTAGCTTAAGGAAGTCCAAGCTTTTCTATTTTGGCTTTCTCCTCAGGCAGGCTTGTCCTGACTTTCCTATGAGGTTCACATTCACATCAACATATACTTTCAAAATATAAGGCAGCCATATTTCTTTCTCTTCTCATCCTCTTTCTTTTTTGGGGGGGAGGGGGGTCTGGTCGTGGGACTGAACTCTGGGCCTGGGCGCTGTCCCCTCAGCTCTTCAGCTCAAGGCTAGCACTCTACCTCTTGAACCACAGCACCACTTTTCTGCTTATGGGGTGCTGGGGAATCGAACCCAGGGCCTCAGGCATGCAAGGCAAGCGCTCTACCACTGAGCCACCTTCCCAGCCCTCGTCCTCTTCCAAAGACATCATTGATTTCCTTCTCACTGATGTAAGATTCCCAAACTTCACAAAATACATCTATCTTTTCCTTAGCAACATTACCATATCAGCTCAATGTCGGTATTCCAGCCACAGAAATTACCTAAAAGCTAGTCACCTGAATGTCTCTTTGCCTGTATACAGGTTATTTCAAGATGTTCCATCTCAGACACACATCACAAACATCAGCAGGCATATTAAGCCAAAGCTTCTCAATTCCCTTCTATGCCAGTGAGTATTAATGCTTTTAGGACCACCTGACTGGTATGGTATTTTAATGGCTCTGCTGCCAGCTGCAACTAACTACTATGTAGTTGTTTCTTGAGTTCACTGAGACTATGATTGATTTTCAAAACAAGTAGTTTCTAGTTCTCCAGCAACTCTGGAGCTGAACTGTAAGAACTAGAAAGGGTTAAGAGATTGGAAGGCCATATCTCAACAGCACTCAGAAGGCTGAGAGCTGGACTGTAAAGATCAAACAGTCAAGGCAAGACAGAGGCATAAGTTACTACCCTAAGCGGGTTTAAGTTAGAGCTGTTTGGACCTTGGAAATGAGATGAATGTCTGTGTTACAGTTAAAATATTTACTGCTCCCTCTGTTCCCTAATGACAAGGGAGTCAATTATCACTATGTATACAAGCTATACCTCATGTTAATGGCTGCAACAACCACAAGATAGACTGATACCCTAGTTTCTGCACATACCTGTAGTCAACTCCCCTGTGCTGAACTAAATAAATAAGCTTGTTAACAGGAGCTCAGGGTTCAGAAGCCAGTGAGCACTGGATCCCTTTGTACCCCCTTTCCTCTCCTCTACTTTGTCAGGTTTTTTTGTCCCCAGAATCCTGTCTTGCTGTCTCTGGTTGTGATTAAAAGCAATGATTTTAGTTTTCTTGTTTTAATCCCTGTTTCATTCTTGCCTAAGTTGATAGTTCCAAGAGGCATTCTCTGTGCTCATGGCTGCTGTAGGCAGAAGCAGAAGTCCTCCACATTCTCCCAGGTGGCTTCCAATGCAATGGAAAGGTTCTGATGAGACCAAAAAATAAGGATACTCCTGAAGACCTTCAATTTTCGTACTGAATTCTGGTTTAAAAAAAATACTGGTAGATTAAGTAATAGTCCAGCCTTTGGTTCACGATCAGTCACTGTTTCAGTTAAACACTCCTTGTTTTCATGGACTGATTTGTAGTTGGCATGCCTGAGACATTTTAGGAGTTCTGAGAAGTATCACTGCACCTCTGCTAAAACTGTTCCAGCTGCTGCCATTCTTGTCTTTTTGGTTTTGACTTTCAAATCATTTCACCTATCTCCAGCTACCTGTGCAATCTCCACCATTCTGTTTCAAAACTGAATATTTGGGCAACCCCTACAAAGCCATTCATTCTTTCTAGTCCTTTCATAGTTGCATTTTCTTGTTGTTGTCTACTCCATGACTACTTAGTCTGCCAGCAACAACACCCTTGTCACTGAAGAAAGAAGTGATGTAGTCTATGAAAACCATGATCTAGCCATCAGATTCTAGGTGATGCCATGCCTACAGGGTGAAGAGAAACAGCCTTGGCCTCTTCTAGCCTGCTCTCCATACAACTGAGTGCTCCTAGATTGCTTTTTAATTAAAAAGAAGCCATAATTTCAAACCATGTAATTATTTCCTTTGCAAGTTCCTCACACTGTGCATTCTTTGGCAGCACTTGCTCCCAAACAGTCTAAAGAATACACTGCAATCTCATCATTCTGCCTCTGAATGGGAGAGGCAGTTGGCATGCCTGAGACATCTTAGGAGCTCTGAGAAGTACCACTGCACCTTTGCCAAAACTGCTCTAGCTGCTGCCATTCTTGCCTTTTTGGTTTTGACTTTCAAATTATTTCACCTATCTCCATCCACCTGTGCAATCTCCCCCATTCTGTTTCCCAGACAGAGCAAATACTGAAATAAAAACACTGGAAATTTGCTGTAGGCTCAGCAGCTAATGACTTACCCAGGCAAAGTGGACTATGTATCTGAATCATACATCCATCCCTAATTTAACACTCCACTCCACTGACTCACTGTCCTGGGTGCCTAGGACTTCAGGCTCCTAATGCATGATATTTTCAGGGCTTTCTGCTTGTTTATGTTTTGTGTGCATTAGTTGTATACTGGGCAGAGGGGGAGCCTTTGTGACATTTCCTCATATGTAAACAATGCATCCTAATCAAACTCACCCCCCTTTATCTCCCATACCGCTACACTTTCTTAAGACAACTGAGGCAGGTTTCTATGTTCTATTTTCATACACACAAACAAACTACATCCATTATAATTATCTTTGGGGACTTTTGGTTTTAAAATCATAAAAGTCTCTTGGGCCGCTACAGTCTACCTAGTAAGCATGAGGCCCTCAACCTTCCTAGTTCCACAATAGAAAAAAAAAAAAAATTAGAGCTGGACGCCGGTGGCTCACACCTGTAATCCTAACTACTCAGGAGGCTAAGATCTGAGGATCGAGGTTCAAAGCCAGACCCGGCAGGAAAGTCTGTGAGACTCTTATCTCCAATTAACCACCAGAAAACTGGAAGTGGCACTGTGGCTCAAGTGGTAGAGCACTCACCTTGAGCTGAAGAGCATAGGGACAGCACCCAAGCCCAGAATTCAAGCCCTGAGACCTAACAAAAAAAAAATCAGTAAAAATATTAAGCTAAACCCCTTCTTACAACCCCCACTCCACACCCCAGGGCCCACAGTACCCTACCCCATATAGGTACTAACACCATGCTTAACCACCTGCACAAAGTCACTACCCAAGTGACTACTTCCAGATCTCTACAACAGATACATAGTAGTAAATGTTTAGACAGATAGATTCTACCCTGCAGATAATGGGACACATGCTTTGACAATACGCGCTCTACTTGGTTAGGTGCAGAGTAGGAGGTAAGAGATCATGGCTTGGTTTTAGGTATTTTCCTTCACAATCTCTTTAACACCAGATCATTTCCTCCTGAGTCACTATAAAGAACTAGAGTCTCTCTCCCCCAAACATAAGTCCAGTAGCTGAAGGGAAATTGTACTTTTCTCCAAAATTGTCTTGGTCTATGTCATTGGGACCTTAAAGCTTCAAACACTAACAAGGAATTCAGTCCAAACATACCTCTATGTCAACAAAACAGTACAGAATGTGCACAAGCGGAAGGAAAGGATGGGTTCTTGGAAGAGAACGGTGGACCTGGCCTGAAGCAAACATGATGACAGAGTGGACACAATAGCCGAACACTATCAGTGGGAATGAAATCAGTTGCCATTTAGCAACAATTATCATCATTTAAAGGGAATGTTCTCCTTAACATAGCAATTCCCCACCCAGAATTAGTACTTGTAAAAATATACCCGATGCATGCTCGAGAATATTCAAGCGTCACTTTTCCATAAACCACAATGAAAACAATAAACAGAAGGCTGAGGGCCAGGGGCTCAGGCCGGTAAGCCTAGCAACTCCCAACTCAGAAGGTTGAGATTTGAGGAATGAGGTCCAAAACCAGTCTAGGCAGGAAAGTCTGTGAGATACTTACCACCAACTAGCCAAAAAGAGAGAGAGAGACAGAGAGAGAGAGACAGAGAGAGAGAGAGACAGAGACAGAGACAGAGAGAGAGAGAGAGAGGAAAGAAAGAAAGAAAAAGAAAAAGAAAGAAAGAAAGAAAGAAAGAAAGAAAGAAAGAAAGAAAGAAAGAAAGAAAGAAAGAAAGAAAGAAAGAAAGAAAGTGAAAAGAAAGGAAGGAAAGGGAGGGGAAGGGAAGGGAAGGGGAGGGAAAAGGAGGGGAGGGAAGAGGAAGGGAGGGAAGAATGAAGCAAGCCAGAGTGGATGGCAGTGGTGCTGTAGCCCAAATGGTAGAGCACTAGCTAGCCTTGAGCTTTAGAGCTATGGGACAGCACCCAGGCCCAGAGTTCAAGCCCCACAACTGACAAAGAAAGAAAGAAAGAAAGCCGGAGTGGAGCTATGGCTCAAGTGGCAGAATGCCAGCCTTGAGCAAAAAGCTCAGGGATAATGCCCAAGGCTTGAGTTCAAGCACTAGGACCAGCACAAAAAGAAAAGATATAAATAATATAAACAGAAGTTACCCTAAATGTTCACCAATAATAATTGAGTGTTAAATTATAAATGAATACAGTAGAGACACTGTAAAGGGAATGGCAACTTTACATAAGCTAACAAGGAACTATGCAATACAGATTGAGTGGGGGAAAAAAACAAGTTACAGAATGATTATCATCATGTAGTTTCAACTGAGTTAAAAAAAAGTGTATGCAATATGCGTGCCTATTTTACATGTATACATAAATATGTGTACTTTTTCCATGTCTATGTCTACAAAGGAGAGAAGGTATCTGTTAATTTATAACTTCCACACTCAGAATCGTGTTCATGATTACAGTACTGCTTTGTATCAAACAATAACAAACTAAACAAACTTTCTCCTTATCATTAGTCTTATTCTGTGGATAAAATGGTCCCAACATAGCAGTTTAAGTGAAGGAATAACTGAATAGTAAATACTTATGTCATGCCAAATAAATAAGTATAAGGTACTAAGAATGGCACTAGCTCTTCAAGAGAACTACCTTGGGAAAGTCAAAGTACCAAGTTCTAACTCCAGCTGTGTCACTTTCTTGACCTAAGCAAATTAAACCAAACAGACCTCAGTTTTCTCCTCTATCAAATTAATATAATAAATGCCACCTATTGCCCAGGATGGGAATAAAGTATCTAGCTGAGTCTCACTACACAGCACACAATAAATGGTAGCTTTAGTGAATAAAATTGTTCCAGTGATATGCCCTAGTCTTCTCCTGATTTAACATCATAAATTCTTTTAACTTTTTTTCCTTAGAATTGGTACTGATTGTTATAATTATAATTATAATATGCATTATTAAACCTACTACCTTATTATTATAAAAACTTAATTTGGGGCTATAATTATGACCAAGTAATAGTTTGCTGGTTTCCCCAATATGAGATAGGTCAGTTCTGTCCTACAATAAACATCCGAAGTAGAGACATGGGAGCAGAAAACAGGAATTAAGTTTTGGCTAAATTCTTTGGACCCAGACACAACAGCTAGGCGATCACCTACTCTGAGATCTTAAGCCTTCCAAATTGCCAGAGGAAATGTTGTGGTTTACAAGTATTCCAAAGACTTGCCTGGTGGACTAACTGGACTAATCAGCCAGACACTGCAATTTGTAACTGAAGATCAACAATTCATTAAAAAAAAAAAAAAGGAAGACTTTTGCACTTGATACATAATAGCTCCAATGGGACTAGATTAAAAGTATAGACAAGCATCCAGACACACATCCATAATCCCAACTACTCAATAAGCTGAGTCAGGTGGATCATGAGTTTGAGGCCAGTCTAGGCAATAATGCAAGACATTCCTCTCAAAAAATGAAACCAACATTCAGGCAGGCTCACAACAGCTAACCATTAGTTTTTCAGACCCTAAATAACAGGCCTCAGACTTAACAGATAATTATGTTGGGTGTAAGGACTGGGGCATGGCTCAAGGGGAGTGCCTGCCTAGCAAGCATTAGGGCCCCGAGTTCAAACCCCAGTACCACCACACAAGAAAGAAAGAAAGAAAGAAAGAAAGAAAGAAAGAAAGAAAGAAAGAAAGAAAGAAAGAAAGAAAGAAAGAAAGAAAGAAAGAAAGAAAGGAAGGAAAGAAAGAAAGAAAGAAAGAAAGAGGGCGGGGAAGATGGCTCAGTGGTAGAGTGCTTGTCTTGCATGCATGAGGCCCTGGGTTCAATTCCTCAGCACCACATAAGCAAAAAAAGAAAAAAGCCAGAAGTGGCGCTGTGACTAAAGTGGTAGAGTGCTAGCCTTGAGCTGAAGAGCTGAGGGACAGAGCCCAGGCCCAGAGTTCAGGCCCCATGACCGGACCCCCCCCCCACACACCCGAGAAAAAGAGACAGAAAGAGAGACAGAAAGGAAGGAAGAAAAGAAGGAGGGAAGGAAGGAAGGAAGGAAGGAAGGAAGGAAGGAAGGAAGGAAGGAAGGAAGGAAGGAAGGGAGGAAGGGAAGGAGGGAGGGAGGGAGGGAGGGAGGGAGGGAGGGAGGGAGGGAGGGAGGGAAGGAGAAGGAAGGAAGGAAAAGATCTTTTCACAATCGTGTTTCTTCTATAAGTCTGGTGGAACCCTTAGCATTATTCATGCTACTCCCCACTTAGAAACAGACATTCAATTACCCCTGCTGTCTCTTTTTCCTTGAAGTGCCCAGACCTGCTCCAGCCCATCCTGTTGGCACCTGTCTACTGTACCAGGTTGTGTAATGGGGAATGTGTGGCCATTTCCACTAACTCAATCTTTCCCAGTATTTCTGAATCTCAGAGGGTCTGGTGTTGGACAACAAACCTGATCATAAAAGGAGGGAGGGGGGCATTTCAGCACTGAGAAGAAGGAAAGTGAAGATTTCTGGATTGTGGCACCAACCTACCAGAATGTGGGCAGTATGACAGCTCTCCCCCTCAAAGTCCAATTCTCACAAGAATACAAAGACCAGCAGTTTCTTGAGGCGACAGACACCTAAGTCCTGCCAGAGGCATTTTTCCCAGCAAATCCAAAGGGGAAAAAAATCCTAAACAACAACTTCAAATTCACAATGACTCAAACCACCAGTTCCTGTTTTTTTGTGTCTGAGCAGTGAAAAGATAAACCAGAGAAATGACGCTTTACAATTAGGTACCAGAGTCCCGTGGGCAGCCCGCCTGGTGAGGGAAGCATTTCCTCTCCTTGGGACATCTTTTCCCCCCCCACCCTGAAGTGTCCGGATTCTGCAGGGAGAAGTTTCGGCTTGCCCTTATCTAGGGACTTCACACACACATTATCAGTCTCACACTCTCCTTTCATCCTCTGATTTTCAGAACTAGCAAGACCAGGCCTGAGTGACTTGAATTTGGGGGTTGACCCAGTGGATACAAAGCATGACAGAGAGAGAAAGAGAGAGGGTGGGGGAGAGAGACAGAGAAGAGGGAAGGGAAGAATTCGAAAAATAAAAGAAAGCGAGAGAGACACAGAGACAGAGACAGACAGACAGACTGACTGACTGACTGACAGCAATTAACCTGATTCCGGACCACGGTGGCCAGGTCTGGGGGCGGGCGGGCCAGCGGGCTGGGCGCGGGTCCAGCCGCGACTTCCCCTTCGCCCGTGCTCCCAAGCAGGGATTCAGGGCACCAACGCACAATGCGACCCAAGTGCGTCACGCCCCGGGGATGGCGGGGGGGACGCGAGCTGTCGGGGACCGGGTCACCATTCCACCTGACCCCCAAACTGGAAGAAGGGACTGCCGTGAACCCCTAACCCCGGGACCGTGGGAACCCGCAGCAGACAATGGAGCCACCAGCAGGAAAAGAGCGGGGGAAGAGGAGCCCAAGCGTGGGGCACCGGGAGCGGGAGGACAGCCCGGGCAGGGAACTGGCCGGAGCGCGCACAAGAGCGGGCGTGGAGCCCGGGCTGCGATCGCGGAGCGCCGCTGCCCCAGAGCGCTCGCGGCGACCCACGTCCGGGCGCGGGCGCGGCGGGGCGCGCGGGGCGCGCGGGCCGAGGGCTCCCTCCCCGCCAGCCCGCCTGCCAGCCCGGCTCCCGAGGCTCCCGCGGCCCCCGCGCCCCGCACCGTGTTGTAGAACTCGGCGATGGCCGGCACGATGGTGTAGTTGTCCTCGCACCAGTCCACTTCCGAGCTGCCAGCCCGCAGCTGGTCCCACCAGTGCGGGGCGCCCATGGCCGCCCAGGGGCATTGGAGCCGCCGCCCCCGCCGCCGCCGCCGAGGACAGCTCAGCGTGGCTGCTCCGAGGCAAAACTGCCGCGGCCTCGGCTTTATTGCAGTTCGGGGCGGCCGCCGGATGTGGCACCTCCCCCGCCGCCGGCCGCCCCGCGCTCAGCTCCGCCCCCTGGACGTGACCCGCTTGCAGACCCCTCCCCAGGCCCCGCCCACTGCTGGCTTCGGCCACGCCCACCACGAGGGCGGGACGCACGTGGGAGAAGGGGTGTGGGAGTGGGGGGGGTCTGCTGGAGGGGGGCGGGGCTCCTGGGCCGGTCCAGCCCACCGCGCGCGTCCGCGCTCAGACCCGCAGGCGCCCGGGGCTGTGTGAAGAGCTGCAGCGCCCGGCCTGGAAGCCTCACAGAAACCCACCGGGTCCTTTGGGCTCCGGGGGAATCCGCACCGCTGTGGATGACTGATGACGCGGGAAGTGCCCTCGGTCCCCCCGCAGCCGGGGGGGAGCCTGCTTACAAGACCCGCTGTCTCGCCGGAGCGGAGGCCTGGCGACCCTCTCCCGGGTAAAGCCCTGGTGCCTAGCTGAGGGCCTCAATCATACAGCCACCGGAGGAGGGAGCGTGGTAGGCACGCCTCGGTCACCCAAGAGATGGACGCTGACAAAAGCAACAGGACGCGCCTGCTCCCCTTGAAGAACATCAGTGCGTCAGTCAGTGTTCCCAGCCCCGACCCGGAGGTGGACTCTGTGAGAACCGCCCCCCGACCCCCCCAGTAAGAAAAGTAGCAGGGCTAGAAAACAAATCCTGGCAGGGTGACCTAAACTCTGTTCCCAACAGCTTTGCTATGTAGCCCAAGCTAGCCTTGATCCTTCCAGGTGCTGGGATTACAGCAGTACACCACCTCGCCTGGACACATCCAATTCTAAGGGCAGGAAACACCATTTTATGTGCCAGTGATTCTCAAAGTATGATTCACTCTTTCAAATAGTGAATAAGGTCAAAACTCCTTTCCTGTTAACATTGTCTACTTACTATTTACTTACTCCTTTCCCTGGAGGCTTCTGCATGATGTGTGACATGACACCCATCACCTATGTTTGTGATTCTTATTTTGGGGGGGGGGGTCCAGTCGTGGGGCCTGAACTCTGGGCCTGGGCGCTGTCCCTCAGCTCTTCAGCTCAAGGCTAGCGCTCTACCACTTGAGCCACACTTCCGGCTTTTTTTTCTGCTTATGTGGTGCTGGGGAATCGAACCCAGGGCATCATGCATGCAAGGCAAGCGCTCTACCACAGAGCCACCTTCCCAGCCCCTGTTTGTGATTCTTGATGTTAAAGTCACAACTTAAATATCTAGTATGATAGAAATTTAGTATGATACACAAGTTATTTAGGGTCCTCAATAAAATTAAAGAGTAGAAAATAGAATCCAAGAGTGGTAGCACATACTGACAATACTAGCATGCAGGAGGTACTTAGTAAGATTTGAGTTTGGGGCTAGCCTAGGCTAAATAACAAGACTGTGTCACAAAGTATCTTTTTTTAAGTGTAAGGGGAGACATCAGGCCAAGCAGATTGGGAGCCAATGTTAAAAAGAAAACTAAGTGCAACGCTGGGGGATCTCATCACTAGCTACTCAGGGGGCTGAGATCTAGGGATTGTGGTTCAAAGCCAGCCCTGGCAGGAATGGCCTTGAGACTCTTATTTCCAATTACCCACCACAAAACCAGAAGTGGAGCTGTGGCTCAAAGTGTTAGAGCGCTATCCTTGAGCAAAAAGAGCTCAGGGACAGTGCCCAGGCCCTGAATTCAAGCCCCATGACTGCCACCACCACCACCACCACCAAAAACTATCCCCCATTCAACTCTTTGTAATATGTTTCATCATGCAGAATTTTAAAATATCGTCTGATTTAAACATATACTTGTTATATCACTCTTGTGTATATACAGAAAGAAAAACATAAGCAAAAAATGTATTTATTGAATTCCCATGAATTCTGTTCTTTTTTTTTTTTTTAACTTTTTCTTTTTTTTTCTTTTTTTTTCTTTTGCCAATCCTGGGGCTTGAACTCAGGGCCTGACCACTGTCCCTGAGCTTCTTTTTACTCAAGGCTAGCACTCTACCCTTGAGCCACAACACCACTTCTGGCTTTTTCTGTTTATGTGGTCTGAGGAATCGAACCCAGGACTTTGTACATGCTAAGCAAGCACTCTACTGCTAAGCCACATTTCCAGCCCTCCCATGAATTCTTCATATTCACATTTGGGTTCTGTATACTTGAGAAACACTTCCAGCTTGTGGCTGTTGATAGCCGTGTTCCACACATATATCTTCTATGTCCTAGTTACTATCGGCTGAAAAGTCAGAAGTTTCAAAATTGGCTCATATTTCTATTAAGAATATTCAATAATTCCAACAAATAAATGTGCTCTTTACCTGACTTATGTATACCTCTGTATAGCACCTTTATAATAACAATAAGAAATATTCCAATATTACTTGCTTGCAAGCTACTGACACAACTTTTGATCTTGTTGAGGGAAGCTTTTCAGGCAACATCATGCTTCCTTTTTTTACATTATTTGTTGAGAGGACCATGGAGATTATAGTAACAGATCCATCCCATCACGAATCAGTGAGTTTGTGCAGATGACACCGTGACATACCACCACCGAGGCCGGTGGGATCATAAACCATCACACAGTGTAAATGCATCAGGATTGTAGAGATGTGATATGAAACATTTTTAGCACCAATGACATGTGAATTTCACAAAAAGTAATGTGTCCTCTCATGCAGTCTTACTGAGGGAGCTATAGGTTTTCTTCATCTACCATAGGAACTTACTGTCGATAACAGTTCTACTTCAAAATCCAAGTCCTCCTCTCTTGGGAAGAGAGAGACCCTATCCAACTTCCTCCCTTTATATTCATGGAACTAGAAATCCAACCAATATGAGTTGATTAACAAAGGAAATGACATGAAGGTTGTATTAATTTCACATATGCATGGGGAATCATAAGAACATGAAATCCAAAGCAATGGCTAAAAACATGATGCTTTTATAATTTTTAGACAAATCACTTTGTGAGGGAATGACAAGACATCTGTATCTTTGGAGTAGGTAGCAAGTTCTAGGGATGTTAATAAGAAATATACAGTGTAGAGGGATGTAGAAGACAGTAGAAAATAAGGGTTGAAGTATTTCTTCAAGTTCACTGAAGCCAAATTATGAGTCTCTAATGATCACAGCTATTTTCTAGCCCTGGTATAGAAAAGACACACACCCCTCCCCAAAGTCTTATTGATTTTTTCTTTTTTTGTGTGTGTGTGTGGCAGTTCTGGGATGCAAATCCAGGGGATGGAGTGTGTTATGCAAGTGTTCTGCCACCCCAAAAGAATTTTTACAGTTTGCTGCATGTAGGGAAAGACCAGGCAAATGATCATTTCAGAAGTGATTTCAGCTCAAAATAGTCAATATACCAATTCAACATATCTTGCCTTAATTCCTTTACTGCTTAATTTCTTTCTCATTACTACAGAGATCATGTCCAGCCATCAGGCTATGGGCAGGTGGCAGAAGATGAAAGGTTCCTCCAAGACAGCAGTGTTGGGCTTCTTATGACAGGTAAAAAATTCTAATATTAATACTTTCAGTAATTAATAATTTAACATCAGAGCTTAACATTCAGAAATTGATTTTGAAATTGATTTATATTAATGTTATATTCATAGGAGGCCTTAGGAACTTTCTTATTCCATAAAGCTTGTGGGTGGGGAGAGTAGAGGCATGGCAAGGGAGCAAAGCCCACATGTATTCTAATATAGAATTTGCTTTTGGTGCCTTTGGTCTAAATATTAATCACTGATACAGACCCATGATAGAGCAAGTTTTGAGAACAGCCCTCACAAGGAAGTCCGAATACCCATATCTCCTCTTATTATAACAATATTTACTTACTCTATTATCTGATAATAACTATCCAGCTCAGCTGGTTCCACAAGTGGAAATGATCAAGTCATAAAGTCATCTTTGAAAAAAATGTCAGGCACTTGAGTACATGAGGCAAGAAGTGACTGATCAAGAGTGAAATTTGGCTGGGATTTTCTGCAGTTGTTTTCTTTAAGGCCCACTGTTTAGACCACTGATTCTTATGAGCAGACTGGCAGCATTGATGTCACTGGGCACTTTACAGAAATGCAAACTGGTCCTCACCCTAGACCTACTGCAGGAAAGTGGAGTGGAATGTTGTTATCTGGTTTAACAAGCCTTTGGATGATTCTGCTCTTGCTCAAGTTTGAGGAACACTCTGCGAAGGCTCCTTCACAAACAGGTATTTGCCAGTTAAACACTGCATCCTCAATAAGGTGCCACCATTCACTGGGTCAGGGGCCTAATCCTCGTTTGCTCACAGGCTCTTAGTAGCCACTTTTCTGCCATTGCCTTCTAGACAAGCCTTCTTCCTTTCTTTAACCAGTACTGGAAAATCACAGAGTTAGGACGGGGTTTATAATAAATGTAAGTGGATTCTAATTAGAAGCCTGATATTTTGCCTATGCATGAAGGAAATGGAATTAGTTACGTTTTGCCTGCTGCTCTGTACAGATAAGGCAGTTTTATTAACCGTACCTTGAAAAATGTAACAAGCAAAATTTTTTGAGACAGAGTTTCACTATATAGCCTGAGTTGGCCTCAAACTGTGACCTTGTTGCCTCAGTTTCCCCAATTCTGAGTTTATCAGTTTGCTCCACCTCACCTGGCATTAACAAGCATTTTTTAAATAGTTCATTTTCAACATAGTATTGGTGAGTACCACTGCTGCATTTGTTTACCCTTTGTCCCTCCATTTCTGTGCCTTCCCTTACACTCCCAAAGACATATAAATGAACAAGCAAAAAGGAAACAAAAATAGCAACAACAACAAAAAAAACCCTCTTATTTCCATTTACCAAGCATTTTTTTTGAGCATCTGCTTTGTGCAAGTCTCAATTTAAAATTCTTGGTTTCCTGGTCTTAAGTCAAGTTGAGACACTCAAACTATTTATTAGTATTATTATCTTAATAATGGCTAAAATGGAAGTACAGACACTCAATGTGGGAGCAGGAGTGGTGTAGCAGAATTGTATGGTAGTTATGTCTTCAGTTTTTAGGCCCTCCATAATTACTTCCACAGTGGCTGTAGTAATTTCTGTCCCTACCATTTTAGAGTGGAGGAGGGATGGTATCTCAATGGTGCTTTGATTTAAATTTCCTTTATTGCTAAGGATGTTGAACATTTCTTCATAAATTTGTTAGCCATTTGTGCTTTCTTTTAAAAATTGTTCGTTTGCCTATTTATCTATTGGATTATTTATTTTTTTAGTGCTTAGTTTTTAGAGCTCTTTATATTCTCTGAGTATTAAATCCTGTAACTGATGAATAACTGGCAAGGATTTTTTCACATCCTGTAGGTCTTCCCTTGATTCTGGTACTTGTTTCCTTGCCATACAGAAGCTTTTTATTTAATACAACCCAATTTTTTCAGTTCTTATTTTCTGTGCAACTGGGGTTCTTTTATGAAAAAGAAGTTACCTTTGCCTATATATCTAAGAGCTCTTTTTTAAAAAGTATTAATTCCATCTGTATTTTCAAGAGCTTTAGTTATGCTTTTACATACTAGTTTTAAAGTTTGTTAAGAGCTTTGAATCTTTTGGAAGTGATTTTTTTTTACAGAGTGGAAAAATGGGGATCTAGTTTGTCTTCTATATGCAGATACTGTTTTTCCAACACCATGTGTTAAAGAGACTATCTTTTCTCCAATGTAAATTTTAGGTTCTGTTTTGTTTTGATGTTGTTCTTTTTGCCAGTCCTGGAGCCTGATGAACTCAGGATCTGAGCACTGTCCCTGAGCTTGTTTTGCTAAAGGCTAGAACTTGAGACACAGCACCACTTCTGGCTTTTTCTGTTTATGTGGTACTGAGGAATCAAACCCGGGCTTCATGCATGCTAGGCAAGCACTCTACTATTAAGCCACATTCCCAGCCCCAAACATAAGTTTTGTCATCTTTGTCAAAGGACAATTTGTTAAATAAAAGATGAACAAGCATACAGGAGTAGTGAAAGACATAAAAACCAAGTGCAATGTACAGACCTTATTTTGACCCAAGATGAGGACATTAAAAATACTTTTTAGGACAATTATGGATTGTGAATATTGGCTATTTGATGAAATCAAGGAATTCTTATTGATTTGTTGATAGTATTACAGTTATGTTTTAAAAGGAGAGGCTTCCAAAAGCCACATACTGTGATTCTACTTTTGAAGCATTCTGGAGAAGATAAAACTATGGAAAAGAAAACAGATGCATACACTGGGGATGGAAGAGACGTTCACTGCAAATGGGGAATGTGGGGAAGTGGTAAATCTGTTCTTTATTGAGATTGTGATAACTACATGACTTTATGAGTTTCTAAAACCTCAGTACTATATTAAATAGTTAAATTTTAGTGCATATATACCATACCTCAATAAACCTGACCAAACCCAAATATAAACAAAAAAGAACTATACTTTAGAAACATAAACTGAAATACAGATGAAATATAGTATCTGAGATTTGGAATGAAATAAATGGGGGAGGGTATTGATTTCGGATATGGAGAAACTATGGCTCCAAATGGATGATTGTGACGGACCAGCTCGGCCGGAGCACTGGGACCGACGGGACAGGGATCTCAGGATAGGTGGGCAAAGGAGTCGGCGAAGTGACAAACAGACACAGACTCAAAAGAGTTGTATCTGAGTGTATCTTTATTGAGGAGAATTAACATTTTTATACAGTGTGTGATTGTGACATAGATTTTTTGTTTATTTAAGCACGTAATCAATTTTTTAAAGGCAAAGTATTGATGAATTACATGAAAATTAATGACTATCCCACCAACTGTTTAAGCTAAGTGGTGCGAAACAAGTCTAGCATATTGTTTAATAAAATACGTCATCTATTCAGCCTTTTTTATGTTTAATAATTAACAAACCTAAGACAGGGCTGTACTTACATTATACTCTTTTTAATTTTATCCAACTAATTTCATCTTTATAAGCTCCTGTATAAGGAAATGGTTCTTGGTTGGTTCAGGAAATATGTTACTAACTTTATATTTTGTGTGAAAACACCATCTATTCCCTATAATGTAAGTTGGACTAAACTTAATCATAACTGTTGGGAGAATCTTTCTTTTTCTTTTATAAGCAGAGGTCCTTTCTTTTTAGAACTCTCTGAGCTACTGGGATAACTCTTTCTAACTTAGTTTAGTTTATTGATTTTGTCTGTTAGACATATCTAGAAATTTTAAGTCTTTATATTTACTATTTATGAGCTGTAAAACCGCTTGTGAAGTTGTAGGAGTTTTTGGAGGCAACGTCACATCAGATGATAGATTGATTGGGGGATTGCCCACATTTAATCTTTGGCCTTAGTCTTTATTACTTTAGAGAAGCCATCTCTATTGGACTGGAAAAATACAACATGCTCTGTTCACGGATCAATGGAAAAATAGCCAAAATGAGAATAAAGACAACGAATGTACAGCCAAGAAGAATATAGTAAGAATAAAGGTAGAGGCTATAAAGGTGCAGCCAAGTGTATGGGAAGCCTTGAACCAACACCCCCTTCCTGGGGGCATGCTTCCTTGAAGCTCTTTGTCCAACACAATCTCCTCACGCAGACTCCGCAGAAGGTGGCGTGGCACCCATTGGTCACAGAAAGATGTCCACTCAGCTGGAAATACCAGGAACCACTGGAAATGAAGAAACTTAAGTGTTTGACCTTGTTTCTCTGGCCAGAGACTATTCATTGAACTTGCAGTCCCTTATTTTGTTGTCGAGGTCAAATCAGAAGCCATCTGTCCACCACAGGCAGCTTTATGGAAGTGCTCCGCCCACCTGCGCTGGCTTCTCTTTGCTGAACCCAGCTAAGGACTCCTTGCAGACACATCTTCATGGCTGCTTTGCCTGCTGTGATCTCTGCTCCTTTCCAAACGCTTGCTTCGGCAGCTTCCTCTCCATTGTGCCTCTCGGACTGGGTTCCCATGGTGGTTGGATACTGAGCTGCTTGTTAGAGGAGGAAACAAGAGTTGTACACAATGGCAGGCCTGAATTGGCCTGGAGGCAGGACAGACGCTCTCCCAGGTGGGACTTGTCAGGGCACAGGGCAGGCATCCTGCCACTGGGCCCTGGGTCACTGTGGTGAGCAGCAGTCACACTGGAACTTCTCTTTCTCAGAGAACAACGGGTTAATTCTGACCAGATTGTCTTTTTTAGGGAATCCAGTTCTCCACCAACTCCTGGGGGATGCCTGGGGCTTGAGTCTATGCCAGGCTCCACTCCTGTCCAGAACCTTTTATTCCAAAAGTTTCAACCAAGTGTACGTGGCGTGGCAGATGATTGTTGATATTAGGATCAGGGACAATACTCTGTACTTTGTAGATGCTTAAAATTGTGTCATGGGATGGATGCATGGCTCTTTTGGTAGAGCCCTAGCTAATAAGCAAAAGCGACAGACACTGTTTGCCTCCCTATCTCCATTGTGTGTGCATTGGTCATAAGGCTTGAACATAGGCCTGGGCACTGTCTCTGACTTTTTATGCTCAAGGCTGGTGATCTACCACTTGAGATCTACCACTTGAGCTATACCTCCACTTCTGGCTTTCTGGTGGTTAATTGGAAATAAGTCTCAGACTTCCTCTTCAGGCAGGCTTCAAATTGTGATCCTCATGTCTCAGTCTCCTGTATAGCTAGGATCACAAACATGAGCCATAGGCACCCAGTTCCATCATAAATGTGTTAAGAAGCAAAGGGCATATGAAGTTGTCCCCCAACATTCCAGGTAGCTGAGGACATAAGAAACTCAAGTTGGTGAGGGAGCATATATATGTTTCAGTTCTGGTTGAACTTGTGATTGTTACTTCTATGCTTCATTCCAGAGAGACTGGCATCCAGAGGTCATCCCCGACTGAGGAAGCCCTCAGTAAACAGTCCCTGGGAGAGGGCTTGCACATTCTCTAGGAAGGGCCCTGAAACCAAGGAGGCTTTGGTAAACAAGCAGACTATCAGCAACCTGGGTGGGTCCCAGTGGTTCAATGTCCTCAGACTCTCTGGAACCAGGAAGTTAGGAAGGTCAGGGACTGGTTGGTGCCACTGTCCCTGGCCCATACGGCCTTCTCAGGATGGGCTTTGAGAAAGTTGGCATCAGAACCTCAGAAACTGCCTGTCATATCTACTGGCAAGTTGTGTAGTGGCCTGTACACTTCAAGCTTCTTCAGTCTGCCTTCTCCAGGGCCAGTGAAAAACCAAGAAACACCCTGAGGAAGTAGAGCGGCACTGGAGAAAAATGTGAGGAAAGAGGCCAGATTTGGGTAAAATATCACTAAGAGGAATGTAACATTTGACAGAAAAGGAAGGTATGTAGATAGGACAGAAGCTTGAAGAAGGGCTATAGGATATTTCTTTGCATAGAAGATTGTGAGGCAAGTTTAAGCCTAAAGAAAATGATCTTGAATATAAACATTTACAGTATGAAAGAAAAAATAAGCAGTTAACAAAATTCAATCCTAAAGAATATGGGAGGGGATGGGGATTGTAAATTCATACTCTTTCATTTTGCATGGAAAGAAGGGATGGCATGTAATTAATCTGTTTTTCCTGGCATTCTCTCCATCTTCAGTAGACTGACCACTTGCCATCTTTCCCCAAACCCAACTACATTCAGATGGCTGCCATGGAACAGCCAGATCCTGGGGTTCTATTAATTGATCCAGGAACCAGTCTTGACCCAACCTGGCTAGGCAGCATGCCCTGCTGGGAATTTAGGATCAGGACTGAGCTTTTCCCATTCCTTCTGGTTGCCTAATGAAATAGAGATGTAAATTTGGTCACACTTATGGTTGGTTTTGCCAGATGGATGGGAGAAGTTTCAGAGGTGGTCCCCAATGACAGAGCTTAATAATGCACTCAAAGAGAGCTGTAGATAAGAGAACATCCAGATGGGACTGAATCCCTGGCTCCAGCTGTGCCTGGTGATTCAGCTCCATATAAAGGTGCCCAAGAACTTCAATAGTATAGGCATATTTTTGCTTAATGTAGTTTGAGTTCGGTTTTTGTCACTAAAATGTCCTAACTGTAGTCTATGCTAAGAAAGAGGGGAATGTGGAATGTATGTATATATAAATACCACGACATATTTGGAGGATGAGGGAAGATGAAGCAATTCACATTTCTAACATTATCTACTAGAAATTTGAGGCATGAGTATGAGACTGGAGCCTTGAAAACAGGAAAACACTGGAACCAGTGAAGTCATCTTTTTGTGTTAAATTATCCTTTTGTTGTTGTTGTTGTTAGTCATGGAACTTGAACTCAGGACCTGGGTACTACCCCTGAGTTCTTTTTGCTCAAGGATAGCACTCTACCACTTTTGAGCTCGACTTCTGGTTTTTGAGTGGTTAACTGGAGATAAGAGTCTCACTGGAACTTTTCTGCCTGGGCTGGCTTTGAACCATGATCCTCAGATCTCAGCCTTCTAAGTAGCTAGGATCATAGGCCATGAGCCACCAGCACCCAAGTTTATCTTTTTAACAGAGGCAAAAATCTGAAATGTAGTTTGTATGTTCAGGTAAGGACAGTCATTGCCAGGAAAGTTCCAGGCTAGCCACTAAGATTCAAAAAGCTTTAGCCTTATTAGCAATGCAGCTTGGGAGAAAACAATACAGCAGGAAGGAATTATTTTCATTCATAGTTTCAGTTCATTATAGCAGAGATTGCATGGTGAAACAGAGCAGATAGGCTTTCTTGGCTGGCTCCTTGGATTCATCCAGGGTCCCTGCCTATGGAATGGTATTGCCCACATTTAGGGCAAGTCCACCACTTAGTTAATCCTCTCTGGAAACAGCCTTGATGATGCACCCAGAAGTGGGCTATATTAATTTCCTAGGCTCTTTTCAATCCAACCACGTTGACAAGATTATCCATACCAAGATGTGAATCATACTTCCATATAATTATTGAAAAAAGAAAGAGCCTGGCGCTGTTGGCCCACGCCTGTAATCCTAGCTTCTCAGGAGGCTGAGATCTGAGGATCATGGTTCAAAGCCAGTCTGGGCAGGAAAGACCATGAGACTTTTATCTCCAATTAATCAAAGAAAAAGCCAGAAGTGGTACTGTAGTCCAAGTGGTAGAGTGCTAGCCTTGAGCAAAAGGACCTTAGGGACAGCACCTAGGCCCAGAGTTCAAAGCTCAGGACCAGAAGAAAAGAAAAGAAAAGGAAGGGAAGGGAAGGGGAAAGGGAAGGGAAGGGAAGGGTACAGTCATACACAGGAAAAAATACGGACTTATTATGCAGGGCTAATTTCCCTTATATAATGGATATTAACAATCCAATAGAAAAAGAACAGAAAACAGAATCAAAGGGAAGCTAGGAGGAGGGCACAGAATCAGAGGGAAACGGGGGAAAATACAACAGAGGGGCCCATCAGTTGCACTGGACATTGATGAAAATTAACTAAGCAACTCAAAGGCAGCGATGGGAAGGAGGGAAGGAGAAGGAAAACGAGAACAGCTAATATTAAGCAAGAGAAAAGAAACGTACATATCACACAATGCAGAAGAAATAGTTGTACTGTCAAAGCTTGTAGAATTCACAAACTTTCTAGACCAAGATAATGGCAGTTTGCCTTGTGAAGGTTAAAAATAACTTTAACTAAGTATCACTATCCTACAATACTGAGAAATTTATGTAATCATTTAATCTCAATAAAAATTATTATTAAAAGAAAGAAGCTCAGAGGCAGTGCCCGGGCCCTGAGTTCAAGTCCCAGGACTGGCCAAAAATGAGATTACATTTATACCCTCAGAGATTAGGAATTTGCATAGCTGCAGCTTTTATTTGTGAGAACAAATAACCAGAAATGGCCTGTCTATTGGAGGGGACCCAGTAAAGCAACAAGCAAGATCTTGATGTTTTAAAAGAGAAAGTTCTTCTTAATAGGTTGTAAATGGAAAAACTACAAGAAAAAGCATGACATATATATATATATATATATATATATATATATATATATATATATATATGATGACATTTATAAACAAGAAAGCAGAGTAGATTTATATCAACAGAAATCCTGAATATATAAACTAATAATACTAGATAACTGTACAGTATTAGAAGTAGAAACAAAACTCATAATTTTTAAAGTTTGAAGCATAGTTACAAAAAGAGGAAAGAATGAAAGGGGAAAGAATAGAAGTAATTAGTAAGACAATCTTTTCTTTTTCTTTGCACTAAAGGAGGGTGATTGCCTTTGGAAACTATGATAACCAGAAGAGGTTGTTGGGCCAGGATGAGGTTTTTGAAGATAGGAAATATTTCAGTACAGTTTTAGGCTGATGGAGAATGATCCAGACATTTAGATTATTTCCTCCCTCATGTTACGTTACTGTGTCTTTTAAATTCCTCTGGTATAACTGCCTCCTTGTTTCTTTTTCCATTAGATAAAACATTCTTAGCAAACAAAAACTATTACTTTTCATCTCTGTATTTCCTTCCCCTAGCCTGGTATTGACATGAGTTGCTCACTTGTGGAGTGACTTTGTTTAAGATTTGTCCCATGTTTGTCCACCATCTAAATTAATCCACAACCTCTCAATGCTAAGTTTCAACTTCTTTCTCCTCCAGCAAGGTAACCTGGGCTGGAGTCTTCAGGGGAAAAATGCCCAGCCACTGCAGAAGATGAGAGGAGAAAGGAAAATATTTCCCACAGATAGAGCAGCACAAGTACAGTCAGAGGAACTGGAGTAATGAAGATGATGGTGGTGATAATGATGATAGCTATCATCCATTGAGAATCTGTGATATCCCAAGAACTGCTTTGTTCATGGAGTCCTGACAAAAGGTCTATGAGGAAAGAATTAATTTCATTCAGAGACATAGAAACTAAATGCATGGAGAGAGAAACAAGTTGCTCTGATACAGTGACTTGATCTGGTGAATGGATAAAAAGAACAGACTCATCCTTGTATTTTTCCTGTCATCCATTGTAAGAAATCCAATTGTAATTCTTGTTTCCGGAAATCGTTTTCAGAAATAATGCCAAGTTTTCCTAGCTTCATTTCTTTTACTTCAAAAACACAGAATGGCATGTTTTAAAATTGTTAGTTTTCCCCTCCTTATAAATAGAAATTGTCCTTGAAATTTAGTTATGTTGGTATCTAAAATCATTTTTCCTTCCTGTTTCTTTAACTTGGGCTAGAAAGGAGACAGCTTACTGAAACACTGGAACTCATTTCCTCTTTTACTAATTCTCTTCCTTTCTCTATCACCACTTTTCTTTGAAGGATGTCCCCATTTCCCCCAAGCACTTGAAAAACTCATATGATTACCACTGAATACCCTCACTGATAATGTAATTAAAAGAATGAATTGGAAGCAATTTTCTGGTTGGTTTTAGGATTACTTTTAGAACTGCTAAATAAAATGTTCTGTTAGCCAGGAATCTCAGGGCTAACTCTGCCCTCAGCCTCTGTTATGGGCTGAATTATGTTCCCCCAAGAATTCACATGAAATTTTAACCCCCACTACCTCAGAATCTGACTGTACTTGGAGATAGAATCTTTAGAGTTAATTAAGTTAACAAGGGAGGTAGGGATATAGTAGTATGCATGGGTCCTGGATAGGTTCAGTCCTTAACAATACTACCAAAAAGGGGCTGGGAAGGTGGCTCAGTGGTAGAGCACTTGCCTTGCATGCATGAGGCCCTGGATTTGATTCCTCAGCACCACATAAGCAAAAAGAAAAAAAGCCGGCGCTGTGGCTCAAGTGGTAGAGTGCTAACCTTGAACTGAAGAGCTGAGGGACAGCGCCCAGGCCCAGAGTTCAGGCCCCACCACCGGACCCAAAAAAAACAAACCAAAAAAACCCCCAATATTACCAAAAACTAAACAACAAAAAAAGAAGGTAAAATAAAGTTACTAGCATGAGCTTTAATCCTGTACAACTAGTGTCTTTATGAAAAAAGAGATTAGGCCACAGATCATCAACAAAAAGACACAAGGAGAAAATAGACACCTACCTACAAGACAAGGAGAGAAGAGTCAGAACCAACCCTGATGGTATCTCCAATCTTGGACTTTGGATCTACAGAACTGTGAGAAAATAAATTTTGGGGCTGGGAAGGTGGCTCAGTGTTAGAGCGCTTGCCTTGCATGCATGAGGCCCTGGGTTCAATTCCTCAGCACCACATAAGAAAAAAGAAAAAAGCCGGAAGTGGTGCTGTGGCTCAAGTGGTAGAGCGCTAGCCTTGAGCTGAAGAGCTGATGGACAGCGCCCAGGCCCAGAGTTCAGGCCCCACGACCGGACCCCCCCCCAAAAAAAAACAAAACAAAAATTTTTGTTGTTTAGCCCGTGCAATCTGGTGTAGAGCCTGTGTGCTATCTCTGAGCTTCTTTGGCTCAAGGCTAGAGCACTGTAACACTTGAGCCACAGTACCACTTCCTGCTTTTTCTGTTTATGTCATACTGAGGAATGGAACCCAGGGCTTCATGCATGCTAGGCAAGCACTCTACCACTAAGACATTCCCAGCCCTATTTTTTTTTTTAATGGTCTTGAACTCAGGGTCTGGGTGTTGTACTCTACCACTTTGAGCCACAGGTCCACTTTTATCTTTCCTGGGGCAATCCTCAGATCTTAGCCTCCTAAATAGCTAAGATTACAGGCATGAGGCACCCACCGGTGCCCAATTACTTTTATGGCAGCCCTAACACAGGCCCTTAAGCTACCTCTTTCACTGTGTCAAGCACTATTTCTCCAAATCTGTTATAGGCTACAGCCTCCTGGCTGTCTCCATTCACACATCTCTCACAGCTCTCAGTGTGACTGCTCTTCCTTCAGTGTCCCCAGCTCAGTGAGGGTCCCCTCCTCACAAGCCAAAAATCCAGTCATCATTCTGGTTCTCACTTCTCCATTCCTACTTTGTATTGGAAAGCTTTATCCATTTCATCTCCTAAATCTTTGTTTCTTAGGGTTTTTTTAACTTTGAAAATTTCAGAACATCCACTTCCCTCCCCCCACAAAAAAAAAACCTAGAAAAGAATAAGAACATTTTTCACAAAATCTGCAATTTGTTATTTTCTCTTTCTCTCCACATCCATGGAATCTGCATCCCTGGATTCAGCTACCTCAGATATTAGGGGAAAAAAAAGATTACTGAACGTATATAACCTTCTTGTCATTATTTTCTGAACAATACAATAATCATTTACCTATCATTTACTCTGTGATAGGTATTAGGAGTAATGTAGAGATGATTTGCAGTATATGGAAGATGTGTACAGACTATTAGGAGAATACTAATACTTGAGCGTCCACTGATTTTGGTATCTACAGGGCTGGTGGAACCAATCTTTTTTTCCCAGATACTAAGGGACAATTCTATATACTTTGTCCCTCCCTGAACCACCTGAAAGTAAATCATAAACAACATGCTATTTCACCTTTAAATTCTTGGTATGCATTTACTGACAATAAGGATATTCTACCTTGATAACCTGATACCTCAGTTAAAATCTTACATTTAAAAATTAACATTAATGCAATCTAATCTACCATACCTATTTTATTTTTTTTACCAGGCAGGGTGGTAATTCTAGCTACTCAGGAGGTAGAAACAGAAGAATTATGAGCCCAGGAAAAGTAGTGAGACCCTGTATCAAAAACAAAGTAAGAGCTAAAGGGCTGGGAAATGCTTTTCTAGCATGTTTGAGGCTCTGGGTTTAATCATCATTACCCAAAAAAAGGATCTTTAATTTATCCATATATCTGGGGTCTTATCAAAGTTTGTACCTTGCACTGATTAAGTACGTGCTTTTTGTTTGTTTGGTCATGAGACTTGAACTCTGGGCCTGGGCACTGTCTCTCAACTCTTCAGCTCAAGGTTAGTGCTCTACCACCTGAGCCACAGCACCACTTCCTGTTTTCTGAGTGGTTTATTGGAGATAATGAGTCTCACAGACTTTCCTTTCTCAGGCTGGCTTTGAACTGTGATCCTCAGATCTCAGCCTCCTGAGAATCTAGCATTACAGGCATGAGCCACCAGTGCCTGGCCTTAAGTACTTATTTTGGGGTTCTTTTAGAACTGTCTCCAACAGGGCTGGGAAGATGGCTCAGTGGTAGAGTGCTTGCCTTGCATGCCTGAGGCCCTGGGTTCAATTCCTCAGCACCACATAAGCAGAAAAAAAAGCTGGAAGTGGCACTGTGACTCAAGTGGTAGAGTGCTAGCCTTGAGCTGAAGAGCTGAGGGATAGCACCCAGGCCCAGAGTTCAGGCCCACGACTGGACCCCCCCCCCCCAATTTTTTTTTTTAAATAGAGACTATGTCTCAAAAAACAGAACAAACCGTTTTTTTAAATAGACTGTCTCAAAAAAACAGAACAACGAGTTGGGTGCTGGTGGCTCATGCCTGTAATCCTAGTTACCTAGGAGGCTGAGATCTGAGGATCCCAGTTCAAAGCCAGCCTGGGCAGGGAAAGCTGTGAAACTCTTGTCTCCAATAAACCACCAGAAAACCAGAAGTGGCGCTGTGGCTCAAGTGGTAGAACATTAGCCTTGAGCTGAAGAGCTGAGGGACAGTGCCCAGAGTTCAACCCCCATGACCGCATGAAAAAAACAAACAAAAACAGAACAAAGAGAAGAAAAAAAAAAAAAAAAGAAATACAGGCTGGCTTTGAACTGGGATCCTCAAATCTCAGCCTCCTGAGTAGCTAGGATTACAGGCGTGAGCCACTGGCACCCAGCTGAGAAGAAACCATTTGACTTTGAATGTGAAGTAGGCTTCAACTCAAAACTATAGTAGTGATGCAGACGATGCTATGTAATACTCTAGGGAAATAAAAGAGGTATGGATTTTTTGTGATTTTGTTTTTTTTCCTGATGGAGATCAAACCTAAGGCTTTGTGCTTACTAGGTAAGAACTCTAAGCTGTATCTTGTTTCATTATTTAGTCCAGGATATATTTGAACTATGACCATTCTTCCTCCAACCTTCCAAGTATTGGGATTATAGACATTACAGATCTGTGCCATTTCAGCCTAGCCAATATATTTTTTTTTCTTGAAGAAAAACTATGGAGTAAAAATGTAATAGATAACAAATGTTACTTCTTTCAAGATATGGATTAAAAGTATAGGCTTCAGAGTTAGATGTTGAGTTCCTAGGCTGATTTCCCCAGAAATGTTTTGAAGACTAATGAAAATGCACTGAACTGTTTTTGTTTTTTGTTTAACACATTTTTCTTAACTATGAGAACTGCATCCTTGCTGTTTGAAGATTTGCTTCATTTATTCTCCCTCTGCTGGCTGATTTTGAACTACCACATTCTAATAGACTAGTTAACGTACCTGAGCTGAAACTGAAATCATTTAACAAATATTTACTAAGCATTTTTTTCATTATGTACTATGCATTGTTGAATCTTAGGTATACTAGAATGGGGCAAACACAGGAACCCTGACCACATTTATCATCTTGTACAGGGATATAAATCACTTATATATCTTGAGCAGGTGCTATAAAGGAAAAATGCTATAGAAAAAGGGGAGAGGAATCCTAATTTACGTGGTGGGAGTAAGAAAGACTTCTTTAGAGGGACATTTAAATCGAAAGACCTACATGCCTTGAGCTAGTGACAATAGCTTTGAGGCTAGAAAGTTGCATAGTTGTGGTAGAGTTTAAATTTCATCTGCAGCCGAACAAACGAAGCACTTCCAGTTTCGCATTGTTTAAAAGATTGCCAGGAAGGTCAGGGGTCAGTGGTAGAAAGCATTGCTCAGTTAGCTTGCAGAACTTTATACCCCAATCTCCATTTCCCCCTGCCCTTCCACCCCCTCCCCAGCCCCCGCCAAAAAAAAAAAATCACAGATGAAAGAGATAAAGTATTGACTTGAGAGGCATCTGGTGATTGTACTTAGGATAATCCTGTCTACTAGCTTGAGTGTCACGCACAGAGGATGTTATTTTGGAGAATAACACTGGGGGGAAAAAAGTGATATTTGCAAAGAAAATTTCAAAGCAAGCTTGGGCCGGTGAGCCAACACCGGCTCACGCCTGTAATCATAGCTACTCAGGAGGCTAAGATCTGAGGTTCAAAGCCAACCCGGGGGAGCAAAGTCTGAAAGACTCTTCTCTCCAATTAAAACAGACAGTAGAGCACTCTAGACCTGAGCAAACCTCAGGGCCAGCACCAATGCCCTGAGTTCAAGACCCAGTACTGGTTTAAAGAAAAAAAAAAAAGGAACAAAAGAAAAGAAAAAAATTCAGAGCAGTTGGAGAGGGCAAGGAAACAAAAGCACGACGGTTTCCCCAATTGCAGGGCAGGGCCGCGGCACAGGCCTGCTCCCGGAGAACCCACTCCAGTTCTGGCTTCCTCACCAGCTGCAAGGGCCGGGAGAACGAGCGGGGCTCCCACAGTGACAGACACGAAGGCCCGGAGCGTGGAAGACAGGCAGGCAGGGCAGGAGCGAAAACCTCACTACCCAGAGACGAGTCTACGAAGCTGATCCACCGGCGCCGCCCAAAGCTCAAGTCCGCGAACAACCTGCCCAGACGCAGAACAGCGTCAGGAGCCCCGCCTCTGAGGCGTTCACTTCCGCTGCCTCCAGTGCCTCCCAATCTCGCGAGAACTCGGAGCGCTATGTGACCTCGGGTAAGCGGAAGTCAGGCCTCTTTTCCGTGGCGCCTCCCGCGCGAGCAGCTGCTTCACCATGAAGGTACGCGGTGGTAGCGGCTGTCTGAATTGACTTAGGGAACTTGTGTCTGGCCTTAGCACTCTTACCGGGGTCCTGGTGCTCTGAAAACCCGGATCTGGGTAGGAAAAGGTCTGAGGCAGGATAAAGCTCTCTTTTTGGGGACCCGTCCTCCTGCGGGTGAGCGGATGGCGGACGATTCAGCTAGACCTCCGGTCGGCTTGGGAAGCGCCATGGTGGCGCCCTCATTGCCCATCCGGGGCGGACGTGGGTCTTGGGGCCTAGTGTGCGACAAGCCTGTGGTTCGGCTCTTAGACCAGTTACGTTCAGTTCCTGGCGTCCCTCTGGGGTCTGAGGCAAGCGTGCGTCCTGCTGCTAGTCGCCCATTATCGTGCTTGTAGTAAAATCACTTCACGTCTCTTGCAGTGGTATAACCGTTGTGTGTGGTTCTACAGTTTTCTGTGTGAGTGGCTTCTAAGCTATGTTTCCCTTTAAAACCTTAGCTGAATATCTCCTTCCCAGCCACTGGCTGTCAGAAACTCATTGAAGTGGACGATGAACGCAAACTCCGTACTTTCTATGAGAAGCGTATGGCCACAGAAGTTGCCGCTGACGCTCTGGGTGAAGAATGGAAGGTAAAAAAGTTGGCTCTCGAATTATGGCAGTCATAATGGGAGAAGACACGATTAGTTATTTGGAGTGAAGCTCAAATTTTGTGTTCTGTACTTGGGCCTTAGGTTACTTCCAAGTGTCAGTTGATGTAGTAGAAGCAGTCACTTAGTGGACTTGTCCATTGCATTAAGCTGGAAAATTAACATGAATTATAGTATTTGCTACATTTATCATGCCAATGCCAAATGGTCAGTTATCCTCCAAAGAATTAAGTGCAAGAGGTGTAATTTGTTTTTTGCTCATTAGTAAATTGGTATATACATTTTTGTCATAGGGCTTTCTCTTGGAAAACATGTTAGAAAAAATGTGAGTTGAAAGACATTTGCTAGATACCTGGCAGATTGGAAATGAAAACAATATTGGCAGTAGTGGTGCTGGAGTTTTAACTCTGCTTCATGCTCCAGTTGAGGCATGCCCTGAGTGTTCAAATTGGTTTTAGTGAACTGTATATTGTTTTAGAAGTGAGTCCGAATATTAATATGTCATTTTATATTCATGCAGGGTTATGTAGTCCGAATCAGTGGTGGGAATGACAAACAAGGTTTTCCCATGAAGCAAGGTGTTTTGACACATGGAAGAGTTCGCTTGCTACTGAGCAAGGGGCATTCCTGTTACAGACCAAGAAGAACTGGAGAGAGAAAACGCAAATCTGTTCGGGGTTGCATTGTGGATGCCAATCTGAGTGTTCTCAACTTGGTTATTGTAAAAAAAGGTGAGCCTTATCACAAAGTCCAATTTTCATATTGACTTGTCCCAGTAGCTTTCTTATTTATATAGTCTATGCATTAGCCAGTGAGCGTCCTTACTAGTTTTAACTGCAATTCAACATAAACCCATAATTATGAAATGTTGACCCCTAAAACATTTTGTCTTGTTTCCTAAGGAGAAAAGGATATTCCTGGACTGACAGATACCACTGTACCCCGCCGTCTGGGACCCAAACGGGCTAGCAGAATCCGCAAACTTTTCAATCTCTCTAAAGAAGATGATGTCCGCCAGTATGTTGTTCGAAAACCCTTGAACAAAGAAGGTAAGTGGAATTTTGAAATTTGGACTTGTGTAAACAGTGATTGGTCAGATTTTTGCATAAAAGCTAGAGAATGAGTTTAGGTAACTTACCAATTTTAAGCTCATTACCTCAGACTTCGGAATGCCAAGGAAGAAGAAAAATAAAGGTGTTTGTATTTTTACCTACACATTCTTTAAGGTTTTCATATCAAGGACATAATTAGTGCATTGGGGTGGCTAAAAAAGAAATAGAAGCAATGCTTTTTTTCTACTGCAATTTAAACTGGTTTTCTGTTGCCAGTAATAGTTTAGCAGAATGAAAGTGAGATGTTGCAAAACTGCAGTATCATAATGAAAGGGTAGGGTATAAAGTTTGGGTTTGGGGAAGAAGGGTTGGTGCCGGTCCTGGGACTTGAACTCAGGGCCTTGGACACTGTCCCTGAGCTGCTTTTTTAAATTGTTGTTCAAGGCTACAGCTCCACTTCTGGTTTTGCATAGTTTCCTATCTGGTCTGGCTTCAAATCAAGGTCCTCAGATCTCAGCCTCCTAGAGTTGCTAGGATTACAGGCATGGGCCACCAAATCCCAGCTGGAGGTTTTGGGGGTGTGTGTGTGGGGTGTGTGTGTGTGTGTGTGTGTGTGTGTGTGTGTGTGTGTGTGTGTGTGTGTGTGTGTGTGTGTGTGTGTGTGTGTGTGTGTGTGTGTGTGTGTGTGTGTACGTACGTGTACGTGTACCATACAGAGGGGTTACAATTACATGAGCAAGGTAATAAGTACATTTCTTACCAAGCATTGTTACTTCCTCCTTTGTTTCCCTTACTATCCCTTCCCATCTCCTGAGGTTTTGTAATTTTAAGGGCATATATTATGTTCATTATGCAACATGCTCCCCACCAGAGTGGGAAGGGTCCAAACCAGTGATGCATAGCAGTAAATTCTTTATAGAGAATAGGGTGCATTTTTTTTCTGACATGCCTGGAATGTGTGGGTTTTGTTGTCAGGCATTTTATCACATAAAATTGTTAGGTATGTTCTTTGGTCAAACCAAATATTTAGGTACCTATGTAGAACAAGTAGACAAAGTTCTAACTAAGATAAGTCTCGATCCTGTCCAGGCTGGGTACAAACTGCAGTCCTCAGATATTAATCCCCCAAGTAGCTAGGATTAGAGATGGAAGCCATTGGTAGTCAGCTTCAGTTTTATTTGCTCAAATTGGCAGAATCTGTCAGGAAAGAGATTCAAGCATAAATGATATCGAGTGTGCTCTACAATTTTGATAGCTCACACTTAAACATTCAGTGACACTGGAAAATAATGGCATTATGTTTTTGTTTTTGGGGGGACAGGGTCCGGTCATGGGGCTTGAACTCCGGGTTTGGGCGCTGTCCCTCAGCTCTTCAGTTCAAGGCTAGCGCCCTGCCACTTGAGCAACAGCACCACTTCCAGGTTTTGTTTTTCTTTTTTGCTTATATGGTGCTGAGGAATCGAACCCAGGGCCTCATGCATGCAAGGCAAGCGCTCTACCACTGAGCCATCTTCCCAGCCCCTGGCATTGTGTTTTTTTATCTGTAGCTTGAATTCACTGTTTCTTGCTTGAATTGAAACTGCTGCTGTACTCCTTAAGCAATACCTCCAAATCCTACATTTTGCTGGTTATTTGGAAATACAGTCTCCCTGATTTTTCTGCCCAAGCTAGCTTCAAACTCAGTCTTCAAGGTTTCAGACTCTTGAGTAGTTTACACTTACAGGATAACGCTGGCACATAGTAAACCCTTAGCAATAAATACTTAAGTGGTTTATGCATATTAGACAAGTGCTTTACAACTAGGCTATAACTGCATTCCAGTAAATATATTACTGAAACTTGATTGGGTCATGTTCATTTTTAGGTAAAAAACCCAGGACCAAAGCACCCAAGATTCAGCGTCTTGTTACTCCACGTGTCCTGCAACACAAACGCCGCCGTATTGCTCTGAAGAAACAACGTACTAAGAAAAACAAGGAGGAAGCTGCAGAATATGCTAAGCTTCTGGCTAAGAGAATGAAGGTAAATCTAAGATGATTGTGGGAGAGGGGGGGATGTAAAGCAGAACTGGCTTTGTTTGGATTTGTGCTTCTCATAGATAAGAACCATAACTGTGTGCCCTTTTGTTTTTAGGAAGCCAAAGAAAAACGGCAGGAACAGATTGCCAAGAGACGAAGGCTGTCCTCTCTGAGAGCTTCTACTTCTAAGTCTGAGTCCAGTCAAAAATAAGAGTCTATAAATAACAAATAAATAAGACCTTAATTGTCTCCTTTATTGGCTTTATTTAGTGGGATAAATGGGGGGGAAAGAGTCGTTTAGCAGACAAAGTATTAAAAAAAATCGGGATAGTGATAACGGGTCAAAGCCAGCCCGAGAGACTCATCTCCAATAAACCACCAGAAAACGAGAAGTGGTGCTGTGGCTCAAGCGGTAAAGCTGAAGGACAGCACCAAAGCCCACATTTCAAATTTTTATTGTGAAAATACAGAGGAGCTCCAATTACATGGGCAAGATAATGAGTACATTTCTTACTTCTTGTTGCCTCCTTTGTTTCTCCTTCCTATCGTCTCCCTCCCACTGCCAAAGTTGTAAAGTTAATTTGTACATCTCATTGTTGCAATGGGTCTACCTGTATCCCTATTTAAATGATTTTTTTCCCTTCCCCTCCACAAATTGTACCAACAGCAAGTACGGTGAAAGGGGTTATATCGTGGGGGAGGGAAATTTTAAGATTCTTAGGCATAGGGCTGGGAAGGTGGTTCAGTGGTAGAGCGCTTGCCTTGCATGCCTGACGCCCTGGGTTCGATTCCCCAGCACCACATAAGCAAAAAGGAAAAAGCCGGAAGTGGCGCTATGGCTCAAGTGGTAGAGTGCTAGCCTTGAGCTGAAGAGCTGAGGGACAGCGCCCAGGCCCAGAGTTCAGGCCCCACAACCGGACCCAAAAAAAAAAAAAAGATTCTTAGGCATAAAATATTGAACATACTATTTTCAAAAGGTGATTGAGTAATGGAGAGATGACTGCCAATATTGACCATGTTGGTGTTCTACCTGAGCCTTATCTACATTCTGAAAATGAATGGAATAGGACCCTTAGGATCTGTTTTTGAAATGGTCTTAATGTAGCACTGGCAGGCAGTGAACTGACTGGGAGAATCGCAGGGTACCAAAATGCCAAGTAGCTTTTTTTGTCGCTCATGGAGCCTGGGGTGTTGTCTCAGCTCAAGGTGAGCACTCTACCACATGAGCTACAGCATCACTTGCAGTTTTCTGATGGCTTATTGGAGATAAGAATCTTATGGACTTTACTGAATGGGCTGGCTTTGAGCTGAGATCCTTAGATCTTGGCCTCCTGAGTAAGATCACAGGAGTCAGCCACCAGCACCTCCTTTCAAGTAGCTTTAAAATGTAAATCCCAAATCAGTGTTTTGCAAATGTAATCATACCTATAATCCTAGCTATTCACAAGGCTGAGAGTGTAAGGATCACAGGGGAAAGCTAACCCCAGGCAGTAAAATCCCTAAGACTCAATTGTGCCACCAAAAAGGTGCAAAGTGCTAACTTCCCAAAACTCATTATGCCCAAGCCCCATGGCCAACCACACTACCAGCGTGGTAGTTTTGGTGAAATGCAGTCTGGATTCAGTAGATCTACATTAAGCTCTTATTAGGGCACCCAGGTGTGCAGTCAGCTGCTTTACTCTAGACTCCAACTTAAAAGTGGAAATTACAAGGTGGGGTATAAGCACTCTGAAGATTATCAGACTGGGTATAGGGAAATTACAGTTGCCTTGTCTTGAGAAAATCTGAATGGCAATAATATTGAGCTGGGCAGCATGTAGGAATTAACTACAGAGTGTGCACACTGGCTATCATTGATTCAAGTGGTTCTGTTATGGATTCTGATGTCATTAGAAGTATGCCAAGAGCAAACTGGAGAAAAGTGAATGCATAATTTTTCTACAATAAAACTTACCAGCATTATGCCCACCTTTGGTCCTCAGCTCCACCTAGACCTGAGCTCCCAGCCCTGGAGTTCCCAACATGTAGCTGGCCCCTCCCTCTCTCCACCCAGACCCACCTCTTAGAAATATGGCTCCTCTAATCTTAATAATGATCTTTATCCTGTGCCTGCTTGCCTCTGCATGGTCCCCTGGGATGGATGTGAAGGATACTTTCAGCTTTCAAAACAAAAACTCCCTAAACGATGGTAATTTCCTATTAGATATTTTTGCTACACAGCAAAAAAAAATTTACGCTCTTTCAGTTGCTATGGTCAAGCTGAACTGAAGACAGTTCACAATACCAAGCTCGGGTTTTGCTAAGCAATCAAAGTCAACTCAGACAGGAAACTCAGTGAGACTTTATCTCCAATTAACCACCAAAAAGGAGCTGGGCCAGGTCTGAGTGAAAAAGCTGAGGGACAGCACACTGAGTTCAAGTCCTAGTACCACCATAAATAATGTTACAAAAAGATTTTGTTTTTCCTTGGCTCCACAAGATTTCTGCCTTAACTTCACTGGGATGGGTATGTGCCACCATGCTTTCCTATATTTTCCTACATGTGTAGAGACCTTGTTTACACATTAGTAAAGAAATTGGTGAACAAGTCATTTCAAGCTATGAAGAAGACAAGGAAAAAAAACATACTGGGATCCCAACAATTCTAACTACAGGTTGCAAAGACCCTTAAAATGTAACAGACAAGCACAGTGAATTTAAAATTATTTTTCATTTTATTCAGCTGCAAGTTTTATATGCAAGTTAAATCCAAAATGTGTTGGGTCAATAAGTGTTCTAAATTGCAAAATATATACTCCTGAGACAGTGCAAAAGATCCAATTTGAAGTTAATAAAGATGTACACAACTTCCGATAAATTCTTTTTTTAGCATTTTAACAAATTCAGACTAGAATTTTGCATAGGTCAGATTAAACTTCAAATGTTGAAACACTGATACAATAACTAATTTTTAAAAGGTTATGCCATATAGTAGGATTTGTGCTGTTAAGTGTATCAGATGGAGGTAATTATTTTGTGTGTCAACTGATTCAGTCACCTGCATAATTATTGTAAATTCACACACATACAAACTTGGGTTTTAAATGTAGAGTTAAGGCAAACGTATATTGTTCATAATGGATGTTTTTAACAAAAAGCATGATAAATGTCAAAAGTAAGGCATGTGAGGTCATAATTTTCTTAAACCTACTGGCAACAAGCTCAATGAGCTTTAGTTTTAAGACTTAATTCAACCTAAAAAAAAGTATTTACAAATGCACATTTTTACTCAAAAGCATATAAATCTAAATATTGTACAAGAATAAAACATGTTTGCAGTGCAAGTTTATCCCACAGGTTTAAAAAAAGTGGCTGATTTATGTGCCTGAAAAAGAAAAGATTTCAGGACATAAACTATACACTTGTGCATTTTAGGTATGTTCCAAATAACTGTTATGAAGTTAATTTTAAGGCTACTGCAAATGAACACAGTATTGGAAGAATATGGAAGTACCTGGATATTCAAGATATAATTCATTAAGCAAAATATTTCATAATAAAAAGGTGATATATATATATATATTAAAATTTTAAATCAGGGAAGGCAGTTGTCATGACTTTTAGGTAATTTAGGGATTAATGACTACAGATTAGTTTAGCAGTAGTCATTTAAAAGGCAATGAGACAACCCTTTCAGAAAACTATTGCAACATGCAATTTAAGTATTTTAATAAATATACACTTATACACATAACTACACAACTTCCCTACATATATAGTCACACAAATAGTTGCTCTTACAATTGAAATATTTCATTTCCTTTGAGGTTAGGCAAGTTTGATTTGCCATTCCCCAAATCTTTCAAAAATATAAACAAATATAACAAATGCTTCAGCTGACTTGTTTTTTCTTTTCGCTATTACTATCCTACTACAAATACTGTGAAATCCAAAAATAGTTTGCAGCAGAGAAAGTTTAGGAGTTGAAACTTTTCAACATCAATAAACCTAAGGACATGTTAATGGCATTTTTAGATGATTCAGTGTGAATTACCATTTGAGACATTTCAATTTTCACCATTTCTTAGGATTTGGAAAGCACTTCTAATGTTTCCAGACACAATCTGTTCCCCTAGCACTGTGTTGAAAGCCAAATGAATCATTTACTTAAATGAGAGGCGCTCCAAAACACTTCCTGCACCACTCCGCGCTGATACTTGGTGGGGCATCAATTCTCTGTAACTTTTTAAGAATCTCTGAAGACAGACTATTGTATGCAAGTCCATATTCGTTGTCAAAAGCCTCTGAAAGACATTTTCAAAAATGTAGTTGTAATTGGTTAATTGCAAATAATCAAGTTCTGCATATTCAAGTCAGACATTTAAAGATAGTGATCTTTCTAAAAGCAAGTATTTATATATTGGCTATCAGGTCTGTTTTTCAGTGCTAGGTTGAATCTGGACCTTTGTGTATACTACACAGTTTACCACTGGGCTAAACATTTGACTAACACCATTCTACCAGCTACAGTGAAAAAAAAAAACCTGAACTTTATCAAATAAAATTAAGAACCACTCTAGTAATCCCTCACTTAACAAACTTACCAATATCAATATTTTCTCTTCCAAGAGACACTAATGATAAGAAAAGGATTTCTCTGTATAAACTCCTGTAAAACAAATGTATTTTGAAAGTTAATGGGCAAATAATATAAAGTCATGTATACACAGATGTAGGCTCATTTAAAATATTAAAAACAGATTAAGTTCTTTAGCATTTTGTATGACCAACACTTATGTAACCACATAAACATTCTGGGTTTGCTAGCATACTACAGGTATATGAGATGTCTTTTGAGGAGGGTGGAAAATGCTAAATTGAATTCTGAGCTATTTTTGCAATGTCCTGTGTCTGTTTCAAAGTCTTGAGAATTGGAGATGGAGTTCAGTTGTATAGTGTTTGCCTAACATTCTCAAAGCCTGGGGTTTGATTGCCAGCAAGAGAAAAGAAGGATGAAAGCCAGGTGCTGGTGGCTCACGCCTACTCAGGAGGTTGAGATCTGAGGATCATAGTCCAAAGCTAGCCTGGGCAGGAAAGTCCAGAAAGCAGGAAGAAGAGCTGTGGCTCATGCGGTAGAGCACTAGCCTTGAGCTGAAGAGCTGAGCCATCGCACAGGCCCAGAGTTCAAGCCCACGACCGACCAAAAAAAAAAAAAAAAAAATTAAAGGGAAGAAAGGAGAAAGGGAGGAAGGTAGGGAGGGAAGAAAGGAAGGAGTGAAGGAAGACAGGAAGGAAAAAAAGGAAAGTAGAGGTCATAAAGCTTTATTTACTTCAATGACAAAAAGAACTTGTAACTTTATTACAATTAAAAGTATAGTAATATTTAACTAAAATTTATAATTAAATTTTATAATAGCAGAGTCTTAAGTCTCTTGCCATCCAACGAAGTAATGATTTTGGAGAAAAGGGTCTTTTAACCCTTGGACAAAAGTAAGATGTGGTATTGCCTCTTTATTGCTCATCCCAATAGCAAAGAATAAATTAAATTACTTTTATTTGGTGTGAACATATGAATGTCACAAAGTTAAACATTAAAAATGAGTTTCGCAGTTGGGCCTGGTGGAGCTCACCAGAACATAAATCAAGAGGATTCGGTGTTCAAGGCCAGCCTGGGCTACATGAGATCATAAATCAAGAAGAAACCAAACAAAACCTCCCCAAAACAAGTGGAAAAGAAGAAAAAAGGAAAAAGGAGGAAAAAGAAAAGGGAAAAGGACAAGGAAAGGCTTCACAACAGCTAAAAATAAAGAGCTTGGAATATGGCTCAGTGGCCCTGTGTTTGCCTAGCATGCAATAAAGCCTGGGTTCAATTATCTCCAGCACTGCAGAATAAAAAAATTAAAAATAAGGATGAGTGGGAAACTTAAGAGATAAACTAGGTGCTGGGAAGTTGGCTCTGTGGTAGAGTGCTTGCCTTGCATGCATGAGGCCCTGGGTTCGATTCCTCAGCACCACATGAGCAGAAAATAGCCGGAAGGGGCACTGTGGCTCAAGTGGTAGGGCGCTAGCCTTGAGCTGAAGAGCTGAGGGACAGTGCTCAGGCTCAGAGTTCAGGCCCCACAACCGACAAAAAAAAAAAAAAAAGATAAACTAATTTATAGGGAGAAAAAAATTAGCAACTAACACTAATTCTATGACACCTCATGTAGCTTTCTTTACAAAAAGCCAGAAACCATAGTAAGACATTTCTGGTATTACTTCCTACTCTAAAACTACAGACACGTACACTTTAAACTGTAAAGAGGTCATCTCTACATCCATAGTTGTAATCAGTGAATCCATTCATTTTTCAGTCAATTCTTGCCCTATCATTTCTGAGTTTATCTTCAAAGAAAACGTGAATGAAAAACATTAATAGTATTCACGGGTAATTGAATTTTCAGAAGCTTCTACTAAGCTTCACTCAGCAAGATAGGCAGGGATCAGTACTGAGCCAAACAGTTTAGCTGACACTAAAGGACCAACACAGTGTCAGGTCCTTTATAGAATATTGTTTCTATCACTTTCCTAAATTGTTTCGACTTCTAATCCTAATCCCATTTTATATATATTAC
Source organism: Dipodomys merriami (assembly GCF_024711535.1). NCBI lineage: Eukaryota > Metazoa > Chordata > Mammalia > Rodentia > Heteromyidae > Dipodomys > Dipodomys merriami. Next base: position 3,228,675 of record NW_027202382.1, on the reverse strand, counting down.
TTATTACTAGTATTTGAATTCAGAGCCTCAACTTCCTAATCTGGTGCTCAACTGCTGAGCTACGCCTCTGACCCTCCATACTTTTACAATGAACAAAAAAGATCTGTGTGTAATCACAGAGCCTACCTGAGTAGCACGTATGTTTACTGTTGTGAATAAATTCACAAATCATTTCCAATGAAGATCAGCAGTAGTTTCCAAAATATACAGTGTATCTTAAATAGCAATGATTTATTATCCTAAAATTTAATCTGTGTACAGGTATTTTTATTATATCTTTGTGTGCAATAATGAAAGGATATATTTGGGTAGCATTTATCACAACAACAAATACATATTAGGCAACAAATTCGTATTTCTTTTACAGCTATTTTAAAAAATGGTATATAGGCTGGGCGCTGGTGGCTCATGCCTGTAATCCTAGCTACTCAGGAGGCTGAGATCTGAGGATCGTGGATCAAAGCCAGCCCGGGCAGGAGAGACCATGAGACTCCTATCTTCAATAAACCACCAGAAAACCGGAAGTGGCACTATAGCTCAAGTGGTAGAGCGCTAGCCTTGAGCTGAAGAGCTGAGGGACAGCACCCAGGCCTGGAGTTCAAGCCCCACGACCAACCAAAAAAAAAAAAAAAAAAGTATATAAATTTAAAACTTGAAATTGAGTTGCATCAAGTAAAACATATGAATACTATTACCTTTGTCTTTTCATGTCTGGTTTCACTTGCTGGGAGAGCAGGTGGATGGGCCTAAGCACATCATTATGCCGAATACTCTGCCTAATAGCTTCTACCAAAGTGCTTGTGGCTTGTTGTTCCTCTGATAGAAGGGACAATTTCTTTTCAGAATCTAATAATAAGAACACAGTAAGATTTTTTTCCAATTATTAATGACATTTTCTTTTCCAGAGTTCTGTCAATTTCTAGTTGTCTAGTAAACATTACCTCTCTGTTGACTGCAACATTAGGTGACAATATGCTAACTAAAACTTACTCTACCAGCCAGATGTCAATGGCTCACACCTGTAATCCTAGCTACTCAGAAGGCTGATATCTGAGGATCACTGTTTAAAGTCAGACTGGGAAGACAAACCTGAAAGAATCTTATCTCCACTTAATCACCAAAAGCCAAAAGTGGAGCTGTATGGCTCAAATGGTAGTACATTAGCCTTGAGCACAAAAGCTGAGGGACGCGTGCACGCGCGCACGCACGCACTTACACACACACACACACACACACACACACACACTAATTTTTCTGCTCTCTTAAGATAATGGAAACCATGGGCTGAGAACGTGGCTCAGTAGCAGAGTGCTTGCCTTGCATGCATGAGGCCCTGGGTTTGATTCCTCAGCACCACATAAGCAGAAAAAGCTGGAAGTGCACTGTGGCTCAAGTGGTAGAGTGCTAGTCTTGAGCTAAAGAGCTGAGAGACAGAGCCCAGGCCCCACGAGCAACCAAAAAAAAAAAAAAAAAAGATAATGGGGACCTATCCCTTTCCCCGCAACATTATAGCTTCTTACCTGAGGCTGAGATGTGATAGCTAATTTGAGCTCCAGCAGCCATCTTGTGGCCATGAAGCAAAAACTACTGATTATAAAACAGACACAAGCATCCTGGTCCTCTGATGGCAGAGGAGTTTGCCTACTTCTCCTAAATTTTCTAATTCACTATTTCTTTAAAATTGTTTCTTTTCTAATTGAAAAATAAAGATGTATGCTATACAATACTATATAGTTTGTAACATCTTTATATGAGAGAATAATCTTACTTGTTTAAGCCTCTGTCATTTCCTACTAAACACAGCAAAGTCTAATCCTAATTAGGACAAATATATTTCTAGAGCTACTTAAGGCAAACATTTATACAGATCTCACATTATAAAAGTGCTTTTGTCATAAGAGTGGAGTGGAACCATGCTAAAATTAAAACTATAAACTAAAAAACAGGTGTTTAGCTAGGATAAAGTAAATACAATATTTTAATATGGCAAGTAATTCTGGGAGCTAACTATCTATGTTAGTATGAGAGAGTAATGTCTACACAATAGCTCCCCCGTCAGCCTCATTTTAGAGCTTGTCATGAAGTAATGTAGTTTTTATGTAACACAGCTCCAAAATAAACCAGTAACAACTTATTTGTTTAATTCAAAGAAAGTGCATGAAATCAAGAGGATCACAGCTCTAGGTCAAATGAGGCAAAAGAATTCATAAGACCACATCTCAATTTTAAAAAGCTGGGTGCGGTTCCATGAGCCATTCATCCCAGTTACGTGGGAAGCAGAAGCAGAAGATCATGATACAGATCAGCCTCAGCAAAAGTGGTCTTCCTATCTGCAGAGTACTGCAGGGGGTAGCCTGAGTGGCAGAACATCTGCCTAGTATGGTGAGGCCCTATGTTCCAAATCCAGTACTGTCAAAAGAAAACACAAAAAGAAAAGGAAAAATAAAGACAGTTCTCTAATATGACAGCAAGAGGAAATAAGGGTTATGAACTGACTCTCAGCTCTTCAACTGAATAGACTTGATTTTCAAACTATATTACTGTAACTTTAGAGTACACATAATATGCAACTTCAGTATTCTCCTTTAATTCAATTTTAAAATTGGTTTATTGACCAAAAAAAAATTTTTTTTGGTTACTGGGGATTCAACCTAGGTAGAGACCAACTTAGGCTCCTCAGAAAATTCAAAGCCAGACTGGGATACATAGCATCTCAAAAAGCAGTGATGATGATGGTGATGTTGATAACTTTGTAAGAGTTTACAATTCAATGGTATTTAGTATATTCATAATCACAACATCTTTTTTGTTCTAGTACTGGGCCTTGAACCCAGGACCTCCTACTTGTGTTCTACCAGTTGAGCCACACTTCCCCTTTTGCCATTTTGCTAGTTAATTGGTGATCAGTCTGATTTGGTTGCCTGGGCAAGCTTCAATTGACATCTCAGCCTCCCAAGTAGTTAGAATTACAGGATTAAACACTGATGCATGGCTAATTTTACAATACTTTGACCACCCCCAAAAGACTAGCCTTAGCCCTAGGCAAATGCTTGTCTGCTTTCTCCCTATATATTTTTGCAATGTTTTCTGAAATTTCCATATAAAGGAATCTTTATATGATCTTTTGTGACCAACTTCTTTGTTGTCAGACACTTTGTATTCATATACTGTTTTGTAGAATGGGAACTTTCTTGTATAACTACTTAAATAAAAAAAAAATTAGGGGCTGGGCGCTGGTGGCTCACGCCTGTAATCCTAGCTACTCAGGAGGCTGAGATCTGAGGATCGTGTTTCAAAGCCAGCCGGAGCAGGAGAGACTGTGAGACTCCTATCTCCAATAAACCACCAGAAAACCGGAAATGGCGCTGTAGCTCAAGTGGTAGAGGGCTCGCCTTGAGCTGAAGAGCTGAGGGACAGCGCCCAGGCCCAGAGTTCAAGCCCCACGACCGACAAAAAAAAAATTAGGGGCTAGGAGGGTGGCTCAGTGGTAGAGCGCCTGCCTTGCATGCCTGAGGCCTGGGTTTGATTCCTCAACACCACATAAGCAAAAAGAAAAAAGTTGGAAGTGGCGCTGTGGCTCAAGTGGTAGAGCGCTGGCCTTGAGCTGAAGAGCTGAGGGACAGTGCCCAGGCCCAGAGTTCAGGCCCCCCACCGGATCTCCCCCCCACCCCCAATTTTTTTTTTTGGTACTGGTGGTTGAACGTAGGACTAATTGTTTATATTTGGTTTTTGAAATAGGGTCTTGCTAAGTTTGACAGTGTTAGCCTCAAATTCAGGGTGGCCTCAAACTTTACATCCTTCTGCCTTCAATTGCCAGTAACTAAGAATACAGGAATGGGCCACCACTTCTCATTGAGACAGGATTTTCCTGTGTTTTCAAGCTTCATCCATGTTGTAGCTATGAATTGCTATCTCACTGATTTTTTTTCAGTACCCAATTTGAACTCAAGGCCTTTCATTATTCCAATGTAAGGATATACAAATCTCTTTTAGGATATACAATTTCCAATTGCTTTGCGTCTTTTCTTTTTTCTTTTTTTTCTTTTTTGGTCTGAAACTGGAACTCAAACTTAGTATCTGACACGTTAACTCATTGACTGAGGCTGACACTGCTACATGAGCATGCCTCCAACCCCAGAGTTGATTTTTTCCTTTTTGCTTTACTTATCTATTCATAAGATGATGAACATTTAGGTTGTTTCCATTTTTTAGCTGTTATAAAAATGCTCCTATGCCATGCCCTGGTGGTTCACATCTGTAATCCTAGCTACTTACGAGGCTAAAATCTAAGGATCACAATTTGAAGCCAGCCCAGGCAGAAAAGTCCCCATAAAACTCTTTTCTCCAATAAACTACTCAAACTACTGGCCTTGAGCTGAAGAGCTGAGGAACAGCGCCCAGGCCCAGAGTTCAGGCCCCACAACCAGACCAAAAAAAAAAAAAAAAAAGACTTACAAAATTCTAAGAAAATTAATTTATGTTGTTTAAACCACCCATCTGTGGTATTTTGTTATGGCAGCTCTATTCTATTTATAAACCATTTTAACATTTCTCTTATGTGCTGCCTATTAATATAACTTGCCTGCTTATACTGGGATGTGTTCTGTCTAATAAAACTTTTGAATACATGGATGATAAGCCTCTATCTCTTTTGTGAAAATAGCTTCTAACTATACAAGAGTAAAAATGAAACATGAATCCTTGGAAGTCTCTATGAGACTTTTATTATAATTGGAATTATAATCTTATACCAACATATCAATACTACTTTTCCACTATGGAAATTTATTCTCAAAATAACCAGCAAATTGCTATTTAATAAAAACTTGCTCTTCAACTTAGTTGATGTTTGGTATAAAGTGTCAGCAGAATAGCAAATCAATTTGAATTAGTATAATAAAAATCACTTGTTTTCCTGACTTTTGTTTGGTCTTGCTTTGTTGCTCAGACTGGCCTCAAAATCATGATTTTCCTATTTTAGCCTCCTAATTGTTAATATCTAATACCATTCTTTTCCTTTTTTATTCTTCTTTATTGCTGAATAGTACTATTTTACTTTTTTTGGGGGGGGAGGGGTCCGGTTGTGGGGCCTGAACTCTGGGCCTGGGCACTGTCCCTCAGCTCTTCAGCTCAAGGCTAGCCCTCTACCGCTTGAGCTACAGCGCCACTTCCGGCTTTTTTCTTTTTCCTTATATGGTGCTGAGGAATCGAACCCAGGGCTTCATGCATGCAAGGCAAGCGCTCTACCACTAAGCCACCTTCCCATCCCCAGTACTATTCTACTATTATATACAATTTGCTTATCCATTACCTGTGAAAGAGATTTGGGTTGTAACTGAATCTTTTATGTTTTTAATTCTATTTTACTTACTAGAATTCCTCCAAGAAACATACAGAGGTTCTTCTGGTTCCTGATGAAGATTAATGTTATCCCATAACAGCTGAATATATACAAGTTTGCTATCTTGAGACAAAGATGACAGAGGAAGCTAAAAGACATTAATAAAAAATATTAGCATTCCAAATGTAATATGGGCTGAACACAGCTTGATTACATATAAAATAGATGAGTTATTTCAAAACTTTGGCACTACATTTTTTTTTGGTCGGTCATCGGGCTTGAAATCTGGGCTTGGCGCTGTCCCTGCGCTCTTCAGCTCAAGGCGGGCGCTCTACTGCTTGAGCCACAATGCCACTTCTGGTTTTCTAGTGGTTTATTGGAGATAAGAGTCTCATGGACTTTCCTGCCCGGGCTGGCTTGAACCGTGATCCTCAGATCTCAGCCTCCTGAGTAGCTAGGATTACAGGCATGAGCCACCGGCACCTGGCTTTGGCCCTAGAATTTTAAGCAAAATTTTGAACTATTAATGTCGGATGAGAAATTTCTTTGCTGTTCTGACATAGGTTTCTCATTCTGACTTTCAAGGACTGGAATGACAACTTATTAACTAGCACAAGTCTAGATGAAAGGTTAAATAAACATCATTACAACAAATTGCAAAGTAAGACAAACTGGGTGTTTCTATTTTCTTACCAAATAGTATTGTATCATCTCAAAATAAAAAGTCAAAGTCAAATTAGAGTTTCTGAGTTATTTTGTGACAGTCCTGGGGCTTGAACTCAGGGCCTGTGCACTGTCCCTAAGCTTCTTTTGTCAAGGCTAACACTCTACCACTTGAGCCACAGTGCTACTTCTGGCTTTTTCTGAGTAGTTTATTGGAGGTAAGTCTCATGGCCTTTCTGCCAGGACTGCCTTTGAACCTTACTCCTCAGATCTCAGCCTCATGAGTAGCTAGGATTACAGGCATGAGCTACCAGGATTCACCTACAGCCTTATATGCTTGCTTGGCTTTTTCACTTAAGGCTGAGCCACAGCTCTACTTTTAGCTTTTGGCTCATTAATTGTGAGATATATGTCTCACCAATTTGTCTGCATGGCTGACTTCAAACCAGGATCTAGATCTCAGCATCCTGAGGAGCTAAGATTATAGGCAAGAGCCACCAATATCAAGGGAAAAGCTTGTAGAGCTATGTAACTTTTCAGCTAGGTATGACCATATCAGGCCACATAGCTACATGTGGAAATACTGTTTATAACTTCTCTATCAGTGAGAAGACACACTGTTTTCCATCCATATGTCTCATTACTTCTAGACTGTGAAAGAGCAGAAATAAATTCTAGAGCAAGAAAAGACCTTGGAAATGGAAGTCATGTACAGCTAAGCAAAAAGATAGAAGGTCCCAGTGTGCTATCCCTCAACTTTTAAGTGAGAGACTTATTATCTTGTTAAGTTACTTTTGTAAGTATAGAAATTGATATCCTACCTGCACACCTTCATTACAATGTTCCGATGTGAGGATAAGTCCTGGTAAGTTGCTAGGAAGGTCTAAACGTCTGAAATACCACACAAGGTTCCAGAAAATGATTGGATGTTGATTGATGAAAGAGGATGTGTGAATCACCTGATCACCTTCATTTTCTAACAGAGATTCAAGTTCTTTACGAAGTACCAGAGGACTCAAATACGGCACAGATACAGGGGGAGGATTAGGTTTTTTTCCTAAAGGGTCCTTTAAAAAAAAGTACAAGAAGTGAACATTATCTATTTTAATTCTACACGCTTAACAGTGCTTTTCAGGGACATCATACTTCTCTATTTGTCCTGTTATTTTGGTACAAATTATTACATGTAACAGAACATCCTAGTAAATGAAAACCTTAATCTCTGTCCTTAAGCTTTCTTTAAGCTATTTAATCTCTCTTAAGTTAAACCACTGCAAGAGAATTAGCTGTATTTCAATAAACCTATTAAAATAACATTAATTTTTTTTTTTTTTTTGCTTATGTCGTGCTGAGGAATCGAACCCAGGGCCTCATGCATTGCAAGGCAAGCGCTCTACCACTGAGCCACCTTCCCAGCCCTAACATTAATTTTTATATCATATATTTATGCATTTTTTCTTTTCAGTTAATATAAAAACATGTACATTTTACATAATTTATGATGACACAATTTATATAGCTTATATAGTTTACATAGTATAGAATGATGACCTTATTTCTGCAACTCTAATAAATAGGATATTCTTTGTGTTAATATCTGTATTTTTTGTCCTTTGAAAATTATATCTTATTAATTTACATTTGATTATAACAACCCCTAGAAAAGTTAAATAGTGCCTAGATTGTGGTCTCAAATTCCATTTAATTCTAAAAAGAACCAAGGCTTCTTAAGGAAAGGATACACATAGCACTGGCATAAAAACCAGATATAGTGGGCTGGGAAGTTGGCTCAGTGGTAGAGCGCTTGCCTTGCATGCATGAGGCACTGGGTTTGATTCCTCAGCACCACATAAGCAAAAAGAAAAAAGCTGGAAGTGGCTCTGTGGCTCAAGTGGTAGAGTGCTGGCCTTGAGCTGAAGAGCTGAGGGACAGCGCCCAGGCCCAGAGTTCAGGCCCCACGACCGGACCCAAAAAAAAAAAAAAAATCTCAAACTTTTCTGCCTGAGCTGGCTTTGAACCACAACCCTCATACTTTCATTTTCTTCATCAACTAGGATTACAGGCTTGTGCCACCAGTGCTCAGCATAAACAGCAATTTTTAAATGCTTAAATTAGAAAATTAATTATGATACTCAATCCCCCAAATTGAACTATCACCTTCAAGAGTGTTAGGAATGCCATTTATTATTTTGAAAACTGGTCAAAGGAGGGAAGGAAGGAAGGAGGAAGGAGGACTACTTTTTTCTGACTTTTTAATACAATATGCATCTTTAAAATACCAAATAAAAGGCACTGGCAAGTTTCTCTTTACAGATATATTTCTTTCTCCTCTTCTCCTCCCTCTCTTCTACCTCTCCCTCCTCTTCCTCCTCCTCCTACTTCTTTTATTTATTTATTTTTTTTGCCAGTCCTAGGGCTTGAACTTCAGGCCTGGGCACTGTACCTGAGTTTCTTTTGCTCAAGGCTAGCACTCTATCACTTGGGCCACAGTGCCACTTCTGGCCTTTTCTGTTTATATGGTACTGAGGAAGTGAACCCAGGGTTTAATGCATGCATGCTAGGCAAGCACTTTACTACTAAGCCACATTCCCAGCTCATAGATATATTTTATATAATAATTTAAAAGTATAGAGGCCAGGCTCCGTGGTAGAGCGCTTGCCTTGCATGCATGAGGCCCTGGGTTCAATTACTAAGAACCACATAAGCAGAAAAAAAAAGCCGGAAGTGGCGTTGTGGCTCAAGTGGTAGAGCACTATCCTTGAGCTGAAGAGCTGAGGGACAGCACCCAGGCCCAGAGTTCAGGCCCCATGACCGGACCAAAAAAAAAAAAAAGTAGAGGCTATTAATGAATTAGTTATCTGGGACATTAATAGCTGCTAATATCACAAATACTGATGAGAACATACCATACAATTTCACTGGTCCATGACATCAGACAAAACTAAACAAGCAATAAAACCCTGAATCTGATCAAGCACCTAGTACAAGTATCAATTTACAAGGCTACAATCAGCCAAATCAAGACAGTAGAAAACTGCAGTATCTAAAGGACAAATGACTCAATTTTATCAACAAATTGCAAGAAGAGTGCTGGGAAGTGGTAGAGCATTTTTGCCTAGCAAGCACAAGGTCTGAGTTCAAACTCTAGTAACACCAATGAAAAACAATAAAAGGAGAAAAAAAGACTGTACAGATTTAAAAGAATTAGAGCAAATTCCAAATAACTGCAAGGCAGGTATTCTACTTGATCCTGAAGCCTCTAACAACACCCCCCCATACACACTCTGGATAACTGCATTATAATTAGAAATTTGAACAAAGATTAAACAACTTCATATTAGTTCTTATTTTTTATATAATGGCATTGTGATTTTATTATGAAACAAATCACTTAGGAATGAATATTGAAAACATTTACAAAGAGGATGAAACTTCCTGCAAAATAATTTAGAAAATAGAAAATGAATGAAGATTGACATAAAAAAATGAATAGTCATAAACTACAAGTTTCTGAAGCTAGAGAATGATTCATGGGACTCATTTTCTCTCCTGTGTATTTTTTTAAGTATTTCAAAATCTCAATGTTAAAAATTAAAAAGTTATTAGTTCATGAGGAAATTTTTGTCTACTACTTTCTGTGTAATTAATTCGATTACAAACTATGCAATATTCCACTCTGTACTGATAAGAGTATACAATATGATTGCAGTATTACATACCACAACTTCCTGTAGACTGTTTGGAAGACTGACTGTTGAAATGCCATGATAAGGTCTTTGGGAGAAGTCAATATTTTGCAAAGGGCCTCCAACACTGTGGCTTCGAGTCAAAGATACATTTCGTTTTGATGAACTATTAGGCACAGATGAAATTTTCATAGTTTGGACATTTTCACTGGCTTGCTTTAATTCACCACTTTAAAAAATGAAGAAATGCTGTTAGTCATGAAAATTAATCTAAATCCAGAGAGCTAGACAAATTTCTTTAATAGATTTTAAATGTAAAAGAATTACCATTTCCTTTTAAGAATTAAATTTGGTGCCAGATATGGTGGCACATACTTGTAATCCTAGACTGAGGCAAGAGTATCTTAAGCTCAGAGCTACAGAGAGATATCCTGACTCAATCCCTTCCCCTCCTCTTCCACAATAGAATTAAATTTGGAGCTTAAGGTAGAGTTCAGTGGTAAAGCACTTGTCTCCCACCTATGCCCCTATGTTTAATCCCAGTATTCCCACCAACAAAAGAAATTCATTTTTCTTCACATAGTTTTATACAATTGGTCAGAAGAACATGGATGGTAATGAGGACTGAAAAGAGAATTTATGGTGTAACTTATAAGTTACATTTCATTGCTTTATTCAAACATAAGGTCTTATTCAAAAAATAACAAATATAACAACAAATAA